>NC_086448.1:221623616-222357366 GCF_028390025.1 Pseudophryne corroboree | reverse complement strand
TTAGTGGGTGCGGGGGGTGCGGCCCGCACCCGGTGTCACCCTTCAATAGGGTGACACCAAGTACAGGCACTCTCACGTCCGCACCCCCTCCTCCTAAAGCGGACCGCAGTCACTCACGCCCGCTATGTTTAAAGTTAAACAGACACCGGACAGCGCGCTTCGTGTGCGCTGCCGCCCGGGGTATTGTCATTGCTACTGGGGTCCGGCAGCCGCAGCGCAGCGCAGCGGCACTGTGTCTCAGTCTGTGCCGCTGCGGAGCTATCGACGGAGAACAGACTCGTGAGATGATAATATCATCATCTCGCGAGTCTTTCTCTCTGCACTGTAGCGGCTGTAGAGGGAGGCTGGGAGGGGCTGGGAGGGGCTGGGAGGAGCGGGCGGGGACTCTGCGGGATAAGCTGACACTGTGTGGGTCGGTGCATGTAGCTGAGTCCTGTGGCGCAGCTCACATCTTGAAGCAGGGGCTGGGCTGGCCTGTATTTTCATCTGGAGCTGAGACTGCAGTGCTGAGTAAGTGGATATAAGCTTCTCCTGTACAGTCTCAGGGTGGGATGTACTAACCTCCCCCACCATGTTATTTGGCTTTACTCAGCGCAATTTTTGTATTATCTTTGCGGCTACTGGTCACCGCTCCGCTGCCTGGCGCTACCCGTTGCGCCCCCACGCTCCCCATCTTCATTATCCTCTCTGCCATCCGCATCATCTCCGCCGCGGCCACTGATTCCTCTGCTCTCCGTAGAGCTTGGTCTGCGCTGCGCTCCTCCTGTCAGCTGCGCATGCGCACTTGTCACAACTTCCTGTTAGGCAGATGACAGGGGGAGCGCAGTGCTGACTAAGCTCTACGGAGAGCAGAGGAATCAGTGGCCACGGCGGTGATGATGCGGATGGCAGAGAGGAGAATGAAGACGGGGAGCAATGGGTAGCGCCGGGCAGCGGAGCGGTGACCAGTATCCGCAAAGATAATACAAAAAGAGCTCTGAGACAAGCCAAATAATACTGCAGGGGAGGTTAGTACACCTATGTGACTGGTAGAGTCTAGATTCTCTTCGTGCAGAGGACCTTTCCCATAACCCCCTGGGTCCATGTCACAATCTATTTGGAATAGAAAAGTGTGGCGAGCGAGACACCGAGCCCGATGCGTGGCGAGGGTCCAATGCTGCATAGACAAAAAAAATACCCCAATCAGAGAACAAAGAAAACATGTAGGAGCTGTAAGGGCGGAAGTTCTCTCATGCCCACTCATTTTGTCACGTCCAGGTCCTTTGCACGAAGGCAACATAGACACAACCCTATGTGACTGCTGTACAACTGATACTAAATGTTTATTTGATTATCAAAAAGATAAAAGGTAATTTAGATTAGATTTTGTAAGTGTGTATTGCATGGCACGACAAATTCCGGCGGCCAAGACGCCATGGCGACTATTGGTGCCTGGCGACCAGGGCCGTGAACACTATGAGGAGGGGACTGGGAACGTAGTGAGGATGGGGCCGGGCATGCGGTCAGGTAGGGTAGCGTCTAGTTATCTTTCGTGAGGGGACCTTTCCCATAACCTCCTGGGTCCATGTCACAAACTATTTTTAATAGTAACCTGTGGCGAGCGAAGCAGAGCGAGACACCCAGCCCAAAGCGTGTCGAGCGTCCAATGGTGCATAGGTAAAACGAAATAACCACAAACGAACGGAGAATGGATAAAACATTAAGGTGCTGTAAGGGCGGAAGTAATCTACTGCCCTCTCGTGCTGTCACTTCCTGGTCCTGATCACGAAGGGAACATCGACACAAGCGGTAAGGCAGGGGCTGGACAGCTATGGATGATAGCGCTGACGATACTTCAAATGAGGCGCCGACCTCCAGCCATTCTGAGCTCACGGACCGACAGCCGATCAGGAGCGTTGCCGGACCGCAAGCTCCTATTGGTTTGCAAGTAGGCGCCACATTTAAAATGACTCCTGGCCGCCCACCACTGTGCCTGGTTATCCCCATCCCACTGATGGCCTGATGCATTGCAGCTTCGCATTCCTGCTGCTTGGTCTCCCACAGCCTGCCCGTTTGTGAGCTCCACGGTGAGGGACCCGCATAACAGTAAGACTTCAGCCAATGGTGAGTATAGTGCTGTAACTTTTTTTTTTTAAGTGTATATGGCTTTTACAGGTTTTTTTTTTGTTCATGTGGGCTGTGCATATGATATTGTAATTTAAAGGTATGATATTAATTTTGTTAGCTGTTTATGTCACTACTATTGCCATTGCATTCAGTGATATACAGGAATTATGATTTACAAGTAAAACTAGTACTAGTACATTACTAAGGGTTCCGTGTGGTGTGATACAGGAGGAGGATCATGGGGGGTGACACCATGAGTTACCACACCGGGTGACACCAACCCTAGTGACGCCTCTGCTGGGATGTGTAGTTTCTCAACAGCTGGAGGGCCACAGTTTGGACATGCCTGCCTTAGAGTGTTTGGTATTTAATATTATTGACAATTTATATTTCAGAATCAACACTGCAGGAAATCATTGACTTGTAAATGTTGTTGCTTTATAATTCCAGCCCTTGGTCTTTATTATTAGTATAAGATTTGAGTTTATTTTGTTTTGCTATGCACAGAGAACAGTAACTGCTAAATTTAGGTGGCTTAAAAATTTTGATCAGAGAATTTCTCTGCATATGATTGCTGCAGTGAGCAACATGCCGTGGTATTGTATATGGCTAATTTGTCACTGTTGAGATAGATAATAGTGTATTTACTAGAGATGAGCGGGTTCGGTTTCTCTGAAACCGAACCCGCACGAACTTCATGTTTTTTTTACGGGTCCGAGCAGACTCGGATCCTCCCGCCTTGCTCGGTTAACCCGAGCGCGCCCGAACGTCATCATGACGCTGTCGGATTCTCGCGAGACTCGGATTCTATATAAGGAGCCGCGCGTCGCCGCCATTTTCACACGTGCATTGAGATTGATAGGGAGAGGACGTGGCTGGCGTCCTCTCCATTAGAAATTAGATTAGAAGAGAGAGAGAGATTGTGCAGAGTCAGACAGAGTTTACCACAGTGACCAGTGCAGTTGTTGTTAGTTAACTTTTATTTATTTTAATATAATATATCCGTTCTCTGCTATATCCGTTCTCTGCCTGAAAAAAAACGATACACAGCAGCAGCCAGTCACACAGTGTGACTCAGTCTGTGTGCACTCAGCTCAGCCCAGTGTGCTGCACATCAATGTATAAAAGGCAAAGCTTATAATAATTGTGGGGGAGACTGGGGAGCACTGCAGGTTGTTATAGCAGGAGCCCCCAGGAGTACATAATATTATATTAATTTAAAATTAAACAGTGCACACTTTTGCTGCAGGAGTGCCACTGCCAGTGTGACTAGTGGTGACCAGTGCCTGACCACCAGTATAGTAGTATATTGTTGTATGTATTGTATACTATCTCTTTATCAACCAGTCTATATTAGCAGCAGACACAGTACAGTGCGGTAGTTCACGGCTGTGGCTACCTCTGTGTCGGCAGTCGGAACTCGGCAGGCAGTCCGTCCATCCATAATTGTATTACAATATATACCACCTAACCGTGGTATTTTTTTTTCTTTCTTTATACCGTCGTCATAGTGTCATACTAGTTGTTACGAGTATACTACTATCTCTTTATCAACCAGTGTACAGTGCGGTAGTTCACGGCTGTGGCTACCTCTGTGTTGGCAGGCAGTCCGTCCATCCATAATTTTATTATTATTATAATATATACCACCTAACCGTGGTTTTTTTTTCATTCTTTATACCGTCATAGTGTCATACTAGTTGTTACGAGTATACTACTATCTCTTTATCAACCAGTGTACAGTGCGGTAGTTCACGGCTGTGGCTACCTCTGTGTCGGCAGTCGGCAGGCAGTCCGTCCATCCATAATTGTATTATTATTATAATATATACCACCTAACCGTGGTTTTTTTTTCATTCTTTATACCGTCGTCATAGTGTCATACTAGTTGTTACGAGTATACTACTATCTCTTTATCAACCAGTGTACAGTGCGGTAGTTCACGGCTGTGGCTACCTCTGTGTCGGCAGTCGGCAGGCAGTCCGTCCATCCATAATTGTATTATTATTATAATATATACCACCTAACCGTGGTTTTTTTTTCATTCTTTATACCGTCGTCATAGTGTCATACTAGTTGTTACGAGTATACTACTATCTCTTTATCAACCAGTGTACAGTGCGGTAGTTCACGGCTGTGGCTACCTCTGTGTCGGCAGTCGGCAGGCAGTCCGTCCATCCATAATTGTATTATTATTATAATATATACCACCTAACCGTGGTTTTTTTTTCATTCTTTATACCGTCGTCATAGTGTCATACTAGTTGTTACGAGTATACTACTATCTCTTTATCAACCAGTGTACAGTGCGGTAGTTCACGGCTGTGGCTACCTCTGTGTCGGCAGTCGGCAGGCAGTCCGTCCATCCATAATTGTATTATTATTATAATATATACCACCTAACTGTGGTATTTTTTTTTCTTTCTTTATACCGTCGTCATAGTGTCATACTAGTTGTTACGAGTATACTACTATCTCTTTATCAACCAGTGTACAGTGCGGTAGTTCACGGCTGTGGCTACCTCTGTGTCGGCAGTCGGCAGGCAGTCCGTCCATCCATAATTGTATTATTATTATAATATATACCACCTAACTGTGGTATTTTTTTTTCTTTCTTTATACCGTCGTCATAGTGTCATACTAGTTGTTACGAGTATACTACTATCTCTTTATCAACCAGTGTACAGTGCGGTAGTTCACGGCTGTGGCTACCTCTGTGTCGGCAGTCGGCAGGCAGTCCGTCCATCCATAATTGTATTATTATTATAATATATACCACCTAACTGTGGTATTTTTTTTTCTTTCTTTATACCGTCGTCATAGTGTCATACTAGTTGTTACGAGTATACTACTATCTCTTTATCAACCAGTGTACAGTGCGGTAGTTCACGGCTGTGGCTACCTCTGTGTCGGCAGTCGGCAGGCAGTCCGTCCATCCATAATTGTATTATTATTATAATATATACCACCTAACTGTGGTATTTTTTTTTCTTTCTTTATACCGTCGTCATAGTGTCATACTAGTTGTTACGAGTATACTACTATCTCTTTATCAACCAGTGTACAGTGCGGTAGTTCACGGCTGTGGCTACCTCTGTGTCGGCAGTCGGCAGGCAGTCCGTCCATCCATAATTGTATTATTATTATAATATATACCACCTAACCGTGGTTTTTTTTTCATTCTTCATACCGTCGTCATAGTGTCATACTAGTTGTTACGAGTATACTACTATCTCTTTATCAACCAGTGTACAGTGCGGTAGTTCACGGCTGTGGCTACCTCTGTGTCGGCAGTCGGCAGGCAGTCCGTCCATCCATAATTGTATTATTATTATAATATATACCACCTAACCGTGGTTTTTTTATACCACCTAACCGTGGCAGTCCGTCCATAATTGTATACTAGTATCCAATCCATCCATCTCCATTGTTTACCTGAGGTGCCTTTTAGTTCTGCCTATAAAATATGGAGAACAAAAAAGTTGAGGTTCCAAAATTAGGGAAAGATCAAGATCCACTTCCACCTCGTGCTGAAGCTGCTGCCACTAGTCATGGCCGAGACGATGAAATGCCAGCAACGTCGTCTGCCAAGGCCGATGCCCAATGTCATAGTACAGAGCATGTCAAATCCAAAACACCAAATATCAGAAAAAAAAGGACTCCAAAACCTAAAATAAAATTGTCGGAGGAGAAGCGTAAACTTGCCAATATGCCATTTACCACACGGAGTGGCAAGGAACGGCTGAGGCCCTGGCCTATGTTCATGGCTAGTGGTTCAGCTTCACATGAGGATGGAAGCACTCAGCCTCTCGCTAGAAAACTGAAAAGACTCAAGCTGGCAAAAGCACCGCAAAGAACTGTGCGTTCTTTGAAATCCCAAATCCACAAGGAGAGTCCAATTGTGTCGTTTGCGATGCCTGACCTTCCCAACACTGGACGTGAAGAGCATGCGCCTTCCACTATTTGCATGCCCCCTGCAAGTGCTGGAAGGAGCACCCGCAGTCCAGTTCCTGATAGTCAGATTGAAGATGTCAGTGTTGAAGTACACCAGGATGAGGAGGATATGGGTGTTGCTGGCGCTGGGGAGGAAATTGACCAGGAGGATTCTGATGGTGAGGTGGTTTGTTTAAGTCAGGCACCCGGGGAGACACCTGTTGTCCGTGGGAGGAATATGGCCGTTGACATGCCAGGTGAAAATACCAAAAAAATCAGCTCTTCGGTGTGGAGGTATTTCACCAGAAATGCGGACAACAGGTGTCAAGCCGTGTGTTCCCTTTGTCAAGCTGTAATAAGTAGGGGTAAGGACGTTAACCACCTCGGAACATCCTCCCTTATACGTCACCTGCAGCGCATTCATAATAAGTCAGTGACAAGTTCAAAAACTTTGGGTGACAGCGGAAGCAGTCCACTGACCAGTAAATCCCTTCCTCTTGTAACCAAGCTCACGCAAACCACCCCACCAACTCCCTCAGTGTCAATTTCCTCCTTCCCCAGGAATGCCAATAGTCCTGCAGGCCATGTCACTGGCAAGTCTGACTAGTCCTCTCCTGCCTGTGATTCCTCCGATGCATCCTTGCGTGTAACGCCTACTGCTGCTGGCGCTGCTGTTGTTGCCGCTGGGAGTCGATGGTCATCCCAGAGGGGAAGTCGTAAGCCCACTTGTACTACTTCCAGTAAGCAATTGACTGTTCAACAGTCCTTTGCGAGGAAGATGAAATATCACAGCAGTCATCCTACTGCAAAGCGGATAACTGAGTCCTTGACAACTATGTTGGTGTTAGACGTGCGTCCGGTATCCGCCGTTAGTTCACAGGGAACTAGACAATTTATTGAGGCAGTGTGCCCCCGTTACCAAATACCATCTAGGTTCCACTTCTCTAGGCAGGCGATACCGAGAATGTACACGGACGTCAGAAAAAGACTCACCAGTGTCCTAAAAAATGCAGTTGTACCCAATGTCCACTTAACCACGGACATGTGGACAAGTGGAGCAGGGCAGGGTCAGGACTATATGACTGTGACAGCCCACTGGGTAGATGTATGGACTCCCGCCGCAAGAACAGCAGCGGCGGCACCAGTAGCAGCATCTCGCAAACGCCAACTCTTTCCTAGGCAGGCTACGCTTTGTATCACCGCTTTCCAGAATACGCACACAGCTGAAAACCTCTTACGGCAACTGAGGAAGATCATCGCGGAATGGCTTACCCCAATTGGACTCTCCTGTGGATTTGTGGCATCGGACAACGCCAGCAATATTGTGTGTGCATTAAATATGGGCAAATTCCAGCACGTCCCATGTTTTGCACATACCTTGAATTTGGTGGTGCAGAATTTTTTAAAAAACGACAGGGGCGTGCAAGAGATGCTGTCGGTGGCCAGAAAAATTGCGGGACACTTTCGGCGTACAGGCACCACGTACAGAAGACTGGAGCACCACCAAAAACTACTGAACCTGCCCTGCCATCATCTGAAGCAAGAAGTGGTAACGAGGTGGAATTCAACCCTCTATATGCTTCAGAGGTTGGAGGAGCAGCAAAAGGCCATTCAAGCCTATACAATTGAGCACGATATAGGAGATGGAATGCACCTGTCTCAAGTGCAGTGGAGAATGATTTCAACGTTGTGCAAGGTTCTGATGCCCTTTGAACTTGCCACACGTGAAGTCAGTTCAGACACTGCCAGCCTGAGTCAGGTCATTCCCCTCATCAGGCTTTTGCAGAAGAAGCTGGAGGCATTGAAGAAGGAGCTAACACGGAGCGATTCCGCTAGGCATGTGGGACTTGTGGATGCAGCCCTTAATTCGCTTAACAAGGATTCACGGGTGGTCAATCTGTTGAAATCAGAGCACTACATTTTGGCCACCGTGCTCGATCCTAGATTTAAAGCCTACCTTGGATCTCTCTTTCCGGCAGACACAGGTCTGCTGGGGTTGAAAGACCTGCTGGTGACAAAATTGTCAAGTCAAGCGGAACGCGACCTGTCAACATCTCCTCCTTCACATTCTCCCGCAACTGGGGGTGCGAGGAAAAGGCTCAGAATTCCGAGCCCACCCGCTGGCGGTGATGCAGGGCAGTCTGGAGCGACTGCTGATGCTGACATCTGGTCCGGACTGAAGGACCTGACAACGATTACGGACATGTCGTCTACTGTCACTGCATATGATTCTCTCAACATTGATAGAATGGTGGAGGATTATATGAGTGACCGCATCCAAGTAGGCACGTCACACAGTCCGTACTTATACTGGCAGGAAAAAGAGGCAATTTGGAGGCCCTTGCACAAACTGGCTTTATTCTACCTAAGTTGCCCTCCCACAAGTGTGTACTCCGAAAGAGTGTTTAGTGCCGCCGCTCACCTTGTCAGCAATCGGCGTACGAGGTTACATCCAGAAAATGTGGAGAAGATGATGTTCATTAAAATGAATTATAATCAATTCCTCCGCGGAGACATTGACCAGCAGCAATTGCCTCCACAAAGTACACAGGGAGCTGAGATGGTGGATTCCAGTGGGGACGAATTGATAATCTGTGAGGAGGGGGATGTACACGGTGATATATCGGAGGGTGAAGATGAGGTGGACATCTTGCCTCTGTAGAGCCAGTTTGTGCAAGGAGAGATTAATTGCTTCTTTTTTGGGGGGGGTCCAAACCAACCCGTCATATCAGTCACAGTCGTGTGGCAGACCCTGTCACTGAAATGATGGGTTGGTTAAAGTGTGCATGTCCTGTTTTGTTTATACAACATAAGGGTGGGTGGGAGGGCCCAAGGATAATTCCATCTTGCACCTCTTTTTTCTTTTCTTTTTCTTTGCATCATGTGCTGATTGGGGAGGGTTTTTTGGAAGGGACATCCTGCGTGACACTGCAGTGCCACTCCTAGATGGGCCCGGTGTTTGTGTCGGCCACTAGGGTCGCTTATCTTTCTCACACAGTCAGCTACCTCATTGCGCCTCTTTTTTTCTTTGCGTCATGTGCTGTTTGGGGAGGGTTTTTTGGAAGGGACATCCTGCGTGACACTGCAGTGCCACTCCTAGATGGGCCCGGTGTTTGTGTCGGCCACTAGGGTCGCTTATCTTACTCACACAGCGACCTCGGTGCAAATTTTAGGACTAAAAATAATATTGTGAGGTGTGATGTGTTCAGAATAGGCTGAAAATGAGTGTAAATTATGTTTTTTGAGGTTAATAATACTTTGGGATCAAAATTACCCCCAAATTCTATGATTTAAGCTGTTTTTTAGGGTTTTTTGAAAAAAACACCCGAATCCAAAACACACCCGAATCCGACAAAAAAAATTCGGTGAGGTTTTGCCAAAACGCGGTCGAACCCAAAACACGGCCGCGGAACCGAACCCAAAACCAAAACACAAAACCCGAAAAATTTCAGGCGCTCATCTCTAGTATTTACCAAGATTTATAGCAAAATCTAGACGGGCAGTCGTCCACAGATGCCTTCAACAGGTCAACCTGATATTTTAACTGTGTTTAAAAGAGGCACGTGCTCATTAGTTAACATTCAACAGGAATATTCTGCAATGCAGCTAGAAATAATTGTTAGTAAAATGTGCTTATCTCTTGGAAGGAAATTAGGACAGTTTATCTCGGGAATGATAAAGAAAAGTCTGTTATATAATATTTATCTCCGCTTATAAAGAAAAAAATATTTTTTACTTTTTCATGATGACTATATATGAATTCAGTATTCAAAGAGCCTTGGTGGAAAGAAACAGAGTGAAAGCCACTTACTGTACAGAAATAAACAAATTTGATATGTGAATGTCATTTCCTGCAGCAATAGGTTTACAACCACAATCTTTCCACACTAGTTTGGTTGGAACCTCACATTACTATACTGTGCTGTTGGGAGCAGTGGCGGAACTACCACCAGTGCAAGCGGTGCCTTGCACTGGGGCCCGCCACTGCCAAGGGGCCCAAAGCCAGCGCGGCATGTAATGAGTCAGTTTGACTTATTACATGTCACTGTGTGCTGCGGTCCAACGCCGCCCGCCGAGGAGAGCAGCAGCAGGGACGCAGCGGCCACGGGGGGTGGGTAGGAGGAGGAGGGAGCCACAGTAAGGCACTGTATTTGGTGGAGGCGCTGCTGCAGCTGTCCCTCTCCTTCCACATAGGCTGGCCACCGCTGTAAATGCTGGGATGCACTTCCCTCATAACAGCGGCGGCGGGCAGCCTATGTGGAAGGAAAGGGACTGCTGCAGCGGAGCATCCACCAATTACACTGCGCTGATGCAGCTCCTGGGTCCCCCTCCCTCCTCCTTCTTCTCCCCTGTCAGGGATCATCATCTGCCAGAAGCTGCACCGAGGAGCCTGACTGCCAGCAGAGACAGTAAGTATAATCTATTCTATCTATCTATCTATCTATCTATCTATCTATCTATCTATCTATCTATCTATCTATCTATTCTGTCTGTCTGTCTTAATGTGTAAAAAGGGTACTCTGTCTGCCGTAATGTGTAAAAAGGGGACGCTGTCTGCCGTAATGTGTAAAAAGGAACGCTGTCTGCTGTAATGTGTAAAAGAGGGGATGCTGTCTGCCATAATGTATAAAAAATGGGATGCTGTCTGCCGTAATGTGATAAAAGGAGGACTGTCTACTGTAATGTGTAAAAAAGGGGACGCTGTCTGCCGTAATGTGTAAAAAGGGGGACTGTCTGCTGTAATGTGTAAAAAAGGGGACTCTGTCTACCTAATTTGTAAAAAGGGAACTCTGTCTGCCATAATGTGTAAAAAAGGGGACACTGTCTGCTGTAATGTGTAAAAATGGGACGCAGTCTGCTGTAATGTGTAAATATGGGACACTGTCTGCTGTAATGTGTAAAAAAGGGGATGCTGTCTGCTGTAATGTGTAAAAAAGGGGGCGCTGTCTGCCGTAGTGTGTAAAAAGGGGGACTGTCTGCTGTAATGTGTAAAAAAGGGGACTCTGCTGTAATGTGTAAAAAGGGGACTGTCTGCCGTAATGTGTAAAAAAGTGGATGCTGTCTGCTGTAATGTGTAAAAATGGGACGCTGTCTGCTGTAATGTGTAAAAATGGGACGCTGTCTGCTGTAATGTGTAAAAAAGGGGACGCTGTGTGCCGTAATGTGTAAAAAAGGGTGTGCTGCCTGACGTAATGTGTAAAAAGGGGGACTGTCTGCTGTAATGTGTAAAAAAGGGGATGCTGTCTGCCGTAATGTGTAAAAAGGGGGACTGTCTGCTGTAATGTGTAAAAAAGGGGACGCTGTCTGCCGTAATGTGTAAAAAGGGGACGCTGTCTGCTGTAATGTGTAAAAAAGGGATGCTGTCTGCCGTAATGTGTAAAAAAGGGGGCGCTGTCTGCCGTAATGTGTAAAAAGGGGGACTGTCTGCTGTAATGTGTAAAAAAGGGGACTCTGCCGTAATGTGTAAAAAAGGGGATGCTGTCTGCCATAATGTGTAAAAAGGGGGACTGTCTGCCGTAATGTGTAAAAAAGGGGACTCTGTCTGCCGTAATGTGTAAAAAGGGACACTGCCATAATGTGTAAAAAGGAAACGCTGTCTGCCGTAATGTGTAAAAAGGGGATGCTGTCTGCTGTAATGTGTAAAAAGGGACGCTGTCTGCCGAAATGTGTAAAAAGGGGACGCTGTCTGCGGTAATGTGTAAAAAGGGAACGCTGTCTGCCGTAATGTGTAAAAAAGGGGACACTGTCTGCTGTAATGTGTAAACATGGGATGCTGTCTGCCGTAATGTGTATATATGGGACGCTGTCTGCTGTAATGTGTAAAAAAGGGGACACTGTCTGCCGTAATGTGTAAAAAAGGGGGCGATATCTGCCGTAATGTGTAAAAAGGGGGACTGTCTGCTGTAATGTGTAAAAAAGGGGACGCTGTCTGGTGTAATGTGTAAAAAGGGGGACTGTCTGCTGTAATGTGTAAAAAAGGGGACTCTGCCGTAATGTGTAAAAAGGGGACGCTGTCTGCCGTAATGTGTAAAAAAGGGACGCTGTCTGTCATAATCTGTAAAAAGGGGATGCTGTCTGCCGTAATGTGTGAAAAGGGGACACTGTCTACCGTAATGTGTAAAAAGGAACGCTGTCTGCCGTAATGTGTAAAAAAGGGACGCTGTCTGCTGCAATGTGTAAAAAGGGGACGCTGTCTGCCGTAATGTGTAAAAAGGGAACGCCATCTGCCGTAATGTGTAAAATAGGGGACGCTTTCTGCCGTAATGTGTAAAAAGGGGTCGCTGTCTGCCGTAATGTATAAATAGGGGAACGCTGTCTGCCGTAATATGTAAAAAGGGGGACTATCTGCTGTAATGTATAAAAAGGAAACGCTGTCTGCCGTAATGTGTAAAAAAGGGGACGCTGTCTGCTGTAATGTGTAAAAAAGGGGACGGTGTCTGCCGTAATGTGTAAAAATGGGACGCTGTCTGCCGTAATGTGTAAAAAAGGGGACGCTGTCTGCCGTAATGTGTAAAAAAGGGGGTGCTGTCTGCCTTAATGTGTAAAAAAGGGGGCGTTGTCTGCCATAATGTGTAAAAAGGGGGACTGTCTGCTGTAATGTGTAAAAAAGGAGACGCTGTCTGGCGTAATGTGTAATAAGGTGGACTGTCTGCTGTAATGTGTAAAAAAGGGGACTCTGTCTGCCGTATTGTGTAAAAAGGGAACGCTGTCTGCCGTAATGTGTAAAAAAGTGGACGATGTCTGCTGTAATGTGTAAAAATGGGATGCTGTCTGCCGTAATGTGTAAAAATGGGACGCTGTCTGCTGTAATGTGTAAAAAAGTGACGCTGTCTGCTGTAATGTGTAAAAAAGGGGGCGCTGTCTGCCGTAATGTGTAAAAAGGGGGACTGTCTGCTGTAATGTGTAAAAAAGGGGACGCTGTCTGCCATAATGTGTAAAAAGGGGGACTGTCTGCTGTAATGTGTAAAAAAGGGGAGTCTGTCTGCCGTAATGTGTAAAAAGGGGACGCTGTCTGCCGTAATGTATAAAAAGGGGACGCTGTCTGCCGTAATGTGTAAAATGGGGATGCTGTCTGCCGTAATGTGTAAAAAGGGGACGCTGTCTGCCGAAATGTGTAAAAAAGGGGACGTTGTCTACCGTAATGTGTAAAAAATGGACGCTGTCTGCCGTAATGTGTAAAAAGGGAATGCTGTCTGCCGTAATGTGTAAAAGGTGGACTCTGTCTGCCATAATGTGTAAAAAGGGGAATCTGTCCGCCATAATGTGTAAAAGGGGCTCTACGTGGTGTAGTGGTGCTACTGTGTGACGTAATTTGAATAATGGAGACTACTGTGCACCGTTATATGAATTGGTATTATTTTGTGGCCACACCCCTTCCCCACAAAGCCACGCCCCTATGTTTTTTGCACGCGCCTGCAGCGCGCACTGCCCTGTTTTACATAGGGGGGAACTCCGATGCCATTTCTTGCGCACAGCGCTAAAATGTCTAGTTACAGCACTGCTGCTAGGCATCCAATTCCCTGGCCCTAAGCAGGTCCCCCTCACCAAATCCTCTCGAGGGGTGAGGTGGTGGACTTGGACGGGATGAGGGGGGGGGGCCCAAAGCATTTTGTCGCACCTGGGCCCACCGCTCGCTAGTTCCGCCACTGACTGAATGATAAGTGTTTCATGGCTGTTAAGCTTTCTCTCAGGATCCCGGGATTGGCAGGATCCCGGGATTTAGGGCCAAAAACAGCCGTGATTCAATTTGAGGGATTGAGGGATCAGTGTTGAGCATCCACCGGACGCTCGGACACTGCCAGCTTCCTCCTTCCGGCTCCCCTGGTGCAGCGTGACGGAGTGCAGGAAGAGATCCCCACCTGCTCGCCCTCGGTATACGGTTAGTAATGTGTGCGGGGCGGGCTGGGGTTAGGGGGCGGCCACACAGTTAAAAGTCAATCTCGGGTATTCCGGGAATCCCGGGATTGGCCATTTTTCAATCCCGATACCCGGGATTGAAAAAATGGCCCGGGATTGGCTTCCCTAGCTAGAAGTAATGTGCATATTGAGTAACTAGTATGCAATAATTGGTCATTAATAATATATCAACATAACAATGAATCTATGTTAATATATTATTAACAATCAGTGCATAAGCAGCTGCCTCCCCCAGATGCACTGCACAATCAGTGCAGCTGAATAACTAGCTGAGTCAACTCCCAGAGCACTGAGTCACTCACTCCATGAGTCACCAGCACTGGTCTATCAGCACTGAGTCTCTGGCAACTCACTGAATCATGTGCACTGTATCAGCAATACATTCTAATCCAAATGAGTTATGACTCATGTGCCGAGACACTGACTCGAGACACTCCACTAAACTAAGTCATGTGTCTCAACTCAGTTCAGTGAATCACTTTGCCCATGACTAGACACATTCCTCCTGCTGGTGCTGTTGTTACTGCCTACCAGTGCAATGCCTCACCTACTGGTGTGATCTCCACCTCCGCGACAAGATCCTCCTGCTGGTGCTGTGACTGCCTACCAGTACAATGCCTCAGCTACTGGTGTGATTTCCATCTCCTGGGACATGATTCTCCTGCAGGTGATATGACTGCCTACCAGTGCAATGCCTCATCCACCGGTGTGATCTCCACCTCCTGTGACACGATCCTACTGCTGGTGCTGTAACTGCCTACCAGTGCAATGCCTCACCTACTGGTGTGATCTCCACCTCCTGTGACACGATCCTACTGCTGGTGCTGTGACTGCCTACCAGTGCAATGCCTCACCCACCGGTGTGATCTCCACCTCCTGTGACATGATCCTACTGCTGGTGCTGTGATTGCCTACCATGCTGCAGTAGCCTTGCTTACTACCACTGTGGGTAATGCTAACAGTTTGCTTAAGCCCAATTTGTGTTGGGCCCCGCTTATAGCTGACTTACTCCAACCTACATGAGGCCACTTTTCATATATTTCCAGGGCCACTTTACGTTCCCAATCCACCATGTCTGGCATGGAAGAAATGTGAATGATAAATCAATGTAAATGTACCAGGAGGTATTGACAAGTCTTTATAACATTATCTTCTACTGTGAATTTCTTACCTTGTTTCCAAGACAATTGATTAATTTAACTTGTTAATTAAGTGAAAGCAAGATATGATATTTTCCGGGAAATGTATCAAGCTGTGGAGAGAGATAAAGTTGAGCATTTTCCCAAATCAAATGAAGCTTCTAACTACAGGTATTATTTCATGTACTGTACTGTGCTAGATAAGTGACAGAATATGATTGGGTGGTTTGGACACCTGTACTTTATCTCTCTCCAGTGCTTGATACATCTCCCCAGGAGTGCTGTATATAAAATATATGTCTGGCTGCTATACAGCAGGCCAGGAGCTCCACAGTAGAGTAACAGTCATATCAGTAATCATTTGCGGACCCTGTGAAATTAGCATTCAGTAAAGACGGGAGACTCAGTCAATGAATACATAAAACATTTTTTAGTTTATGTTAAAATATAAAAAGTTTATTAAGTGGAATATTTAATAAATAATATTTGCGAGACATCTCCAAAAACAGTCGGTTTTGGGGGCTGTCCACAAATATTAACCAGCCCCTGAATGTATGTATTGGGGACTGCAATGGATATTTGAGATATCTATTGCGTTCCTCCTATTTTGAACACAAAAGCAGCCACCAAAAGTTTCTACGGCAGATGGTAAACTGTGAAACTCACCAAGCTCCAGAATGTAAAGCATTTCTGAGCTTGGTCCGGCAGCTAATGCCATTTCTAAATGGCTTTTGTAGCCTGTGGGCTACATTGTGCAATAATTCCCAGGAGAAGGATCCTTGGGATCCCTCTGCATTACTGACTGCTCTCATATACGCAGTCTGACAATTGCACATGTGAACTAGCGCAGCCGGGGTCTAAACCCAGAAGTAAAGTGATCGCATTAGCAATTATTTTACTTATACATTGCAGGGATGGGCATGAGATTGGTACTCATTATGGCATAAAAGCTACACCTCTGGACTCATGAAGAGTCATCCTTCAGCACTCAGGAGAGGAAAAACCCCCTTGGGGGGAAACCTCTGGGGAACCATGGCCTCAGGATCGCCCTTCCCTCTGGGCATTAAGAAGTGTACTAATAGAGGGGTCAGTATGCTATCCAAGCTCATGGTATCCTGGTGGTTTTCATACCGATGCCAGGATCCCAGTACAGAAAAGACCGACAGGGGTGAGTAAGGGGTGTTCTCCCCTGTCCCCACCCCCTAACCCTGCCTGTCTGCAGTCTAACCCTAACCTCCCACCTTTGTGCCTAACCCTCCCGCGGAGGTGCCTAATCCTAACCTCCATCCCTGCTGCCTAAACCTAACCCTTCCTTCCCAGCAAGCCTAACCACTCCTGGGGGTGCCTAACCTGCCCTACCCACAGCCTAACCCTAACTTCCCCTCACCTGCAAACTAACCCTATCCTCCCCCCACCCGCAGCCTAATCCTAACCCCCTGCCTGATGCCTAAACCTAACCCCCCACCTGATGCCTAAACCTAACCCTCCCTTCCCCACAGCATAACCACCCCCGGGGGTGCCAAACCCTAACCAACCCTACCCACTACCTAACCCTAATCTCCCCCCACCCACAGCCTAAACCTAACCCCCCACCTGACGCATAAACCTAATCTCCCCACCTGATGCCTAAACCTAACCCTTCCTCCCCTGTAGCCTAACCACCCCTGGGGGTCCCTAACCCTAACCCATCCTACCTGCAGCCTAACCCTATCCTACCCCCACCTGCAGCTTAACCCTAACCCCTCTGCCTGATGCCTAACCCTCTCCCTCTCCCCACCCCCCTAACCCTGCTTGTCTGCAGTCTAACCCTAACCTCCCTGCTTTGTGCCTAACCCTCCCGCGGAGGTGCCTAATCCTAACCTCCGTCCCTGCTGCCTAAACCTAACCCTCCCTCCCTCGCAGCTTAACCACTCCCGGGGCTGCCTAACCCTAACCCACCCTACCGCTGCCTAACGCTAAACTCCTCCCACATACAGCCTAAACCGAACCCAGCGCCTGATGCCTAAACCTAACCCCCCACCTGATGCCTAAACCTAACCCTCCCACCGGGCAGCCTAACCACACCCAGGGGTGCCTAAAACAGCCTAACCCTAACCTCCCCGTACCAACAGCCTAAACGTAACCCCCCCGCCTGATGCCTAAACCTAATCCCCCCACCTAAACCTAACCCTCCCTCCCCAGCAGCCTAACCACCCCCGGGGGTGCCTAACCCTAAGCTCCCCCCACCATCCGCCTAAACTTAACCCTCCGCCTAATGCCTAAGCCTTACCCTCCCGCCTGATGCCTAAACCTAACCCTCCCTCCCACGCATCCTAACCTCACACGTTGGTGCCTAACCCACCCTATCCGCAGCCTTACCCTAACCCCCTGCCTGATGCCTAAACCTAACCCCCCCGCCTGATGCCTAACCTAACCCTCCCTCCCCCGCAGCCTAACCACCCCCCTCCCCCAATGCCTGATGCCTAAACCTAACCCCCCTTGCCCAGCCCTAAAACTATGATCGTGGGGATACGGGCGTTGGTATCCTTGCCCATTCGGAATTCCAACGTTGGGATTCTGAAGAGTGTCGGGATCCTAGTGTCTGTATTCAGACTGCCGTAAACCCGACAGCCGGCATGTTTACCGCATCTCCTAATAGGTAATGCATATGTCCCAACATTTGGAGCATGTGTCCGCAGCTCTCCTCCCAGGGCAGCTATTCAGGGATCACCCACTGCGTGTAGATGAAGAGGAAGAGATGAAACATCATTATTAGTGGATGAACAAGCAGAGAGACAAACTGCAAACAGTGGTGTGGTTGTGTAGAGAGAAAAATCTCTCTATGTAAATATGTAACTTTAACTACTGAGGACATGGAAAATACCTAAAATAAGGACAATTATTCCAAAGGGCCCATTGTTTTTATACAATACACACATTGGGGGGATAAGTTCTCTCTTATAGTAATTAGTGGGTACCTTCAGAAAAGAAATTTGACCAGTAAATAATAAAAGCTATAAATTGCTAACATTTAGGGGTCAATCCAATTAGGAACGAGTTACCATTGCTGCGACGTTTCAACAGCATCCAAACTCACACCCTTCGTGGCGAGATTCAGCCTATGGGGCTACCGGAAAGTGCGGCTGTTGTAAGACAAACTTGCACCTAATTAAACTGACCCCCTAGTTGTTAAATGTGATAAAATAGTAAAATATAATGGTGTAATTGTGAGCCTTATTCAGTTGTGGTTGTTGAAGCGATCGCTGCTGCAATCTTGCTGTTCACAATTGCATTGTGAGTCTGAGCAGTCGTAGGCTGAGCAAGTCTCCTAGAAACAGGGGTAACACAGGTCGCAATGGGTAATTTATGTATGCACATGGGGGGTCATTCCGAGTTGGTCGCTCGCTAGCAATTTTTAGCAGTCGTGTAGATGCTAAGCCGCCACCCTCTGGGAGTGTATTTTAGCTTAGCAGAAGTGCGAACGAAAGGCTCGCAGAGCGACTACAAAAATAAATTGTGCAGTTTTAGAGTAGCTCCAGACCTACTCCTAGCTTGCGATCACTTTGGACTGTTCAGTTCCGGATTTGACGTCACAAACACGCCCTGTGTTCTCCCAGCCACGTCTGCGTTTTTCCTGGCATGCCTGCGTTTTTACGAACACTCCCTGAAAACGGTCAGTTGACACCCAGAAACGCCCCTTTCCTGTCAATCACTCTGCGGCTGCCATTGCGACTGAAAAGCTTTGCTAGACCTTGTGTAAAAATACTTCGTCCATTGTGAAAGTACGTTGCGTGTGCGCACTGCGCCGCATAAGCATGCGCAGAAATGCTGCTTTTTCACTTAATCGCTGTACAGCGAACATTTTTATCTAGCGATCAACTCGGAATGACCCCCCATGGAATGGCGTTTGAACGGATCTGCCTGTATACAATTAGCCACCCCCATTACCACCTAAAATGCTGACTTCCTGTCAATCACTTTGCGATGGGATCCTCTATGTGAGCTTGATTTAATTTTGTGCGCAGTGCAGCTTACATGCATACACAGTGAAATAGCATTGAGCCACTTGGTGCAACAGTAGCTCTGCGTCCGCATCTGAATCAGGCCCCTGAGCGGTAAGGATTAGGACTCTAGGGAAAGGACTATGGCCCTCATTCCGAGTTGATCGGTCGCAAGGCGAATTTAGCAGAGTTACACACGCTAAGCCGCCGCCTACTGGGAGTGAATCTTAGCTTCTTAAAATTGCGACCGATGTATTCGCAATATTGCGATTACTAACTACTTAGCAGTTTCAGAGTAGCTCCAGACTTACTCTGCCTGTGCGATCATTTCAGTGCTTGTCGTTCCTGGTTGACGTCACAAACACACCCAGCGTTCGCCCAGGCACTCCCACCGTTTCCCCGGCCACTCCTGCGTTTTTACCGGAAACGGTAGCGTTTTCAGCCACACGCCCCTGAAACGCCGTGTTTCCGCCCAGTAACACCCATTTCCTGTCAATCACATTACGATCGCCGGAGCGAAGAAAAAGCCGTGAGTAAAATTACTTTCTTCATAGTAAAGTTACTTGGCGCAGTCGCAGTGCGAACATTGCGCATGCGTACTAAGCGGATTTTCACTGCGATGCGATGAAAAATACCGAGCGAACAACTCGGAATGAGGGCCAATGTCACCTTTATTATATGTAAAGATAAGGAAACAGTCACTTGTTACAGCTCCAATTCACATCATTTATACCATTCTGTACCATTTCATCATTTGGTTATTCTATGGGGGAGATGTATTAAGCCCTGCGGAGTGATAAAGTGGAGAGAGGTAAAGTACCAGCCAATCAGCTCCTAACTGCTATGTTACAGGCTGAAAAATGACAACTTAGGAGCTGATTGGTTGTTAGTTTATCTCTCTCCACTTTATCACTCTCCCAGGCTTTGTACACCTGCCCCCAGTTCATTGATATACTGTAAATGTCAGCCATTTCACTATCTCCCCGATCTGTATTGTTCTTCCCCTGATCTGTATGTTCTGTATCATGCTCTCCCCACCCTTCCTGTTTTTCTGTATTACAGTATGTTCTACATCTCGCAACCCCCAAAAGTGTATGTCCTTCCTCTATATGTCCTATAGAGTATGCCACAATTTCTATGTTTTCGTATTGTGCCCCCACACCATCTGTATGTGCTATACCAAGTTGCCCCTTCTGTTGTTTTGTATTGTCCGCTCTCCCCCACCATAGACCCTATGTTTTGTACTGTGCTCTCAATACCCCCCACCACACACACACAATTACACAAGAATGGTAACTTACCTCCTGCATGCTATTCTCCAGTCACTAATTCCTCTGCGACCCCTCCCGTCGTCTTCAACTGACACTTTGCAGATTTCTTTGTCGGTCACCCGACACTCAGCAAATCTCTTTGCCAGAACTTTGCCAAATGATGATCTGAATAACCAGAATTCCTTGATCAGACATACTGGGTGTCGTACGGTATGCCGGCGGTCGAGTTCCCAGCGACCAGCATACCGGCTCCAGGAGCCCGACCGCCGGCATACCGACAGCGTGGCGAGCGCAAAGGAGCCCCTTGCGGGCTCGCTGCGCTCGCCATGCTGCGGGCACGGTGGCGCGCTACGCGCGCCACACTATTTTATTCTCCCTCCAGGGGGGTCGTGGACCCCCACGAGGGAGAATAGTTGTCGGTATGCCGGGTGTCGGGATTCCGGCGCCGGTATACTGTGCGCCGGTATCCCGACATTCGGCATACAGAAGACCACCCGACATACTATGTGTATAATTATACTACTACATTTTGTTATGTACTTTAATTTTAATAAATTTGCAATTTACAGTATCTATGTTATTGACTTTTTATCCAAAACCCAAGATCCTTTCTCATAGAGCCCCAAGTTATCTGCTCCAGGTTTTTTCTTCCCTAGTGCTAGGACCATGTTAGTATCATACACTGGGCCTAATTCAGACCTGATCGCAGCAGTAAATTTGTTCTCTAATGGACAAAACCCTGGGGGTAATTCCGAGTTGATCGCAGCAGGAATTTTGGTAGCAATTGGACAAAACCATGTGCACTGCAGGGGAGACAGATTTAACATGTGCAGAGAGAGTTAGGTTTTGGTTGGGTGTGTTCAATCTGCAATCTAATTTGCAGTGTAATGTAAAAATAAAGCAGCCAGTATTTACCCTGCACAGAAACAAAATAACCCACCCAAATCTAACTCTCTCTGCACATGTTATATCTGCCTCCCCTGCAGTGCACATGGTTTTGCCCAACTGCTAAAAAAATTCCTTCTATGATCAACTTGGAATTATCCCCCATGTGCACTGCAGGTGGGGCAGATGTAACATGTGCAGAGAGAGTATGGTAACTTACCTCCTGCATGTTATACTCCAGTTGTTGCTACCTCTGCGACCCCTCCCGTCGTCTTCAACTGACACTTTGCAGATCTCTTTGCCGGTCACCCGACACTCTGCAAATCTCTTTGCCAGATGATCTAAAAAACACAAAAGACTATCATTAAACATAGTACTAGTTTAAGTACAATAAAATATCCATGAGTCAACCAGATTCCCAATTTTCCTTAAACCAAACAAGATACTTTCAAAGTTATCAATATCCCATTTATCTATTTTATTAACTTTTTCATCCCAAAGCCACAATCCTGCCTCATAGAGACCCAGGTTATCTGCATCCCCTGTATGTGTGCTTATCCTCCATACTGCCCTCTTTATTTCTGTAACGCTACATTTTTATTCCTAAATATGTCGTTCCTTCCTGCACTTCTCCTATTTATGTGTCCTTGTACCTGTAGTCCCTGTTCTGTCTATCTTGTCTTACCTTTCAGCTGACTATACTGCACTCTGTCTTCCTTACCCCTCTCCATCATACCCTGCTATGTAGTACTCACCTCCTCCTACCTGTCTTCCTGCATGGAAACTGGAAACGTCAGCAGCTGTAGATAGAATGTTACAGGAAGAAGCATTGTGATGTCACGGGCTAGTGATGTCACAGGCTAGGTGTGATGTCACAGAAACCAGCAGCAAAGCTACGGAGTTACAGCTATCTTACATATACATTTTCTACATCAATTACAACTGGATATACATGAGTTTCTAGTTTAAATAAAATTAGACTAGTGTAGAAAATGAAGCATAAGGCAATGTTGTACAGAGTGCCTAAATATATAGGTAAAGGGAAAACATAAGTGACAGGAATTTCTAGACTAAGGGGGACATGTACTAAGCAGTGATAAAAGTGGAGAAGTGAGCCAGTGGAGAAGTTTTCCATGGCAACCAATCAGCATTGGCGTAACATTTATAATTAACATACTATAAACACTATTTCTTTCTCTTTTCTCTGTGTTTACATACTATAAACACACACCGAGCAGCTGATTGGTTGGGCAACTACTCCACTGGCTCACTTCTCCACGTTTATCACTGCTTAATACATGTCCCCCCTAAATCATCACTTATATTTTATAGGGAAATAAAGCACTTTATCTGATCATTTTCCGTTGTGTGTGTGTGTGTGTGTGTGTGTGTGTGTGTGTGTATATATATAAAGAGAGAGAGAGATAGCTATACTAACATACTAACTATACTATCCCGTTAAACCAGGAAACTCACAAATTATACAGTTTCTGTGGCTGGCTGACCTCAAGTTTGCATTTCACCTGGTTTAATTAGCCACAGAACCTGTGTAACCCATGAGCGTATAAAGAGGAGAAGAAATAATAGTTGTCTTTTTTGCTGGCACACTAGAAATGTATTATTCAAAATCACAGTTTATAAATTAAAATTTAAGCCAGGCCCGCAAGGTGACATTCACAGGGAATAGGTAATGACATTCACTCGACTTGTTCACACCCGCTGGACGTGTTGGAAAGA
Source organism: Pseudophryne corroboree (assembly GCF_028390025.1). Classification (NCBI taxonomy): domain Eukaryota; kingdom Metazoa; phylum Chordata; class Amphibia; order Anura; family Myobatrachidae; genus Pseudophryne; species Pseudophryne corroboree. The sequence goes on along the minus strand of NC_086448.1, from coordinate 222,334,398 downwards.
GCTTGAGTGGACAGTAAGCGTGGCTGTGCCCTGTGGCACCACGTGGCACCATTGTACCGACAGCCGAACAGCTGAGAACGGAAACTGGAGGGTACATAACTTTTTGGTTTTCATTTCATCTCATGACACTCCACCCAAAGCTACTCTTCTGATTATCCTATCAACTAGGACAACAATGAAGGTGACTCCATAACATTTCTTCTATTGTTTTTCCATGTCACAGAAACATTGCATGTGTGTTACAGCTGACCATCCTAATCATCTCTCCTTCACTTCACAGTAATGTCATTGTTACTGATACATTATTTGGATCAAGCATCAAAAGGAAACTTAGGTATAAGAGTCTGGCCGGCATATCACTTATTGCATGACGACCTTGTGCCTGCGCTGTACTGTATGTAGACGGAGTATTTGGTTTTGCTAATGACTTACATAGACTCCATAAGAGGGCATGCCGACATAGTATATTGTTGAATGTTAACATGTATGATCTTAAACTCCATCTATAAATGTTCTGTTGCGAGACTTCCAATATGCTCAGAATATTGCTACTGTGACAGATGATTTAGTATATACTAGCTGGAGTACCCGGCATTGCCCCGGATTTTAAGAATGTCTGTTTACAAAAATAAATGTAAATAATAAACACAGTATAAATAACATTGTAGATAGCTGAATACCCGTGCTTTGGTATGGGATAAGGATGGTAAATTAGAATGATAGTTTGTTCATTTACGTTGATTGGAGATCTAGTATATAGGCATATCTTGCTTCCCTGATGCACTTTGTGTAGTGGCCGCACTCCTTTTTGGTCCCCCAAGGGACCCTGCTCCTCCCACTATACAACTCTCAGTCTGTGGCTTCCTGCTGCCTCCATTCCCCTCCTCACATCATGTCACTGGCCCTGTCACATGCAGCCCTGTCATCACTGAGATATCAGGCATGTCCTGATTTAGTGTGTTCTGCTGGCCCACCCCTAGGGGTGCTAGTGGTGTGTTACCCTCACAGAGGGGGTAATTCCAAGTTGATCGCAGCAGGAATTTTGTTAGCAGTTGGGCAAAACCAGGGCCCTCATTCCGAGTTGATCGGTCGCAAGGCGAATTTAGCAGAGTTACACACGCTAAGCCGCCGCCTACTGGGAGTGAATCTTAGCTTCTTAAAATTGCGACCGATGTATTCGCAATATTGCGATTACTAACTACTTAGCAGTTTCAGAGTAGCTCCAGACTTACTCTGCCTGTGCGATCATTTCAGTGCTTGTCGTTCCTGGTTGACGTCACAAACACACCCAGCGTTCGCCCAGGCACTCCCACCGTTTCTCCGGCCACTCCTGCGTTTTTTCCGGAAACGGTAGCGTTTTCAGCCACACGCCCATGAAACGCCGTGTTTCCGCCCAGTAACACCCATTTCCTGTCAATCACATTACGTTCGCCGGAGCGAAGAAAAAGCCGTGAGTAAAAATACTTTCTTCATAGTAAAGTTACTTGGCGCAGTCGCAGTGCGAACATTGCGCATGCGTACTAAGCGGATTTTCACTGCGATGCGATGAAAAATACCGAGCGAACAACTCGGAATGAGGGCCCATGTGCACTGCAGGGGAGGCAGATATAACATGGGCAGAAAGAGTTAGATTTGGGTGGGTTATTTTATTTCTGTGCAGGGTAAATACTGGCTGCCTTATTTTTACACTGCAAATTAGATTGCAGATTGAACACACCACACCCAAATCTAACTTTCTCTGCACATGTTAAATCTGCCTCCCCTGCAGTGCACATGGTTTTGCCCAACTGCTAACAAAATTCCTGCTGCGATCAACTTGGAATTACCCCCAGTGTTTGTTCCCAGAGTGTAAGTCATATGTATAGCAAGTTTGGTGTAAATTGCTCCAGGCATTAAAGAGTTATGCTGACTGCTGAAAAACTCTGTGCTGGTGCCTCACCCCTAGGGGCGCTAGGGGTGTCTTACCCCCACAGTGTTTATTCCCAGCTTGCAAGTCATATGCGTACCAAGTTTGTTGTAAATTGGTCTAGGCATTCGGGAGTTATGCTGTCTCCTAATATACTCTGTGCTGCTGTCCCACCCCTAGGGGTGTCTAACCCCCACAGAGTTTGTTTGCAGATTGTAAATCAGATGTGTACCAAGTTTGGTGTAAATTGCCCCAGGCCTTCTACAGTTGTGCTGAGCTGCTGTCCCACCCCTAGGGGTGCTAGGGGTGTCTGGCCCCCACAGTGTTTGTTTCCACAGTGAAAGTCATATGTGTACCAAGTTTGTTGTAAATTGCTACTGGCATTCCAGAGTTATGCTGTCTGCTGAAATACTCAGTGCTGCTGCCTCACCCATAGGGGTGCTAGGGCTGTCTTCCTCCCACAGTGTTTGTTTCCAGATTGTAAAGCATATGTGTACCAAGTTTTGAGTACATTGCTCCAGCAATTCCGGAGTTATGTCTCCTGATATACTATGTGCTGCTGTGTGCCCCCCTAGGGGTGCTAGGGATTTCTAATTGTTTTAGTTGCCTCCGCAGTGTTTTAATATACTTGTATGTAAAATTTCACGATCGTCGCTTGTAAACTGTGGATTTGTATAGAAAGACAGAAGGACGGATTTTCGCTTTTTTTATATAGTAGATACACTTAGAGTTACTTTGATATGTGACTGTCATACTTGGCAACATTTTATAACAAGTTCCAGGGATGCTTGGTGGCTAAGCCCAGTGCATGGTGGAATGTCATGTGTGGATCTGTCTAGGAGGACCTTGGTGCACTACAACTCCCATCGTGTCATGTATACTGGACTTTATTATAATGTGATGATTTGTTTTTAATTCATGTTAATTACTCATGTTCCATACATTTTCATTTATACCACTTAATGTGCACATAACGCAGTGTTTATAGGGCCTAATTCAGACCTGATCGCTCGCTAGTGTTTTTTGCAGTGCTGCCATCAGGTCAGAACTGCGCATGCGTATGCACCGCAATGTGCAGGCACGTCGCACAGGTACAAAGCAGTTCGTTGCTCTGCGATGGGTTTGTGCAAAGAATCCATTTGCATGGTGATTGCAAGGAGATTGACAGGAAGAAGGCATTTGTGGGTGTCAACTGACCGTTTTCTGGAAGTGGTTGGAAAAATGAAGGCGATCCCAAGCGTTTGCAGGGCGGGTGTCTGACGTGAATTCCGGTCCCGGACAGGTTAACGTGATCGCAATGGCTGAGTAAGTTCTGCGCTACTCAGAAACTGCACAAAATCTTTTTGTACCGCTCGGCTGCACATGCGATCACACACTTGCACAGCTAAAATACACTACCTGGTGGGCGGCGACTATGTGAACGCAGGACTGCAAAAAACAGCTAGCGAGCCATCAGGTCTGAATTGGCACCAAAGATCCTCCAAAAACCCCATGGGGCTGTTTTACTGGTCCATGTCAGGTTTGGCCATCCAAGGCCAAAATTTACTAATATTCGTGTTTTAGCCGTTTTTAAGGGTGTTTGAACTCGAATGGTATCGGGTGCATTTTACTGCAACTTTTTGAATCCTGATACGGTCAGTTACTAAGCTGCCGAGTTTTCCACATTCGTTTTTTCCGATGTCGATGTGATTCGTAATGTCAGGCAGTGTTTTACGGGAGTGATGAGTAAAACACTGCCTGACAAAACACAAGGAATCCCGGCCGGATCTGTGAGATCCGTGCAGGGCTTCATTGTGCACCTTTTTAAAAAAAATTAATGTGTTAAAAATCAAGAAAAAAATTGTGTGGGGTCCCTCCTCCTAAGCACAACCAGCCTCGGGCTCTTTGAGCCGTCCTGGTTGCAAAAATATGGGGGGAAAATTGACAGGGGTTCCCCCATATTTTAACAACCAGCACCGGGCTCTGCGCCTGGTCCTGGTGCCAAAAATACGGGGGACAAAAAGCGTAGGGGTCCCCCATATTTTTGGAACCAGCACCGGGCTCCACTAGTCAGAGAGATAATGCCACAGCCGGGGGACACTTTTATATAGGTCCCTGCAGCCCTGGCATTAAATCACTAACTAGTCACCCCTGGCTGGGGTACCCTGGAGGAGTGGGAACCCCTTAAATCATGGGGTCCCCCCCTCCAGCCACCCAAGGGCCAGGGGTGAAGCCCGAGGCTGTCCCCCCCATCCAAGGGCTGCGGATGGGGGGCTGATAGCCTTGTGAAAAAAATAGAATATTGTTTTTTGTAGCAGTACTACAAGTCCCAGCAAGCCTCCCCGCAAGCTGGTACTTGGAGAACCACAAGTACCAGCATGCGGTGGAAAAACGGGCCCACTGGTACCTGTAGTACTACTACAAAAAAATACCCAAATAAAAACAAAACTCACACACCTTGAAAGTACAACTTTATTACATACATGCACACCTACATTCACACATACTTACCTATGTTCACACGAGGGTCTGTCTACTTCTCCAAGTAGAATCCATGGGTTACCTGAAAATAAAATTATACTCACAAAAATCCAGTGTAGATCGGTCCTCTTCTGAGCTTGTAATCCACGTACTTGGCAAAAAAAAAAAACTGGAAACCCGACCACGCACTGAAAGGGGTCCCATGTTTACACATGGGACCCCTTTCCCCGACTGCCAGGACCCCCCCTGACTCCTGTCAAAGATGGTCCCTTCAGCCAATCAGTGAGCGCCACGTCGTGGCACTCTCCTGATTGGCTGTGTGCTGCTGTAGTGTCAGTGAGGCTGCACACGGCAGAGATACAATGTTGCGACTATGCGCTCCATTGTATCCAATGGTGGGAATTTTGCGGTCAGCGGTGAGGTTACTTTTGGTCAACCGCTGACCGCAAAGTTCCCACCATTGGATACAATGGAGCGCATAGGCGCAACATTGTATCTCTGCCGTGCGCAGCCTGACTGACAGCTCAGGAGCACACAGCCGATCAGGAGAGTGCCACGACGTGGCGCTCCCTGATTGGCTGAAGGCACTCTCTATGACAGGAGTCACGGGGGGTCCCGGCAGTCGGGGAAAGGGGTCCCTTGTGTAAACATGGGACCCCTTTCAGTGCGTGGTCGGGTTTCCGTTTTTTCCCCCCCAAGTACGTGGATTACAAGCTCAGAAGAGGACCGATCTACACTGGATTTTTGTGAGTATAATTTTATTTTCAGGTAACCCATGGATTCTACTTGGAGAAGTAGACAGACCCTCGTGTGAACATAGGTAAGTATGTGTGAATGTAGGTGTGCATGTATGTAATAAAGTTGTACTTTCAAGGTGTGTGAGTTCTGTTTTTATTTAGGTATTTTTTTTGTAGTAGTACTACAGGTACCAGCTGGCCCGTTTTTCCACCGCATGCTGGTACTTGTGGTTTTCCAAGTACCAGCTTGCGGGGGAGGCTTGCTGGGACTTGTAGTACTGCTACAAAAAACAATATTCTATTTTTTTCACAAGGCTATCAGCCCCCCATCCGCAGCCCTTGGATGGGGTAACAGCCTCGGGCTTCACCCCTGGCCCTTGGGTGGCTGGAGGGGGGGGACCCCATGATTTAAGGGTTTCCCACTCCTCCAGGGTACCCCGGCCAGGGGTGACTAGTTAGTGATTTAATGCCAGGGCCGCAGGGACCTATATAAAAGTGTCCCCCGGCTGTGGCATTATCTCTCTGACTAGTGGAGCCCGGTGCTGGTTCCAAAAATATGGGGGACCCCTACGCTTTTTGTCCCCCGTATTTTTGGCACCAGGACCAGGCGCAGAGCCCGGTGCTGGTTGTTAAAATATGGGGGAACCCCTGTCAATTTATTCCCCATATTTTTGCAACCAGGACCGGCTCAAAGAGCCCGAGGCTGGATATGCTTATGAGGGGGGACCCCACGCAAATTTTTTTCCCAGTTTTTACATTAAACAGACCCTTTCCCATAGATAACCATGCACAGATCTCACTGATCCGTGCATGGTTATCCAAACTCAACTGGAAAAAGCAGGTCTATTTTTTTGCTGCTTTTTTTAACTATTCGCAAAAAAATACACCCGCACTTGAGCACTCAGAGACTAACACCCAAATACGAATGAATAGTGAATACCCGTATTGTATGAAATAACAGCCGCGTTTGACCGATGGTCTATTCATTCGTATTTCGGAACTTTGTCATTCAAACCATTATGAATAGTCCAAACACTGCTGAAATTTGTGCTTAGTGAATTCCCGTGTGTTGGGACTTAGAAAAAAAAACACAAATCGGACAAACTCGATTTTTTAGTACATTTTGGCCCAAGTGTGAGGTCAAATTGATGAATAATCCTGGGCCGCAGCTCCAGAGGCGGGATGGGCCTGTGTGTGGCCAGCTGTACAGTGGAGACATCGGATAACAGCCCATGTCCTCTCATGCTTTACAGTGTTTCGTTGCAATATTGGTGGTGGTGGTGGTGGGTGTTTGGTAGGCTAAAGCACTGGGGCTCATTACAAATACTGGAGTCTATTTACTAAGCCTTGGAGAGAGATAAAGTGGACGCAGATAAGTACCAGCCAATCAGCTGCTAACTGTCATATTATAGGCTGGGTTTGAAAAATTACAGCAGCTAATTGGCTGGTACTTTATCTCCATCCACTTTATCTCTCTCCAAGACTTAGTATATAGACCCCATTGTATGCAGTGTATATGGGGGTGATGAAATGGTTACAAAATAGATACTTTTTGCTGGTGAGCTACAGGGCCCAGATATCACACACTTACCAAGTTCTTGGCTGCCAGTTGGGAGGGGTATGGCGCAACCATGTGGGTAGTGCAGGGGCATAACAGCAGAATCACATCATCAAGTAACAGTATATAAAGCCACGATTACATCATTGTAAAGTGAGGGAAGTGACCATGATGATGGGATTCAGCAGGAATAGTGTCATCAGCTCGCGTGGACTGGTCACTTCACACGGGAAGTGGGTATCAGCATGTGGAACTGAGGCGTTACTGAAGATATAAACAGAAAAAACAATCTGTGCGCAACAGGATCACATTTAAATATAATGTTTTATTAATAATCCAAGATATGGATGGGAAAAATAAGATATAGTATATATATATATATATATATATATATATATATATAATATATAATATATACAATATACTATATACTTCAGGAGTGACCACACAATGGGATAAAACAATTAATACAAATAACCTTTAAACCATCTAAAACTCATATGAAAAACCCGCAAAGGTATCACAGTCGCTCTAATCTGAACTAGTGGTATAATACTTCAGAGTATAATCCCTAAATAAAAATCACAATACAGTGCACTGATTCATTAGTTGTAAAATGTCCACATAGGCTGGCCAGCCTGTATTTACAAGAGATGTAATTCACCCAAGAGTTAATCCAGAGAGAACAGTCAATTTGTATAAATAGTGTCTGTGACACAATACTAGAGTTAAAATAACGAAGAAAGGTCACCATACAATTGGACCGCTTACATACCATCCAATTAAGTAGCGTCAGTATGTGACGAGTATCTCCTCCAGCCGAGCGGTAAATATCCTCCCCGTGCCACTGATGTGTGGAGCTGTTTAATGGGGATAATTTATGCTAAGCATCCGTCTCGTGCTGCCTCTTACACCCGCACTAGTTTACTTGCTGGGATCACCCGAGACGTGAAATACAGACAACGGAGGGCGGATTGGCCCACCATGACAGATTTCGATGGGCTGGTCCCATACCCCCTCAGCCAGGCCGATTCACACTCAGGCTGGGCTTGCTCACACTGCTTCCAGTACTTGTGATTCATTGGAATGCAATCCGGAAGTTAGGCTAGAGGGCACTTCCAGGTGCTGCTAGCCATGAAAAGTGGTGATGCTGTTCTACCAATGGGGGACCTTGAGAAAGTTAACCAGCCCAGCAGCATCCTCTCCCTGGCCCCATCCAAAGGTCTCTTCAACGAGCCCGGCCCAGGAGCAGCAGCAAAGCGATGGTCGGAGCCGGGTTCACTACACCCCAGCTCCTGCACTCTCACTGGAATGGCCAGAGCGGCAACTGAGCACTGAAGTGGACCCGGCAGAGAGGTTATTTTTAAGTACATTATTTACATTATCATGATGGTGTAAGGGTTAGGGCTTCCCCGGTCACAGTGTATGGTTTGGGGACTGGACAGGAGCAGGACGTACTTTGTTCTCAGGATGCCAGCTGACCAGGCAGCACTCACAGCCAGCCCTGGGACAATATCTAATACAACGTCCTTCAGCCCTATAACTGCCCAATGTCTGTCCATGATGATGGGCCTATTTATGTGGTGTCTACGTATGTAATGCAGTGGTTATGTATGAAATGCGGTGGCTATGTATGTAATGTGGTGCTAACGTATAATGCGGTGCTATGTGTGTAGTGCGGTGCTATACCTGTAATGTTGTGCTATTCGTGTTATGCGGTGCTATTTGTGTAATGCAGTGCTATACGTGTAGTGCTATTCATGTAATGCGGTGCTATACGTGTAATGTAGTGCTATACGTGTAATGCAGTGTTATTTGTATAATGTGATGCTATTCATGTAATAATGTGGTGGTTATGTATGTAATATGGTGGCTATGTATGTAATCGGGGGCGGATTGGCCACTGGGACAGATTCTGCTGCGCTGGTCCCCTGTGTCTGTGTTTCACTACTTGTGTGTGCTCCCTCCCTGTACTGTGCTGTATGTAGTGTGTGCTCTCTCCCTGTACTGTGCTGTATGTAGTGTGTGCTCCCTCCTGTACTGTGCTGTATGTAGTGTGTGCTCCCTCCCTGTACTGTGCTGTATGTAGTGTGTGCTCCCTCCCTGTACTGTGCTGTATGTAGTGTGTGCTTCCTCCCTGTACTGTGCTGTATGTAGTGTGTGCTCCCTCCCTGTACTGTGCTGTATGTAGTGTGTGCTCCTTAACAGTACCGTACTGTATGTAGTGTGTGCTCCTCCTCCCTGTACTGTTCTGTATGTAGTGTGTGCTCCCTCCCTGTACTGTGCTGTATGTAGTGTGTGCTCCCTCCCTGTACTGTGCTGTATGTAGTGTGTGCTCTCTCCCTGTACCGTGCTGTATGTAGTGTGTGCTCCTCCTCCCTGTACTGTGCTGTATGTAGTGTGTGCTCCCTCCCTGTACTGTGCTGTATGTAGTGTGTGCTCCCTCCCTGTACTGTGCTGTATGTAGTGTGTGCTCTCTCCCTGTACTGTGCTGTATGTAGTGTGTGCTCCCTCCTGTACTGTGCTGTATGTAGTGTGTGCTCCCTCCCTGTACTGTGCTGTATGTAGTGTGTGCTCCCTCCCTGTACTGTGCTGTATGTAGTGTGTGCTTCCTCCCTGTACTGTGCTGTATGTAGTGTGTGCTCCCTCCCTGTACTGTGCTGTATGTAGTGTGTGCTCCTTAACAGTACCGTACTGTATGTAGTGTGTGCTCCTCCTCCCTGTACTGTTCTGTATGTAGTGTGTGCTCCCTCCCTGTACTGTGCTGTATGTAGTGTGTGCTCCCTCCCTGTACTGTGCTGTATGTAGTGTGTGCTCTCTCCCTGTACCGTGCTGTATGTAGTGTGTGCTCCTCCTCCCTGTACTGTGCTGTATGTAGTGTGTGCTCCCTCCCTGTACTGTGCTGTATGTAGTGTGTGCTCCCTCCCTGTACTGTGCTGTATGTAGTGTGTGCTCTCTCCCTGTACTGTGCTGTATGTAGTGTGTGCTCCCTCCCTGTACTGTGCTGTATGTAGTGTGTGCTCCCTCCCTGTACTGTGCTGTATGTAGTGTGTGCTCCCTCCCTGTACTGTGCTGTATGTAGTGTGTGCTCCCTCCCTGTAATGTGCTGTATGTAGTGTGTGCTCTCTCCCTGTACTGTGCTGTATGTAGTGTGTGCTCCCTCCCTGTACTGTGCTGTATGTAGTGTGTGCTCTCTCCCTGTACTGTGCTGTATGTAGTGTGTGCTCCCTCCCTGTACTGTGCTGTATGTAGTGTGTGCTCCCTCCCTGTACTGTGCTGTATGTAGTGTGTGCTCCCTCCCTGTACTGTGCTGTATGTAGTGTGTGCTCCTCCTCCCTGTACTTTGAAACATATAAGGTTAAAAAAAAAGGGGTTTATAGAATGAAAAATCAATAAAATCAGAAGTAGAGTAAAGGCATGACTGCAGTGTCAGTAGACACTGAAAGTGGGCATATCAGTCCTTGTATATTCAGACGTACAGATGTGCATCAGGGAAGGGTATTGTAGCAGTATATGCATAAAGGGGGTCATTCCGAGTTGATCGCTCGCTGGTGATTTTCGCAGTGCTGTGATCAGGTAAAAAATGCAAAACTGCGCATGTGTATGAGCCGCAATGTGCACGCGCGCCGTACGGATACAAACAGCATCGTTGTTGTGCAATGCTTTTAGCGACGAATCCATTTGCACAGCCAATCGCAAGGAGATTGAAAGGAAGAGGGCATTTGTGGGTGGCAACTGACCGTTTTCTGGGAGTGTTTGGTAAAATGCAGGTGTTCCAGGCGTTTGCAGGGCGGGTATCTGACGTCAATTCCAGGACCTCTGTCGGTAGAATCATCGCACAGGATAAGTAACTACAGGGCTAGTCTTGTTTTGCACAAAATGTGTTCGTGTCACTCGGCTGCACATGCGATCCCACACTTGCAAAGCGAAAATACACTCCCCCGTGGGTGGCGACAACGTGTTTGCACGGCAGCTAAAAGTAGCTAGCGGGCGATCATCTCAGAATGAGGGCCACAGTCACAGGTATACATTAGCATAACATTAAGCAAAGGAGGCCCCAACTGTGTCTATCTCAGAATCAGGACCTCTGAGGAGTAACCCTGCCCTCTTGTCCGGCCCCTCCCCCTCAACAGACTCCACCCTCATTAGGACTGCTTCCATTAATTTCCTGGGATGGTGTTCGATCCCAATCCGCCCCTGGCAGCTACTATGGGGCCCAGAGCTGAGAGAGGCCACCTTCCCTGTCACAGTTACATGTGTTATATATAGGGGTGTAGCTATCATAGGTACTGTGACTGCCTACCAGTGCAATGCCTCAACTACTGGTGTGATCTCCACCTCCTGTAACACGCTCCTCCTGCTGGTGCTGTGACTGCCTACCAGTGCAATGCCTCAGCTACTGGTGTGATCTCCACCTTCTGTGATACATTTAGAGATGGCTACTTACTCTCTGTCTCAACACAGTGACTTGAATCATCAGGAAGTATGAATAATTCGAGTCACTCACAGTTTAATGAGTTGAGACAGCTGCAGCAGTAGCCTCTCTCAGCCAGAGGGAGGAGACTCAGTGTGTCGTTGTGAATAGCCAGTGGCAATACCAGGTGACACCCCGTGGGAGGGATGAGGGAGCAGTCACGACTCACCAGTCAGTGAGTGCTGCACTGCTGTGCCTGATTCATTCATCCTGATTCCTGAGTCTGCCTGTGAGTCGAGACAGTTGTACACTGTGTAGACTCAGTGGGGGAGATTCAATGTTTGAAAAGTCAGTTGGGAGTCTGTTTTTTCCTATCTAATAGACAAGAAAAAACAGACACCCAACCGACTTTTCAAACATTTGAATTCCACCCAGTGACTCAGTGGATGGATCTGATTCATGCAGCATTAGCCTGCAGGAGGTGGAGCCCCTGTGGTACAGTGCTTTCAGCTCAGTGCTCACTGTTCCTGCTCAATGTGATTGTGACTGAATGCAGTGACGGAACTACCTTCAACAATCTAGATCTCAGTCTGTGGTTTCCTATGCTAATATCACATGTATAGTAGCACTGTTAGTCACACAAGGGGACAGGCCACTACCACCCATAATAACAGCACCTGATTCATTGATTCACACACACACACAATACATTGTTCTATTACTGTACAGTATTTATATCTAATTGACTTCTCGGTCTTGAGATATATTACATTTCTTCTCAACTGCTTATAGTCCACTTTGAAACCACTTGTGGGCGCCATTATTCATTCATTCTTTGTGCAGCAGCTTTAAAGATAGTACTTTAAAACCTCTTTACATATCAGCCATAATCACTCACTGTGCTCCTGAAACGTTTATTTAATACGTGTGCATCAACGCTTTTATAGGGCAACTGTAAGTGAAAAGAGCTTTCACATTTTCAACTGTACTTTTAGCTAAACCAACTGAAGCAAGCATAATTTGATGGTGAAAATGTGTGTTTTGCTGTGATATTGGTTTTGTATGTTACATTATATAAGCATTAGATGTGTATGACTTTAACCAGTTTTGATATGCAGTAACATTGAGTGAAGGTAACCTTTATTATTGATGATAATAATAATAATAATAATAATAATAATAATAAATATGTATATATTATTATAGTTCATCTATGTTATTATACGTATGGACACTACGATGTAAATAAAATTATATATTTCAGCTGTATTATAACTTTGTAAGTAAACATTAGCATAGCAGATATAGATTTATTATAGCTTTTCTTTGTTTATTTTTATGTGTAAACCAACAGCAGACTAATGATTTATGTGTAAGCTATGTATAAAACGACAGACATGGAAAATGAAAATCTCATTGTGACTAACCAAAAATTCAGTGTTTTGTTTTTATCAATATTAGTCTGCGAAGATACGCATTAATCATACGGACCCGGCATACTAAAATAGCACATCATACACAATATATATGTACAGTAGCATATACAGTACTAAAAGAGAGGTTTATTACTACTAAGAAAATATTCAAATACACAGCTAAGGACTATAATAGAATTCCTTACATTTTCAACATAGAATGCCGAGGAACTAACCAGCATAGATTGTCCATCCAAAGACCAGCATATATTAGGCAAAAAATATGAAAATTGGACCAACCAATTTGGCTCAATCTGAAATCCATACACTCAGATCCAGCACCACTGCATTCACTATTGAATTATGCAAAATTTGAAGGAAAAAAACAACAACTCCTTTTGCAGAACCAAACCAATCATAGTAAGAAAGAAAGAATTACACAGCAGCATTCACCATCACATCAATGTATAAAAGCTGCAGGTAGCCATTGTGACTGCCATTATTCCTGTATTACTGTATATCAGAGAAGAATCATCTATTTATGATCTCTTAGCAGTCTTTAAACCTCATATAGTCTGAGGATTGTCCGTAACATAAACCATAACATCTTAACACTTAATTATAATAAATAAAGACACGGAGACTTAAATTTGGCAGAAATTGTTAGCTATTTATTTAAGTAAACTATTAACTGTGAATAATTAAACTAAAGTATGGTGGCCAGAAAGAACGGCTAAACAACCCTATCCCATAGATAACTATCTTATATAAAAGAGCTGACGTAAACCTTCCAACAAACAATAGGTATCCGCTCAACCTCCATCCTGACTACCCACCCGTGAAGGTGATGAGGCTGCCACCCAAGAAGGCGGTCCAGCAGATGTAAAACCAGTCAGCGAAGGAGAGCGCACCTAAAAATCAACAACCAAACGACCTCCAATCCACTCTTTAATACAACAAATGTTAACTTGCCGTTCTTTCCCGCCAACAGCGAAGTTCTGTTCCACAGAAACTACGCACCGCCACCATACCCCTAACCTACCGAACCAACCACCGAAAACAGATCCTCCAAAAACATAGATAGTCCCTGTCCTGTCAAGTGCACACCATCAGGTCTAAACAAGTAGAAGTACCAAAACTTGATCCGCTGATGCCAAACCACAGCACCGCCATGGGCCACCACAAACTTAGCCACCGCGGCATTCACCTTCCGGCGAGCCACATCGATCACCCGACAATCCACCACTCCACGCCAACACAACCACGGCACTATACAAGACCAGATAAGCCTACAGCCTGGCCAAGCGCCCGAAATCACTTGCAGATCCTGAATAATGGCCAATCGAAGATTCACTGCCTTCCTCTTACCTAGGTCGTTCCCTCCTAAGTGAATCACCAACAGTTCGGGGATGCCAAACCGCGAACCTGCTCCATAAGCTTTGCTTTAAGGTCATGCCAAAGCATACCACGAACACCTATCCACCGCACATCATCCGAACCCACAAAGCAAGGAGCATCTTCCGTAGCCAAAAAATTGGCTGCCCAATAAACATAGGAATGGCCAATCACCCACACATCACACACATCCTCCCGCCAACCTAAAAGGGAAAAAACAGATAAACAAATGTGAATATGGGAGATAAAACCAAACCCAGCCTAGAACAGGAACCAACTATCAGAACAAGGATCTTCCAAAAAGAAAAAATTGAATAGAGGACTATAACTTTCCTCTTGAACAAGCTTCAGGCCAATCGAAGCAACAGAAAGAAACAAAAGGAAAAAACAAAATAACAAAAAAGGGGGGGGAAGGTTAGAGCTGGGAGGGGGGGGGGTTTGGGGGGAACACAGAATAACTCGGCTGGAGGTGAAACGTAAAAACCTGCTGAGGAACTTGTAATTAGATGCCAATTAGCCGAATTGAATAAATTAAGCCAAATCAGTTCGTCAGTTCAGACAAAAAATCGCGAAGCACTCCAGACCCCCACTGCCAGCAGTGGCGAGTAGCTATCCATCCGAGTAGGGAGGACAGGGGAGACAAACAATACAGCACGAACACACTGAACTGAAACACACAATGCAGTAAAACAAACAACATGTTAGTAGAAACAAACTCGCTTACGCAACAACGGGCCGAATGTAACGCTTATAAGCCGCCGACTTCCAGCGGCCCAAAGCCTTAATTTCGTCCACAGCGCGCCCTGCAGATGCTGCGGAAGTGGCGGCCCCGATTCTAAAGGAATGGGAACCAAAGTCCCTAGGCGAGAGGCCCAAACTGGACAGGCAGCGCAGCATCATCCATGTAAATTGGTACCTCGTCAATGGCGACCCGTCGTAATGAAGGAGCCAAGACCCCTCAGACGAGGGCCTGACCTCCGCATACCGACCAGCCAATGCCACCGAACAACAGTCCCCACCACCCGATGGTGTCAAAGTGAGCCAATGACCTCTACCCATCTGATCAGTTTTGGAGCAGCGCAGCCTGCACAGCACGGACCCCCCCACCCACAATAACATCCACGCGCCGCATAAAGGCCTCGGTTTTCTTAGAAGCCGCAACCAGCTCAGAAACCCTGACTGCACCATGGAACGCCATGGAAAAGGCCAGCTGAAACAGGAGCGTTTCAAAACGGGAGTCCGCCACCCACGCCACCGCCCCTAAGAGGGAAGAAAGCAGGGACGCATCAATAAGGCATCGGCCATCGGGAGGCACCGGAGCCGAACGCACCCAACCTCTAAACGCCCTTGCCAGCAGGAAACCCTTCGTAAAATCCGGCATACCCTTCAATTTCGAATAAAAGGATATACCGGCGAGGTACCGAGACACCACGGCCCTCGATCTCCCCGTTACGAAGAGTTGCCAAACGAAGTCTAGAAACAAGCTCTGACCCCTCTTACCTCTAGGCCCTTTGTCACGGGAAAAGTCTTCCCACTCCTTCCAGGCCCGACGGTATCCAGCGAGAGTGGACGGAGCCAAAGACAGCTCTGCTAGCCCTTCCAATCCGCCATGATGACCTGCCAAACATAAGAAGGGCAGGGCAAACCTACCGAATCAGCCTCCGGGGCCAACAAACGGAACCTATCCCACTGCCCCGTGGACAATGCGTCGGCGATCCCATTATCTACCCCGGGGACGTGTTGCGCCCGAAACAGAATATTGCAGCGCAAACAGGTTAGCACGAGCCGTGACAACACTCGGAGGACCCGCAGGGCCTTAGCCCTTTGGTTGTTAACCGCGTGCATGACCCCCAAGTTGTCACAACGGAAGAGAATACTGCGATCGCGCAGCCGCTCCCCCCAAACCTCCAAGGCCACCATGATGGGAAAGAGCTCCAGCAACAACAGGTCGCCGGTCAGCCCCTCCCTCGACCAAGACTCGGGCCAGGAGGCCGCGCACCAAGCCCCGTCAAGATAACAACCGAACCCCGAGGAGCCCGCCGCATCTGTAAACAACTGCAATTCGAAACTGTCAACGATCGGGGCCTTCCAGATCCGTACACCATTGAAATCCGCCAGGAACGAAACCCACATAGCGAGGTCCCGCCTAATCTCTGCCGAGAAACGGACAAAATGGTGCGGCCTGGACACCCCGGCCATGGACCGCTCCAACTTCCGGCAAAAAACCCTGCCCATGGGAATCACCCGACAGGCAAAGTTCAACCGTCCTAAGAGGGATTGCGCCTCCCGCAAACGTAACCTTACTCTGTTCCGAGTACTGCGCAATGGACTCCCGTAGCTGCACGACCTTGTCCTGAGGCAGCCGGCACGCCCCTGCGACTGTATCGATCTCGATAACTAAAAAGGACAAGCAGGAGAGGGGTCCCTCCATCTTATTCTCGGCCACCGGGATGCCAAAATGCCCCAGCAATGCACGCAGCGAGAATAGCAGGAAACCACAGCGAGGAGAATGCACGGGCCCCATGCACAAAAAATCATCCAGGTAATGTGCAATCCCGCTACCTCCGCAAGAAAACTCCACACACCAATGTAAAAAGGTGCTGAACTTTTCGAAAAAGGCACACGAAACGGTACACCCCATAGGCAGACACTTGTCAATGAAGTATTCCTTCCCGACGCGGAAACCCATGAATCGAAACGACTCCGGGTGCAAAGGGAGCAAGCGAAAAGCCGATACAACATCCAGCTTAGCCATGAGGGCCCCCGGGCCACACTCCCGGACCAAGCCCAGAGCATCCTCAAAGGACTGATACACCACCGAACAATATTCCGGCGAAATCGCATCGTTCACCGAGGACCCCGATGGATAAGACAAATGCTGAATGAGCCGAAACTTACCTGGAGCCTTTTTGGGCACAACCCCCACCGGGGAAATAATCAAATCCTCGATAGGTGGCAGCGCAAAGGGGCCCACCATTCTCCCTAGGCGAACCTCCTGTACCACTTTACCTCGAAGCATGTCTGGGAAATCCCGGGCAGACTGCAGGTTCCTGGCAGCCCGAACTAAAACATCCCCCACCACAGGCAAATGAAAACCCGACGCAAAACCCTACCGCAGAAATCTTGCGTCGTCTGTGTTTGGGTACCATCCCAACCATTCTAGCATGGCCCCAAAACGAATCGGGGTTGGCGCCCTAACTAGCGGCAAGCCCGCCCGTTGCTCTTCCGGCAGGGCCAGCGGCCGCCCTGGCACCAGGTCGCCCCCCGCTGAAGCAATTGGAAGCAGGGTGGGATCCGTTGCATCGCAAGCAAAGGTGGCGAAAACGACACTGTTGCCCCAGGGGGCACGTGGCATTGTTGAACGCGAAACACTTCCCCTTTGCCGGCGTCTGCTGTGGAGGACGGGCCGCGTTTCAAGGGCGGCGCGGCGGACCCTCAACCGCTGGTCGAAACTGACTCGCCATTGTGGCCTGCGCCACCGACGCCCCCTTAGCCACCATCTTCACATCCTGCGCTCGCGTGACCCGAAGCCATACCTCCACGTCTTTGCATCCGAAGTCAATGACGTGTAGGCAATCGTGCTTCTGACGTTTGTCGTACTGCAGCCACGAATCGTCCTTAGACTGACGCTGCATGTCATGCACGAGGTGAATATACCTGATGATGTTCATGTGTTAGTCAGGGCGATCCTCCAAGCAGCACGCTGCAAAAACACAGAAACCAGCCAACCAGTTGTCATACGATCGAAAGCCCTCCGTCCCAATACCGCCCTTCGCGAGCGCTTCCTTACCTTCCCTCTTGGTGTCCTCCGTCAACGTAAAGAGGTCGACGTATTCCCCCAGTCTAATCTTCCTCCTGCAACTCTCCCACAATCCCCGCAAGACTGCCGTGTACTCGCAGCGAACCACGCCCGGCAAATTACGTCTCCTCCTCTCCCGTCGAGAACTACCACTACTCTTCCGAGACCGCTTATCCCGGTGCCGCGCCTCACGCCGCGCGTACCTGATAACCCTCTTCCTAGCCTTCGCGGTGCTACTAACGGCAGACTGGCACGATGAAGAAGAGGAAGATCTACTCGATGTACTGCCGTACGAGGAAGAAGAGGAGCCCAGCGACATAGCAACAGTATCGGCGTCCCACTCACTGGCGAGCCCGCTTCCGGAAAGACAATACGATGGCCACGACCGGCTCCTCGTCCCGATCGCTATCCGGATCCGCACCTGAAAAAGAAGGGACAACCGCCCCCGGAGCCGAAGCCCCCCTGGCGGGAATGAAAGCAGACACCCCCACGGGCGATGGGGTAGTACTACCCAGCAACGCAGCGGCGGAGCCCAGACTGCAAATCGCCTGTAGAAACTGCGCCATGGCTGGGTCAGACACACTTGGGAGAATGGCCGCGTTGCCCGAAGCGGGAACCGATGAAACGCCACCTGGGGACAAAGCCGACAAAAATGGTGCAAACGTCGCCGTCATGGCCGACAGCGCCGACGCAACAGCAGAGGGATACGGAGCCACAGCCGCAGCTCCAGAGGTCCCCCCAGCCCCTGGGTCCACAGCCGGGATGGGTCGAACCGCGCCGGCACGCCGCCCAGGTCGGCCCCGCCGAGAACCGGCACTAGCAGCCCCAATAACCCCCGTTCCCTCCTGTGGTGCATCTCGAGCCACCGAGCCGCTCTGGCCCCCACTGGCCCCGCCCACCGGGAGAACCCGCTGCCTTCTGCCACCAACCAGCACCCCACCCCCTCCGGCCCCCCGCCGTCACTACCAGAGGCCCCGGGGAGCCCCCCCCTGCCAGAGCGGGGAGAGCGCCCCGGGAGTCCAGCTGCTCCACGGGCGCGTGCGCGCGCCCGCGATCCGGACTGCGCCAGCCTCCCCGGACGGCCCGTGGAAGGTTCACCGTCCCCCTCCATAGAGGCAATCCCCTCACGCTCTGGGGAGCCTCTGGTGACTCTCAGCGGTGGAGAGCACAGGGAACGCGCGTGCGCGCGTCCCCGCGCCGCAGCAGCCAGCGGAGAATCCACGCCAGCGGGCCCCCCCGGCTGGCTCTCCCCGCCGGCTGCCCGCTTCACCCCGCTCACGTCCGCCGCCCAGCCCAACTTCAGCCGCCGGAGGGATCCCCCGGCGGCCGCGGCCTAGCCGGCAACGGGGCGGACGCACGCGCTGCCGCGCGTGCCCGAGAACGAGCGCCCGCAGCAGCGCCAGCAGGCACAGACCCGGCCGCGAGCAGAGCGCTCCGGCCCGATGCACCGGAGGCCGGCTCCCGAGTAGGGGCCGCATCAAGGAAGCGGGCAGGGGGGGCAGAGGAGCGGCGAGGACGGGGCATGTCAGGCTAATATGTAATCCCAGGCAATGAGGACAGAGGGGGCACAGCAACAGCACTTATGACCAGAGCACTCATAAGTAAGATGCAGCACAGCAAGAGACAAAGGGGGGAAAGCACTCACCCTCAAGACGACAAAAGCAGAAGAGGCTGACCCAGCCCCTTTCTCAGGCTTAAGAACCCATTCCACCTACCCCCAACATTCATTCCTATTGGCTAACAATAAAACTCCCATAATGCCTTACCGTCCTGCCCCCAGACTAGCTGAGGTTTAACCCACTCTTCTCCTATTCTGTCAATTTGTTCTCCATTTGTGTCTATATTACTCTACATACTATTCTCTGTCAAAGTCAGATAAATTGGATGAAGGCATTTTGTTAATACAGGTCACAAATCGCTCAGTTTTATTGTGTGCGATTTAGACGTATGTGACTGCAACTTATTTGCATATTTAATACAGGCTGCAAGTTATATTAAGATTAATAATGGTTAAGTTTCTGACTTGTAAATACAGTATATAACACTGGTACATTTAAAAGTAGTAAAGACACTCTTTTTAAGATTTAGGGGGTGATTCAGACCTGATTGCTGGGCTGCTAATTTTTCTGTCCTGCGTTTAGATAATCGCCGCCTCCAGGGGGAGTGTATATTTGCCGTGCAAGTGTGTGATTGCATGTGTACTCTGAGCTGCTAAAATCCACTTTATGCAGTCTCTGCATAGCCCAGGACTTACTCCTACAGTGTGATCTCATCAGGCTGCTGTGGGCCGGAGCTGACGTCAGACACCCTCCCTGAAAACTCTTGGGCATGCCTGCGTTTTTCCGGACACTCCCAGTAAACAGTCAGTTACCACCCACAATTGGCTTCCTCCTGTCAATCACCTTGCAAACGTCCATGTGATCGGATTTTTCGCACCATCTCGCCGCTGAGCAGCGATGCCCTTTGTTGCTGTCCAACGCGTGTGCGGATTACGGTGCATACGCATGCGCAGTTAAGACCTGATCGCCCACTGTGTGAAAACGTACAGCAGCGATCAGATCTGAGTCACCCCCTTAGTACACACACTGTGTAATATCTGGATAAAAGTGATTTGTGTACACAGGACCGCATTCACTATAATTTGCTAATGTGAGAACGCATGCACTGAGCGATTATAGGCAGGCTGCGTTTGCATTGCAAATGCATTGCGCATGCGCAAAGGTCAAAATGTGATCGCTCTGCGTATGCAGCCTAAGTGTAAAGAGATCGCAATTTGATTGACAGTAAGTGACCTCTTATGGGTGGTAACATGGCATTTGTGGGGAGTGGTTGGGAAAACGCAGGCGAGTCACGGCCATTTTCAGGATGTGTAACTAACGTCATCTGCGAATACTGCAATGAAAAACATGGCGCCTGGTGCAACTCCATTCTCATTATTTGAGTAGACATGGGTAAGCCGCAACTGTCGATTGTGCTCATTTTTTGCATATGCATTTCAATTCTACTAATGCATACGCAGATTTGAGAACGCTTCAGTGGGTGTATTTTAACCTTTCTGGGCGGCTCCTCACATGCGATTATTAGCAGTAGCAGGTTTAAGAAAATTGCTATTTCAACCTCAGTAGCGATCCATAGTGAATTAGGTCCACAGTATGCAAACTATGTACTGTTTGGACTTATTCTGTTACATATCTCAATAGAATCACTCCGGAGATCTTGTGGTGGTGATCGCACCATGCGGCTATTAAATATGATCGATACAAAGTTCCAACATTAAAAATATAGTTTCGCCTATTTATAAGTTTGCATAACTATGGCCCTCATTCCGAGTTGTTTGCTCGCTAGCTGCTTTTAGCAGCCGTGCAAACGCTAAGCCGCTGCCCTCTGGGAGTGTGTTTTAGCTTAGCAGAAGTGCGAACGAAAGATTAGCAGCGCTGCTACAAAAAAAAGATTGTGCAGTTTCTGAGTAGCTCGAGACCTACTTCTAGCTTGCGATCACTTCAGACTATTTAGTTCCTGTTTTAATGTCACAAACACGCCCTGCGTTCGGCCAGAGACGCCTCCGTTTCCCCAGGCACGCCCGTGTTTGTATCTGACACGCCTGCGTTTTTACACACACTCCCCGAAAACGGTCAGTTACCACTCAGAAACACCCACTTCCTGTCAATCACTCTGCGGCCAGCAGTGTGACTGAAAAGCGTCGCTAGAGCTTGTGTAAAACTGCATTGGCTTTTGTGAAAGTACGCCGCGCTTGCGCATTGAGATGCATGCACAGAAATGCCGATTTTTAGCCTGATCGCTGCACTGCGAACAACGGCAGCTAGCGATCAACTCGGAATGAGGGCCAATATGCTCATGTTTAGACTTGTTTTAATCAGCACAAGAAAATACGCATTATACTATATAAATACCAAATATCCACTGCATATATGTGTGTGTGTATATATATATATATACCATAGGGTCCATACTCATGTATTTAAATCACTTGCTGGGGTGACATCCAATGAGGGGAAACAAGTCCAGTCTCTGCTCCAGTGTAGTCATAGGAAGTGGGAGCACTCACCAGTCTTCAATGTGTAAGTATTTAATCAGATCATCACAAAGGTAGAGATTACATTGATGTTTCAGTGTTAACTAGGACCTTTGTCAGGATAACAATACAGTGGTACACACAAACATATATACCCCTATAGCCCACCCACCAGTCAGTCACAGAACCCCCCCATTAGTCAGATTCAAATGTAACCCTGATCATAGTAGCTGATTAGTATACAGCATGTGGAGTATAAAGTTGGTAATAGTATTTGTATATTACAGCCTTGTTATTTATAGTGATGTATAGTTCAGGTTTGATAATAAACCTTAGAAATGATGTTGAGGGACTGAGGAAGTTTCTAGAGCCTCCGCGAGGAGAGAAGGGGGCCACGGGCTACAAGACCTGCAAGCGGCGGGTGCCGGGAAAAATGACCGTTAAACGTTAAGGCTTGGAGGAGGTGAGTGACGCAGCCGGAGGAGAGGAGTGAGACGGACGGGGAGAGCTACGAGCATCCAGAGGGAGAGCGGCGGTGTTGCCGTCGACGCTGCAGAGCCGGATCTTACGAGACCTCCGGGAAAGGATAGGGGACGGACCGCGACCACTGATCAGAAACCTCACACCACTAGGAAATACCGGAGAAGTTACGGAGGTGGCTGTTACGGAGGTGGCTGAGAGTGAGCGTGACTGGGGGGTGATCTCAGCGTTAAGCTGCATTGTGAGCTGCACCATAATCGGAGGACCAACCGAGGAAGGCGGCGAGAGGTGAGCGAGAGAGCAGTGTGGTACCCTAGTATCCCGCATATAGCCGATAGCCCAGGTGAGAGGGGAGTGTCGGATTATGTAGAGGCAGACCGAGAGGCGAACCACTGCTAACAGCCAGGGAGCCAGAGAGGAGAGGGAAAGAGCGTCGGCAGGGCCACCTACTAACCTTACACACAGCCTCCTCCCGAGTGTATTAATCATCCCCAACAGCATCTGTGCAAGTAGGGGAAGCTTCAGTCTAACTGAAAGCAGTAAAGGACAGGCTAATAAATATTGCTCTAAAGAGACGGTCACACCTGGTCCCCAGTTAAGACTGTTGATAGGAGTGTTCCTTCAAAGGAGGCGGTCAGTCATCCAGCACAGAGCCGGGGGAGTGGCAGGAGTTAAGAGAGCCAGCTAGAAAACACTAAATCCAGGTATGGATTAAGATAATAGACAGCTCCAGCCCACGTGGAAAGTAATACTTCACCCTTTCAATCATAGAATTACCCGTCCTCTTTATCCGGATACACTTACTAGCATAGCATTGTCATAATGGGAACCTATACGGTTCTACTTTACTGACTGGAGATCTCAGGACCTTGGGAGGACTCCGCAGCCAGGGCACACATCATTCATCTAATATTTAAAGCAGACTGAGTAAAGTCCCTAGGGAGGCTGAATTCACTGAATCCAGCACTGATGGTACGGTTCAGTAACGTTCAATATAACTGAATCTATAATTACTGCTGCTTGCCCGTATATGCTATTTAATGAAGCAGTACCTCTGAACAAAGGCACCATAACTGTAAGAACGGTAGAATAAGGAGCATCACCTATTGCCCAGTTGTCCCGATAACTTTCATTGTAGCTGAACTAGAGATATTATAGCGGCAATCGGTCGTTATGGATTTACAAATTTCCTGGTAGAGAAGCAAGAAGTGTTCATCGCTCTGATTCTGGCATCCTAGCTCTAAGTAGATGTATTGGGCCCCAACTGTGCACCAACGTTCTGGTCAGGTATACCTAACAAGTGAACCAAACTCCTAATGCTGGTTACGGGTATAATTGTTGAATACTGTGAGCATATGCAAGACCCTAACTGTGCATTAATATATATATTGTATAGTATAAAGAGAGTACCCGGGTCACTCTGGCATACAAGGTGCCCTTTTTGAAAGAAAAGTATTTTTTGTCTATTGCATGCAAGGTAATTGTATAAGAGAGAGTAGGCAAAATTTATTATTCAATTAACTGTTATATATATATATGTTACATTAAAGTATTCTATGTGTAATACTTACCGTATTGTCGGATCATATTGGGAATGTCAATCGGAAGACTCTGAAAAACAGAAGAAACAGGTACTTAATTATAATTATTTGTACAGCTCATATTGTTCTGGGAAAGACAACACTACATCGATATATATATAAGGTTTAGGCTTACTCAAGCGAGCCTTACCAATAATAAATTATATACACTATTTAATCAGAGAGGAAGCTTGAGTGGAGGCACAATTGTAGTATATAATAACCCCTGGTTAATATTGGAGAATAGAGTCTATACACAGTATTGAAAGCAGGGTTACAACTGGAGGCACTGCTGAGATCTTTAGGTCTCACTACTCAGGAAATAACAATGGAGAGATTCACTGAAGAAGATATAAGCGAGTGGTGCTGTAGGAAAGGGAAAGATCCCAAGAAATGTTTAGGTATAGGGGGAAACTTTACGGAGTTCTCTGATGAAGAAATTACCGAGAGATTGTCACAGTTGTATGGAGTATTTAGACCCAAAATTGTCGACAAGTGGATTGGAGGGTTGGGAAGAATTGCCGCTGTATTGATAGAAACAGACAGAGAATTGGACGTTGAAGTGATACCCTCAGTGGTAGTAGCTAGTGAAGAGTCTGGAAGGAGATGGAGTGTTATGTGGCCTAACACGCAAGATAAGGAAGCTACCAGTGCACCTGTGTCAGCTGTTATCGGCCCTATACTGAGCAACCCTAGTAGAGGTGAAGAGAATGGTGAAGGGGGAGATGCTCATAATAGTAATACTAATACCAATGAAAGCAACCAGTTTGAAGCTGTCATGGATAGAGTAGTAACTCAACTAGAGAGGTGGCATTACGAAGGGAGTTACCGACGGTTACGGATATTTTCTGGAATTACCCCCGTGCCTGTAGGAGAAGAGACGTATGAGGCATGGAAAGAAGCTGCAGTGCAGCAAACAGAAGAGTGGCAGTGTCCGGACCGCATTAAGAGACAAAGGGTAGTAGAGAGCCTGAGAGGACCAGCAATGGGAATCATACAAGCCGCTAGACGTAGCAATCCCAATGCCACTTTAGATACTTACTTTGAATCATTAGACTATGCATATGGGACGTTAGAAGATGTAGGAGATCTTACTTCCAGATTGCATCATACATTTCAGGAATCTGGAGAGAAGTTGAGCGTATTCTTAATAAGATTGGACAAATTATTATATAAAATAGTAGATAAAGGAGGCATAGCTAAAGAAGAAGTTGACAAAAGCAGGATGAAACAACTACTCCGGGGTGCTTCTACTATGGATCCTGTTGCCCAAAAATTGAGGTGTTCAAGTATTAGAGATCCCTCTCCCTCCTTTAATGAATTATTGAAGGAGATAAAGCAAGACGAAGTGTTAATAGATATGAGAGAGAAGGTCGTGAAAAAGGTTAAAGTGGTTATGCCAGTAGCCGAAGTCAATACTTTTGAGGATAAAATCCTAAAAATGATGGATGAACAAAATAAAAAAATTGAACAGTTTATTACCAGGCAAAGTGCCAACGCCGAGGTTCCTCCACCAAGGTCTCCCAGTGATAATACTCTAGTAAGGGGCCTAGGTCGAGGGAGTAATAACTATGGGTATGGGCGAGGATGCTTTAGGTGTGGAAGGACAGGACACCGAGCATTTGAGTGTAATGCGACAAGAAGTATTAACCGGAATAATTCTAGAATCACTTCGAATGAGAATAAAGACCGAGAGCAAGGGCCGGGAAACGGTCGAGGGCGGTCTGTGGACCCCGCACAGGCCCCCTAGAAGTCAGTAGTTGTGCCATGGGGAATTCCTGGTGGGGTGGAAGATTACCTGAAGGATTGATTGGACCCGCTCCATTACTAACGGCAACAATAAATGGGTGTCCCTGCAAGATCTTGATAGACAGCGGTTCTCAAGTCTCTATTATATTCCAAAACTGGTATGACAACAACATCCCTAATATACCCATTCAACCATTGAGTGGTTTGGTAATATGGGGTCTAAGTGTGGAAAAATACCCATATTTGGGGTATGTACAGGTTACCCTGGAGGTTAATAGTGATACCCAGGATAAAGCCGGGTTACAAGTACCTCTCCTTGCTTTGGTGTGCCCCGAGATTCCTGAAGGAAGAGACGAACCCCCTGTGATAATCGGGACTAACACCAGGATTTATCACATCCTCACTGAATGGCATAAGAAAGAAGATGAACACTCGGCTGCAAGTTATTGTGTATCTTATGAAGGAGAAAAAAAAAGTTCCGTAGGATGGTTGGACAGATTCAGTCCATGTTTTCAGGGGAGCGACATCTCCCAGGAGGAGAAGTTTATATTAATTGAAGAACTGGAGTCCAGAAGCCAAGTTTTTTCCAGCAGAGAATGGGATCTTGGAAAAGCAAAAGGAGTGGAACACTGCATTAGATTGACAGATGAAGCACCTTTCCGTGAGCGATCTCGAAGAATTGCCCCTGCTGACTTCGAAGACGTGAGACAACACCTCAAAGGTCTATTAGAAAATCAAGTGATTATAGAATCTAGAAGTCCCTATGCCTCCCCTATAGTGATTGCTCGGAAAAAAAATGGAAATATAAGAATGTGCGTCGACTATCGAACATTAAACTTGAGAACTGTATCGGATCAATACACAGTACCGAAGGTGGATGAGGCTCTTGATTGCTTACAAGGGAGTTCATGGTTCTCAGTATTGGACCAAAGAAGCGGATTTTATCAAATTCCTATGAGACCAGAAGATCGGGAAAAGACCGCATTTATATGCCCTCTAGGATTCTTTGAATTCATGCAAATGCCACAAGGAGTAAAAGGAGCCCCAGCTACTTTCCAGAGGGCAATGGAAAAAACGGTAGGAGACATGAATTACCGTGAGGTCATCGTATACTTAGATGATATTATCGTTTTTGGGGCTACTTTACAAGAGCATAATAATCGACTCCTCAAAGTTCTAGAGAGACTGATGGAAGCAGGACTAAAATTGTCTCTGGAGAAATGTCATCTATGCCAGTCCAAAGTTAAATACCTTGGTCATATAGTTAGCAGAGAGGGGGTGGCTACCGACCCCGATAAGGTGGAAGCTGTCCGGAATTGGCCCCGTCCAACTAAACTCAAAGAGCTGAGATCTTTCTTGGGATTTTGCGGGTATTACCGCCGATTCGTCCCGAATTACTCTAATATAGCCAAGCCTTTAACGGACCTTACGAAAGGATATCCATCCTCCAACAAGAATAAGAAGATAGGACAGAAGTTGGAAGTATCGGGACTAAAATATAAACTTAGTGAACCTTTTGGAGAGCGATGGACTCCCGAGTGTGAGAATGCTTTTGTGACATTAAAACAGAAACTAACTACTGCTCCTGTTTTAGCTTACATTAACCCTGAGCTACCCTACGTTCTGCATATAGATGCATCATTAGATGGACTAGGAGGAGTTTTGTATCAGAAACATCAAAAAGAATTGAGGCCAGTATCTTTCATCAGTCGAGGGCTTACTAGTAGCGAAAGACGATATCCAGTTCATAAATTAGAATTTCTCGCTTTGAAATGGAGTGTGGTCGATAAATTTCACGACTATCTATATGGGACTACTTTCGAGGTACATACGGATAACAATCCATTGACATATGTGCAGACGACGGCCAAATTAGACGCAACTGGCCACCGATGGTTAGCTGCTCTAGCTTTGTACAATTTCTCCTTAAAATATCGGCCTGGCGTCAATAATGTAGACGCCGACTCTCTCTCAAGGATCCCAAATCAACAACTATCGGACGATACTGAAGGGGAAGATGCATGGATTGAAGTACCGGCGGGAGAAGTCAAAAGTATGTGTCACAACATATTTGTGGATGCTACTACTGGGAACAAATATGTTGGAGCATTAGGTACGATGCCTACTGCATTACCTTTGTCCTATTGTTGGATTAGCCATGTGGAATTGGAAGGCCTCCCTAGGATAAAACGGAGTCAATTATGGCAAGAACAACGACAAGATCCAGGGATTAAATATGTGATTCAGGGGAATGTGGGTCAAGCTATTCCGACTGAATTAAGGGAAGAAGTCATGTTATTAAAGAGGCAAGAGAGGAACTTGCACTTTAAGAAAGGAATCTTGTTTCGTTGCGTAAGGCAAAGAAATGGACAACAACGATTTCAACTAGTGCTACCACAGAAGTATCGGTCTTCAGTAATGCATGCGCTACATGATGAACATGGTCACTTGGGATTCGAGAAAACCCTGAATTTAATAACTGATAGGTTTTATTGGCCCAATATGAGGAAAGAAATTCATAAATATTGCCAAACCTGTGGGAACTGTGTTATCCGGAAAACCTTACCTATTAGAACAGCACCATTAGTAACATTTAAAAGCTGTGGACCCATGGATCTTGTTTGCATGGATTATCTCACGCTAGAAGTAGAGCCGGGGAGAAAATGTAACATATTGATAGTAACGGACCACTTTACAAGATACGCTCAAGCATATGTTACCCCGAATCAGAAATCATCTACTATAGCAGACACCCTTTGGGATAAATTTTTCATTCACTACGGTTTGCCCAACAGATTACATACCGACCAAGGGAGAGACTTTGAAAGCCGATTGATAAAAGAATTGTGTCGAAGTTGTGGGATTGCTAAATCCAGGACTACTCCCTATCACCCGCAGGGTGACCCGCAACCTGAAAGGTTTAATCGGACTTTGTTGGATATGTTGGGAACACTAAACCCATTGAATAAACAACACTGGAAAAAACACATTAATCGATTAGTCCATGCATACAATTGTACTCGTAATGAATCAACTGGGTTTTCACCGTATTACCTGATGTTCGGAAGAGAGGCTAAGCTTCCCATTGATGTATGTTTGGGAACTTCATCTGATGGGTGTCCTTTCAGGTCACATATAAAATATGTAGAAAATTTGAGAAAAGAATTAGAGGAAGCTTACATCTTAGCTGAACAGGTTGCCAAGCGATCAGGAGCAAAGAACAAAGTCTACTATGATCGGAGAGTTCGCGATCTAGTATTATCTCCTGGGGATAGAGTACTATTGAAGAGACTGGGAACATCAAAGAAGTTCAAGATTGCAACTCGTTGGAAAGAAGAACCTTATATAGTGATTGAAAAGTTTGAAAATTTACCTGTGTATAGGATACAGTTAGAAAGTGGGATGGGTGCTGTTTTGACCCATCATCGACAGAATCTACTCCATATAGGAAGAGAAGTACGTATAGAGGGTCAAAATCAAGAGAAAAAGGCAATCAATATAGCTAGGAAAGAACCAACTGGTAGCATAAGTAATCAGCTAGTACAAGACGAAGATATGGAAAATGAACCAGATATGGAAAATGGAGGAAGTTGGGGATATTACTATACTGAACAAGATACAGATTTTAAAGAGGTTAATGGAGTGAGGGATGCAGGAGAGGAACCCAGGCCTTCGAGAGTTCAGTTGGAATTCAACCAAGGAATTAACTATGCTTCCGACATGGATAATAGTATTTCAGGTAATGAAAACAGTAGTGTATATGAAGGTTTGGATATTTATCCTCCCTATAATGAAGAACATACAGAAAGTGAATCTACAAGTACTACAAGTAGACCTCAAAGACAGAGAAGACCCCCTTTAATACTTACCTATGACCACCTGGGATCTCCACAAACGGTCCCCAGAATTGTTCACCCCAATACTATACTTACCTGGCCTTACTTTGACAGTTGCTATCAAGTAGCTGATAACATATCAGAAAACGGTTGTATTTATTCGTGGTGATCGAATTCAAATTAATTTAATTGATCACCAGGGGGAGAGTGTAACCCTGATCATAGTAGCTGATTAGTATACAGCATGTGGAGTATAAAGTTGGTAATAGTATTTGTATATTACAGCCTTGTTATTTATAGTGATGTATAGTTCAGGTTTGATAATAAACCTTAGAAACGATGTTGAGGGACTGAGGAAGTTTCTAGAGCCTCCGCGAGGAGAGAAGGGGGCCACGGGCTACAAGACCTGCAAGCGGCGGGTGCCGGGAAAAATGACCGTTAAACGTTAAGGCTTGGAGGAGGTGAGTGACGCAGCCGGAGGAGAGGAGTGAGACGGACGGGGGGAGCTACGAGCATCCAGAGGGAGAGCGGCGGTGTTGCCGTCGACGCTGCAGAGCCGGATCTTACGAGACCTCCGGGAAAGGATAGGGGACGGACCGCGACCACTGATCAGAAACCTCACACCACTAGGAAATACCGGAGAAGTTACGGAGGTGGCTGTTACGGAGGCGGCTGAGAGTGAGCGTGACTGGGGGGTGATCTCAGCGTTAAGCTGCATTGTGAGCTGCACCATAATCGGAGGACCAACCGAGGAAGGCGGCGAGAGGTGAGCGAGAGAGCAGTGTGGTACCCTAGTATCCCGCATATAGCCGATAGCCCAGGTGAGAGGGGAGTGTCGGATTATGTAGAGGCAGACCGAGAGGCGAACCACTGCTAACAGCCAGGGAGCCAGAGAGGAGAGGGAAAGAGCGTCGGCAGGGCCACCTACTAACCTTACACACAGCCTCCTCCCGAGTGTATTAATCATCCCCAACAGCATCTGTGCAAGTAGGGGAAGCTTCAGTCTAACTGAAAGCAGTAAAGGACAGGCTAATAAATATTGCTCTAAAGAGACGGTCACACCTGGTCCCCAGTTAAGACTGTTGATAGGAGTGTTCCTTCAAAGGAGGCGGTCAGTCATCCAGCACAGAGCCGGGGGAGTGGCAGGAGTTAAGAGAGCCAGCTAGAAAACACTAAATCCAGGTATGGATTAAGATAATAGACAGCTCCAGCCCACGTGGAAAGTAATACTTCACCCTTTCAATCATAGAATTACCCGTCCTCTTTATCCGGATACACTTACTAGCATAGCATTGTCATAATGGGAACCTATACGGTTCTACTTTACTGACTGGAGATCTCAGGACCTTGGGAGGACTCCGCAGCCAGGGCACACATCATTCATCTAATATTTAAAGCAGACTGAGTAAAGTCCCTAGGGAGGCTGAATTCACTGAATCCAGCACTGATGGTACGGTTCAGTAACGTTCAATATAACTGAATCTATAATTACTGCTGCTTGCCCGTATATGCTATTTAATGAAGCAGTACCTCTGAACAAAGGCACCATAACTGTAAGAACGGTAGAATAAGGAGCATCACCTATTGCCCAGTTGTCCCGATAACTTTCATTGTAGCTGAACTAGAGATATTATAGCGGCAATCGGTCGTTATGGATTTACAAATTTCCTGGTAGAGAAGCAAGAAGTGTTCATCGCTCTGATTCTGGCATCCTAGCTCTAAGTAGATGTATTGGGCCCCAACTGTGCACCAACGTTCTGGTCAGGTATACCTAACAAGTGAACCAAACTCCTAATGCTGGTTACGGGTATAATTGTTGAATACTGTGAGCATATGCAAGACCCTAACTGTGCATTAATATATATATTGTATAGTATAAAGAGAGTACCCGGGTAACTCTGGCATACAAGGTGCCCTTTTTGAAAGAAAAGTATTTTTTGTCTATTGCATGCAAGGTAATTGTATAAGAGAGAGTAGGCAAAATTTATTATTCAATTAACTGTTATATATATATATGTTACATTAAAGTATTCTATGTGTAATACTTACCGTATTGTCGGATCATATTGGGAATGTCAATCGGAAGACTCTGAAAAACAGAAGAAACAGGTACTTAATTATAATTATTTGTACAGCTCATATTGTTCTGGGAAAGACAACACTACATCGATATATATATAAGGTTTAGGCTTACTCAAGCGAGCCTTACCAATAATAAATTATATACACTATTTAATCAGAGAGGAAGCTTGAGTGGAGGCACAATTGTAGTATATAATAACCCCTGGTTAATATTGGAGAATAGAGTCTATACACAGTATTGAAAGCAGGGTTACATATATATATACCATAGGGTCCATACTCATGTATTTAAATCACTTGCTGGGGTGACATCCAATGAGGGGAAACAAGTCCAGTCTCTGCTCCAGTGTAGTCATAGGAAGTGGGAGCACTCACCAGTCTTCAATGTGTAAGTATTTAATCAGATCATCACAAAGGTAGAGATTACATTGATGTTTCAGTGTTAACTAGGACCTTTGTCAGGATAACAATACAGTGGTACACACAAACATATATACCCCTATAGCCCACCCACCAGTCAGTCACAGAACCCCCCCATTAGTCAGATTCAAATGTCTATACCAGTGGTTCTCAAATTTTTTGGAATTACGGCGCCCTAGAGTATCAGAATATTTTTCACGGCACCCCTAAGCCAAAAGTTTCCTACTGAGAAATTTAGAAAGAAGTATTAAATCAAGTAAATAGTGTATATATGTCATCCTTAGGTTCAATTGTGTGGTGAGGGACAAGAATTGCTTCTGTTTGTCCACATATTTTATGATTGGCAGCCACTAGTACTGCTTTTGTCTGTTACATATTTTTTTTCAATTGGTCCTGGAACACCAATTCATGGCACAAGTGTCCGGAGGCACCCCAGGGTCCCACGGCACACAGTTTGAAAACCACTGATCTATACAATAAAACAAAAATTCCATTACATTAAAAACAACTCACCAATGTTCATAATCCACAGCACCAAAAGGGTGTTCCCCAATTAATCTTAACATAATGCAGTGCCATCACTGCCAAGTATCATACATTTTGCAATGTGCATTCCACCGCCGGCCGCACTTCCTGATTGTGGAACGCAACTTCCGGTAAGTAACCCGGAAATTCATGCGTTCCGTCGCAGTGGTTAGTTCCTGTTAATGGAAAGCATAACAGTGAGGTCCAGAAGTCAATAGCGATGCTCATCGTGACACGCCCCCATCTGGGATCATATTGATCAACTGTTTCAGTGTAAGATATTGGTTCATTAAAGACATATATTATTTAATAAAGATGATCTCAAATGGCGCTACTTAATGCAAACCACAGTGACAAGAGTATACAAAATGCTTTTCTATAAAGCTATAGTGGTCATCCATATATCCAGGGTAATCGCAGACCACACAGATAATCATATCAACATCCAAAAAATATATATGAACATAAATATAATCTCTAATCTGGTGGCTACAGATTGTATTTTAGAAAAAATGGACCAGCTAAAAATATATATATATAAAAAAAGAAAAATACTCAAAATAGTAAATAAAGAAAATATAAAAAACATAGCTATAGAATCAATTATCAGAAGTTCCCATAAAAAAACAAACAAACCATAGTGGATATCGTCATATAATCCTCGAGAACATGTGGTGTCCAGATGAAAAATCCATGATGCCTCACATTGTAATAATTTTCACTCTGTCTCCACCTCTTCTTGTTGGGTAACTGTATCTATAATCATACATTTCAGAGAAGCCAAGGAGTGGTGTGCCTCGTAGAAGTGCCTGGCAACCGGTTTATCGGACTTGCCACTCGCTAATGCAGTTCTGATTGATAGATGGTGATTAGCCATCCTCTCATGGAATGGTTGAATGGTCTTGCCCACGTAGCATGGACAGCAGTGGCGTATCTATAATGGGTGGAGTGTGTGCGGTGCACACGAGCACCTGAGTCTAGAGGGGGCCCTCACCACACACACTGCACCCATTTCTTCTATACAGTACCTACCTTTCAGGTTTCCATCAGTGTCCGTGTGTGGGCCCCCTCCTCTCCGTCCCATAGCCGGCACCACTTTTAGTGCTCTGAACACTAGAGACTCTGCCACAGTGCCAGAGTCTACAGCTCATGTGCAGCGCTCATAAAAAATGGTCGCCGCGCCATTTTTCGGTAGGGATGAGCGGGTTCGGTTCCTCTGAATCCGAACCCGCCCGAACTTCAGCTTTTTTCCACGGGTCCGAGCAGGCTCGGATCCTCCCGCCTTGCTCGGTTAACCCGAGCACGCCCGAACGTCATCATCCCGCTGTCGGATTCTCGCGAGACTCGGATTCTATATAAGGAGCCACGCGTCGCCGCCATTTTCACACGTGCATTGAGAGTCATAGGGAGAGGACGTGGCTGGCGTCCTCTCCGTTTAGAGGAGAGACACAGTATTTTGGGGAGCATTATTAGGAGGAGTACTACTATACTGTATACTACTATACTACTTGCTGAAGTGATATTTATAGAGTCATAGGGAGAGGACGTGGCTGGCGTCCTCTCCGTTTAGAGAAGAGAGAGACACAGTATTTTGGGGAGCATTATTAGGAGGAGTACTACTATACTGTATACTACTCAGACACAGTATTTTGGGGAGCATTATTAGGAGGAGTACTACTATACTGTATACTACTCTACTACTTGCTGAAGTGATATTTATAGAGTCATAGGGAGAGGACGTGGCTGGCGTCCTCTCCGTTTAGAGAAGAGAGAGACACAGTATTTTGGGGAGCATTATTAGGAGGAGTACTACTATACTGTATACTACTCAGACACAGTATTTTGGGGAGCATTATTAGGAGGAGTACTACTATACTGTATACTACTCTACTACTTGCTGAAGTGATATTTATAGAGTCATAGGGAGAGGACGTGGCTGGCGTCCTCTCCCTTTAGAGAAGAGAGAGACACAGTATTTTGGGGAGCATTATTAGGAGGAGTACTACTATACTGTATACTACTCTACTACTTGCTGAAGTGATATTTATAGAGTCATAGGGAGAGGACGTGGCTGGCGTCCTCTCCGTTTAGAGAAGAGAGAGACACAGTATTTTGGGGAGCATTATTAGGAGGAGTACTACTATACTGTATACTACTATACTACTTGCTGAAGTGATATTTATAGAGTCATAGGGAGAGGACGTGGCTGGCGTCCTCTCCGTTTAGAGAAGAGAGAGACACAGTATACTATTTTGGGGAGCATTATTAGGAGGAGTACTACTATACTGTATACTACTCTACTACTTGCTGAAGTGATATTTATAGAGTCATAGGGAGAGGACGTGGCTGGCGTCCTCTCCGTTTAGAGAAGAGAGAGACACAGTATTTTGGGGAGCATTATTAGGAGGAGTACTACTATACTGTATACTACTATACTACTTGCTGAAGTGATATTATAGAGTCATAGGGGGAGAGGACGTGGCTGGCGTCCTCTCCGTTTAGAGAAGAGAGAGACACAGTATTTTGGGGAGCATTATTAGGAGGAGTACTACTATACTGTATACTACTCAGACACAGTATTTTGGGGAGCATTATTAGGAGGAGTACTACTATACTGTATACTACTCTACTACTTGCTGAAGTGATATTTATAGAGTCATAGGGAGAGGACGTGGCTGGCGTCCTCTCCGTTTAGAGAAGAGAGAGACACAGTATTTTGGGGAGCATTTTTAGGAGGAGTACTACTATACTGTATACTACTCTACTACTTGCTGAAGTGATATTTATAGAGTCATAGGGAGAGGACGTGGCTGGCGTCCTCTCCGTTTAGAGAAGAGAGAGACACAGTATTTTGGGGAGCATTATTAGGAGGAGTACTACTATACTGTATACTACTATACTACTTGCTGAAGTGATATTTATAGAGTCATAGGGAGAGGACGTGGCTGGCGTCCTCTCCGTTTAGAGAAGAGAGAGACACAGTATACTATTTTGGGGAGCATTATTAGGAGGAGTACTACTATACTGTATACTACTATACTACTTGCTGAAGTGATATTTAAAGAGTCATAGGGGGAGAGGACGTGGCTGGCGTCCTCTCCGTTTAGAGAAGAGAGAGACACAGTATTTTGGGGAGCATTATTAGGAGGAGTACTACTATACTGTATACTACTCTACTACTTGCTGAAGTGATATTTATAGAGTCATAGGGAGAGGACGTGGCTGGCGTCCTCTCCGTTTAGAGAAGAGAGAGACACAGTATACTATTTTGGGGAGCATTATTAGGAGGAGTACTACTATACTGTATACTACTATACTACTTGCTGAAGTGATATTTATAGAGTCATAGGGAGAGGACGTGGCTGGCGTCCTCTCCGTTTAGAGAAGAGAGAGACACAGTATTTTGGGGAGCATTATTAGGAGGAGTACTACTATACTGTATACTACTATACTACTTGCTGAAGTGATATTATAGAGTCATAGGGAGAGGACGTGGCTGGCGTCCTCTCCGTTTAGAGAAGAGAGAGACACAGTATTTTGGGGAGCATTATTAGGAGGAGTACTACTATACTGTATACTACTATACTACTTGCTGAAGTGATATTTATAGAGTCATAGGGAGAGGACGTGGCTGGCGTCCTCTCCGTTTAGAGAAGAGAGAGACACAGTATACTATTTTGGGGAGCATTATTAGGAGGAGTACTACTATACTGTATACTACTATACTACTTGCTGAAGTGATATTTATAGAGTCATAGGGAGAGGACGTGGCTGGCGTCCTCTCCGTTTAGAGAAGAGAGAGACACAGTATTTTGGGGAGCATTATTAGGAGGAGTACTACTATACTGTATACTACTATACTACTTGCTGAAGTGATATTATAGAGTCATAGGGAGAGGACGTGGCTGGCGTCCTCTCCGTTTAGAGAAGAGAGAGACACAGTATTTTGGGGAGCATTATTAGGAGGAGTACTACTATACTGTATACTACTATACTACTTGCTGAAGTGATATTTATAGAGTCATAGGGAGAGGACGTGGCTGGCGTCCTCTCCGTTTAGAGAAGAGAGAGACACAGTATACTATTTTGGGGAGCATTATTAGGAGGAGTACTACTATACTGTATACTACTATACTACTTGCTGAAGTGATATTTATAGAGTCATAGGGAGAGGACGTGGCTGGCGTCCTCTCCGTTTAGAGAAGAGAGAGACACAGTATTTTGGGGAGCATTATTAGGAGGAGTACTACTATACTGTATACTACTCAGACACAGTATTTTGGGGAGCATTATTAGGAGGAGTACTACTATACTGTATACTACTCTACTACTTGCTGAAGTGATATTTATAGAGTCATAGGGAGAGGACGTGGCTGGCGTCCTCTCCGTTTAGAGAAGAGAGAGACACAGTATTTTGGGGAGCATTATTAGGAGGAGTACTACTATACTATATACTACTCTACTACTTGCTGAAGTGATATTTATAGAGTCATAGGGAGAGGACGTGGCTGGCGTCCTCTCCGTTTAGAGAAGAGAGAGACACAGTATACTATTTTGGGGAGCATTATTAGGAGGAGTACTACTATACTGTATACTACTCTACTACTTGCTGAAGTGATATTTATAGAGTCATAGGGAGAGGACGTGGCTGGCGTCCTCTCCGTTTAGAGAAGAGAGAGACACAGTATTTTGGGGAGCATTATTAGGAGGAGTACTACTATACTGTATACTACTATACTACTTGCTGAAGTGATATTTATAGATTAGATAGTGTGACTGTAAGTGTATTATCTGACTTGTGGGGGAGACACTGACAGTGGAGAGCAGTTAGAGTCTGAGAGCAGGACTCAGGAGTACATATAACGTACAGTGCACACTTTTGCTGCCAGAGTCAGTGCCACACTGCCATTGTTGTGACCACACTGACCACCAGTAAAATAATATATTTTGTGATTGTCTGCTTAGGACTCGGAGTACTAGTTGCAAGTTGCAACGTGACCTGACCACCAGTTTAATAATCAATCACCACCAGTTTAATATATATATAATTGTATATAATATATATATATATATATATATATAATATTGTATACCACCTACCCGTGGTTTTTTTTTTTCTTTCTTCTTTGTACATACTACTATAGTATAGTAGCTTACTGTAGCAGTCTGCGGTGCTGCTGAGCTGACAGTGTCCAGCAGGTCCGTCATCAGTCATCATTACCAATACCTAATAAATATATTATCTACCTGTCCGGCTGCAGTACTAGTGATATTATATATACATACATATATATATTGATTTCATCTCATTATCAATCATCCAGTCTATATTAGCAGCAGACACAGTACGGTAGTCCACGGCTGTAGCTACCTCTGTGTCGGCACTCGGCAGTCCATCCATAATTGTATACTAGTATCCATCCATCTCCATTGTTTACCTGAGGTGCCTTTTAGTTGTGCCTATTAAAATATGGAGAACAAAAATGTTGAGGTTCCAAAATTAGGGAAAGATCAAGATCCACTTCCACCTCGTGCTGAAGCTGCTGCCACTAGTCATGGCCGAGACGATGAAATGCCAGCAACGTCGTCTGCCAAGGCCGATGCCCAATGGCATAGTACAGAGCATGTCAAATCCAAAACACCAAATATCAGTAAAAAAAGGACTCCAAAACCTAAAATAAAATTGTCGGAGGAGAAGCGTAAACTTGCCAATATGCCATTTACCACACGGAGTGGCAAGGAACGGCTGAGGCCCTGGCCTATGTTCATGGCTAGTGGTTCAGCTTCACAGGAGGATGGAAGCACTCAGCCTCTCGCTAGAAAACTGAAAAGACTCAAGCTGGCAAAAGCACCGCAAAGAACTGTGCGTTCTTCGAAATCCCAAATCCACAAGGATAGTCCAATTGTGTCGGTTGCGATGCCTGACCTTCCCAACACTGGACGTGAAGAGCATGCGCCTTCCACCATTTGCACGCCCCCTGCAAGTGCTGGAAGGAGCACCCGCAGTCCAGTTCCTGATAGTCATATTGAAGATGTCAGTGTTGAAGTACACCAGGATGAGGAGGATATGGGTGTTGCTGGCGCTGGGGAGGAAATTGACAAGGAGGATTCTGATGGTGAGGTGGTTTGTTTAAGTCAGGCACCCGGGGAGACACCTGTTGTCCGTGGGAGGAATATGGCCGTTGACATGCCTGGTGAAAATTCCAAAAAAATCAGCTCTTTGGTGTGGAAGTATTTCAACAGAAATGCGGACAACATTTGTCAAGCCGTGTGTTGCCTTTGTCAAGCTGTAATAAGTAGGGGTAAGGATGTTAACCACCTCGGAACATCCTCCCTTATACGTCACCTGCAGCGCATTCATAATAAGTCAGTGACAAGTTCAAAAACTTTGGGCGACAGCGGAAGCAGTCCACTGACCAGTAAATCCCTTCCTCTTGTAACCAAGCTCACGCAAACCACCCCACCAACTCCCTCAGTGTCAATTTCCTCCTTCCCCAGGAATGCCAATAGTCCTGCAGGCCATGTCACTGGCAATTCTGACGAGTCCTCTCCTGCCTGGGATTCCTCCGATGCATCCTTGCGTGTAACGCCTACTGCTGCTGGCGCTGCTGTTGTTGCTGCTGGGAGTCGATGGTCATCCCAGAGGGGAAGTCGTACTCGTAAGCCCACTTTTACTACTTCCACCAAGCAATTGACTGTCCAACAGTCCTTTGCGAGGAAGATGAAATATCACAGCAGTCATCCTGCTGCAAAGCGGATAACTGAGGCCTTTGCATCCTGGGTGGTGAGAAACGTGGTTCCGGTATCCATCATTACTGCAGAGCCAACTAGAGACTTGTTGGAGGTACTGTGTCCCCGGTACCAAATACCATCTACACAAGTCTGCTGGGGTTGAAAGACCTGCTGGTGAGAAAATTGTCAAGTCAAGCGGAACGCGACCTGTCAACATCTCCTCCTTCACATTCTCCCGCAACTGGGGGTGCGAGGAAAAGGCTCAGAATTCCGAGCCCACCCGCTGGCGGTGATGCAGGGCAGTCTGGAGCGACTGCTGATGCTGACATCTGGTCCGGACTGAAGGACCTGACAACGATTACGGACATGTCGTCTACTGTCACTGCATATGATTCTCTCAACATTGAAAGAATGGTGGAGGATTCTATGAGTGACCGCATCCAAGTAGGCACGTCACACAGTCCGTACTTATACTGGCAGGAAAAAGAGGCAATTTGGAGGCCCTTGCACAAACTGGCTTTATTCTACCTAAGTTGCCCTCCCACAAGTGTGTACTCCGAAAGAGTGTTTAGTGCCGCCGCTCACCTTGTCAGCAATCGGCGTACGAGGTTACATCCAGAAAATGTGGAGAAGATGATGTTCATTAAAATGAATTATAATCAATTCCTCCGTGGAGACATTGACCAGCAGCAATTGCCTCCACAAAGTACACAGGGAGCTGAGATGGTGGATTCCAGGGGGGACGAATTGATAATCTGTGAGGAGGGGGATGTACACGGTGATATATCGGAGGATGATGATGAGGTGGACATCTTGCCTCTGTAGAGCCAGTTTGTGCAAGGAGAGATTAATTGCTTCTTTTTTTGGTGGGGGTCCAAACCAACCCGTCATTTCAGTCACAGTCGTGTGGCAGACCCTGTCACTGAAATGATGGGTTGGTTAAAGTGTGCATGTCCTGTTTATACAACATAAGGGTGGGTGGGAGGGCCCAAGGACAATTCCATCTTGCACCTCTTTTTTCTTTAATTTTTCTTTGCGTTATGTGCTGTTTGGGGAGGGTTTTTTGGAAGGGACATCCTGCGTGACACTGCAGTGCCACTCCTAGATGGGCCCGGTGTTTGTGTCGGCCACTAGGGTCGCTTATCTTACTCACACAGCTACCTCATTGCGCCTCTTTTTTTCTTTGCGTCATGTGCTGTTTGGGGAGGGTTTTTTGGAAGGGACATCCTGCGTGACACTGCAGTGACACTCCTAGATGGGCCCGGTGTTTGTGTCGGCCACTAAGGTCGCTTATCTTACTCACACAGCTACATCATTGCGCCTCTTTTTTTCTTTGCGTCATGTGCTGTTTGGGGAGGGTTTTTTGGAAGGGACATCCTGCGTGACACTGCAGTGACACTCCTAGATGGGCCCGGTGTTTGTGTCGGCCACTAGGGTCGCTTATCTTACTCACACAGCTACCTCATTGCGCCTCTTTTTTTCTTTGCGTCATGTGCTGTTTGGGGAGGGTTTTTTTGAAGGGACATCCTGCGTGACACTGCAGTGACACTCCTAGATGGGCCCGGTGTTTGTGTCGGCCACTAGGGTCGCTTATCTTACTCACACAGCTACCTCATTGCGCCTCTTTTTTTCTTTGCGTCATGTGCTGTTTGGGGAGGGTTTTTTGGAAGGGACATCCTGCGTGACACTGCAGTGACACTCCTAGATGGGCCCGGTGTTTGTGTCGGCCACTAGGGTCGCTTATCTTACTCACACAGCTACCTCATTGCGCCTCTTTTTTTCTTTGCGTCATGTGCTGTTTGGAGAGGGTTTTTTGGAAGGGACATCCTGCGTGACACTGCAGTGACACTCCTAGATGGGCCCGGTGTTTGTGTCGGCCACTAGGGTCGCTTATCTTACTCACACAGCTACCTCATCGCGCCTCTTTTTTTCTTTGCGTCATGTGCTGTTTGGGGAGGGTTTTTTGGAAGGGACATCCTGCGTGACACTGCAGTGACACTCCTAGATGGGCCCGGTGTTTGTGTCGGCCACTAGGGTCGCTTATCTTACTCACACAGCTACCTCATTGCGCCTCTTTTTTTTTTTGCGTCATGTGCTGTTTGGGGAGGTTTTTTTGGAAGGGACATCCTGCGTGACACTGCAGTGACACTCCTAGATGGGCCCGGTGTTTGTGTCGGCCACTAGGGTCGCTTATCTTACTCACACAGCTACCTCATTGCGCCTCTTTTTTTCTTTGCGTCATGTGCTGTTTGGGGAGTATTTTTTGGAAGGGCCATCCTGCGTGACACTGCAGTGACAC
This sequence comes from Pseudophryne corroboree, assembly GCF_028390025.1. Classification (NCBI taxonomy): domain Eukaryota; kingdom Metazoa; phylum Chordata; class Amphibia; order Anura; family Myobatrachidae; genus Pseudophryne; species Pseudophryne corroboree. Next base: position 222,292,978 of record NC_086448.1, on the reverse strand, counting down.
TCCTAGATGGGCCCGGTGTTTGTGTCGGCCACTAGGGTCGCTTAGCTTAGTCATCCAGCGACCTAGGTGCAAATTTTAGGACTAAAAATAATATTTTGAGGTGTGAGGTATTCAGAATAGACTGAAAATGAGTGTAAATTATGGTTTTTGAGGTTAATAATACTTTGGGATCAAAATGACCCCCACATTCTATGATTTAAGCTGTTTTTTAGTGTTTTTTGAAAAAAACACCCGAATCCAAAACACACCCGAATCCGACAAAAAAAATTCGGTGAGGTTTTGCCAAAACGCGGTTGAACCCAAAACACGGCCGCGGAACCGAACCCAAAACCAAAACACAAAACCCGAAAAATTTCCGGCGCTCATCTCTATTTTTTGGAGACCTGCGCATGCGCTGTAGACTGGCAATATATAATATATTGCAATTTAGGAGGGGAGACACTCACACATCAGTTGGTTTCCAGTATATTGTACATATTGATAAATATCTCCGGCCTTTTGGTTGGACACTATACCAGTCCCACATTATTTGGAACTAGAGGACTGACGTCACTGTTTTTTGTCACCGTCACTTGACACACCATCATTGATTCACCCATCTAGAAGCTCTACACAGTAAAATCCTAGACTTTAATAAGGATATCACCAGGCAGCATATACCACTGGAGCGTATTTTTCTGCACCTGCAAGGTTATCCTAAAGTAATCTATTATTGGTATAGAGAGGATGGTTCCAATAAGGAGTTCTGTTTAATATTCTCTTGGGAGAAAAAAATGTTTCTATACCCCTGATGAAGTCCTTTTGAGGACAAAACGTGTTGGATTGAAAGAGCAATTTCATCTGAATAAATTAACTTCGGTATCTTGATTACCCTTGGTTTTAAAGGGGACCATTATATCACCTGTTCTGCAATATGAATTGTGAGCTATTGCCTTAAGTTGTAATTGAATAGGTTTTAATAAAAACATTTTTTACATAAAATTGGTGTGAATTTAACAATATAATTTTATTCTGTGAGCCATCAGAAATCTACTATATATACACACATACAATACCTCCCATATCTGGAGATAGCAATACAGGACTACCTCATGCGTGAATCTGGGTGTGGCCAAAAAAGTGCTCTGTGAGCTGCTGGCATGCCCCCAGGCCCTCTGTCTTTTGTGAATAGATGCTGGAGCCTCCCAACTGCCCCCCAAACTGCGGGACACAGCAGACCATGGGTGGGACAGTGGGACAGTCAAAAAAAATGGGACTGTCCAACAAAAATCGGGACACTTCCCAACTGTCCCGATATATATATATACACTGCTCAAAAAAATAAAGGGAACACTAAAATAACACATCCTAGATATGAATGAATGAAATATTCTTATTAAATACTTTGTTCTTTACATAGTTGAATGTGCTGACAACAAAATCACACAAAAATTATCAATGGAAATCAAATTTATTAACACATGGAGGTCTGGATTTGGAGTCACACTCAAAATTAAAGTGGAAAAACACACTACAGGATGATCCAACTTTGATGTAATGTCCTTAAAACAAGTCAAAATGAGGCTCAGTAGTGTGTGTGGCCTCCACGTGCCTGTATGACCTCCCTACAACCAACACAAGTGGCTCAGGTAGTGCAGATCATCCAGGATGGCACATCAATGCGAGCTGTGGCAAGAAGGTTTGCTGTGTCTGTCAGCGTAGTGTCCAGAGCATGGAGGCGCTACCAGGAGATAGGCCAGTACATCAGGAGACGTGGAGGAGGCCGTAGTAGGGCAACAACCCAGCAGCAGGACCGCTACCTCTGCCTTTGTGCAAGGAGGAACAGGAGGAGCACTGCCAGAGCCCTGCAAAATGACCTCCAGCTAGCCACAAATGTGCATGTGTCTACTCAAATGATCAGAAACAGACTTCATGAGGGTGGTATGAGGGCCCGATGTTCACAGGTGGGGGTTGTGCTTAAAGCCCAACACCGTGCAGGACGTTTGGCATTTTCCAGAGAACACCAAGATTGGCAAATTCGCCTCCAGCATGACCGGTTTGGCAGTGGGTCAGTAATGGTGTGGGGTGGAATTTCTTTGGGGGGCCACACAGCCCTCCATGTGCTCGCCAGAGGTAGCCTGACTGCCATGAGGTACCGAGATGAGATCCTCAGACCCCTTGTGAGACCATATGCTGGTGCGGTTGGCCCTGGGTTCCTCCTAATGCAAGACAATGCTAGACCTCATGTGGCTGGAGTGTGTCAGCAGTTCCTGCAAGATGAAGGCATTGATGTTATGGACTGGCCCGCCCGTTCCCCAGACCTGAATCCAATTGAGCACTTCTGGGACATCATGTCTTGCTCCATCCACCAACTCCACGTTGCACCACAGACTGTCCAGGAGTTGGCGGGTGCATTAGTCCAGGTCTGGGAGGAGATCCCTCAGGAGACCATCCGCCACCTCATCAGGATCATACCCAGGCATTGTAGGGAGGTCATACAGGCACGTGGAGGCCACACACACTACTGAGCCTCATTTTGACTTGTTTTAAGGACATTACATCAAAGTTGGATCAGCCTGTAGTGTGTTTTTCCACTTTAATTTTGAGTGTGACTCCAAATCCAGACCTCCATGGGTTAATAAATTTGATTTCCATTGATAATTTTTGTGTGATTTTGTTGTCAGCACATTCAACTATGTAAAGAACAAAGGATTTAATAAGAATATTTCATTCATTCAGATTTAGGATGTGTTATTTTAGTGTTCCCTTTATTTTTTTGAGCAGTGTATATATATATATATATATATATATATATATATAAACGAGACAGTTCTGCACTCTCATCAATGTTCCAGTGGTGGGTGCTCCCAACAGACAAGGTCCGTGAATGTAGACAAGGTTTCCACGTGGTGGAGGGTGCACTCTCACTAAATATAAAGTCCAAACGTATCTTCACAACACAAGTTTTTATTGTAGCCTCATGGATATCGAAGTTTCGATCCTAAACCAGGATCTTTTTCAAGAAAGGCCATGCATAAATCATCAAATCCAATTTTGATACAGTGATTCACAATGGTTAAAAATATATCTGGAAAAAATAGAACAAAACATGACTGAGCCTCCCAGGTCCCAAAATGTAACAATAGTAGTGACACTGATTATTACAAACAAATACTATTTAAGCGATTCATTGAAGAAAAGAAACCAATGTATCAGAGCTGGTGGGCGGGGGTAAATAATCAAGAAGATGTATTATAACACCAATGTGGGCACCACTGTTCCCAAAGATGATTGCACAACTCACATATCCTCACCTTCTGACAGATATATATATGTGTGTGTGTGTGTGTGTGTGTGTGTGTGTGTGTGTGTCTGTGTCTGTGTGTGTGTGTGTGTGTGTGTGTGTGTGTGTGTGTCTCAAATTGCTTATAGAACAGCTCATTTACCATTGTCTAGGATTTACAATTGAATTTCTTACCAGCACTCCCCAGTAATGACTGTGGTCTTAATTGTCGTAAAGTAGTCTTATTATTAATTACTTTTTATCTTCCAACAAAGACAGCCCACTTTATCTCTCTTTTCTCACTTTGATTGTTAGACTATAGTGTTTTGTACAGCAATTTGCTAGGCATATCATCTACACATGTATCAGAAACTTCAGCTCGGTTAATCACAAGAAGCTATTGGCAGTCCTCCAGCTTTTCTTCTTGATAGAAACAATGCTGGATGGCTGACAACTATCTGTGTTCCCTTCAACAAGAATGAGCCTTTGCTTTTTGGTATAAAAGAACTACACATTTTAACCAGTTCCTCATACTATGTGGTAACCCATGTGAGACAAACACTGTAGATTCACAGTGAAATGGAAATAAAATGTGTAGAAATCTGTTACTGCCAAACATCAGGCTTCTGATTCAGTTAAAGAGAGGCCGAATTATAACCTGGATTTCTAAAATGTAGCATTGACCCTTCATGACTATTATATTTAGTCATGTTACAGTCTTATACTGAAGAAGAATTATCTCTCTGATGTCATTGTGGAAATGTCTATGTGAGAGACTTGGGCACATTGAGACTCTTGCTCAGTAGTTCATCTTTGTCCAATTGACCTGTGCAGGAATAGATTTCGTTTCCGCCAGACAAATGCCCCACGTCCCTCTAAACTGCCCTTTTTATACTACCATAAAGTTTACAATGTGTGCATACAATATATTCATTATATTAATATTTGGTGTTTTTTTTAGATGGGTGGGTGAATTGTATAAACAGTTACTATCAGTTACTATCTTATAAAATGAGTAATACTTAAAACAGGGAAGATAAAAATTATAAAGTGTTGTCTCCAATCACCTTTACACCAAGAGGTGGTTATTTTGCACACTTAACCAATTTTCATAAGAATGAAGAAAATTAAATTAACTGGGGAAAGGAACATCATGGATCCGCTTAGGAAAATGCCACATACTGTAATTTCTTCTGCTATGAGTGACAGGTAGACAGACTTTAGTTAAAGTTATAATTTTTAAACTGCTAAGTGTTAATTGTTTCATGATAAATGACTCAGGGTAGAATGTGTACGCAGTGGCATGCTCAGTTGTGATTTCATTCAAAGCGGATTCGCATAAATATATTAATGGCTCAGCCGCTGTCTTATGCACAGAAACACCCACTGCCAATGTCAAGCACATAAGCGGAAACATCTGGAAAATTAGATGCATATCAGTCGGACCATCGGACCCCGAGGCTGACGCAGACTGAGCGTCTCTCCAAAGATGATGGGGCCTCTCCAGCTGTAAATTGAGAGCCACTAAAGGCTACAATAAGAGTATTGTTCCTTTGGATTGTGGTCGTCGGAGGGACTGAGGCAGCATCTTCTCAACAGCATCTTCTCTGCTTCTATAAAGACAGTAGGGGTCAATTATGTTGCTTTGTGATGCCACAACTTATAAGCAACAAACTCACACACCCCAGTTTGTGCTTCACTTACCTATCCTAAATGCTTAACAGTATTGATGGACTCTGGTGGGACTAGAGATGTGCGCTGACCCCCATGTTTTGGCTTAGGATATGAATTAATTTTCATGTTTTGGTCATGATTTTGCATAACCACATGTGTTTTGGATTTGGATCTAAAAAAATTTTTTAAATACTAAAAACAGCTAAATCATGTAATTCGGGCCTGTTTTTGTTCCTACAGTATTATTGACCTCAATGGGAATAATTTCTACTAATTTCAAGTAAATTTTGACCACCTCACAGCTCACAATATTGTTCACCAATATTGGCGCACAGCTGGCTTGCAAAACTAAGCAACAGAGCTGCAGCACAAACACACAGCCGTTATTTTTGTTTAAAAATGTGTTGCAAATTAGAAAGCTAAAAATAATTTTTTTATGATGCTTGGCCTCCCTCGATATGCAGGATCATATATACAGTATACCAGGTATTAATAAAATCACTCTGTTGGGAAATCAATGTGATTCCACCACAAGATAAGTTAGGATAATACGTGATAATATGTTCTAATAAACTGCTTCATTATTAAAAATATATATGTATATATAATGTATATAGATATATAGATAGATAATGTCGAAGTCGAAAATATTATAGTCACACGCATCAAGTACAAACACCACACAGATGGCCTCCGTGTGTGTACTTGTCCTGCCGTACGTGCACATGCCCACAAATTGCGTAAAATCGCTCACGCGGTAGTGCGTATTAGCGCATAGTATGAGTAATTACGGTAGCATATGTATTTGCATGGAAAAGCCACAAAGACGCATTTCATATTTAATCCACATAGTGCACGATTTACACATAGCCCACATGCACCACACCAGCGAGTTACACTTGCTTAAAAGGTACAACAACAAAGGGATTCACCTTTACAGGATATGAGGGGACAGAATTAGGTTAGGAGGTGGTGTTTGGTATCCAGCTGTACAGTATTTTCAGAGCAATATTCCGGTAGCAGTTTGCCGAAGATAGCATGCTCCTGCGCATAGATATGCACAGGGACAGAATATTAATATTTACTGTATTTACTGTACTTTTGATATTCGGCGGGAACCCAGTGGAGACCATCTGCAAGTGCACCTGGACCAGGCATCGACCACCTTTTCAAATTAACCTATGACCCCTCCTGTACTGTAAATGACCAGCCCTTTGACCTATGGGTGAAGAGATTACAGTTTCTATTGTATCATGATTTGGACAAATGTATAAAAGCCACTTTGCCTGGCCGGTCATACACATTCTCTGAAGGTCATCTATCTTGATTGACTGAGGACCGGGACCAGGTGGCGCTTGCAAAACAAACGTATGTATCATTGATTGTAGCTTCTTTTCTCTTATTGTGTTTGTATTAACGTTGTAACCCCCTTTGAGTAAATAACTGTTGGTGGGTCGGATCCCAACATTTTTAAATACAATTGGTGTCGTGTCCCTTTCCTGCTAAAGGTTTAAAGTGTATTTCAGCCACACGTGTAGCTGCATTGTGCTTACAGCGTGTCGGTGTGTGTGTATGCAAAGTGTGTACTTAGCACGTCCATTGCGGCATAGGTACGCAAAGTGTGTACATGGTACGGGCCTGTGTATGCTAAGTGGGTAAAAAGTACGTAGGTTAAGGATTACATCCAGCGGCCTCAGCGGCTTGAGTTTTAGTGCAAAAGGTATTGCTTTTTCGTCCTGTAAGTTAACCAGCTTTAACAATTGGGGGCTCAGTCCGGTTTTTCACACACTCATAGACTTGCAGACCATAAAACAGACTTTGATCTAGCAACAAAGGGTGAAGACGCATCTTTAGGTAAACCTTTTTCTGGTTGCTTGGGTGTTTTAAAACCCTCTTTTTGTGTTGTTAGATCACGTCTGTACTGCAGTCTTAAGAGGTGCTGATGTAACCCGGAGGACACAGGTAAAAAAGCTATTTAAAATCTGTGTGTAAATTTTTTGGTGGGAAAAAGCATACACAAAGCGTATTGATACTTTGCATACTCTCTCACATATTGTTGCCATAGGTTATTACAGTCATTATAGATCTGTGTGAAATCGGATACATTTGTTTGCTATATAGATATCTGAAATAGTGTGTTAAGGGTGTAATTGTAAAACACAAAACGCAGTTCCGGCCTGGTCGTTTAGGTTAATATGGAAAAAATAGTGTGTTGTGTTCAGTGAGCGATAGTAGTTTTTATTGCTCACATTTATAGAGATTGTGTGGTTTATTGAGTTGTGGACGCACGTTTGTACACGTGGTACGGACAAAGTACAGGAGCGCGCACGTGGCATAAAGGCACACATGGTCGCGTGTTTATGCAAGGTTGCGTAGGATTGCAGGCGCAAATTAAAACCACGCGATAGTTGTTCAATTAAAGGCGGGATAGTATACATTTAATACAATAGCACATAACTATCTGATTACAAAAGCAGATTAATATAATATTTTGTTTAAACAGTACTACCTCTGGGGTAAAGTAGCCAGTCAAAGGGAGTGATATTTTCTGTACAGAAAAGAAAAACACTCTGTATTTGTGTGAGCTGAAAGTAGGAGTGCGTGTATTGAACCCCGGAAGTTGGGATCCCGTGGTGACACCAAGTAAGCGGAGGCTTGGTGGCGTGAGGCGGCTGACTTGCGTTAATACAGATAGAGAAATACACAAATCGTGAGGAGATTTGCAGAGGAGCGTGATATAGAATTGTGCATTGTAAAGTTTAGAATTGTGAATTGAAGTTAAGGTTTTGTATTACGCGCCAGCTGAGGAGCGCAGCTTGTGGATTCGACTCCAGTGGTCATAGGGCGGATAGGTAACAAGTACCTATATGCTGTGCGATTGGACTGCGCGTTTGTACTTGCGATCGGTGGCATAATGTGATACTATTTTTGCGAGCTTTTGCACAAACCGTGGTATCATTAGCGCCGTGTAGAGCATACGCAAGCTTGATTTGTGTATATCAAAAAGGGAAGCTTTCGCTGGTCTCTTCAATGGTAGATATTCACTGGAAAAGGTAAGTAACTCCTATAACTTCCAGTGAATAGAAACCAGTTAGGGTCCTCACTGGGTACGTGGTGGTCACTATTGGAGTGAATCGTGGTACATCAGCGGAGAAGGAGCGAGTGAAAGCGCTAGGTGTCTTTCACCGTCTATTTGTGTTGTGCATTTGGGGTTTGTGTATCAGGCAAGAAGTTCGCGATGGGATCCAATTGCACAAGCAGTGGGCATGTGGTCGCCAGGGTTCAGGCTGAAGAGGTGCGGTCCAGTGGGTTAGCGAGGTTTATTATGTGTGAGAAATATGGTCCACACATGTAGGCTTTTTGTGATGAATGGGTGCGTATGACTGCTGAAGATAGGGCATCATTCCCTAGGATGGGTAGTTTTGAATCAGAGGTATTACAGAACATAAGGATTAGAATATGTCTGATCAAATCTAGAAAACAGAGGATCAGACATACCGACTGCTTAAACCTGTGGCAGCAAGAGGGGGAGATGCAAAGGGAACTGGCTCGCACAGCAAGTTCCAAACCTGGCGGGAAAGCGATTGCGAGCACACCACCACTGCCATATGTCGATGGGGAGAAATTGGCTACAACCAATGGTGCATTGGTAAAGGATAGAAAAGTGATCAATCAATGTGTTAACCCTAACCCTTGCCAGTTGTATCCCATTTTGAATTTTCCCCAGGATTGTGAGGACAATGATGAGCCCAGTACGATATCGGCACTCTCTTTAGCAGCCACCATAAAGGATACCCAGGTGGGCACTGCCCAACCACCAAGAGTAGTAGCGATACCCCCCAGTGGAGGGGTGAGTGAGGTTGTGTCCTCTGGTAAGTATGGTACCAAACCTTATGCAGAGACGATAGCTCCCCGTATTATAGAATCAAACCAAAATGATGTAGTTAAGTTAAATCCAGTCAGGGTGATTGCAGTTCCCAATGGGAGAACTGATAGTCAGGGAGTAACTCCCATCAGGAACATTACAATGCATTGTCCTTGGTCCCAAACAGAGTTGAGGTCAATTATGTCAGAATTCCCTGATCCCAGAAAAGATCTAGGCGGATGCCAGAAATTCATTAAAGAATTGGGTAACGCCCATGAGCCCATGAACAAGGATAGGCGGACAGTGCTACGAGCGAGTTTACCCTCAAATATTGACATCCCAAAATTCATAACTGATTGTAAACTAGATGCAGAAGTGCCTCTCACTGATGCGTACAACCAGGAGAATGTTAGGCAAATTAACATACAACTAGGACAGTATTTCCCTACTGTTGTTAAATGGAACAAATTTTTTTTTCCATAAGACAAAAGGAAGGTGAAATGGCATCCGAGTATTTCCATAGAGCACTGCAGGAAATGGCTAGATACACTGGGATAGAGGATATTAAGGAGAATGCAAACCACCGGGAGGTAGCTGTCTCTGTGTTAATGGATGGATTAAAGGAGGAACTGAGGACAAGGGTGCAAACCTCTTTGCCAAATTGGAGAGGTATTTCGGTGGCTGCGCTGAGAGAGTCCACTATCGATCATGATCATAAGATCAGTAAACACAGGGAGTCGCAAGGGGATCTAGCTGATGACGGTAAGTATACAGGCTCTTACAGGAAAGCCCCATCAGCCTAAACTCCAGATCCGTGAGGGTAGGTCATGGTCAATCACATGTTTTCTTTGCAGGAAAGAAGGGCACTTTGCCAGAGACTGTAGAAGCAGCGGGACACATAACGTATATAAAACCCCCTAGACCTGAATACGAACCACGCTACAATACACATAGTTGGGACCAGGGACCACATAGAAGGGATTATGAGCCACATAGAGGGAAAACAAGGAGGTACCCACCCAGGAGGGACTGGCAGGCCCCTGAAAACTCACAGTTATCCCCCTCACATATCGTAGCTGCCAATGCGCTATGGGAGGGTCCCACTACCCAATAGAGGTTGGGCCACACCTGTAGTCTACAGTCAGTGAAATTGATTGCTAGCCTTGGTAGTGAACCTGAGGTCATGGTTGATGTAGCTGGTGTACCACTACCTTTTCTTGTAGATACAGGGGCGGCCAGATCAGTGTTGAATTCCACCACAGGTGTAAAAGCCACGGGTAAAACAATTTCTGCAATGGGAGTAACAGGAACGGTGCAACAATACCCTTCGAGTAGACCTGCAGAGATTACGATAGGGCCCTTGCAGACAAAACATTCCTTTCTGCTGGCTGCATCAGCTCCAACTAATCTCCTTGGCAGAGATCTGTTGTGTAAAATGCGGTGTGTCATATATTGTACCCCTGAGGGTGTGTTCTTAGATATACCTGAGAACCATGCACAAGAAGTGCAAGATATATTGGACACCCCTCAAAGACTAATGTTGCACTCTACTGTTATAGAGACGTGTCCATCGCAGGTAGAGGAAATTATCTCACAAATACCGGGTTCCCTTTGGACCAAAGATGGACAGGACACTGGATTGATGACGAATGTAGCCCCAGTAGAAGTACAAATAAAAGATGGCAGGATAGCTCCAAAAATTCCCCAGTATCCTCTGAAGCCAGTGGTAGAATTAGGAGTGTACCCCATCATAGAACGGCTGCTACAGCAGGGCATCCTAGTCACGACATCCAGCACAGCCAATAGTCCCATCTTCCCTGTGAAAAAGAGTGGGGGGAGGGGTTACAGGCTAGTGCAGGATCTAAGAGGGATAAACAAGATAGTTGAGAGCCAATTCCCCGTAGTGCCCAATCCAGCTGTCATCCTTATTAAAATCCCCTCTACCTCCAAATTCTTCACTGTCATTGATCTCTGCTCAGCTTTCTTTTCTGTCCCTCTCCATCCTAACAGTCAATACCTCTTTGCCTTCACTTACAGGGGAGTACAGTACACCTGGACTCATCTCCCCAAGGTTTCATTGACAGCCCAAGTATTTTCTCCCAGGCCTTACATGACTGTTTGTAATCTTTTCAACCTGAGAGTGGGTCAGTGCTAATACAATATGTTGATGACTTGTTGTGGTGCTCTGACTCATTTGAGTCATCCTTGGCAGATACTAAACAACTTCTGTTTCATCTCTCCCAAACAGGACACAAGGTATCAAAGGATAAGTTGCAGTTGTGTCGGACCAGAGTTAAATACTTGGGACACTGCTTGACACAAGGACTTAGGCACCTGACCGCTGATAGAATACAGGCCATTTGCGACATGACCCTGCTGCAAACTCAGCAACAGATCCGCACTTTCCTCGGAATGTGTGGGTACTGTCGGAACTGGATTCCAGGGTTCTCTATGCTGGCACTACCTTTGCAAGAAATGGTCTCTTCGAACAAACCGGAACTGGTCTCTCACAGAGATGAGTCCGAACTGGCGTTTTAGAGACTAAAACAGTGTTTATCACAAAAATCTGCATTGGGTATGCCAGATTATGAGAAGCCCTTTGAATTGTATGGTACTGAAAAACTGGGTGCGTGGCAGGAGTCTTAACACAGAAACATGGTGATGCCAGTAGACCAGTAGCCTACTACAGTGCACAGTTGGACATGGTAGCACGATCTCTCCCCACTTGCTTGTGAAGTGTTACATCCATAGCTTTGCTGGTAAGTAGAAGCGAGGACGTAGTGTTATGACACGACTTGACCATCTATACACCTCATGCAGTATCAGCCTTGCTGAACTCTGCCCAAACCAGACATGTCTCATCTGCTCAGTTTACAAAGTGGGAATTAGCACTGATGGCCCCTCTAAACATCACCATTAAGAGATGCAGCTCACTAAATTCTGAAACTTACTTGCCAAGTGTGCTGGTCATGCACAAAGGGTGGAGGATGAGAACGATGGTGAAGGAGGATTTAGTGCAGATACTGATACGCATGATTGTATGGAATACCTGAACCAAACTTTCACTGCGAGACCTGACATTAGTGACAACCCACTGGAAGGAGTAGACTTTACCTTCTACACTGACAGTAGTTGCCACAGACAGACGGAATCGGGAGACCTGTGCACTGGATACGTAGTTGTAGATGACGAAGGTATTATAGAAGTTGAACCCCTTGACCTGCCGCACTCAGCACAAGTTGCTGAGCTGGTAGCACTGACCAGAGCATGTGAGTTGGCAAAGGGTAAGTCAGCTAATATATACATGGACTCTAGGTATGCCTTTGGAGTGGTGCATGATTTCGGGGCCCTATGCTGGCTCACCTGTAGCACATGCGTCCCACATAAAAAGGCTTCTGACAGCAATACAGGAACCAGACAGAGTGGCTGTTATCAAGTGTAAAGCACACACTCACAACAAAGACCCAATTTCACTTGGTAACAGCCGGGCAGACAAAGCTGCAAAATCAGCAGCAAGCACCACCATACAAACTGACATCACACCACTGATGACATTCAACACGGTTAACACACAACAGTTAATTGAAATGCAAAATTTGTGTTCCCTACAGGAAAAGGCAGTCTGGAAGGCAAAGGGATTTGGTCAGGAGTCCTCAGGACTTTGGACAGATGGACATGTTAAGTCAGTGGCCCTCAGATCATATCTCCCAAGCCTAGCTGAGGCGGCACACGGTCTGACTCATCTAGGTAAAGAAGGTATGTGCAAGGTGGAAAGAGCCTACTGGAGTGCACCAGGGTTCTCTTCTCATGCAGGTAAGAAAGCAATGACATGTCTTACTTGCTTGAGGAAGAATATTGGTAAGGCAATACCAACAGAGCCATCCCATATCCCTCCTACAGACGGACCTTTTCAGGTAATACAAATCGACTTCATACAGTTACCACCCTGTAGGAATTAAAAATATGTGTTAGTATGTACTGATGTGTTTTCAAACTGAGTATAAGCATTCCCCGCTGCCACAAATACTGCTGTATTTACTGCAAAGAAAATCATGCAGAAATTTGTGTGCAGACATGGTATCCCTAGAATGATTGAAAGTGATAGGGGTACCCATTTTACAGGTGAAGTCTTTTAGGTCATGTGCAAAATGATGGGTATTAATAGCAAGCTGCATACTCCGTACCGGCCACAGGCGAGTGCGAAGGTGGAGAGAATGAACAGCACTATTAAGAATAAGCTGAGCAAAGTGATGGCTGAGACTGGATTGTTGTGGCCAGAGGCCTTACCATTAGTGTTGTACAGCATCAGAACCACTCCCAGGTCACCGCTTAACTTATCACCCTTCGAAATTCTGTTTGGTCGACAACCCCATGTAATGATAGACCCCCAGGATGATTTGAAGTGCAATAACGAAATAACTGTGCAATATTTGGTTAGGATGAGCCAGCAGCTGAGAAATCAACAAAGGAATCTAAAGTTGGTGATTCCTGACCTACTGAACAGTAATTGTCATGACATTGAGCCTGGGGATTATGCGATGATTAAAAAAATTTTACGCTCAGGTTGCGTCATAGACAGGTGGGAAGGACCGTATCAAGTTTTGTTGACCAGCACGACAGCACTAAAGGTTGCCGAGAGGGAGACTTGGGTCCATTCATTCCACTGCAAGAAAGTCGCTGACCCGGAGAAAACTCGTGACAAAGAGCAAGGTGAAGAGAACCTCGTATTACTAGAGAATTTGTTCTGGGAAAGCTGAGAGGCAGGACTGTTGAAATGGCACCTGAGCGCGGGAAACAACAAAATCAAAGACGGTTGTCGTACCATTTTTCTTTTTTCACCTCACCCCCCACTGCATTTTTTACATTTTTTGTTCCCTTCTTATTTTTTTTCTTTTTGCTCCTTAACAAAATGGATCTACTTTAAGAGACTGCCTTTCGGGTTTTTCTGGTAACTCTGTTTTTGATCAGGACAATGTGTTTTTGTGAGGGTCCCAGAGACGTCGAGCAAGGATCTGGAATGGGTTCTGATGGCGAGTACGGATTTGTAGGATCTCAGGAGCAGCACATCACTCTAGTAAAGGCTGGTATCAGTAAGCGATCTGGTAGTCACGGAGCTCGGAGGCAATGTGAGGGGTTATTGTCTTATGAATATTGTATATGTAAGCATTGCGAGAACATAGTCGAGGATAGGTGCATCCAGGGATGTCAGTCAAACAGTAATATCGACATTGGCCGACATCCGTTGAGTGATTACCACTCATTTGTGGGTAAGGTCATAAACCAAACAGAATGTTGGGTGTGCTCACAGGTACCTCAAGGACAGAGTAAGTCAGGATCAGTGCCATACCCTTTAACAATAGATGAGGTACTCGAATTACGGGGTGGGAGACCGGTGGACAACAAATTCAATATATCAAGGCCCCCTAGCTTGAAGCTCCACCAGTACAACGTAGATAGGTCCCTGTTGTGTTTTAATGTTTCCAATTTCCGAAAACCAGGAAATTGGGAAGTGATGTGGAATAACCAGACAATGACCTTTTCACACAGAGCTGATAGGATACCTATTGACTCTGAACTTGTACGCAAGATAGCTACCAGTGGGAAGTATTTTCAGTATAGGTATACACGTGGGATCAAAACCATGTGGGTTGGAAAAGTATCGCAGGGGTATTGTGCCCACATCCTCCAGCCCGATACTTGTACGGAGCAAATGAGAGATCTAGGGATTGGTTTCTTTATAAGGAAGATTTGTGATATGGTGTTGTTACATTTTGTCCCCTATGTTCTCCCAGATGATGCATATTTCATATGTGGGAGGAAAGCGTACAAGTGGCTCAATCCGAGCTCTGAAAGTTTGTGCTATATTGGGAGAGTACTACCAGAGGTCATGACCATAACTCACGACAAAATGAAAGACATTCACCGCAACGCTCAGACTCCTTATACTCATACCCATTATGAACACATCATCAAGAGACACCTCATAGATAGGACAGAGCACGCAGCCTCTGATTTGATCTATGAATCCACTGGGATTCAGTTCCTTCTCGCATTAGATATCACCTGTACTACCAGAGGAATTATAAATTATAGGTACATCCATGCGCTGGCGAACTTGATAGATAATATTAACGAGATGTATGATGACACCTTCAGGTATACAGGTAGGGAGTTACAAGCCTACAAGAAGGAACTGATCCAACACAGGATGGTCCTTAATTATGTTATGGCTGTGACAGGTGGGTACTGTGTTACCCTGGCAACTCAATATGGTGTGAAGTGCTGTACGTGTATTACGAATAGCACTGCCGACCCCACGGAGATTATAGATCAAAAGATGGATGAGATCTTGCAGTTGAAGTGGGAGTTCAGGGGGAAACACAACCTTACCTTGATGGCTGTGGGTAATGAACTGACCGGCTGGGTCTCATGGTTGAACCCAAGCAAGTGGTTCTCAGGGTTAGGAGAGTGGGCACATAATGTTATTGTGAATGTGGGAAAGTTTCTCCTTTGTATCCTGGGAGTCATCATAATTATTGGTTTAATATTCAGGTGTGTTCGAATCTTGACGCAGCACAAGCACGGTACAAATTTGATGAGTCTAAGGATCGAGGACGTTGTTACAGGAGCAGATTTGATTTATGATCCATCCGTAGAGACAGTGTTATGATAAGGATTGCAAATGAATTTCATGGCCTATTTCTTTCACCATTTCTCTCTGTTTCCCCCTCTACCCAGAAACATCCAACCGGAAAAGACGTCAACCATACCCAAATTTATGTGAATGTATTTTATATATATATATATATATATATGTGTGTCTTACCCTCATCTCTGCAACCCTCAGTTAATGGCACACATAGTCGACAAATGTTATCCACATATAATAGCACTCACATATGCTCCCCCTCCATGTATCATCAGATAAATGTGCTCCCCATTTGTTGGAAATAAGAAGCTGTAAAGGGAGAGGGGTAAAAGCCCTTGCCCGAAAAAGAGCTCGGTAGTCTTTGTTTGCCCATGTACAGACCCTTAATACGGGACAAGAAGGATTTAATGTATACTTCGCAATACCTCGAAGCTTGCTTAGAACATATACGGCACAATGATACATGCCCCTCAGACATTGATTCATACATACATGCTTTTTACTATCCCACTAGGCTATACATTTCCCACCTACAACTCTCCCCCGATCATCCAAACTTGTATATAATGTATAGATAATATTTTCTGTTTAGTAGTTAAGTGTGGCAGTTATTGATGACTGCCAAAGGGTGGACTGTCGAAGTCAAAAATATTATTGTCTCACGCATAAGTACAAACACCACACAGATGGCCTCTGTGCGTGTACTTGTTCTGCCGTACATGCACATGCCCACAAGTTGTGTAAAATCGCTCATGCGGTAGTGCATATTAGCGCGTGGTATGAGTAATTACGGTAGCATATGTATTTGCATGGAAAAGCCACAAAGACACATTTCATATTTAATCCACATAGTGCACGATTTACACATAGCCCACATGCACCACACCAGCGAGTTACACTTGCTTAAAAGGTACAACAACAAAGGGATTCACCTTTACAGGATATGAGGGGACAGAATTAGGTTAGGAGGTGGTGTTTGGTATCCAGCTGTACAGTATTTTCAGAGCAATATTCCGGTAGCAATTTGCAGAAGATAGCACGCTCCTGCGCATAGATATGCGCAGGGACAGAATATTAATATTTACTGTATTTACTGTACTCTTGATATTCGGCGGGAATCCAGTGGAGACCATCTGCAAGTGCACCTGGACCAGGCATCGCCCACCTATTCAAACCGACCTATGACCCCTCCTGTACTGTAAATGACCAGCCCTTTGAACTATGGGTGAAGAGATTACAGTTTCTATTGTATCATGATTTGGACAAATGTATAAAAGCCACTCTGCCTGGCCGGTCATACACATTCTCTGAAGGTCATCTATCTTGATTGACTGAGGACCAGGACCGGGTGGCGCTGGCGAAACAAACGTATGTATCATTGATTGTAGCCTCTTTTCTCTTATTGTGTTTGTATTAACGTTGTAACCCCCTTTGAGTAAATAACTGTTGGTGGGTCGGATCCCAACATTTTTAAATACAATTGGTGTTGTGTCCCTTTCCTGCTAAAGGTTTAAAGTGTATTTCAGCCACTCCTAATAAATCTGTCTATCTTGATTGGCACTATTGTATTGTATCATATATTTAACAACTCCATTGAACTAAGGGCAAAATACACCCATCTAACTGCTGAACCCTAAAGCCGGAGTTGCCAGTACATGATGCACTTCCGGCGGATGACGCCACGTAGGAGGTCCGGCCACGTGACCGGCACCTCCGTGTTGTTATCGTCAGAGGTACTGTCAGTGGGTTGCGGTGCGGCTGAGGACCGGTCACGTGACCGTGACTTCGGTGCAGCGATCGCGATACATAGAGCCGATCACGTGGAGACAAACAAAGTCACGTGATCGGAGTTATACAAAGAATCCACCTATAGGACTCTGGTATGCGTTCCAGAGACAAGAAACGCTTCCATGCAGTCACATGACTATATGTAAAACAAGGAAGTGTTTCTAATGTCTTATGGTGTAAAATAGATGAAATAAATAGCAAAATTAACTTAGAAAACATATACACTTGTCTCCATCTCTTCACAACTATCTAAGCTGGATATAATGGTATTTCTTTTATTATATTATGATCGTAATTAAGACACAGCTGTAACCAGTGGGCAATCAGCACAGCCTTTAAAAAGGGCACTTGCACAGTGGACATATACACCTTGACAAAGCTGTTTGACACAGCGAAACGCGTCGGTTTTAAGGAGCCTGTCATCACAGATACTGCACTCATCCTGGAATACGCCTAGAAGTCCGCCTACGATCTCTAGTGGGGAACTTGTTAGCATCCGAGAAAGGAGCACAAGACCAAGCTCTCATATCAGGACTATAAGCGTCCAGAAGCTTTTAAAGGTCATTCCATCTCACTCCTATGGACTTAACCATCTATAACAAGTGGCACGTGTATCCCCTGGACTGTGGCATTTCTTCCAAGGACTACAAAATGGACACTGTGTGTGGCTTCCTCATGTGGTAATATCCTCAACAACTTATTGTGCTGTGCTTGCCCTCTTTTTTGTCATATGCATATTCATTTTTATCTAGTATTTCATGTTATTGGCTAGTTGCAACTGGAGTTGTTCTAGTAAACATCATGGTTTGGGGTCATAAACAGTCAGGTGTACTTTGACTTGACTTTCAGGTGGGCTGAAGTACTTTACCATGTCTTCTGAAAAAAACCTGTTCTGTGTTTTACTAAAGTACACTTGTATGTGAGTAACCAGTCAGCAGCGTGATAACGACGCTTGGGCTGCACTCTATGACAGGGGTAGTAAATGTAGAGAATACCATATGTTAATCTCTATAAATAAAAGCAAGATCATCATAATGTTGGAGCTATTTAAGGGTATCACACTGTAACTATCCATCACCATACATCATAGTTCCACAGCAAAATACAATTTTTATTATTTTATTTTTTTACACATTATACTGCTATCAGCCTGCCATCACAGCATATGGATGTCAGGGACAGCCTGGGCTTTGTTCCTGACCCTTGGGTGCCTGGAGGGGACCCCACTCCCCCAGGGAACCCTGGCCAGGGGTGACTAGTTGAGGGGGTGATGCTGCGACCATAGGGATCTGTGTAAAAGTGCCCCCTGGCTATAGCATTACCTCCCTGGCTAGTAAAGCCTGGTGCTGGTTCCAAAAATATGGGGGACCCCTACGTCTTTTTTCCCCTGTATTTTTGGAACCAGGACCAGACTGAGAGCCCGCTGCTGGTTGTTAAAATATTGGGAACACCTACACATTTTTTCCCCGGTATTTTAAAAACTAGGACCGTCTTAAAGAGTCTGGGGCTGGTTGTGTTCAGGAGGGGGTCTCCACACATTTTTTTATTTATTTTTATTTTTAACTCTTTACTATATTTTAACATAGAGAAGCATGCACGGATCTCACTGATCCGTACATGATTCTACAAACACGCCAGACAGAAGCAAGTCTATTTGAAAGTTTTTGTGTACGAATGCCATGCTTTTCTGGCAGTGTATGGCTATTGTCGGCAATGATTGAGAATACTTAGTAAATTCCCGTGTTGTATGAGGTGTATGTGAACAAACAACCATAGGCCTAATTCAAACCTGATCGCAGTAGTAACATTTTTCTCTAATGGGCAAAACCATGTGCACTGCAGGGTGGGCAAAAATAACATGTGCAGAGAGAGTTAGATTTGGGTGGAGCATGTTCAAACTGAAATCTAAATTGCAGTGTAAAAATAAAGCAGCCAGTATTTACCATGCATGAAGCATCCACCCAAATCTAACTCTCTCTGCACGTTATATCTGCCCCACATGTATTGCACATGGTTTTGCCCATTAGAGAAAGATTTTTTCTGCTGCGATCAGGTTTGAATTAGGCTCCGTGTTTGACCGATAGTCTATTGATTTGTATTTGTGTGGACGGCAGTGTATCTCAATATGAATTGGCCCAACACTGTTGAAATTTGTGTTTAGTAAAACTTCCGAGTTGCATTTTGATATGAAAATACAATCTCGAATCAAATCGGGACATTAGTAAATTTCCACCATGGAGTTTATTTGTAGTTGCACTGAAGATCCAAGTCATGGCAGTCTAAGTGGAGAGCTCAGTGACTGATTTCTTAGGTACTTGCTTTTACTAAACTGCATGTAGAACGGATTGTACATTCTGCTACTTATCCATTCAGTAAATTACTATCTTTGATCTTAGCTTGACAGTTTTTATTCATTCTTGCATTCTTTTATTTCCTGTAAGCTCACATATTATAGTATCTGTTTGATGATTTTATTTTATTTTTTATAAAAGGAGGTTTTACTAATCAATTATACAGATCACAAATTATGCACAGAACTGTACAGGTTAATGAATGTATGTAAATTCTACACAGACTTTTCTGAGAAATGGGGAAAATGGCACCACTGAAACACATAGCAAAAATGTCATAGCAGAAATAGCAATAGCCTGATGACCAGTAAGTAAAATAAAATATAAATTTTATGATCAATACATTACATAGTCAAAATAATGTGAACACCTTTTATATATATATATATATATATATATATATATATATATATATTGCTTTTGAACATCTTATTACAAAACCATGGGCATTAATATGAAGATGATATCTGCTTTGCTGTTAGAACAGCTTCCATTCTTCCGGGAAGGTTTTCCACTACATTTTGGAACATTGCTGCAGAGATTCAAATTTATTCAACCACATGAGCATTAGTGAGGCCAGCGTTCCATACGGTTGAAGTCATGGCACTGTGCAGGACAGTAAAGATCTCCTGCATCAATTTCAGCAAACTAATTTGTGCATGTAGGCATGGTCATACTCAGAGCCGTACCTAGACTTTTTCTGCCCTGTGTCAGAAAGATAATTGGCACCCAAATTAACTTTTTTGACAAACTGACTATGACACTGTCATATTGAAAGTCAATGGACTCATATTTACCCATTCTGCCACTGATGTTTGATTGACCATAAGTGTCGCTGAAATGGACAAACATACAAATAAGAAGGAGTGTCCACATACATTTGGACATGTAGTGTTTTTGCACACATTAATTCAAATGTAAAAGGTATTTGTAGTTTTTGCAATTACATATCAACATCCACATTTTGGACCTATTTCTGAGGTGGGAGTAAAGACAAAAAAGAAGGCAAGTAACTGTGCACCTTGTCAAACTACTGTATGTTGCACTGTAGGTGGGATAGATTTACATGCTTTTTTTTTTTTTTTTTGCTTAATGCCACCTCAGAAATTGACCCTTTCGGCTCATATCATTAAAAATTTTCTCTTATAATAAGGTACAGATGTAACCATGATCTCCTATCCTCTGTGTGGCATGTAGTGTGAAAAACTAGTTGCATGACGTTTGCCTAAGCCTTGTTGCAGCATGGCATTTTCAGTAACAGTGTAATGAATTGAGTCTCCGGCGGGTGAAATACTGGTGTTCATCCACCAAGAGTCACTTTGAAAACCACCATTGCACATGTGTGAAGTCTCCAGATGTTACCAGTCTTCGTGGTTCTCTTGGCATAGTGGTTTTGCTGATGGTTACCATGACCGTGAACTAATGTTCGATTCCTGCAAGGGACACACTTGTATTGTATGGCTGTGTAAAAAGGATAGTAGCAGACACAGCAGACACAGCTTTTTTCTAATTTTCCCAATGCAAGCTATGTCATGCATCTTATACAGACTCAGACATGCACACAGATTTAGGGGTAAATTTACTAAGATGGGAGTTCCATTAAGATGGGATGTTGCCCATAGCAACCAATCAGATTCTACTTCTCATTTATCTAGCACATTCTAGAAGATAATACCTGAAATCTGATTGGTTGCTATGGGCAACATCCCATCTTAAATAGATCTCCCATCTTAGTAAATTTACCCCTTATAGTCAAAATTAGGAAAAAGCTATGGATGTTACTTTTTACACAAATATACAAGTGTAGTTTTTCAAACTTTGAAAGTCTTTGTCAGGCTCTGTCTAGTTTGTGTTCCCGGAGAGGGCACTAGTGGGTCAGTGGAGATGGGATGGAGAAAACAATGAGGCTGGATAAGATTCCTGCGCATGTGCCCTGTGTTGTTTATTTAGCAATTGATTCAAACAATATGGCAGCAGGAATACTGATGACAACAGAAGATATGCAATTGTGGGTGGCACAGCATGGAAACTGAAAGTCTATGGCAAAGTCTGTGACGTGGGTAACAATCAATCAGGAGACAGATGTATCGGTATGGGAACCGATGGTTCCTGGATCATGGAGCACAGCATGGATGATGGTGGGAACAGCGAGCCAGGTAACTGTTTGCAGGAGACAGGAACACGTGGTTTAAATCCTCAGTGCAGGTTGGAATAACACTGGCAGCTTGAAGGCTGATGAACAGGTGTAGGTTAACGATATGCACCAGGAGGAGAGTCTCTACTGCAGAGGGCTGGAGCACACTGTAGCTGGATAAGGTGTGCAGCTAATCACAGGTAACCGGGTTGCTGGTGCTTGTGGTTCCATGTCATGGTGGCGCCCATGCCGGGGTTAATTGGAAATGCGGCTTGCGTGCATGCCTGCTGACAACAGGAGTGTCCTTAGGCCCAGAATGGCATTTAGCGACAAGGTGACCAGTGGCAGCGAAACATGGGAGCCTCAGACAGAGGTTGCACCGGCGGACAGGTGCGGCTGCAGTAAGTCGATTCCTGACAGTACCCCCCCTTTACGGGTGAACACCGAAAACCCACGTGGTTTGGAAGGGTGAGTTCTGTGGAAAACATGGATCAACCTTGGAGCATGGGCATCTGTAGCATTTACCCAACTCCTCTCCTCAGGACCATAACCGGACCAATCGATAAGGCATTGCAGGCGACCATACCGGCACCGGGAATCCAGATTCTTCTCTATTTCAAACTCAATGCCCCTCTGAGTTCGTACTTTGGGGCCAACGGGAAGAGCTTTTTGGAAACGATTCAGGATCAAGGGTCTAAGGAGGGAGACATGAAAGGCATTAGGTATTCGCAAATAAGGAGGCAATCTGAGCTGGTACGCTTCAGGACTGATGACTTTGTCAATGGGGAAAGAACCAATAATACGTGGTGCAAATTTCATTGATGGCACTCTGAGACGAAGGTTCCGGGTGTAGAGCCAAACCTTATCGTTAGGTTTTAAGCTGGGAACTGCATGTCTTTTGTGGTCAGCAAAGAACTTGTAATGGCTTGAGGCCTTTTTAAGGGAAACATGATTTTTTTTCTACAAGTAGACGAAAACTGGTTTAGAACAGAAGTGGCTGCAGGAACATCGATGTTTGGTAGATGTTAGAAGTCTGGGACACGAGGATGTTGCCCATATACAGCAAAGAATGGGGTAGTCTCCATGGCAGTATGATAGCGAAAGCTGTGAGCAAATTCTGCCCATGGAAGCAGGTCTACCCAGTCATCTTGGGAAGAGGAAATATAAAGTCTCAAGAAGGTCTCCAATTTTTGATTCACCCTCTCAGTCTGTCCGTTCGTCTGAGGGTGATAGGCTGACGAGAACTTAAGTTTAACTTGTAGGGCAGAACAGAGAGCTCTCCAAAATCTTGCTATGAACTGGACTCCATGGTCAGATATAATTTCAGTAGGAAGTCCATGTAGGCGAAAGATCTCCCGTAGGAAGACTTGAGCAAGTTTTGGAGCAGAAGGAAGACCCTGGAATGGAACAAGGTGGGCCATTGTGGTAAACCTGTCGACAACTACCCAGATGGTATTGAATCCTTGAGAGGAGGGTAGATCGGAGATGAAGTCCATGGACAGGTGATACCAGGGATTGCTGGGTTTTGATAAAGGCTGTAACTGACCTGCCGGAGACTGACGAGGAGTCTTATGCTGGGCACATTTGGGGCAGGATGCCACGAAATCCTATATGTCGACCTTCATTTTAGGCCACCAGTAAGTTTCAGACAGGAACTTGAAAGTCTTTAGGACACCAGGATGCCCTGAGAACTTAGACTGATGAGCCCAAGACAACAACTTGGAACGAAGATCAGGAGGAACTTACAAGTTGGCAGAACAGGAGTGACTTGAGCCAAGGCAAACACGACTGGATTCAAAACAGAATGAGGAACTGGATCGGTAATCTCCTCTTCGGATCCCATAGAACGGGACAGAGCATCAGATTTGGTATTCTGGGAACCTGGACGGAAATAAAGTTTGAAGTTGAAACGAGAGAAAAACATTGCCCACCAGGCCTAGCGAGGATTGAAACACTGGGATGCCTTTAAGTAGAGCAGGTTCTTGTGATCAGTGTAGATGTTAAAAGGATACTTTGCCCCCTCCAGGAGATACCTCCACTCCTCGAGGGCCAGTTTGATCGCCAGTAATTCTTGGTCACCGATGGAGTAATTAGCTTCCGCAGGAAGAAATTTGCGAGAGAAGAACCCACAGTGATTAATTTTTCCATCGACCCCTACTTGGGAGAGAACAGCTCCAACTCCTACTGTAGAAGCATCTACCTCCAACTCGAATGGCTTGTTGATATCTGGTTGTGATAGAACTGGAGCGGACATGAAAGCCTGCTTAATTCTCTGAAACACGGCCAAGGCATCTTCGGACCAGTTGGAATGGTCTGCCCCTTTTCGAGTTAAGTTGGCAATAGGAGCGATGAGAGTTGAGAATCCTCTGATGAACTTCCTATAGTAATTAGCGAACCCCAAGAATCACTGGATGGACTTGAGGGTACTCAAAGTGGACCAATTAGCAATAGCTTCTAATTTTGTGGGGTCCATCTGGAGATCTTATCCGGAAATTACATACCCTAGGAAGGGTATGGAAGGAAATTCGATGGTACATTTAGACAACTTGCTGTAGAGACGATTCTCATGAAGACGTTGGAGGACCTCACGGACTTGCAGAGGATGCGAGGAGAGATCTTGAGAGAAGATAAGGATATCATCCAAATAGACTACAAGATATTTGTACAGGACATCATGGAAGATTTCATTAACAAAGTGCTGGAACACTGCTGGGCCATTGCTCAACCCGAACGGCATTACAAGGTACTCATAATGACCATCCCGAGTGTTAAAGGCAGTCTTCCATTCATCGCCACTTTGAATTCTGATGAGATTGTAGGCACCGTGGAGATCTAACTTAGTGAAAATGCGGGCTCTCTTGACTCTGTCAAATAATTCAGTGATGAGAGGTAATAGATAGCTATTTTTGATGGTAATATCGTTGAGCCCCTGATAATCGATGCCTGGACGTAATCCTCCATTTTTTTTAACAAAGAAAAAACCCACTCTGGTGGGCGAAGATGAAGGGCGGATGAATCCTTTCTGTAAATTCTCCCTGATGTACTCATTCATTGCCTCTGTTTCAGGTACAGATAATGGGTAAGTACACCCCCTAGGTGGCTTCTTGCCAGGGATGAGATCAATGGGACAATCCCACTTTCTATGGGGCGGCAGAACATCGGCGGCCTTTTCGCTGAAGACGTCAGTGAAATCTTGGTAGGCTACTTGAAGACTTGACTGAATTTTAACTTCAGAGGATCTTAAAGGACGAACTTGGGCTAGGCAGAACTGATGACAGTGTGAACCCCAAGAAGTCAGTTGTAATGTGGACCAGTTAATCTGCGGATTATGTAGCTGGAGCCAGGGCATACCCAAAACGATCTCCTGAGTTGCCTTAGGGATGACGAGGAACTCTATTAATTCGGAACGTAGGAACCCGACTCCCAAAACAACTGGCTTGGTTTGATGGGAGATGGAACCCTCGGAGATTCTGCTACCATCCACTGTGGTGATATAGACTGGGTATGTGAGTCCACAGATAGGCAGACAGAACTTGTCACCTGCGGCTTGAGTAATGAAGTTTCCAGCAGCTCCACGGTCCACTAACGCGATTACAGACTGGAGTCCAGCACTTGTCTCTAAAGTCACAGGAAGGATAAGGTCTCAGTTTGAAGGAGCTTGTCTAGAAGATCCCAACTTGACTCCTCCTTTACAAGTTAGGATCTGGCATTTCCCGAACCCGCCGTACAAGAACTCATTTGGTGACCTGTTGCCTCACAATAAAGACACAGTCTCTCTCGAAGTCTTCTTGACCGCTCCTCAGGGGTTAAGCGGGACCTATTTATGGAGGCTGAAATTGTGTCGGGGGTACCATTCTCAGCTTGCGGGGCTCACTGCGAGCACGCTCACTGTTGCATTCGCAAATGCAAGAGTCTAACTTAATACACAAAGAAATTAGGTCTGATAATTGCTCAGGAATGTCACGAGTGGCTAGTTCATCTTTTATTCGGTCAGAGAGTCCATGCCAAAAGGCTGCTACCAGCGCTTGATTATTTCATTCAATCTCTGAGGCTAACGTCCGGAACTAGATGAAGTATTGACCCATGTAACGGGTACCCTGACGAAGTTGAATAAGATCTGCAGAGGCTGACGTTGCGTGACCTGGTTCGTCAAAGATGCGTCTGAAGGTTGACACAAATTCGGTATAGTTATTCATAAGAGGATCAGCACGCTCCCACAGAGGAGACACCCAACTCAGGGCTGGTCCAGAGAGCAGCTATATAATGTAAGCAACCTTGGATCTTGGCGTGGGGAAATTGTGCGATAGCAACTCAAACTGAATTTCACATTGATTGAGAAACCTGCGACATAACTTGGGACTGCCATCATATTTGCCGGGCACAGGCAGATGCAGGCGTGACACTGGAGTTGATGCAGCCGGTGAAGGAGAACCCACTGAACTTGCAGGTGCAGAGGTGACTGGAACTGAAGGAACGACAGCACTGGGTAGTGACTGTTGCAGTGTATCGAGATGGGAGGACATTCCTTGCAGGAATTAGATTATCTGCTGCTGTGCAGCCTCTTGACCATCCAGACGGGAGACCAAATTTTGTAAGGCCCCTGACCCCACATTCTGACCACCGTCCGAGTCCATTGGCCTTGGACTTACTGTCAGGCTCTGTCTAGTTTGTGTTCCTGGAGAGGGCACTAGTGGGTCAGTGGAGATGGGATGGAGAAAACGAGGAGGCTGGATAAGATTCCTGCGCATGTGCGCTGTGTTGTTTATTCAGCAATTGATTCAATATGGCAGCAGGAATACTGATGACAACAGAAGATATGCAATTGTGGGTGGAACAGCGTGGAAGCTGAACTTCTACGGCAAAGTCTGTGATGTGGGTAACAATCGATCAGGAGACCGATGTATCGGTATGGGAACCGATGGTTCCTGGATCGAGGAGCACAGCAGGGATGATGGTGGGAACAGCGAGCCAGGTAACTGTTTGCAGGAGACAGGAAAACGTGGTTTAAATCCTCAGTGCACGTTGGAATAACACTGGCAGCTTGCAGGCTGACGGACAGGTGTAGGTTAACGAGATGCACCTTGAGGAGAGTCTCTACTGCAGAGGGCTGGAGCACACTGTAGCTAGATAAGGTGTGAAGCTGATCACAGGTACCCGGGTTGCTGGTGCTTTTGGTTCCATGGCAGTGCAGGACCAGACTGGAAAGCAGAGCAGGTACCAAGAGAAACTGGAGAACGGAGCCAGAGACACAAGTCAGCGGAATGACACGAAGTCCAAGGCAAAGACTGACTCACCCTGCTGCTCCTGATATACCCCCAGGTCTGCAGGTATTGGTTGGGAGTGAACGGGAGGTGCGGCCAGGCTCTGGATTGACTGATGCAGAAGTGCTGATGGGGACCGTCATGGCAGCTCCCATGCCGTGGTTTGTTGGGAATGCAGCGTGCGTACACGACGGCTGACAACAGGAGTGTCCATAGGCCCAGAATGGCATTTAGCGACAAGGTGACCAGTGGCAGCGAGACATGGGAGCCTCAGACGGAGGTTGCACAGGCTGACAGGTGCAGCTGCAGTAAGTCGATTCCTGACAGTCTTATCTTTAGAAGACTAAGTTCATACCCCTTTTCCACTAGCTCAAAAAACACGGGTAAATGCATGGGGGCGCGCATTTACCTGTCTTTTTTGCTAGTGGAAAAGGGTCCCCCTGCAAAAACCCGGATCAAGTGACCCGTGATTCCTACCCGGGTAAATACCTGGTAGGACACGGGAATGATCCGA
Source organism: Pseudophryne corroboree (assembly GCF_028390025.1). Classification (NCBI taxonomy): domain Eukaryota; kingdom Metazoa; phylum Chordata; class Amphibia; order Anura; family Myobatrachidae; genus Pseudophryne; species Pseudophryne corroboree. The sequence goes on along the minus strand of NC_086448.1, from coordinate 222,265,480 downwards.
GTAGGGTTGTAGTGTAAACGGAAGCCGTGCCGATGCGACACAGCTCCCGTTTACACTGTAAGGAAGGGCGGCGCTGGGAGATCATGTGATCTCCCAGTGCCGCCCCTGCTGCGTCACTAGTAGCATCACCAACCCAGCAATATGTCTGGTTGGTGAACGCAGGGGGAAAGGGGGCTGAGCACGGGCCGCAGCCGGGTTGCACCCGTGTCAGGCTCCTGGTTGTGACCAGTGCTCATTAGTGGAAAAGGGGTATCACTGTACTTCTCCCCGGGCCTCCCCATTGCTTTAATACAGGGGTCAGGGAACTTTTTTACATTTTACCCCAAAATATATTTAGATACGCCGACATTACCCCCTTGATTTGAAAGGAAGGTAATCGTATATTATTGTGCATATATACTGGTTATCACTGTTTATATGGCACTTCTGAGATACTGTATATATATATATATATATACAGAAGTTGAGTCGGCACTCACATACTGTCAAACGATGCTGCTCCGGTGCCCTCCCTGAGCCTCCTGGACCCTCATATATTGCGTGTATGGGCGGCACTCGTAAGACTTTCGACGGACGAATAAAGAGACGAACAGTCTCTTTATTCGTCCGTCGAAAGTCTTACGAGTGCCGCCCATACACGCAATATATATATATATATATATATATATATAATGTCTTGTCGGCGGCACTCCGGTCAACAAACGGTACAAACACAGGTACGTAGAAACAACGTTTCGAAGTTTTATTTACTTCGTCCTCAGGTTATAACAATATCAAAAAGACACATACCTTATATCCCTTCCCCATGTGCGGTGAGCTCCGGCGTGGACCCGGCGTTCAGACGCCCACAAATGACGTCATCCTGCCGTCCCACCTGCCAGAAGAATCACCTGAAGTTAATACCAATTACAATAGCCCAAAATCAACACCATTGCATGCAAGAAAAACAAAACATTAAAAACAATGGCCCTCATTCCGAGTTGATCGGTCGCAAGGCGAATTTAGCAGAGTTACACACGCTAAGCCGCCGCCTACTGGGAGTGAATCTTAGCTTCTTAAAATTGCGACCGATGTATTCGCAATAATGCGATTACTAACTACTTAGCAGTTTCAGAGTAGCTCCAGACTTACTCTGCCTGTGCGATCATTTCAGTGCTTGGCGTTCCTGGTTGACGTCACAAACACACCCAGCGTTCGCCCAGGCACTCCCACCGTTTCTCCGGCCACTCCTGCGTTTTTTCCGGAAACGGTAGCGTTTTCAGCCACACGCCCCTGAAACGCCGTGTTTCCGCCCAGTAACACCCATTTCCTGTCAATCACATTACGATCGCCGGAGCGAAGAAAAAGCCGTGAGTAAAAATACTTTCTTCATAGTAAAGTTACTTGGCGCAGTCGCAGTGCGAACATTGCGCATGCGTACTAAGCGGATTTTCACTGCGATGCGATGAAAAATACCGAGCGAACAACTCGGAATGAGGGCCAATGACAGAGACACTGATACAGTCAAATAATGCATGATGTATAATGGACATATCATAATGCATGTCATCCCCAAGTGTAATTACACAATGCAGCATACTGACACAAATATCACTATAATAAAGCTATAAAAAGCAATGTAGCCCTAATGTTTCATTAAGGCCCCTAGGTGCCATAGTTTGAAGTTCGTAAATCCATTTGGATTCCTTCTGCAATAACAGCTGTGACCTATTGCCACCTCTCACATTTGCTGGTACATGATCAATAATCATGTATTTTAAACATGCCATGCTATGTCGTGCCAAGGCAAAATGCCTTGCCACTGGTTGATCACTGGTGCCGTTTACAATGGCCTTTCTGATTGCTAATTTGTGGTTGGCCATGCGTTCCCTCAAAGTGCAGTCGGTTTTGCCGACATAATGTAAGCCACATGGGCAACTGATTAGGTAAATAATAAACTTAGTTGTACATGTCAGTCTAAAACTGATGGTGTATTTCCTCCCACTAAAGGGATGATTGAATGTATTCCCCGTCAACAAAGATCTACACGTGGTACAATTAAGACACCTAAAACAGCCCTTCCGTAAGGACAAAAAAGAATTCTGTTCACTTTGTCTCGATGATAAGCCAGTGACATCAGCTCTAACCACCCAATCACGAATGTTTCTACCCCTGGTATAGGTGGGCATGATCTTAGTTTCAGACAAATTCAAGTCACTATCTGACTGAATCATGGGCCACAAGGATTTTGTTGTTTTAGAAATTACAGCACTCTTAGTGTTGAAGTGGTTGACCCAAGGTAAACGAGGGTTACTAGATTTTTTTTTCTTTTTGTGATAGCAATGATTGCCGATTGGTACTTAGAGCTTTCTCTTTGGCCTCCAACAATTTATCAAGTGGGTATCCCCTCTGTGTAAATTTAGTAATCATGCCATCAATCTGAGCTGTCGCCTTCTCTTTCTCACTGCAAATCCTCACAGCTCGTAGAAACTGTGAGAATGGTAACCCAATTTTGGATGGAAGAGGATGAAAGCTTGAAAAATGCAATAAGGTGTTACGATCTGTACTCTTTTGGTATAAATCGGTAGTTATTATACCGTTCGTACACTGTACTAATACATCCAGAAAATTCACATTGTCCCTGTTCATAACACAAGTGAATTTAATAGGGTGTCTGGACCGATTATGTGTATTAATGAAATTGCTAAGTTCCTCCTCAGTTTGTGACCAGATAATGAACACATCATCTATATACCGTAGGTATAAGATGATGGCTCCAGCAACAGCACTATTATCAAAAAAGATTTCTTGCTCAGCTGCAAACATATATGAATTTGCATACGACGGGGCCACAGGGGACCCCATCGCACACCCAGATGTCTGGAGGTAAAACTTGCCGTCAAAAATAAAATAATTGTGAGTCAGTGCCATTTCCAATAAGTCAACCACAAAATCCACCTCTGGCCCAACATAAAGGGGATTACCCTCAATGAGTTGCCGCACTGCCATTAACACTGCTTCATTGGGAATTACAGTGTAGAGACTCGAGATGTCAATGCTACACAATACACTATTGCAGGGAATTTTACCTAATTTCTGCAACTGATTAATGAAAGAAGTAGTATCCAATAAATATCTATCCTTGTTAACAATGCAAGGTTGCAACAGAGTATCAAGATATGTGGCTACATTCTGAAAAAGCCCCTTACGTGCAGCAATAATGGGGCGCCCAGGAGGATCTGTAAGGCTTTTATGTATCTTGGGCAATGAATACAGAACGGGGACCACAGGATGTTCAACAATCAGTGCTTTCATTAAACTACTCGAAATGATCCCTGCATCAACTGCCCCCTGTAATTTCCCATACAGAATTTGTGCAAAAGATTCAGTAGGGTCACCCTTCAAAACCTTGTAAACCGTGGAGTCACTCAATTGACGATATAATTCATCTTTGTATTTGTGCAAATCCTGTATCACAATACCACCGCCCTTGTCGGCGGGACGTATTGTGATATCAGAATAAGCTGCCAAGTCACGCAATGCTTGATATTCAGATTTACTCAAATTATTGTAACACTTAGAATGCATATTGGAAACATTTTCAACAGACACATTATGATTTAATAAACGACCAAAGGTCTTAATAGTCGCATTGTTGGAAACAGGGTCAAACTTACTACGGTTTTGTAATTTAGACAATTTAGGAGGTAATCTGTCCGCCTCATTAACAACTGTGGTGCTCCTTGCACCCCTAAAATGTTCATGTAATTTTAACTGACGGTTAAGTTTATACCTCTCCACTTCCCACTGGAAGGGATTGAATCTCACCGTAGGTACAAAAGACAGACCCTTACGCAACACCTGCAGTTCTGTCGGAGTAAAACTGTGAGAAGAAAGATTAAATACTATTTCTTCCGATACAGTGGAGGACGTCCCACTCTGCCACGTCCCCGACCTTTTCCATTGGCCACCTCGGCGCGTCCACCGCCTCTGTCGTTGCCTGTATCCCGGGTACGTGCCCCTAAAGGGGACCTGGTAGTAGAAGTAGTGGCATCTGATGGAATGTCCGAATCACTGTTGGTGTTCTTATCTGCCGACGAATCGGATTGCCATAATTGCTTGTAGTTGCGTTGTCGCACAAACCGTTGTCGGTCATTGCGAGTCCCACATGCCCACAGATATACGCGGTTTTGTTCGTAATCCGCATTCACTTTGGCCAATTTGTTTCTTTTAAATTGGATTAACTCTTTGCGATATGCAGATATTTGCTTTTCCAGTTTTTCTAACCAGTTACATCGTGTATCACTGATGATAGCCTCCTTGTATTTTTGCTCAAAGGCAGCAATTTTTTCTCTTGAAATAGACAGTTCCCGTGTTGATTCCTCAGTCGCCAGTAAGAGAAGATCAAAGCTGCACTTATTCAGGATGGCGATCCAGCGTTTACAGAATGTAGTGTTATACCGCCCGATGGTCGGGGCATTGCGGATTCTAAACCCACGTGGAATCCGCTTTTCCTTAAAATAATCGCTCAAAGTTATTCCATGATAGAGATAATCAATCTCTTTTTGTTTTAATTTCAGCCAGTCTCTATATAGCATATCAGCAGACTGCACATCTGAATCATCTTTGAGTCCTCTATCACGTAAAATGGCTTCAGCCTCAGCTTCAGAGAACGTCAAGGTGGTCCCTTGTGTCAGTAATGCCAAATTTACATGCTCGACCGTATAAGTGCCTACCGGTAAATTCAATTCAGCCATGACAGGCTGACAAATGTAGAGGCACACAAGAAGAAAGGATGAATGAAAAGTGTGGGTGCTTAAGCCATGGACACACTGCTACCTGTCGGCAAGCTTGTCCACAAATGTAGAGAGAATTAGGCAGCACTCCCAGTCTCAGGAAATCAATGTCCGGTGCCCTCACGAACCCGTATAGCAGTGGGTGAAATACAATGTCTTGTCGGCGGCACTCCGGTCAACAAACGGTACAAACACAGGTACGTAGAAACAACGTTTCGAAGTTTTATTTACTTCATCCTCAGGTTATAACAATATCAAAAAGACACATACCTTATATCCCTTCCCCATGTGCGGTGAGCTCCGGCGTGGACCCGGCGTTCAGACGCCCACAAATGACGTCATCCTGCCATCCCACCTGCCAGAAGAATCACCTGAAGTTAATAACCTGAGGACGAAGTAAATAAAATAAAACTTCGAAACGTTGTTTCTACGTACCTGTGTTTGTACCGTTTGTTGACCGGAGTGCCGCCGACAAGACATTGTATTTCACCCGCTGCTATACGGGTTCGTGAGGGCACCGGACATTGATTTCCTGAGACTGGGAGTGCTGCCTAATTCTCTCTACATTTGTTGACAAGCTTGCTGACAGGTAGCAGTGTGTCCATGGCTTAAGCACCCACACTTTTCATTCATCCTTTCTTCTTGTGTGCCTCTACATTTGTCAGCCTGTCATGGCTGAATTGAATTTACCGGTAGGCACTGATACGGTCGAGCATGTAAATTTGGCATTACTGACACAAGGGACCACCTTGACGTTCTCTGAAGCTGAGGCTGAAGCCATTTTACGTGATAGAGGACTCAAAGATGATTCAGATGTGCAGTCTTCTGATATGCTATATAGAGACTGGCTGAAATTAAAACAAAAAGAGATTGATTATCTCTATCATGGAATAACTTTGAGCGATTATTTTAAGGAAAAGCGGATTCCACGTGGGTTTAGAATCCGCAATGCCCCGACCATCGGGCGGTATAACACTACATTCTGTAAACGCTGGATCGCCATCCTGAATAAGTGCAGCTTTGATCTTCTCTTACTGGTGATTGAGGAATCAACACGGGAACTGTCTATTTCAAGAGAAAAAATTGCTGCCTTTGAGCAAAAATACAAGGAGGCTATCATCAGTGATACACGATGTAACTGGTTAGAAAAACTGGAAAAGCAAATATCTGCATATTGCAAAGAGTTAATCCAATTTAAAAGAAACAAATTGGCCAAAGTGAATGCGGATTACGAACAAAACCGCGTATATCTGTGGGCATGTGGGACTCGCAATGACCGACAACGGTTTGTGCGACAACGCAACTACAAGCAATTATGGCAATCCGATTCGTCGGCAGATAAGAACACCAACAGTGATTCGGACATTCCATCAGATGCCACTACTTCTACTACCAGGTCCCCTTTAGGGGCACGTACCCGGGATACAGGCAACGACAGAGGCGGTGGATGCGCCGAGGTGGCCAATGGAAAAGGTCGGGGACGTGGCAGAGTGGGACGTCCTCCACTGTATCGGAAGAAATAGTATTTAATCTTTCTTCTCACAGTTTTACTCCGACAGAACTGCAGGTGTTGCGTAAGGGTCTGTCTTTTGTACCTACGGTGAGATTCAATCCCTTCCAGTGGGAAGTGGAGAGGTATAAACTTAACCGTCAGTTAAAATTACATGAACATTTTAGGGGTGCAAGGAGCACCACAGTTGTTAATGAGGCGGACAGATTACCTCCTAAGTTGTCTAAATTACAAAACCGTAGTAAGTTTGACCCTGTTTCCAACAATGCGACTATTAAGACCTTTGGTCGTTTATTAAATCATAATGTGTCTGTTGAAAATGTTTCCAATATGCATTCTAAGTGTTACAATAATTTGAGTAAATCTGAATATCAAGCATTGCGTGACTTGGCAGCTTATTCTGATATCACAATACGTCCCGCCGACAAGGGCGGTGGTATTGTGATACAGGATTTGCACAAATACAAAGATGAATTATATCGTCAATTGAGTGACTCCACGGTTTACAAGGTTTTGAAGGGTGACCCTACTGAATCTTTTGCACAAATTCTGTATGGGAAATTACAGGGGGCAGTTGATGCAGGGATCATTTCGAGTAGTTTAATGAAAGCACTGATTGTTGAACATCCTGTGGTCCCCGTTCTGTATTCATTGCCCAAGATACATAAAAGCCTTACAGATCCTCCTGGGCGCCCCATTATTGCTGCACGTAAGGGGCTTTTTCAGAATGTAGCCACATATCTTGATACTCTGTTGCAACCTTGCATTGTTAACAAGGATAGATATTTATTGGATACTACTTCTTTCATTAATCAGTTGCGGAAATTGGGTAAAATTCCCTGCAATAGTGTATTGTGTAGCATTGACATCTCGAGTCTCTACACTGTAATTCCCAATGAAGCAGGGTTAATGGCAGTGCGGCAACTCATTGAGGGTAATCCCCTTTATGTTGGGCCAGATGTGGATTTTGTGGTTGACTTATTGGAAATGACACTGACTCACAATTATTTTATTTTTGACGGCAAGTTTTACCTCCAGACATCTGGGTGTGCGATGGGGTCCCCTGTGGCCCCGTCGTATGCAAATTCATATATGTTTGCAGCTGAGCAAGAAATCTTTTTTGATAATAGTGCTGTTGCTGGAGCCATCATCTTATACCTACGGTATATAGATGATGTGTTCATTATCTGGTCACAAACTGAGGAGGAACTTAGCAATTTCATTAATACACATAATCGGTCCAGACACCCTATTAAATTCACTTGTGTTATGAACAGGGACAATGTGAATTTTCTGGATGTATTAGTACAGTGTACGAACGGTATAATAACTACCGATTTATACCAAAAGAGTACAGATCGTAACACCTTATTGCATTTTTCAAGCTTTCATCCTCTTCCATCCAAAATTGGGTTACCATTCTCACAGTTTCTACGAGCTGTGAGGATTTGCAGTGAGAAAGAGAAGGCGACAGCTCAGATTGATGGCATGATTACTAAATTTACACAGAGGGGATACCCACTTGATAAATTGTTGGAGGCCAAAGAGAAAGCTCTAAGTACCAATCGGCAATCATTGCTATCACAAAAAGAAAAAAAATCTAGTAACCCTCGTTTACCTTGGGTCAACCACTTCAACACTAAGAGTGCTGTAATTTCTAAAACAACAAAATCCTTGTGGCCCATGATTCAGTCAGATAGTGACTTGAATTTGTCTGAAACTAAGATCATGCCCACCTATACCAGGGGTAGAAACATTCGTGATTGGGTGGTTAGAGCTGATGTCACTGGCTTATCATCGAGACAAAGTGAACAGAATTCTTTTTTGTCCTTACGGAAGGGCTGTTTTAGGTGTCTTAATTGTACCACGTGTAGATCTTTGTTGACGGGGAATACATTCAATCATCCCTTTAGTGGGAGGAAATACACCATCAGTTTTAGACTGACATGTACAACTAAGTTTATTATTTACCTAATCAGTTGCCCATGTGGCTTACATTATGTCGGCAAAACCGACTGCACTTTGAGGGAACGCATGGCCAACCACAAATTAGCAATCAGAAAGGCCATTGTAAACGGCACCAGTGATCAACCAGTGGCAAGGCATTTTGCCTTGGCACGACATAGCATGGCATGTTTAAAATACATGATTATTGATCATGTACCAGCAAATGTGAGAGGTGGCAATAGGTCACAGCTGTTATTGCAGAAGGAATCCAAATGGATTTACGAACTTCAAACTATGGCACCTAGGGGCCTTAATGAAACATTAGGGCTACATTGCTTTTTATAGCTTTATTATAGTGATATTTGTGTCAGTATGCTGCATTGTGTAATTACACTTGGGGATGACATGCATTATGATATGTCCATTATACATCATGCATTATTTGACTGTATCAGTGTCTCTGTCATTGTTTTTAATGTTTTGTTTTTCTTGCATGCAATGGTGTTGATTTTGGGCTATTGTAATTGGTATTAACTTCAGGTGATTCTTCTGGCAGGTGGGACGGCAGGATGACGTCATTTGTGGGCGTCTGAACGCCGGGTCCACGCCGGAGCTCACCGCACATGGGGAAGGGATATAAGGTATGTGTCTTTTTGATATTGTTATAACCTGAGGACGAAGTAAATAAAACTTCGAAACGTTGTTTCTACGTACCTGTGTTTGTACCGTTTGTTGACTGGAGTGCCGCCGACAAGACATTGTATTTCACCCGCTGCTATACGGGTTCGTGAGGGCACCGGACATTGATTTCCTGAGACTGGGAGTGCTGCCTAATTCTCTCTCTCTATATATATATATATATATATATATATATATATATATATAAAAATTATTCTTTTTAAATTGTGTTTTATTATTTTCGGCAATTATTTTTTGGCAATGAATGGGTTTATTAACACTTTCTCCCCAAAACACCAGAATGAATGTAAGAAAGATGAATGAGGGGGGAAGGGGGGGGGGGGGGGGGGCGGGAGACACGACTTTTAGGAAAAAGATGGTATCATCCTCACCTCAGTAATGTCAGTGGGAATTTCCCACTGTTATGTGGGCCACTGTCTGATCCTGCGGAACTCTGTCAGCGGTCAGCCACAGAACACTTCAAGTTCTGTGTGTGGGTTGGCAGGCCGCGGGCGGGAGGACAGCACAGCATAGGACAGGCGGGCGTGAGGGAGCGCGGTGTGACGTCAGCACGTCACACCATGGCCAGGAACACAGCACAGGGTGGCCAGGAGCACAGCGCAGGGCGGGCAGTAGGGAGCGCGGTGTGACGTCAGCATATCAGATAGCGAGCCGGCCGTTGCTGGACGGGGCTGTCTCTCGGCAGCACGACCTTCCATTACCCCCAGGAATTCATTTGTACCCCATTTGGGGTAATTTACCCCTGTTCTCTGAAAACTGCTTTAATAGGCCACCTACCACCCTGTGAGACTTGTAATTTCAAGGACTGGGTGTACTGCTTAGTAAATGACAGCTTGAGCCATTCAAAGAAAAAGGTTGCAGGTGCACAATTCAAACACCACCAATTTATTAATAATAATCACTGCAATAAAATTTTTCATTTTGAGCAAGGTTCTTCGCACAGTTATGGCCATAAGTAATGGCTTGCCCACCGCAAGAAGGAGTGAACAACAAAGGAATTGGAAGGCAATCATACATAACCTTCAGGCTGTCAGAAGCCAAAAGTCAGTGCCTTTGTACAAATGGTACATACAGTAGTTTCAATCAACTCTTGTCATTTAATTACTGGAACTTAGTGAACCTGCTATATACTGTATACAGATTATACAGAAAACAAAGGCTCTGAGGATTAGATAATTCCAGTATGTTTAGACAAAAAATGGCAGTGGAAGAAACCTGCTATATTTACTCAAGAAGAAGGAAGTGATTTTATAAACAGTTGTTAAGTAACAGCTCATTCACATGGATGTTTTCTTTGGACTATCAGTACATTCATCTTAATCTGCTGACCAGTGTCAGTGTTATTATTAGGATAACATAGGCAGTTACCGGAAATAGCATTGGTTAGGGGGTGACTGAAACACATAATATTGGGGTGGTGGTGCAATTAACACAGGAGGAGATGTATTAAACTTTGGAGAGAGAGAGAGTATCAACCAATAATCCTGTAAAATGGCAGTCAGATGCATATTGTTACTGCTTTATTTCTCTCCATTTTATATCTCTTCAAAGTTTGATACATATCCCATGTATGAGTAACATAATGTGGGGGTACAATGTAAGGATGGGGTGCCTACTATGGGAGGGATGTGGTGCATTTACAGAGGTAGTGCCTTTGCTGTCACTGAAACTTGAACTGCTAGGAGATATAGGTCAAATATTTCAAGGGGGAATGCAATGTCAGCATATCCACCACGTCCAGGTGACCTCATTAGTCGGGCAAGTCCCTAACATTTTGGGGGGTACAAATCTAGGGCACGGGACACCCCAAAATGAAGCAGCTGAGTGACTCCAGGGCAACACTGAAGTGAAAAAATATATAGTGAAAAAGTGAAAATAGACTGGCCAACAACACTATCTTATTATTGCAAAATACTCCAAGTTGTTTACTCTTGTGCTTTACCTTCATTGAGACTTCTCAGTAATGACAGATGCCACGGGCATAAACAGGATTTAGTTGGTTTTGAGATGTCCATGACATGTATCAGTAATTCATGTTATATTTTATTGTTTTTATTGATAGATGACCTTTCCATTATTTGCCATTTTTGTTCAAGCTGTTACCTAAAAAAACATTTTTCTTAAGGTAATTTCCAATAAAAGCGTATGTATCAGTGTCATTAAATGCGATACAGTTAAAGATAATGTGTTCTATCTCAATACAATACTATATTTCTGTTTACAATAATACATAATTAATGGGTACATTTACTAAGCAGTGATAAGAGCGGAGAAGTGAGCCAGTGTAGAAGTTGCCCATAGCAACCAATCAGCACTGAAGTAACATCTATAATTTGCATACTATAAAATGATACAGAGCTGCTGATTGGTTGATGGGGAAATATCTCCACTGGCTCACTTCTCCACTCTTATCACTGCTTAGTAAATGTACCAGATCTGTATTTTCTCTATTTATATATTTTGGGAGTGTTTTTTTTTTCTTTGTCAGAGAGACAAAGTGGGTGAAACCAACAGTCCAAGACTTTTGAGCAGGCAAATAAATAGTATAAACCGTCATTAGCAGTGAAAGACCCTGTTGCATAATTTGAGCTAGTACCCCAGTGGCCATGTGGAAGCACAATTACTGCCTGGTATTCTAAGTAGCTAAAGGAGGCATTCTACTAAATTCTCTGTAGGGTGGAATGGAGTCTCTTAACACAAGGCTCGCAAGTCAGAAAGCTAAATGAGCTGTGTTATTGCATCTGCAGTTGCAAAGAGAAAGGCAGACAGAGTCGATCTGTATCTGCAAGAAACCTACAAGATTCTGCATCCCATATTGAGATTGCACTGGGGGCCCAGAGGTCTTACTGCTCCAGATACTCTTATTATTATACCATTGTTAGAGACCCTAATTTACAAAATTGCTGTTTCTATTTGGAATGGGCGATATCTTTTTTCCCATTTAAATTTTTAACTTCTTGGTATGCTAATCCTACCTAAAAAGGTGATCTGCTGTGTATTTAAATACTTGAATAGCTGTAATAGTGGCTTTGCATCTGTAATTATTACAGAACATATGATAATTAATGTATTTATTTCCATTACACTAATAACTATGATTACAGTATGGGGATTAATATTTATATTCTGTGTTTGCAATGGAAGATTCATTTTATATTTTAATTATACCAAAGTGGAATTGCAGCAGGCTGAAAATATTACTCAGAAATGGGTATTAATGGTTAAAAGCCTGTTTATTCTGACTGTCATACCTCTGCAGTGTGATATGATGTCCACCTTGCAGGGTGCCTACGTAAAAGCACCTAACATCTATTTTTCTGCTCCAGTGCTTTTTTATATTGACTGTCATACCTCTGCGGTATGATAGGATGTTCACCTTGCAGGGTGCCTACATAAAAGTGCCTGACACCCATCTTTCTGCACCAGTGCTTGTTTATATTGACTGTCATACCTCTGCAGTATGATAGGGTTATCAGGGCCGGTTTTAGACTTTGTGACGCCCAAGCGAAAGTTTCCTTTGGCAACCCCCCCCCCCCCCTTCCCACACACACACACTCACACACGTGACTTCATAGGGACGGGGCGTGACCACAGTTATGGCCCCTGTAGTTGTGCCCCCAGTAATTGTGCCCCAGTAGTTGTGCCCCCAGTAGCTGTGCCCCAGTAGATTTTCCACCAGTAGTTGTGCCCCCAGTAGTTATGCCCCCAGTAGTTATTCCCCCAGTAGTTGTGTCCACTGTAGCTGTGCCCCCAGTAGATTTGCCTCCAGTGGTTGTGCCACCAGTAGCTGTGCCCCCAGTAGTTATGCCCCAGTAGTTGTGTCCCCAGTAGCTGTGCCCCCAGTAAATTTGTCCCCAGTAGTTGTGCCCACTGTAGCTGTGTCCCCAATAGTTATGTCCCCTGTAGCTGTGCCCCCAGTAGATTTGCTCCCAGTAGTTGTGCCCCCAGAGTTGTGCCCCAGTAGATTTACCCCCAGTAGTTGTGCCCCCTGTAGCTGTACCCCTTGTAGTTGTGCCCCCTGTAGCTGTGCCCCCAGTAGATGTGCCCCCAGTAGTTGTGCCCCCTGTAGCTGTGCCCCTTGTAGTTGTGCCCCCAGTAGATTTACAAACACAAACACGCTTACAAACACAAAAAAAACACACAATACTTACCAGCCCTGCTCCTGCTTCCCGACCGCTGCTGCACAGCCCTCTGTTTCTGTCCGCCCACTCCTCTCTATGGGAGAGACGTCATGACGTCTCTCCCAGAGCACCGTAGACACTAGAGATCAATTATGACCTCTAGCGTCTGACAGTGGCGCCCACACAGCCCACGGCACCTGCTGCAGCCGGGGAACGGGATGCGGGTGGAAAGCGGACGCCTGCGGGGTGACTGTGTCCGCGCCCTGCTTGCCCGTGCCTAGAACTGCTCCTGATGGTTATTATGGTACGGCTCTGTTCAGTCAAGAAATTGTTTCCTCTTAAATATTCTAAAAAGATTGGGTTATTCGTGCACAATTAAATCAGACAGTGCAGCTATTGTGTATACAGCCAAAAGTGTTCATCCAGAAAACACTCCAGAAAATCTTGTAAATAAAGGAGAAAGGTTGTAAACAACAGAGAGTGCTCTTCAAATAAAATAGTAAACTTGAGAAAAAGGTATGTCATACACATAAGTAGAATAGTGAAATGATAATCACCATAAATTGGTATTCAAAGGGTGAGTAGGTATTGGATCCTCTGATCTTTTAAGTTTCTTAGACCTTCAATATCTGTGAATAGAATGCATCCACTTTCCACATGGTATTTAGAAAAATGGTCACATAGAAACACATATAGTGTAGTATTCCTTTTAAACGAGCAATTTGAATACGGTATTGCACTTACAAAAGTGATGGATTAAAACAGCATTTCAAAGGAATCCTCAAGGAGGCACATAGCTTGGCAATGGGATCTATAACAGAGTTTGTCTACCTACCACACTATGTTACCAGAGTATGGTTGATGACAGACATATGAAGCCAATATAGTGCTGCGGTCGCAATTCAAACGCTCAGCTCCCGACAGGGGTACAATGCCGCCACTGGAATACCAGCGAGGTAGGTGATTCTCCCTCTGTGTGTGCCCACTACACCCATAAAGGGAGAATAGAACCTTGTGAGGGGCCACAAGGGGCCTTGATGTGCTTGCCCTGCTGCCGACATTCTGGCGGACGGGTTGCCACTGTTGGTATAGTGACAGCTGGCATCCCGTACGCCAGGATCCCATAACGATTCCCTAGATGTCAGAGGTCAAGCACTGTAGAAGAAAGATGGTTGTCGGGTGTTGACATGTAGGCACCCTGAAAGATTGAAAGTGTGCAGCGCATAACCCTGGCAGTTGGCATAAGTCACACACCCTTTATTTCAGCCCTGGTCTGGTGTGCAGTACAAGAAAATCTTGGTTAACAGTGTATGCCTCGATTTGCAGTGTTCTGCCAAGAGTTCTGCAATATGTTGTGGCAATAAATGGCAGTATTGGTAGAGAAGATGTGTGTATCAGCTGATGGGAGAGTCTTTGTATAGAAAGGGCATTCCTTGCACAATATGCAGGAGGCACAGAGTGGCACCTAGGTTCGCACAGCAGTGCATAAATAAAAAAAAATTATCCAGAGCAAAATTATTGAAATATTACTGTATAAAGGAATCTTCTCACTGGTCCTCTTGCTAGTAACTGGCCATCACTCACACACACCTGCCCAGTAGCCAACCATGAGGACCAATCTACACTGGAAGAGGTGAATACCATTTTGTTTTTTACAGGTGACATGGATTTCTACTGGAGATTAGGACATGTAGGGCAACGGGGGATGTAGGTGAGTATGAGTGTCAGTAAGTATGTGAGTGTGCATGTATGCTTTATTAAAGTTGTACTAATTACGGTGTGTGTGTGTGTGTGTGTGTGTGTGTGTGTGCTGTCTTTATTTTAATATTTCTTTTACAGTAGAATTACAGGTACCAGCAAGCCCTTTAATGTCTTGCACGCTTTAACTTGTGGTTCTCCAAGTACAAGCATGTGGAGGAGGCTTGCTGGGACCAGTAGTATTACTGTAAAGACAATATTATTTTCATTTTACCATTTAATGCTATCACCTCAGCATCCACTGCTAAGAGATGCTGGGGATAGCCCTGGGCTTCAGCCCTGGTTCTTGGGGGCCCTGGAGGGAGAGGACTCCTTTATAGGGTGGGTCCCTACTCCCCCAGGAATCCCTTGCCAGGGACAACTAGTTTGTGGGGGGTGATTCTACGGCAACCAAGACCAATATAAATGTGTTCCCCAACTGGGGCATTACCTCCCTGTCTAGTGGAGCCCAGTGCTGGTTTAAAAAATACAGTGGACCCCTACATATTTTACCTCCCACATTTTTTTGGAAAAAGGACCAGTCCAAAAATTAACTGGTTGTTAAAATACAGGGGGACCTCAGTCATATTTTTTTACATTTGTAACTATTTGTTAACTTTTCTTAACAGAAGCATGCAAGCATCTCACTGGTCTATGCATGCCTCTGTCAAAACTTGCACCTTGTAATGAAAGCTGCATTACATGGTGTAAATTTTATTGGAAAATATATTGCCCTACATCGCACATTGGCCCTCATTCCGAGTTGATTGCACCAAGCAACTTTTTGCTGCTGGTGCGATCAACTAATCTCCACCTATGGGCGACTGTATTTTAGCATAGCAGGGCTGCGATCCCTTGTGCAGCCCTGTTATGCTAAAACAGTTTCCTGCAAAACAAGACCAGGGTCAGATCTACTTACCCTGTGCGACGGATCCAGCGACGAAGGTCTCGGAATTGACGTCAGACATCCACCCTCCAAACGCCTGGACATGCCTGTATTCGGATCTCCACACCCGGAAAATGGTGAGTAGACACCCCAGAATGCCTCTCTGCTGTCAATCTTCTTGCGGTCGCGCTAGCAATCACTTTCTTCTTTCTTCTGGTCGTTACCCGTCGCCAGCCAATGAAGCACGTGCGCATTGCGGCCATCGCGCATGCGCTGTTCTGACCCATTTGCACCACAGCGAAGAACCGCTGCGTGCGAACGGGTCGGACCCCCATTGTAATAGCCTAGATCTTATAAGCTCGCAGGCTATTACATTGTGCGAGTTATTATTATTATTATTTATTATTATCCTTTATTTATATAGCGCCACAAGGGTTCCGCATCACCCAATTACAGAGTACATAAATAATCAAACAGGAAAACAGCAACTTACAGTTGATGACAGTATAGGACAAGTACAGGGTAAATAAACATAGTTACATCAGCAGATGACACTGGACTAAGTATCAGGTGGCAGAAGACTGCTGGAGTTGATGCAGTTGACGATTATTAAAGTAAGAAAGGATAAGCACATGAGGGAAGAGGGCCCTGCTCGTGAGAGCTTACATTCTAAAGGGGATGGGTAGACAGACAGGAGTGACACAGATGGGGTACATAGAGTGTAGAACAGAGGGTTAGGATGAGATTTGGCTGAGTTTGGTGAAGAAGTGGGTCTTGAGAGCCCGTTTGAAGTTTTGTAGAGAGGTGGAGAGTCTGAGGGGGAGATGTAGGGAATTCCAGAGAAGTGGTGCAGCACGCGAAAATTCTTGGAGGTAGGAGTGGGAGGAGGTAATCCGTAGGCAGGAAAGTCGTCGTGCATTAGCAGAGCGAAGAGGACGGGTGGGAGTGTAAAGGGAGATAAGATCTGAGATGTAGATGGGAGAGGAGTGGGTGAGGGCTTTGTAAGCGAGTGTGAGAAGCTTGAAATGGATTCTGAAAGGGAAGGGGAGCCAGTGAAGGTCTAGTAAGAGAGTAGAGGTGAACGTAGTGCGTTTGGTGAGGAAAATGAGCCGGGCAGCAGCATTGAGGATAGATTGGAGTGGAGAGAGGTGTTTGTCAGGAATGCCAGTCAGGAGGAGATTACAGTAATCCAGTCTGGAGTTGTGGAATAAACTAGCACCTTTTAATATGCGATAAAGTGCAAGTTTGTCCAGCATAAAAATCTCAGACCCTATTACATTTGGCCCATAATCTATTAATACTAGGTGCTTCATCGCGCCCTACGGCCGCTCTTCACACCGTCGCAAGGGGCTACACCCCCTTAACCCTTGCATGCCTTTCTGGGGTTCAATATTTGTATTATGTGGAGTATTACATACATTCCTTTGTTAGTGGTTAAATATTGCACAATGAAAAGGGCGTGCGATGGTGAAGGAGGCGCAGGCCTTTGCAACAGTGTGAACAGCACCTGCAGGGCATGATGTACAGAATGTAGCGGCTGCGGGGGGACTGCGGATGGGGGAGGGTGTCTGTAGATGCTGCGGGTGGAGGGTGGGCGGATGCAGGGGGGGCCAGGACAGGGGCAACGGGGCCAGGACAGAAATGACAGGGACAGTATAGGGGTGACAGGGCCAGGGTAGGGGCAGCAGAACCAGGACAGGGGTGACAGGGCAAGCATGGGGTGACATCGCAAGCACAGGGGTGACAGGGCCAGGATAGGGGTCACAGGGCCAGGATAAGGGTGACAGGGCCAGGATATGGGTGACAGGGCAAGGCCAGGGGTGACAGGGACATGACAGAACACAGGGCACGGGAGAGATTGGTATTAGGGACAAAACAGTGGTGACAGACAGATGTGTCTTACCGGAGTCACTGCTGCTTGCTGCTGCTGTTCCACTCCAACCTGTTGGGATCTGCTGCTGGTGGAGACTTGGCATGGCTGACTCACTCAGACTGGAGTCCTGCTTCCTCTGCCCGTATGCATCCCTCCTCCCCCACTACGCAGTCACACACCGTGGATCTCGCGCGGCTGCCGGGCACTGTGGTAAGTGACTGGCTAGCCCCCAGGAGACGCTGCGGCTGGAGGGAGGAGGGGGTCATAACATGCACGCGGTGTGGACCTCGCGGCTGCCAGGCACTATGGTTAGGGGAGCCTGGGAGTGACTGGTTAGCCCCCAGGAGATGCTGCGGCTGGAGGGAGGAGGGGGTCGGAGCCTGCAAGCAGCGCGGACTTCTGCAGCGCTGCCCGCCGGCTAAAGTATGTGAAGGAGCTGGGCGCACCTCATTGCGGGCGGCAGCGCTGCAGCTAGTGGTGGGGTTGCCGGGGCTGGAGATAACAGAGGCAATACGGAACCTGCACAGCGGCAGGTGCCCCACAAAACTGCAGCTAAGAAGCGTGGAACGTGCCAGAAAGTGACGCTCCTCCGCGCCAGAGAGCCCATGCTGAGTATGCTGATGTGGGTGCTCAAGCACACAGTGAGCCGGTGCCCGTCTGCCTGTACGTCATACCCCCTCACACACCCCCGTACCTCCCAACTGTCCCGATTTTCGCGGGACAGTCCCATTTTTTGGGGTCTGTCCCGCTGTCCCACCTGTGGGCCGCAGTGTCGTGGGGGGGGGGGCAGTTGGGAAGCTCCTGTACTCGCTGTTCTGCTTAGACGCTGTGTGCATGCACACAGCGTCTATTTAGTGGAGACAGTGGGAGAGGGGGCATCAGGGGGGGGTCCGGCAGCAGAGCCGGCAGCAGAGCCGGATTAAGAGGGTCCCAGGGGGCGCATACCATGGGCCCCACAGTTTTAGGGGGCCCCCCGGCTGGAGTAGCTCTGTCCCAGCTCTGAAGCTCCCCTGCAACAGCAGCAGCATTGTGCTACAGTCAGCACACGCTGCTGCGTGTTGGCAGGTCTGTGGTATTGCAGGGAGGTAGCAGCCTCCCTGCTTTCTTCTGCCTGTGCGGGTGTGTAGGGGGGAGCGACCACCCCCTCTGGATTTACCCCTAGTTGAGGGGCCAAAATCCCAATTTAAAAAAAAAAAATCAATTCCCAGAATTTGCATAAGGGGCGTGGCCATGAAGGGTCCCGCGATTAGGCCACGCCCCCGAACCAGCAGCAGGCACAGCAATGAGATAGGGCTCCCATGTCTCAAGTGCCCTAGGCCCCCCGGACTCATAATCCGCCCCTTGGGGCATGCCAGCAGCTCACAGAGCGCTGGGCATGCCCCCCTCACTGACGGAAAAGGGCGTGGCTCATGGTCGTGTATCCTCCTCGAAGCCACGCCCCCTTTCCCCGTTTGCCACGGCCCCTTTTTGCAGCGCGTGTGTCCCTCCTTCTGCCTGAATAAAGTTGGGAGGTATGCACCCCTGTCTGTCTGAAGAAAGTTGGGAGGTATGCACCCCTTCTGCTCCTATGGATTTTCCCAGATCTGTGACTCATTTGACTAACTCCGCCCAGTGTTGTGACTCCACCCAGCGTTAGCAAATGAAGCACAAAGTCACAGATCTGGGCTAATATATAGGAGATAGTAAATATATGATTTATGTTAGATAATCTGCTCCATGGCATTGTATTTCCACATGCTGTGGGAAACATAATATATGAAAGCATTACCTTACAGAATACATAGCAACGTAGTAACTTAGTGAGGTTGAAAAATGACAAGTTGTCCATCGAGTTCAACCTTTGTTTTGATCCTATACATGTTTGAAAGAATCCTTGTACAAATTTGCTACCAGTGTAAACAGCCACATAAGAAACACATGGACATAACATATCTCCCAAGGGATTTAAATAATTTGTTTATGTCTCTTATGTATATGAGCAGAAAATCACAACCAGTTTAGTGGAGTTATTATCATGTCTCTGATATAGTCAGGAAAATAGTTATACTGTAATATCTTTTGGACAAAAGGGCAATAAATAACTGTTAAGGATCTAAGTATACCATCACTCCCCTTGCCATGAAATCACAAAGTATTTGTGTAGCCATGTTGTGGCATGAACCAATATTCAAAAGAATGAAAACATTCAATTCGCTATGAATTAATACCCTAAACTTAGAGTATGCCATGTCTTAGCCAAGCAATACGTTATTGGTATCACTGGTTCCTAGTAACTTGAGGCACATTGGCTTTATTTGCATATTGGTATAGCACACAAAAGGCCTGGACTATATATGCATTAAGGTAAGGCTGAGCTGTATATGGTCTTTCATTTTCCTCATTGCCGCAAAAGCATAGTCAAATATTTTACATAAACCACCTATTTCACAGTGTATATCGTATGTGGATTACATTGGAAGTGTAGTTTTTCCGAGGGGCAGGGGAAAATTTTAAAGTATGAGACTAGTGTAGGAAACCTCATAGTTGCTCAGTATTTATCTGGACACCACTCAAGGCTACAAACATCTATTGTTTCTCACAGCTTCTATATAATCATTGAAAATTACTAGAGACTTCTTGTTTATTTTTTTTGTTGCAAAGCAGCAACCACCTGAATAGGTTAGAGAGTAATATCTATGTTGACAACTACTATTGAAAGAATTCACAATGTGTTGCTCCACAGAACTGACCTCATGTACTTTTTGAAGAGTTTAAAAGGTGACTTTGCCATTGTGTTTAAGGGTTTTATGGAAATGTATATTGTTTTCTACATATCATCTTTCAGCATATTGTTCACCTAGTGAATTACGACTGTTCACTGTCATGATATTATGGGTGTCAAGAGTACATTATGTGACTACTTATTCCAGAGGAAAAAACAAGACTGTGTGGATTTTTATGTAGGCGAAGACATTTTAATTAATAAAAATAGTGATTCAAAATGTATACCTCATTATTAGTCCCATAATCTTAACCTTCCTTTTACTGACATTTTTAAAGCATAAATATGTTCAAAGAGCTTGAAAGAAAGGTAAATCTGAAGGCAGACTAGGGGTTCTATTTATTAACATTATTTTTACTAAAGTAATGTGAAAAAGGGTGTTTTCACATGCTTTTCACATTATTTTAGTATCACCTGAATGTATTAAAGGGCATTTGGAGCAGTTTTCATGAAAAACTGCTCCAAACCCTTTAATTCACTTTTTTTTAGTAAGCCACATCGCATTCCACATACTTATAATGGGAAATGTGATGTGGCCAAATTTACTTAAAAAAAAAAAAAATTGAAAAAATACCGCAATTCGCCCTGTGATAATTTCGCCAGCTCAGGCTGACAAGATCACAGGGCAGCACTGCGATAGGGAGGCATTTGCTCAGCTGAGCGGGACCAGGCTCCAGTGATCAGCTATGTGTGTCCGATGGACACATAAGCTGATCACAGTGTAAAATGAAAAAAAAAAAAAAACAGTAAAAAAACAAACAAAAACATACCTGTCCAGGGAGCCGGTGAGCGCTGCTGGGCGCAGGGTCCCCCATATGCTGCAATGTGAACCCAGTGCAGTAAAGTAACACTGCAAAGCAGCAGCGCACTTTACAGCACCGGGGGTCAGCGCTGCTCTTGCTGGGCTGCCGGGCACCGGTCCCTGGACTGGTAAGTATATTGATCAGCTTGGGGGGGTGTTGCGGCGTGCGGTGGTAGTCGCTGCAGGGGGTCGACAAGGCGGCAGCGGTAGCAGTGATGTTGGCGGGGGCAGCACATGCGCAGCAGGACAATGGGGTATTTTTTCTGAAAAATACCCCGATGATGCTGCGGAGTATCATCACAGGGACAGAGCTTGACCGCAAGCTCTGTCCCTGCATGCGATAATTGATACATCCCTGCGATGTAAGCAATTATCGCAGTGCGAGTTTGTGCGATTTTATTACCTGTCATCCGTATCCTGGATGCAGATGGTGATAAATAGGCCCCTAGGTCTGTGAAAAAATTAAACCTCAAGGCAGACCTTGGGATATGCACAGTAAAGAAAGGGGTATGTAATGGTAGAATTCTGACCATAGTTTGTGGTCTCATTTGGCAAGCCAATAAGAGGTTATGGGGCGGGGTTTTGGTTGGCATAAAATAGGGGAGTGGCCTCAGTTTGGCCTTTTCATAACAGGGCATCTGAAAGGAATATCATGGAGGATTATCTTTTTTTGGGGGGGGGGCAGATTTGTTTTTATTTAGTTTGGTTGTCTTCTCATCTTTTGCTGTTAACCCCACCCCTGTTTTCATTTGTTGGATTGGTCTGTTAAAATTGACTCGGAACACCTAATAGAAACACATATTTGTGGACATTATCCATAAACTGTCTGTTCTATGCCTACCATACAAGGTACATCAAGTATATATATATATATATATATATATATGCAGGTTCCATATGAGATTTCCAATAACCGGCAGGAGGCCCAGGCACCAACTTATTAACTGTTGATGTTTTTTGTTTTAAACAATTCTTGAAGAGGCTGGACATCATTTTTATCATTACATGTGATTTCTTGCCACTGAGAGGCAGAGTCACTCATGGAGATGTTGCTTAATGTGAGTAACACACCCAGTGGGTGTGAATCTGATACTAATGTACTATATGATAGAAGTGCCTTGCACCATACCACTAAAGGAGAAAGGGGGTTGACATCCTTCTTCCGAGATCACCCATCTTTCAACAAGTACCATAAGATTTTATAAAGACTTAAGTTCCAGTAAATCCAGACTGTTTATTCAGTAAGAGCTCATCTCTAACATTATACACACGCTAAGCCCTGGAACTTCATCAACTGCTACAGACCTTTGTCCCACAACGTTTCATCTCTCACACATTAACTTATTTATCTGATAATCTGAGAAGTATTACTTTAGCCCAATTAGATGTTACACAAGGAAATCCTCATATTGATTGTCTAGCATACTGTATATCAGTTTATAATGAGTTTAAAAAATCCCAGGTCCAATTATTTTTCCGCATGGCCAAAAACGATTGATGCTACTCCAAACATCACATTACATTAAAATGCACGTCTACAGTGGATGAAATTTAGTTAGTGTTTGTGTGCATGTGTGCACCCTGCAGAAAGTTGTGTATACCCCATTAAATATAAATGATAGTGGGGGTGATTCAGACCTGATCGCTAGGCTGTCAAAATTGTAGCCCTGTGATCAGATAGTCGCAGCTCAAGGAGAGTGTATATTCGCCGTGCAAGTGTGCGATCACATGTGTATGCTGAGCTGCTAAAAAAATCCTCAGTTGGTGGACAGCTGCAAATCCATTTGCCGCTCACTCACCAGTAAATGATTTGCCCTATGTGTGCAGTCTCTGTGCAGCCCAGGACTTACTCCTACACTGCAATCAGAATGGGCTGATCGGGGCCGGAGCTCCCTGAAAATCCTCCCCGAACACCCTGCCTGAAAACGCTTGGGTAGGCCTTGGTTTTCCCTGACACTCTCAGAAAACAGTTACTTACCACACACAAATGACCTCCTCCTGTCAATCAGCATGTGAAGGGCTATGCAATTAGAATTTTCGTACCAGTATGTCGCTGATCGGTGATACCTGTTGTTGGTTGCCGACACGCGGGCGCATGACGGTGCATATGCATGCGCAGGTAATAGCCAATCACCCGCTGTGCGAAAACGCATAAGAGCGAACAGGTCTGAATCAGGCACAGTGTTTGCAACCTGACGATTCATTTGGCCGGCACAACAGGGGTTAAAGGACAGACCAGAGCCAGGTCACGTGTCCTGTTTTTGAGAAGGCAGGAGCTGATTGGACCATGAAGGAGAGAACAAGTGGAGCCTT
Organism: Pseudophryne corroboree; assembly: GCF_028390025.1. Taxonomy (NCBI): domain Eukaryota; kingdom Metazoa; phylum Chordata; class Amphibia; order Anura; family Myobatrachidae; genus Pseudophryne; species Pseudophryne corroboree. The sequence goes on along the minus strand of NC_086448.1, from coordinate 222,242,056 downwards.
GTGGGAAGAAGAGGGTGATAATATGTGTTGTTGGAGAATGGAGAGAAGCCATTGAAGGAGCTGGATATGTGTTGAGTAGTGGAGCAGGAGAGTGGGTTGGCACACAGGGTGGTGGAGAGCAGCAATGCAGTGCCGAAGCAGCGTGGTGCTTCTGTGAGTGTGGAGAACTGGGAGAGAGGGTCTGAGACATTGCAGCCGGGGCTCAGACACCGCCATCTTGAGAGAGTTGAAACCGCTGAGAGAGTGAGAGCGCAGTATAACCTGTGTGGTTCAGGGTGAGTAACAGAGACTCTTTGTTGTTGTGGATGGCAGGAGGGTAAGTGCCAAGCCCTAGTGTCCATTGTCACGCACATACTACTCACGACCACATGGAGAATAGGTATTCTACCTGACCCTTAACTGAGGAGCACACAGAGTGACCCCTGTTTAAACACAGTGTTAAAAAGTATAGAGACATTACTTGTGGGAAGAGCTTCGTAGCGACATTGAGAGAGTAAAAGAGTGAGGCGGGTATTCAATAGCAGTCGCTACTGAGATGCGAATGCAACTCCCATCTTTCCCCCGAAGTGCGCATGCGCAGGACCCGCTCTGCATGTGTGCGGAAATGCAAGCGCATGTTTGTTATGCAAACGCCTCTGTCCGATTGACAGACCAAGGTGTTTGCGGGGCAGTAGGGGACATTGATGCAGCGTTGCAGGGTGGTGACGCGGTGTTGGGTGGGTGTGGTGATGAACACGGGGGCAGGTTCGGGCAGCCATGTGACATCACACATGGATGCTGAGACCCAGAAAATGGACAGCTTGGCTTCGCAGCTTGGCTACAGAAGCAGGGGGACATCCACAAATCAGTGATGCGATCGCAATTGAATTGTGATCGCATTGCAGCCGCCCATTTACATGCTGTTGACCTTGCCCTGTCCTGGGCTTCCCCCAGCAAGCCATTTTATCATTATCAGTTTTGCAATATTAGCAAAACTGCTAATGAAGCTGAATGAGGTCCTGATTTATTCATTTCAAGAGATAATTACTACAGAGACAGTTGCTTGTTAGAGATCTAAGCCACCTTTGTTTTCTACATCCTTATGCAACAACATTGGAGTACAGTGACATTTGCTAACTTAAACCCAGGAACAATCTTTCTTCTAAAAGTGCAGTTACACCACAGTCTCTATTGCAATACTGTGGCACTGTAGAATCTCCATCCCTTGTGCAACAAGTCCAGTTACACCACAGCCCCCAATGCAATGCTGTGGCACCATAAGATCTATGAGATCCAATGTATATTGCTGGTGAAAATTGGGACTTTTTGCGTATTAGGGATATTTAGAAAAGTAGGTATTGATACTGAAAATCGTATTCTTAATTTGAGGTAAAAATATGGTAAAAAAGGGGCAGACTAGATTGGCCAGGTGGTTTTTATCCGCTGTCAAATTCTATAGGGGAAAATTTACTAAGGTCCCGATTTTGACCGAGATGCCGTTTTTTCTTCAAAGTGTCATCTCGGTCATTTACTAAACTTAAATCACGGCAGTGATGAGGGCATTCGTATTTTTTTGGAAGGTCATCAAAAAAAATACGAATGAATACACCATCGGTCAAAACGCAGCTGTTTAAGTATGAATCTCGGTCATTTACTAAGAAGTGCAAAGCAAAAAAAAAAAAAACACTGCCGTGAAAAATTACAACTCGTAAAAAAGTGCAAAAAAAAACCAGACCTGCTTTTTATATCCGTGATTGGATAGGCATGCACGGATCCATGAGATCCGTGCATGTATATCAGTGGGAAGGGGTGGGAAAGTGGTTATTTTTTTTAAAAAAATTGCGTGGGGTCCCCCCTCCTAAGCATAACCAGCCTCGGGCTCTTTGAGCCGATCCTGGTTGCAGAAATATGGGGAAAAAATTGACAGGGTTTCCCCCATATTTAAGCAACCAGCATCGGGCTCTGCGCCTGGTCCTGGTTCCAAAAATATGGGGGACAAAAAGAGTAGGGGTCGCCCGTATTTTTAAAACCAGCACCGAGCTCCATTAGCTGGACAGATAATGCCACAGCCGGGGGTCACTTTTATATAGTGCCCTGCGGCCGTGGCATCAAAAATCCAACTAGTCACCCCTGGCCGGGGTACCCTGGGGGAGTGGGGACCCCTTCAATCAAGGGGTCCCCCCCCCAGCCACCCAAGGGCCAGGGGTGAAGCCCGAGGCTGTCCCCCCCATCCAATGGGCTGCGGATGGGGGGCTGATAGCCTTTGTTTAAAATGAAAAGATATTGTTTTTAGTAGCAGTACTACAAGTCCCAGCAAGCCTCCCCCGCATGCTGGTACTTGGAGAACCACAAGTACCAGCATGCGGCGGAAAAATGGGCCCGCTGGTACCTGTAGTACTATTACTAAAAAAATACCCCAAAAAACACAAGACACACACACCTTGAAAGTAAAGATTTATTACATACATCCACACAAACATACATACATACTTACCTTATGTTCACACGCAGGTCGGTCCTCTTCTCCAGTAGAATCCAAGGGGTACCTGTTGAAAAAATTCTACTCACCAGATCCAGGGTCCCAGGCTCCTCGTAGCATCCTTTTGTAATCCACGTACTTGAATAAAATAACAAAACGGAGACCCGAGCCACGAACTGAAAGGGGCCCCATGTTTTCCTGTACTGAGTGACAGGCGGCACACGGCAGTGTTACAATGTAGCGCCTATGCGCTCCATTGTAACCAATGGTGGGAACTTTCTGCCCTGCGGTTGACCTAAAGTGACGTCACCGCTGAGCAGAAAGTTCCCACCATTGGTTACAATGGAGCACATAGGCGCTACATTGTAACACTGCCGTGTGCCGCCTGTCACTCAGTACAGGAGCACACAGCCGATCAGGAGAGTGCTACAACGTGGCGCTCCCTGATTGGCTGAAGAAACCCACTTAGACAGAAGTCAGAGTGGGTTTCTGGCATTCGGGGAAAGGAGTCCCATGTGAAAAACATGGGGCCCCTTTCTGTGTGGATGTATGTAATAAATCTTTACTTTCAAGGTGTGTGTGTCTTGTGTTTATTTGGGTATTTTTTTAGTAGTAGTACTACAGGTAACAGCGGGCCCGTTTTTCCGCCGCATGCTGGTACTTGTGGTTCTCCAAGTACCAGCATGCGGGGGAGGCTTGCTGGGACTTGTAGTACTGCTACTAAAAACAATATCTTTTCATTTTGACAAAAGGCTATCAGCCCCCCATCCGCAGCCAATTGGATGGGGGGGACAGCCTCGGGCTTCACCCCTGGCCCTTGGGTGGCTGGGGGGGGGGACCCCTTGATTGAAGGGGTCCCCACTCCCCCAGGGTACCCCGGCCAGGGGTGACTAGTTGGATTTTTGATGCCACGGCCGCAGGGCACTATATAAAAGTGACCCCCGGCTGTGGCATTATCTGTCCAGCTAGTGGAGCCCGGTGCTGGTTTTAAAAATACGGGGGACCCCTACTCTTTTTGTCCCCCGTATTTTTGGAACCAGGACCAGGCGCAGAGCCCGATGCTGGTTGCTTAAGTATGGGGGAACCCCTGTCATTTTTCCCCCCATATTTTTGCAACCAGGATCGGCTCAAAGAGCCCGAGGCTGGTTATGCTTAGGAGGGGGGACCCCACGCATTTTTTCTGTGTGATTTTACAGGGTTTAATTTAAAAAAAAAAAAAATGAACCCCAGCACGGATCACACAGATCCGGCCGAGATTCATTTTTAAGAAGTCGGCAGTGTTTTGCTAATCACTGCCGTAAAAATTAAAAAAAAAAACACGAATGACATCGACATCGGAACAAAAGAAAAATCCGAATACGACAGCTTAGTAAATTAGTCGTAATAAATTCAAAAAGTTGCAGTTTTACACTTTCGATGTCATTCGTGATTGAACTTTGACCTGAAACGGGAAAATACGAATCTTAGTAAATTTACCCCTATGTTTCTGTGGGGCCGAGCCAGACCCTGTCGCAGATGTGCTCAAATCACTATGAAGCGCTGGTATGTGCATGTGCAAGGTCCTAAACTTCATTCTCTTCAGAACGCAGTGTAAGACCTGGAGGGGGGGCGGGAACAAGGCTTCGACACAGCGTTTTGTGGGCATCTATGCTGCGTTTTATGGGCGTGGTCCAGACAATACAGGCGTATCTGGACAAGTTGTGGGGTAGGCCACAGCGGCTGCGTGATGTGACAAGCTAGGCTGTGCAGGCAGAGGGCTTCTCGAAACATGTGAAAGCACCGCCGCCGTGCGATGCTTCCACATGTGTGCGGGGGGGGGGGGCAGGATTCGGCATGCGCGGCGGACTTGCTCTGTGCTGGGTGTCCCCACATATGTCAAAGAAATTGATCGTAGATGTGCGAGAAAACGCACATCTACGATCAATTTCTTTGACATATTCAGGTCTGAATTAGGCCCTATGTTTCTACCTTCTGCACTGTTTTTCTTGTCGTATTATTTTTCTCGGAATATGCATATACTGTATTTGTGATTAGATTGATCGGAACCATTGAATTATTGAATATCCCAGTTTATTGTGAGCTGTAGCTAAATTTGATTTTCTTGTAATCTCCAATCTTTGTAATTGTTTTCTTACATTTTCATTATTGTGATTATCCAATTCTTGCCGTATAATACATTACCATCTTTAAACCAGAAGTCTATGTGGTTTAATAAAGAAACTTCCTGTTGTCACTAAATCACTGTACAATGAACAAGGTATGTGGGAAACCATCTTAGGGAAAGAGTCTATCATCTAGCTACAGTACCTAACATCTGTGATACCTCTTCCAACCACTTAGACACCTTCCAACCCCGGGGTGGTACACATGGTTAGATGAGTGGAGTGACTGAGAAGTTGGGAATTAGTAAATTGTTAAGATACCTGTCTAGGAAGGAATTATTTCAACAAAACACTATAATATGCAGCATTGGCTGCAGCCCCAGTGCCTGCTACCTTTTGCAGGGGAAAGAGCGCTATGCACATATAAATATACATGTGTAGATGTACGTAATATATGTGCTGGCATGTATCCGGATCAGCAGCAGTGCTGTATACCACAGCTACTATGTAGAACCCAGTACTCAGCATTAGGCTTCCCTCTCCTAAGCCCGCCCTCAGACTCTCGCTAGTTTCACAGGAGTCTGGGGTTGTACTTAGAAAGGGGAATCCTATTGACGAGTCCTGGTTTTTTATGGTGGCTGTGGTAAACAGCTCAGCTGCTGATCAGGGCACACGCCAGCACACACATTACATACATCTACACATGTATGTTTATATGTGCTTAGTGGTCACCCCCTGCACAAAGTAGTCCGCAGTGCAGCCCAGGGGCTCCATCCAACACTGGTAATATGCTCTTCCTCAGGCAGTGACCAGCTCGATTCCCTACCAGAACCCTCTGGCAACTTTACTTTATCCCACAATTGAAGATGTATCCACACGCTCCTCCTTCGCCTACTACACCCCTTTCCTTTTGATCCTATACCATCACAAAACAGTAAAGCTCTGTCTCCTGTACATTAACTAAGCTCTGTCATCTCTCTCTCTCTCTCTCTCTCTCTCTCTCCTGGTATCTTTCCATCACTGTTCAAGCATGCAGTGATTACTCCCATTCTGGAAAAAACACAATTCTGACCCTAACTTTCTCTAACTACTGTCCCATCTCTCAGCTCCCATGCCCCTCTATGCTCCTTGAGAGAATTGCTTACACACTTTCTTAACTCACACAACTTATTGGACCCACTTCAGCCAGGCTTTAGTTCCCAACACTCTACAGAGACAGCACTGACTAAAGTAATGGATGATCTGGTCACTGCTAAGTCTAAAGGCCATTACTCACATCTTATTCCAGATCTCTCTGCTACTTTTGACACTGTTGACCACTTTCTTCCCATACAAACACTACAATCCATAGGTCTTCAGGACACATCCCTTTCTTGGTTTTCATCCTACCTATCCAATCATTCTTTCAGTGTCCACTTCTCTTAATCTACCTCCTCTTCACTATCTCTATAAGTTGGAGTACTGCAAGGCTCAGTCTTAGGGATCAAAGCGTCTGGCAGCAATTCTTTTCTGCTTTTGGCTGTTGTGTACCAGTTACAGCGCAGCCAAGCATAGAAGTACTCAGCTGCCCTCCTCAGTGATATAAAACAGATTGGTGTGTAATGTGTTCAGGATACCAAAAATGATTCCTTTTGAAACAAATTATAACAGTTGCATTTAGGTGACCAAATAACACAATGTAGCATTGACTGTCTCTGAGTTTGTATCACTCTCATCACCTATCAGCTCATTAGCCATACAATGAACAATTGCATTAAAGAAGACAATATTATTCTCCTCCACAGCATGGTAACATTATCCTTTCTTATCAAAATGCCGTATCATGCAATAAACTGATGTCCTCAGACATATTACTGTGATCAGGGGTGTGCAGATAAATCACAGTTTATAATGCAAACACGTAGTTCCTAGTAAGGCTGATATGCTGATTCCAGATCTGAGTGTATAGACTGAATTCAGTTACAAGGTGTTCGTATAAAGACACCACCTTACCCACTATACATTAGCACATAGCATAACAGCACACCAAGCCATGTGGTATCTTATTGACGGTCTCTGAATTTGTGTCACATCTATAACAAAACTCGGACTAATGACACATTCTTCCTGTCCAGACTGACAGGCTTTTGTTACACCCATGCAGGTTAATTAACATTCTCTAATTAAGTCTGTTTTGCAGAAATAGACTTTTCCTGGAGCTTTAAAGTCATAGGAAAGAAATTTGGACATACTGTAAATGCCTGCTCTCAAACACAATTTCACTGCTATTATCACATTCTACAGTACTTATGCTATTTTGACCTGTGGCTTGGTACACTTGAAACCCCTAAACAGCAGATACAAGGCATTTGAGAGGTTATGCTCTCAACTACATAACCTCATTCACCTCACCAAGAAGTGGCTAGAACCGGAGACTCTTAACAGGGCCACAGATCATTAAAATGGTCACTTTGGACTGATGTTTGTGGTCACTGACAACTACTCTATGCAAGTCGGTGAGCCATGCAGACCCTAGAAGAGCAGAACAATTTGTGGATATGGTGGAAAGGTATGTTTCAACTGAGGAAATACTGATTATACCCCAACGTACCCAAATCCTGCAACAGTGATCTCCAGTGACTTCTGTTAAGACTGTTCGGGGCAACAAGGGTGCTGGACGGTGGAATGAACTTAAAACTGTGGGTTTGGAACCTGGAGATTGTCCCTCTGTGCCTGGATGGCTCCTGCCATATAAAAGACTTGATAATAATATGATCAGATGTTTTCATTGTGGTGGCATGGGCCAGATCATTAAGAGTTGTCCACTTACCTTTTAAACCTATGTAATGTGATCATGCTTAGGTATATCACAGAATGTAATTCTTTGATCAGCTAGCCTGTGCAGCAGAATGACAGGCTGAGTCAAGAAACAATTATGGGTAATGTCTGTTGAAGGCAAACGAGCAAAAGCTCTGTTGGATTCTGGTAGTCTGATAACTCTTATAAAAGATGAGTTGGTATACCCCTTAAAATGGCAGAAAAATACTCATGCGGTAGCCTTTAAACATGGGGATACTCAGTATTAGGCTACTGCGGAAGTGAACATACTGTAGAAACCTCATGTGGGTCCACTGTAGTCATAGTTGCATTAGTTCATGATTTAATGTATGATGCAATATTGGTGACTGATTTTTTTCCACTTCTGGACGTTGCAGGGAAACCTATTTATTACTGCTGTACATACCCCAGACCCATTAAATAATGTTACTGGTACAGTACCTCATGAGTTAAAATTGTTCCCTTTTGCAAGCCTGGTTGGGAATAATGAGAACAGCAGTGGGGAGCAAATTAATGTACCTCCTACTGAAGTAGGAAATGTTGAACCAGTTGATTGTATGCCTGACCTTGAAGTGAGTAATGAGATATTTGCCTCAGAGCAGTTAAAATACCCAACTCTGGTGAGGGCTAGAGAGAATGTCAAAATGATTGATGGAAAGCCAGTGTAGCTGTATAGTAGGCTGGCTTACCCCCACATGGCATTACATCAAGATTTATTGTACCAAGTGTCCAAAAGGGAGTCTGATATTGTGTAATTGATAATCCCTAAAATAAGATTTTACTTACCGATAAATCTATTTCTCGTAGTCCGTAGTGGATGCTGGGGACTCCGTCAGGACCATGGGGATTAGCGGCTCCGCAGGAGACAGGGCACAAAAATAAAGCTTTAGGATCAGGTGGTGTGCACTGGCTCCTCCCCCTATGACCCTCCTCCAAGCCTCAGTTAGGATACTGTGCCCGGACGAGCGTACACAATAAGGAAAGATTTTGAATCCCGGGTAAGACTCATACCAGCCACACCAATCACACCGTACAACTTGTGATCTGAACCCAGTTAACAGTATGACAACGTAGGAGCCTCTGAACAGACGGCTCACAACAATAACAACCCGATTTCTTTGTAACAATAACTATGTACAAGTATTGCAGACAATCCGCACTTGGGATGGGCGCCCAGCATCCACTACGGACTACGAGAAATAGATTTATCGGTAAGTAAAATCTTATTTTCTCTAACGTCCTAGTGGATGCTGGGGACTCCGTCAGGACCATGGGGATTATACCAAAGCTCCCAAATGGGCGGGAGAGTGCGGATGACTCTGCAGCACCGAATGAGAGAACTCCAGGTCCTCTTTAGCCAGGGTATCAAATTTGTAGAATTTTACAAACGTGTTCTCCCCCGACCACGTAGCTGCTCGGCAGAGTTGTAATGCCGAGACCCCTCGGACAGCCGCCCAGGATGAGCCCACCTTCCTTGTGGAATGGGCCTTGACAGATTTATGCTGTGGCAGGCCTGCCACAGAATGTGCAAGTTGAATTGTGCTACAAATCCAACGAGCAATCGTCTGCTTAGAAGCAGGAGCACCCAGCTTGTTGGGTGCATACAGTATAAACAGCGAGTCAGATTTTCTGACTCCAGCCGTCCTTGAAATATATATTTTCAATGCCCTGATAACGTCCAGCAACTTGGAATCCTCCAAATCGCTAGTAGCCGCAGGCACCACAATAGGCTGGTTCAGGTGAAACGCTGACACCACCTTAGGCAGAAAATGAGGACGCGTCCGCAGTTCTGCCCTGTCCGAATGGAAAATCAGATATGGGCTTTTATACGATAAAGCCGCCAATTCTGACACTCTCCTGGCTGAAGCCAGGGCCAGTAGCATGGTTACTTTCCATGTAAGATATTTCAAATCCGCCGATTTGAGTGGCTCAAACCAATGGGATTTGAGAAAATCCAAAACTACATTAAGGTCCCACGGAGCCACTGGGGGCACAACCGGGGGCTGTATATGTAGTACTCCTTTTACAAAAGTCTGGATTTCAGGAACTGAAGCCAATTCTTTCTGGAAGAAAATCGACAGGGCCGAAATTTGAACCTTAATGGACCCCAACTTGAGGCCCATAGACAATCCTGTTTGCAGGAAATGTAGGAATTGACCCAATTGAAATTCCTCCGTGGGGGCCTTCCTGGCCTCACACCACGCAACATATTTTCTCCAAATGCGGTGATAATGTTGTGCAGTCACCTCCTTCCTGGCTTTTACCAGTGTAGGAATGACCTCTTCCGGAATGCCTTTTTCCCTTAGAATTCGGCGTTCAACCGCCATGCCGTCAAACGCAGCCGCGGTAAGTCTTGGAATAGACACGGTCCCTGCTGAAGCAGGTCCCGTCTTAGAGGTAGAGGCCACGGATCTTCCGTGAGCATCTCCTGAAGTTCCGGGTACCAAGTTCTTCTTGGCCAATCCGGAGCCACGAGTATCGTTCTTACTCCCCTTTGCCGTATAATTCTCAGTACTTTTGGTATGAGAGGCAGAGGAGGAAACACATACACTGACTGGAACACCCACGGCGTTACCAGAGCGTCCACAGCTATTGCCTGAGGGTCTCTTGACCTGGCGCAATACCTGTCCAGTTTTTTGTTGAGGCGAGACGCCATCATGTCCACCTTTGGTTTTTCCCAACGGTTCACAATCATGTGGAAGACTTCTGGATGAAGTCCCCACTCTCCCGGGTGTAGATCGTGTCTGCTGAGGAAGTCTGCTTCCCAGTTGTCCACTCCCGGAATGAACACTGCTGACAGTGCTATCACATGATCTTCCGCCCAGCGAAGAATCCTTGCAGCTTCTGCCATTGCTCTCCTGCTTCTTGTGCCGCCCTGTCTGTTTACGTGGGCGACTGCTGTGATGTTGTCCGACTGGATCAACACCGGCTGACCCTGAAGCAGGGGTTTTGCCAGGCTTAGAGCATTGTAAATCGCTCTTAGCTCCAGTATATTTATGTGAAGAGACATCTCCAGGTTTGACCATACTCCCTGGAAGTTTCTTCCCTGTGTGACCGCTCCCCAGCCTCTCAGACTGGCATCCGTGGTCACCAGGACCCAGTCCTGTATGCCGAATCTGCGGCCCTCTAACAGATGAGCACTCTGCAACCACCACAGAAGAGACACCCTTGTCCGTGGCGACAAGGTTATCCGCTGATGCATCTGCAGATGCGATCCGGACCATTTGTCCAGCAGATCCCACTGAAAAGTTTGTGCGTGGAATCTGCCGAATGGAATCGCTTCGTAAGAAGCCACCATCTTTCCCAGGACTCTTGTGCATTGATGCACAGACACTTTCCCTGGTTTTAGGAGGTTCCTGACAAGTTCGGATAACTCCTTGGCTTTCTCCTCCGGAAGAAACACCTTTTTCTGAACCGTGTCCAGAATCATTCCCAGGAACAGCAGACGTGTTGTCGGGGTCAATTGAGATTTTGGAAAATTCAGAATCCACCCGTGCTGTTGCAGCACTATTTGGGTTAGTGCTACTACGTCCCCCAGCTGTTCCCTGGACCTTGCCCTTATCAGGAGATCGTCCAAGTAAGGGATAATTAATACGCCTTTTCTTCGTAGAAGAAACATCATTTCGGCCATTACCTTGGTAAAGACCCGAGGTGCCGTGGACAATCCAAACGGCAGCGTCTGAAACTGATGACAGTTTTGCACCACGAACCTGAGGTACCCTTGATGTGAAGGGCAAATTGGGACATGCAGGTAAGCATCCTTGATGTCCAGGGACACCATAAAGTCCCCTTCTTCCAGATTCGCTATCACTGCTCTGAGTGACTCCATCTTGAACTTGAATTTTTGTATGTACAGGTTCAAAGATTTCAGATTTAGAATAGGTCTTACCGAGCCGTCCGGCTTCGGTACCACAAATAGTGTGGAATAATACCCCTTTCCCTGTTGTAGGAGGGGTACCTTGACTATCACCTGCTGAGAATACAGCTTGTGAATGGCTTCCAATACCGTCGCCCTGTCTGAGGGAGACGTTGGCAGAGCAGACTTTAGGAACCGGCGAGGGGGAGACTTCTCGAATTCCAACCTGTAACCCTGAGATATTATCTGCAGGATCCAGGGGTCCACCTGAGAGTGAGCCCACTGTGCGCTGAAATTCTTGAGTCGACCCCCCACCGCCCTTGAGTCCGCTTGTAAAGCCCCAACGTCATGCTGAGGGCTTTGCAGAAGCCGGGGGGGGGCTTCTGCTCCTGGGAAGAAGCTGCTTGGTGCACTCTCTTACCCTTTCCTTTGCCTCGGGGCAAATATGACTGTCCTTTCGCCCGCTTGTTCCTATAGGAACGAAAGGACTGCGGCTGAAAAGACGGTGTCTTTTTCTGTTGGGAGGGGACCTGAGGTAAAAAGGTGGATTTCCCGGCTGTTGCCGTGGCCACCAAATCCGATAGACCGACCCCAAATAATTCCTCCCCCTTATACGGCAATACTTCCATATGCCGTTTGGAATCCGCATCACCTGACCATTGTCGCGTCCATAAACTTCTTCTGGCAGATATGGACATCGCACTTACTCTCGATGCCAGAGTGCAAATATCCCTCTGTGCATCTCGCATATATAGAAATGCATCCTTTAAATGCTCTATAGTCAGTAAAATACTGTCCCTATCCAGGGTATCAATATTTTCAGTCAGGGAATCCGACCAAACCACCCCAGCACTGCACATCCATGCAGAGGCGATGGCTGGTCGCAGTATAACACCAGTATGAGTGTATATACTTTTCAGGGTAGTTTCCAGCCTCCTATCTGCTGGATCCTTGAGGGCGGCCGTTTCAGGAGACGGTAACGCCACTTGTTTTGATAAACGTGTGAGCGCCTTATCCACCCTAGGGGGTGTTTCCCAGCGCGCCCTAACCTCTGGCGGGAAAGGATATAATGCCAATAACTTCTTTGAAATTAGCAGTTTTCTATCGGGGTTAACCCACGCTTCATCACACACTTCATTCAATTCGTCTGATTCAGGAAAAACTACAGGTAGTTTTTTCAGACCCCACATAATACCCCTTTTTGTGGTACATGCAGTATCAGAGATATGTAAAGCCTCCTTCATTGCCGTGATCATATAACGTGTGGCCCTACTGGAAAATACGTTTGTTTCTTCACCGTCGACACTAGATTCGGTGTCCGTGTCTGGGTCTGTGTCGACCGACTGAGGTAAAGGGCGTTTTACAGCCCCTGACGGTGTCTGAGACGCCTGTACAGGTACTAACTGGTTTTCCGGCCGTCTCATGTCGTCAACTGATTTTTGTAATGTGCTGACATTATCACGTAATTCCATAAATAAAGCCATCCATTCCGGTGTCGACTCCCTAGGGGGTGACATCACCATTACCGGCAATTGCTCCGCCTCCACACCAACATCGTCCTCATACATGTCGACACACACGTACCGACACACAGCAGACACACAGGGAATGCTCTTATTGAAGACAGGACCCCACTAGCCCTTTGGGGAGACAGAGGGAGAGTTTGCCAGCACACACCCAAGCGCTATAAATATATAGGAACAACCCTATAGAAGTGTTGTCTCCCTTGTAGCAGCTTAATATATATCAAAAACGCCAAAAAAAGTGCCCCCCCCTCTCTTTTTTACCCTGTTTCTGTAGTGCAGTGCAGGGGAGAGTCCTGGGAGCCTTCCTCGCAGCGGAGCTGAGCAGGAAAATGGCGCTGTGTGCTGAGGAGATAGGCCCCGCCCCCTATTTCGGCAGGCTCTTCTCCGGAGTTTGTGAGACCTGGCAGGGGTTAAATACATCCATATAGCCCCAAGGGCTATATGTGATGTATTTTTTAGCCAGAACAAGGTATTCTCATTGCTGCCCAGGGCGCCCCCTGCAGCGCCCTGCACCCTCCGTGACCGCTGGTGTGAAGTGTGTGACAACAATGGCGCACAGCTGCAGTGCTGTGCGCTACCTCATGAAGACTGAAAAGTCTTCTGCCGCCGGTTTCTGGACCTCTTCGCTTTTCGGCATCTGTAAGGGGGTCGGCGGCGCGGCTCCGGGACCGGACTCCATGGCTGGGCCTGTGTTCGATCCCTCTGGAGCTAATGGTGTCCAGTAGCCTAAGAAGCCAATCCATCCTGCACGCAGGTGAGTTCACTTCTTCTCCCCTAAGTCCCTCGTTGCAGTGAGCCTGTTGCCAGCAGGACTCACTGAAAATAAAAAACCTAAAAACTTTTTCTAAGCAGCTCTTTAGGAGAGCCACCTAGATTGCACCCTGCTCGGACGGGCACAAAAACCTAACTGAGGCTTGGAGGAGGGTCATAGGGGGAGGAGCCAGTGCACACCACCTGATCCTAAAGCTTTATTTTTGTGCCCTGTCTCCTGCGGAGCCGCTAATCCCCATGGTCCTGACGGAGTCCCCAGCATCCACTAGGACGTTAGAGAAAATGTATTGAAGAACTGCGTTAGTCTAAGACAGACGTGTCAAACTCATGTCCCGCAGGCCGCATGCGGCCACTACCGCTTACTTTTGCGGCCCGCGGGCTGCGTGACGAACACCTAAGGTGGCCTTCTGCTATTTCAAATCAGATGCTGGTTCGTCAGCCAATCAGAGCTTGCGGACTGGCCGCAGCTGGTCTTGATTGGCTGCCGGACCACAAGCTTTGATTGGCTCACGAACCGGTGCCTGATTTCGCTCACCCGCTGCCGGAGATCCTCGCACAGCAGCCACAGTGGAGGCGGTGATGGCAGTGCAAGCAGAGTCGTGAAAACAGCGGTGAGTGCACTGCTGGGGTCACATGTGTATCCTTCACTGTGGGGGGAATATTTCTTATCTGGCACCGAGGGAGCATATGTGTTATCTGGCACTGTGGGCGGAAATGTGTTATCTGGCACTGTGGGGGCAATTGTGTATCATGCACTGCTGGGGGGCAATTATGTGTATCTGGCACTGCCAATGGTGATATATGAGGGGGAATAACAGCTCCTGGCACACAATGAAATATGGTAGTATTATTATTATATAGGGGAGATGGGACTGCACAGTTATATATGAGGGGGAATAAAAGCTCCTGGAACACACTAAAATATGGTAGCATTATTATTATATACGGGTGATGGGACCGCACAGTTATATATGAGGGGGAATAACGGCTCCTGGCACACACTGAAATATGGTAGTAGTATTATTATTATTATTATTATATAAGGGAGAGGGGACCACACAGTTATATATAAGGGGGAATAACAGCTCCTGGCACACACTGAAATATGGTATTAATATTATATAGGGGAGAGGGGACTGCACAGTTATATATGAGGGGGAATAACAGCTCCTGGTACACAATGATATATGGTATCTTTGCATATAAGACTCTTTCTTTGTCTTGCGGCCCACACAAGACTTAGACCTTGATTATTCGGCCCATTTGGGATTTTGAGTTAAACATGCCTGGTCTAGGATAAATTATTATTTTATGTAAACGACTACTACAACCAGCTTCAAAGACACAAAGTAATATATTTTAAGACAATGATAGCATAGTCCTGCAGGACTGCTATAAAGCATAGAGACTTACACATAGCAGATCAGTTCTGATTGAAGCTGGGTCTGTCTGCAGCGGACATAGGGCCTTATTCAGAGATGGATGCAAATTGCTGCATACGCAGACAGATCTACATCCATCTCCTCCCCTGCTGGGGGCCGTCTAGCACAGTGCAAGGCCACCCAGCATGTGTGAGGTCACCTCCCGATGCTTACGAACTTAGATTACGGATCCATTGGGACTAAGGTTGACCCCTGACAGCGCAACCTTGCTGTCATGTCACCATTATTTTATCGGAGTGGCTGTATGTGATGTCATTCAGCCGCCGCTAAAAAGGTCACTCCAAGCACACCCAACGTAATGTCCACATATCACGAATGCTTGCTTCTGTCAATCACACTGGGGCCGCATCCTTCCGGGATGCTGCGGCAATGTGTAAGGTCGCCCACTGCAGCCAGTGCATGTGCACAGACCAGATGGACGTGGCTGTGCATGCGGATGCGTGGCTGCGTCCATCTCAGAATAAGCCCCATAGTCTTCTATAAACCCCCTGCAGCTTTTAACTTCTGACGAAGTTATAAGACAGGACCCTAGGGGTAAATTTACTAAAACTTCTAAAACTGAAAAGAGGTGATGTTGCCCAAAGCAACCAAACAGATTCTCTCTATTATTTCCTAGGATCAGAGGTGTCACTCACCTCTCAAACACCCGGTGTAGCTGGGTGAAAAATGAGCGTGGATGGGAAGTGACTTTGTGGGACAGGGGTGTGGCTTGGCATCCCAACCCCATTTTTGACACATCGGGGTTCTGGGAGATGCGGCCTAGCCCCCGGAGACTGGCATTTCTTCAGTGCCGGCGTCTACATGGTAGGAGGAGCCGGGTTGCTGCACATAATATTACAGTGCACCACCCGGCTCCTGTCACTGAGCAGGAGCTGGCACTTTGGTGTTACCCCTCGGCTGGTGACACCTGGGTGAAACCCGCACCCTCTGCACCCCCCTTGTGATGCCACTGCCTAGGATGCAAGAAAGAACTGATAGAGAGAATCTGATTGTTTGCTATGGGCAACATCACCTCTTTTCAATTTTAGAGGCTTTAGTAAGTTTAGACCCTGGAGATAGACTGAAACTTCATTCTTAAAACTGCTTAACTGATGATCATTATCCGGGAAAGATCTTACAACAAGCTGAGTATTTTTTATTTGTATTATTGTAAGTGAGTATAGCTTATTACCTGTATTCTTTCATTTTTGTAACTTAGACAATAATTTCTTATTTTTGTTTAAAATGTCCTATACCAGTCTACATATTTAACACATTGTATCCCAGAACCTGGTCGCTCGAGTTTTTCTACCGACAACAGAACTTATGTTGTATTTGTACATTTTACAGGATATCTTTTCATATTACAGTATAACATCTTATATTTTTCATTGAGTCAGTTACAACTTTCACATCATTCTGTTTCCTAATACATATATGTCATTAGGAATAGTGGGGTAGATGTATGAAAGTGTACCCTAACGTTCATTATGTGCACTTGGCACTTCACCGCATTTTTGCGGTGTTATGAACTTACTCTTCTCCCGCCCCTTTAAGAACTCGCTGTGTGCAGGGGTGGCAATGCAGTCACTCCCCTTTCTTCCCCATTCGTTGTGGTTCTGCACATGCGCACTTGACTGGGAAGGATGCTGTGTCTGGTCAGGCAGTGCACATACAATAAAGTTTTATCAAACACAATAAAAAGAAAAAAAGCAGGATTGGAAGGAAGAACAAAGAAATGCCTGCAACGCCAGGCCGGGGGTGGCAATGAGTGCAGGGAGGCATAATGTGGCGAAAAGCGCAGTGTCCCCCTTCATACATTAAGTATGGTTTTCCTTCCTATGCACACAGTGCAGGACACATTACAGTCCTGAGCGCTATGTGCATTTGTTAAAACTACGCTGACAGCCGGTTCCTACATCAGGAAGAAGTGGAGAAAGCAGTACTTAGCGTGCGCTATGTGCACAACGGCACATAGCGCATGTTCTCACATCTGCCTCAGAGAGTGTTATGACACATTGATGAAAGGTTCAGGCGCTATGGAAACCAGTGATAAAGGATGCCTCTTCTAAGCATGTGTTGTGTGGGTCTGGTGGTGCCAATAGGAGAGTCACTAGCTGTCTGGGCACCAAAATCAGTGCAGGATCAGAAAATTACCATGTATCCAGTCACTACTGTATATTTAAATCCAATTGAACACATACACCGAATATACAATGAGGGTCATTTCAGAAAATTGTTTTGTAGGTAACTGTGAAAAATAACTTATTGTTGTCCAAAGCATTAAAAAGTGATAGGTATTTCATACTCCAGCTATCCATAGAATTACATTCTTAATTGCCCCCTTATGTTTTTACCAACCTTACACACATCATTATAGTCTTCTAACTTTGCCCATGGATTGTAAGGAAGCCACTGACGTCAAATCTTTTATGCCAATTATTGTTTATTTTTACCACTTACTTTAAAGCTTATTTTCCAGCAGAATTTTTAATTATTTTCAGCTTAGATCCGATATGTTTCTAATAGAGAAGTGTTCCATGATTCTGTTTCTGTCTCCTATTCCATTTGCAATATTATGCTCCCTCTTCTTGTTTATTTTTTGTTGCCTTGAGATACGAGGTATTCTCTGGGTATATCAATTAGCTACAAATATTTTCCTGCAAAGTTCCACTTACAGGTATTTATGCTGCTGTGGGATTAAAGTGGATTTAACAGAGTTCTACAAGAATACAGTGTTAACACTCATGATATGTACAGTATTCTCACGGTTCTAAGTAAGAGTATCTGTAAAATTCCATTAGTTAAATTAGGCTATTTAATGCATCATGTGCTGGCATTCTCACAAAACCATATTTGTTTTTATGGCCACATGCTTTTGGAATATCCAGTGGAAAAGTGTATATGCAAAAACTATGTAAAAGGATTAGAATATTATTGCATCAATAAACAGGATTTTATATAAAATGTGCCTACTAGGTGTCGTATTTTTTAAAGATGCGTGAGTTTGGATTTACCCGGAAGCTCAAAACGGCATCTTATTGCCTCTCGGATGTCACGTGTTTTGGATAGCGAACAAGAAAAATATGGATAAATCCGGACCTGCGTTAATTTTGGCGTTAAAAACCGAGTCAATCCGAATCTCTAGTATTTTTAGACCGTACTGTACAACCATATAACGTGTCAAAAATAGGTGCAACATAATGTGTAATCTATCTTTAGGATGACAATCAAATGTTGGTCTGGTGTGGGTATGGGTCGTTGGGCAGACACAACTTAGGTCTACAGTCATTAGGTCGACCATGGAAAGTTGACATGCATTAGGTCGACATGGTCATTAGGTCGACATGCACTAGGTTGACAGGTCAAAAGGTCAACTTTTTTGGTGTCGTTTTCTTCGTAAAGTGACGGGTAACCCCAATTAGTGTTTTGTGTCCCCTCTCATGGCTCGCTTCACTCAGCACAGGTTACCATTCCAATCGTAGTCCACGTGGATCGTTAAGTATGAAAAATCCCCAAAAAATGTTAAAATGTGAAAAACTCATGTCAACCTTTTGACCTGTCAACCTAATGACCCCAGCGACCTACTGACCATGTCGACCTAATACATGTCAACCATCAGTGGTCGACCTAATGACTGTTGACCTAATCTGTGTCGACCTAACGACCGTATCCCGTATTGTGCAGTGTCTCCATCTCCCATGTATCCAAATATAATATGAGATTAAAAATGTGTACATAAGAGAAGTAGAAATCAAGTTCAGCTGTCGAAATCCCAGATAGAGTGTCTATAAAAACAATAAAGATCCAAATGAGGTAGAAAGCAGTGGTGGAACTACCAGCGGTGCAGCCAGTGCCTTGCATCGGGGCCCACCGCAATCGAGGGGTCCACAGGAAGTGGATTCATCACCAGTACCATAATAAAAATGATTAGATAATACAAAGAAGATGTTTCTAATATATTCTTTGTATTTTTCACATACTTTATATAGTCTAAAGTCCGGTATATATGTTAGTATGACAAGTAGAGCTCTGCCTCCCCTACCTCACCCCATCACATGTCACTGATATATATGGAAACACCAAATGGATAGGCAGAACCAGCACTCACTTGAATTCTTGATGAAGCTTTATTCACATATATTGTATGCATCATGGGTTGTATATACTGGGTGCCCAACGGTCTGTTTCAAAGGTTACCAATTTTTCTCAAGGGCAAATTGATGGCTGTCTTATCTATTTGGATTGGGTGACTGTCTCAATGGATCATTTTTGAACCATGCGCCGTGTTGTCTTGCACCCTTCACTTTGGGCACCCAAACGGCACTTTTCACGCAGCACTTTGTTTGGGTTTAGCTGCTAAACATGACCTATATGGGTGCGATCAGTGCAAAGAAACAAACAATCCGCGCAACCTCCATTAAGTTGATCTTTCTTGGATCCAATCTTTCTTTGAATATTCACCTGACTGTACTACAAGTTTATTTATTTTTTATTACAAATTCCAGACTGATGTTTTAGTTATGATTACTTCATTCTCTAGAATTGTAGACCCTTCAATTTTCTTTCTAGTCCATGTTATTCCTGCTAATTCTGTATTTGACTGTGATGCCATACAGAGGATCAGTCAGAGTACACAGCAGGACAAATACATTGCTTTCTTGTTGGACAAAAGAGATGGCAAGGAGACCAATATCATATTATTGACGGAGACACATACAAGGAGACAGAACAATGTAACAATGTAATATTTAGTAGTGATGAGCGGATTCGGTTTTACTCAGTTTTACTCGGTTCTCAAAACGGCATCTTATTGGCTATCCAAAACACGTGACATCCGTGAGCCAATAAGATGCCGTTTTGAGAACCGAGTAAAACCGAGTAAAACCGAATCCGCTCATCTCTATAATTAAGACATAATTTCTGACTCTCAAAGAAGATAACTGTACTGTGATTGTGGTGAACACTGATAACGAGTCAATTGACGTTAACCTGAAAACTGGGATGCGATATGTGCAACCTGCAGTGCACCTTCATTCTAAGACTGAATAAGTGCATTTCTCTGACGTCCTAGTGGATGCTGGGGACTCCGTCAGGACCATGGGGAATAGCGGCTCCGCAGGAGACAGGGCACAAAAGTAAAAGCTTTAGGATCAGGTGGTGTGCACTGGCTCCTCCCCCTATGACCCTCCTCCAAGCCTCAGTTAGATTTTTGTGCCCGGCCGAGAAGGGTGCAATCTAGGTGGCTCTCCTAAAGAGCTGCTTAGAGTAAAAGTTTTGTTAGGTTTTTTATTTTCAGTGAGTCCTGCTGGCAACAGGCTCACTGCATCGAGGGACTTAGGGGAGAGAAGTGAACTCACCTGCGTGCAGGATGGATTGGCTTCTTAGGCTACTGGACACCATTAGCTCCAGAGGGAGTCGGAACACAGGTCTCACCCTGGGGTTCGTCCCGGAGCCGCGCCGCCGACCCCCTTGCAGATGCCGAAAAGTGAAGAGGTCCAGAAACCGGCGGCAGAAGACTTTTCAGTCTTCATAAGGTAGCGCACAGCACTGCAGCTGTGCGCCATTGTTGTCAGCACACTTCATAGCAGCGGTCACTGAGGGTGCAGGGCGCTGGGGGGGGCGCCCTGGGCAGCAATGATAGTACCTTATTCTGGCTAAAAATACATCACATATAGCCCCTGGGGGCTATATGGATGTATTTAACTCCTGCCAGGTCTCAGAAAAACGGGAGAAGAAGCCCACCGAAAAGGGGGCGGGGCCTATTCTCCTCAGCACACAGCGCCATTTTCCCTCACAGAAATGCTGGTGGGAAGGCTCCCAGGCTCTCCCCTGCACTGCACTACAGAAACAGGGTTAAAACAGAGAGGGGGGGCACTTATTTGGCGATATGACTATATATATTAAAATGCTATAAGGGAAAAACACTTATATAAAGGTTGTCCCTGTAAAATTATAGCGTTTTTGGTGTGTGCTGGCAAACTCTCCCTCTGTCTCCCCAAAGGGCTAGTGGGGTCCTGTCCTCTATCAGAGCATTCCCTGTGTGTGTGCTGTGTGTCGGTACGCGTGTGTCGACATGTATGAGGACGATGTTGGTGAGGAGGCGGAGCAATTGCCTGTAATGGTGATGTCACTCTCTAGGGAGTCGACACCGGAATGGATGGCTTATTTAAGGAATTACGTGATAATGTCAACACGCTGCAAGGTCGGTTGACGACATGAGACGGCCGGCAAACCAATTAGTACCTGTCCAGGCGTCTCAAACACCTTTAGGGGCGTTAAAACGTCCTTTTACCTCAGTCGGTCGACACAGACACGGACACTGACTCCAGTGTCGACGGTGAAGAAACAAACGTATTTTCCTTTAGGGCCACACGTTACTTGTTAAGGGCAATGAAGGAGGTGTTACATATTTCTGATACTACAAGTACCACAAAAAAGGGTATTATGTGGAGTGTGAAAAAACTACCTGTAGTTTTTCCTGAATCAGATAAATTAAATGAAGTGTGTGATGATGCGTGGGTTTCCCCCGATAGAAAATTATTGGCGGTATACCCTTTCCCGCCAGAAGTTAGGGCGCGTTGGGAAACACCCCTTAGGGTGGATAAGGCGCTCACACGCTTATCAAAACAAGTGGCGGTACCGTCTCCAGATAGGGCCGCCCTCAAGGAGCCAGCTGATAGGAGGCTGGAAAATATCCTAAAAAGTATATACACACATACTGGTGTTATACTGCGATCAGCGATCGCCTCAGCCTGGATGTGCAGCGCTGGGGTGGCTTGGTCGGATTCCCTGACTGAAAATATTGATACCCTTGACAGGGACAGTATTTTATTGACTATAGAGCATTTAAAGGATGCATTTCTATATATGCGAGATGCACAGAGGGATATTTGCACTCTGGCATCAAGAGTAAGTGCGATGTCCATATCTGCCAGAAGTTGTTTATGGACACGACAGTGGTCAGGTGATGCAGATTCCAAACGGCACATGGAAGTATTGCCGTATAAAGGAGAAAAAGACAACGTCTTTTCAGCCTCAGTCCTTTCGTCCCCATAAGGGCAAGCGGGCAAAAGGCCAGTCATATCTGCCATGGGATAGAGGAAAGGGAAGAAGACTGCAGCAGGCAGCCCATTCCCAGAAACAGAAGCCCTCCACCGCTTCTGCCAAGTCCTCAGCATGACGCTGGGGCCGTACAAGCGGACTCAGGTGCGGTGGGGGGGGTCGTCTCAAGAGTTTCAGCACGCAGTGGGCTCACTCGCAAGTGGACCCCTGGATCCTACAAGTAGTATCCCAGGGGTACAGATTGGAAATTCGAGACGTCTCCCCCTCGCAGGTTCCTGAAGTCTGCTTTACCAACGTCTCCCTCCGACAGGGAGGCAGTAGTGGAAACAATTCACAAGCTGTATTCCCAGCAGGTGATAATCAAAGTACCCCTCCTACAACAAGGAAAGGGGTATTATTCCACACTATATTGTGGTACTGAAGCCAGACGGCTCGGTGAGACCTATTCTAAATCTGAAATAGTTGAACACTTACATACAAAGGTTCAAATCAAGATGGAGTCACTCAGAGCAGTGATAGCGAACCAGGAAGAAGGGGACTATATGGTGTCCCGGGACATCAGGGATGCTTACCTCCATGTCCCAATTTGCCCTTCTCACCAAGGGTACCTCAGGTTCGTGGTACAGAACTGTCACTATCAGTTTCAGACGCGGCCGGTTGGATTGTCCACGGCACCCCGGGTCCTTACCAAGGTAATGGCCGAAATGATGATTCTTCTTCAAAGAAAATGGACGATCTCCTGATAGGGGCAAGGTCCAGAGAACAGTTGGAGGTCGGAGTAGCACTATCTCAAGTAGTTCTACGACAGCACAGGTGGATTCTAAATATTCCAAAACCGCAGCTGTTTCCGACGACACGTCTGCTGTTCCTAGGGATGATTCTGGACACAGTCCAGAAAAAGGTGTTTCTCCCGGAGAAGAAAGCCAGGGAGTTATCCGAGCTAGTCAGGAACCTCCTAAAACCAGGAAAAGTGTCAGTGCATCATTGCACAAGGGTCCTGGGAAAAATGGTGGCTTCTTACGAAGCGATTCCATTCGGTAGATTTCACGCAAGAACTTTTCAGTGGGATCTGCTGGAAAAATGGTCCGGATCGCATCTTCAGATGCATCAGCGGATAACCCTGTCTCCAAGGACAAGGGTGTTTCTTCTGCGGTGGCTGCAGAGTGCTCATCTACTAAAGGGCCGCAGACTCGGCATTCAGGACTGGGTCCTGGTGACCACGGATGCCAGCCTGAGAGGCTGGGGAGCAGTCACACAGGGAAAAAATTTCCAGGGAGTGTGATCAAGTCTGGAGACTTCTCTCCACATAAATATACTGGAGCTAAGGGCAATTTACAATGTTCTAAGCTTAGCAAGACCTCTGCTTCAAGGTCAGCCGGTATTGATCCAGTGGGACAACATCACGGCAGTCGCCCACGTAAACAGACAGGGCGGCACAAGAAGCAGGAGGGCAATGGCAGAAACTGCAAGGATTCTTCGCTGGGCGAAAAATCATGTGATAGCACTGTCAGCAGTGTTCATTCCGGGAGTGGACAACTGGGAAGCAGACTTCCTCAGCAGGCACGACCTCCACCCGGGAGAGTGGGGACTTCATCGGGAAGTATTCCACATGATTGTGAACCGTTGGGAAAGACCAAAGGTGGACATGATGGCGTCCCGCCTGAACAAAAAACTGGACAGGTATTGCGCCAGGTCAAGAGACCCTCAAGCAATATCTGTGGACGTTCTGGTAACACTGTGGGTGTACCAGTCGGTGTATGTGTTCCCTCCTCTGCTTCTCATAACCAAGGTACTGAGAATTATAAGACGTAGAGGAGTAAGAACTATACTCGTGGCTCCGGATTGGCCAAGAAGGACGTGGCACCCGGAACTTCAAGAAATGCTCACAGAGGACTCATGGCCTCTGCCGCTAAGAAGGGACTTGCTTCAGCAAGTACCAGGTCTGTTCCAAGACTTACCGCGGCTGCGTTTGACGGCATGGCGGTGGAACGCCAGATCCTAAGGGAAAAAGGCATTCCGGAAGAGGTCATTCCTACCCTGGTCAAAGCCAGGAAGGAGGTGACCGCAAAACATTATCACCACATGTGGCGAAAATATGTTGCGTGGTGTGAGGCCAGGAAGGCCCCACGAAGAAATTTCAACTCGGTCGATTCCTGCATTTCCTGCAAACAGGAGTGTCTATGGGCCTCAAATTGGGGTCCATTAAGGTTCAAATTTCGGCCCTGTAAATTTTCTTCCAGAAAGAATTGGCTTCAGTTCCTGAAGTCCAGAAGTTTGTCAAGGGAGTATTGCATATACAACCCACTTTTTGTGCCTCCAGTGGCACTGTGGGATCTCAACGTAGTTCTGGGATTCCTCAAATCACATTTTAAACCGCTCAAATCTGTGGATTTGAAATATCTCACATGGAAAGTGACCATGCTGTTGGCCCTGGCCTC
The DNA here is from genome assembly GCF_028390025.1 of Pseudophryne corroboree. Taxonomy (NCBI): domain Eukaryota; kingdom Metazoa; phylum Chordata; class Amphibia; order Anura; family Myobatrachidae; genus Pseudophryne; species Pseudophryne corroboree. The sequence goes on along the minus strand of NC_086448.1, from coordinate 222,217,602 downwards.
GGCCAGGCGAGTGTCAGAATTGGCGGCTTTGTCTCACAAAAGCCATATCTGATTGTCCATTCGGACAGGGCAGAACTGCGGACTCGTCCCCAGTTTCTTCCTAAGGTGGTGTCAGCGTTTCACCTGAACCAGCTTATTGTGGTACCTGCGGCTACTAGGGACTTGGAGGACTCCAAGTTGCTAGATGTTGTCAGGGCCCTGAAAATATAGGTTTCCAGGACGGCTGGAGTCAGGAAAACTGACTCGCTGTTATCCTGTATGCACCCAACAAACTGGGTGCTCTTGCTTCTAAGCAGACGATTGCTCGTTGGATTTGTAGCACATTTCAACTTGCACATTCTGTGGCAGGCCTGCCACAGCCTAAATCTGTCAAGGCCCATTCCACAAGGAAGGTGGGCTCATCCTGGGCGGCTGCCCGAGGGGTCTCGGCATTACAACTCTGCCGAGCAGCTACGTGGTCGGGGGAGAACACGTTTGTAAAATTCTACAAATTTGATACCCTGGCTAAAGAGGACCTGGAGTTCTCTCATTCGGTGCTGCAGAGTCATCCGCACTCTCCCGCCCGTTTGGGAGCTTTGGTATAATCCCCATGGTCCTGACGGAGTCCCCAGCATCCACTAGGACGTCAGAGAAAATAAGATTTTACTTACCGATAAATCTATTTCTCGTAGTCCGTAGTGGATGCTGGGCGCCCATCCCAAGTGCGGATTGTCTGCAATACTTGTACATAGTTATTGTTACAAAAATCGGGTTATTATTGTTGTGAGCCATCTTTTCAGAGGCTCCGCTGTTATCATGCTGTTAACTGGGTTCAGATCACAGGTTGTACAGTGTGATTGGTGTGGCTGGTAGGAGTCTTACCCGGGATTCAAAATCCTTCCTTATTGTGTACGCTCGTCCGGGCACAGTATCCTAACTGAGGCTTGGAGGAGGGTCATAGGGGGAGGAGCCAGTGCACACCACCTGATCCTAAAGCTTTTACTTTTGTGCCCTGTCTCCTGCGGAGCCGCTATTCCCCATGGTCCTGACGGAGTCCCCAGCATCCACTACGGACTACGAGAAATAGATTTATCGGTAAGTAAAATCTTATTTTTACATACAGTTTTTCTTAATGTTATTTCATAAATATCTAAATATAAACCAGTGAGAAATCTAATTATAGAGCACAAGTGATTCTATGCTTTTCAGGCAAGCTCAGATAGTTATATCTCTGGAAACATTTATTAAGAAGTGCAAGTGCCTCTGGATGTGGCAAAATAATTTTGGACAGTTTGGGATAGATACAAATCTATATATTTTTTAAAAATACCACTGACTCACCACAAAATCTCCTGAACCATGAGTACTAGGAACTTGAAATTTGGACAGTAGCTTGCTTTTGTGATATAGGAATCCGCTAAGAAGGGATTTGTCAAAATTTTACCTACAAAAGAGTTAAAAGGGGTGAGATGATTATTGGGAATTCCTCCCTCAACCAGCCGGGGCTATAAAGAATGCAAGGTGCCGGCGATACTAAGCCACAAAGGGAGGAGGAAACAATGCTCTGTTCCTTGACTTCCTTGCCAGTGGCAGTTGCAGAGCACTCCATTATTTAAATAGGGGAGCCACATCAACTGCCACCCTAAACACTGTCAAACATCGCTGGGTATGGCTCCCCTATTTGAATAATGGACTGCTCTGCAACTGCCTTATGGTTCAGGATATTTTGTGATGAGTAGTATTTGCCTTTCATATATATAGATTTCAGATATACTGTAAGTACTTAGCTAACCTATTTCCAGTCAGGATAGTGTCACAATTATTAGAGGTTAACCTGTCACTTGAGCTAAACATTGCCGAACCTCTCAGAGGGCAATAGGAGGAAAGGAGAGATATGTATTTTGACTCTTCAACACATTAAAGAAAAGCTAGATAGTCAGCAACTGCTTATTTGCTGTGTAAAGCGTACCAACAGCTCTCCCAGTGACCTTAAGTGTTGTGCAAAAACATTTACCTTTTTACCTCAAAGGAGGGCCCCTAAGGAGAGCAAGAAGCTAAGCAAGGAGACCTAAGGCCCTTTGGAATAGAGTCAGCCTATCCCTGCACACCTTACATATTTAACATACAGTGGGTGAAGTTTGGACTGTAATCCCAGCATTTTAGCACTGAGCAGGGCAGCATCTGAGATGCGGGACAGGTCAAAGAAGGAGGCAGATTATTCTCCTCAGCACAAGACTTTTGACAGCATCAATCCAGGGAAAGCCCGCCTGGAGCAGCGGCTCCACAATGATTGGCAGCGGCAGACGGAGCATGTCCAGTTGTAAGTCTAATTGCTGATCTTCTGTGATAAACTAACCAGTTAACTTTAGGTATATCCCGTTGTCCAGTAAAAAAGACACAGAGACTACAGATTCTCATAGTTTTGTGTTTTATATGTATAATTTTTTAAAAGCAGTATTACATTTGCTTAAACACCAGCACTTTTCATCTCTTTGTGATTATACTTGAGATTCCATAGCAAAGCACAGGTATTCGGCTAGTATAATAATAACTGCTTCTTATAGATGTGATCAGTTGAATCAAACTTCTGATGTGTGTTATGACTTGTGGACAGTTATCATGTTGACAGTCATCATTTCATCATGAGAATGTCATCAAAGTTGAACTGTTGACATGCAGCATGTTGACAATGACCATATTGACATCAAACATGTCTACCTGGATTTTATGTCGACATGATGAACTGCCGACGATCCATCTTTGGTGAATGGCCTTCTCCCAGTGGCTGCATCAGCTCCAGAGTCTTCTTGCGTGTCCCAGCGGTTCTGATGTCAGTGGATGAGGTTATAGGGATAAAATTATGAAAATCAATATGGTTATTGACAACCATTTAACCATATAGGAAAATCTGCGTAAAAAAACATAAACAAATTACAAACTTTCAACACACAACTTCCTCAGGCAAACATTGTATTAAATACAAAGTATAAGCTAAATTTGATGGTCATCCAATTAAAAGGACCTTCTGCTAAAGGCCAGCAGACTTTATATGTATACGTGCTGTCAGGAAAGAGAAACAGAAACTTGATTCCATTCATTAAGCCAAAACTCCCAAAGGATTTATACTGAACATAAACCATTTAACAGATTCCTGCTTCTAGTTGTTGAACAGTGACATAGAGCAGACTTTATTAAAGGATCATTAACTGTCTATTTAAAGATTGCCCTACACAGCATACGTTTTTAAAATACATTCCTAAATGAGAATATGATTATTCCTAAATGACAGCTATGATGATTCAATTAAGAATAATAATGTCAAATGCATTATGCATTTTGCACATTCAGTAAAATATGTTTATTAATACTATATTGTACAGCTGATTCCCCATGTACTCATAATGCTGGAACTATGGGCCTAATTCGTGTTTGTACGCAAATGCATACATAGCAGCATTTTTCTAGGTTATGGAGCTGCTAAACATCACAAGTGAAGCTGCCGCCCAGGAAAGAAGATAGACACAAACTGGAGCCATTGCAAAGGGCCTAGGGGGTCATTCCGGGTTGATCAAAGCTGTGCTAAATTTAGCACAGCTACGATCATCTACCCAGACATGTGAGGGGACACCCAGCACAGGGCCAGTCTGCCCCGCATGTCAGTGCCGCCCCCCCCCCCCTCCCCGCACAAGTACATCATCCTCTCCGCACCATCTGCCTGTCACCATCATCCTCTCCATGTCGCTTTTTTCCTATCCCTTTCACCCTAGCCCAGTCATCCTCTCCCTGTCACCATCTTCCTTTTCCTGTGACCCTCTTCCTTTCCCCGTCATTCTCTCCCTGTCACCATCTTATTTTCTCCCAATCACCCTCTCCACCTGCCTGTCACCTTCTTCCTCTGCCTTTCACCCTCATCCTCTACCACTGCCTCTCCCTGTCACCTTCTACCTACCCCTGTCACCCACTGCTGTGTGACATATTGCAAACTGTTACGTACTAAGGGCACTTCAATGTGGCATAATACGTACTAAGGGCACTACAATGTGGCATGATACGTACTAGGGGCACTACAATGTGGCATGATACGTACTAGGGGCACTACAATGTGGCATGATACGTACTAAGGGCACTATAATGTGGCATGATACGTACTAGGGGCTCTACAATGTGGCATGATATGTACTAAGGGCACTACAATGTGGCATGATACGTACTAAGGGCACTACAATGTGACATGATACGTACTAGGGGCACTACAATGTGACATGATACGTACTAGGGGCACTACAATGTAACATAGTATCTGAGGTTGAAAAAAGACAATTGTCCATCGAGTTCAACCTATTTGTGGTCTCCTATGCATGATGATTTGACTAAAATTTCTGACTGATGCTGCTGTCAGCCGTTGCATTTTATCCCTATTTATAGTAACTATAATGCAAGACTATGCACCATACCCCTGGATATCCTTATCCATTAGGAATTTATCTAACCCATTTTTAAAGGTGTTGACAAATTCCGCCATTACAACTCCCTCGGGCAGGGAATTCCAAACACGTATTGTCCTTACCGTGAAAATGCCTTTACGCCGTATTGTGCGGAATCTCCTCTCCTCTAACCTGAGCGAGTGTCCACGAGTCCTCTGTGTTGATCTAACCAAAAACAGGTCCCGCGCAAGCTCTGTGTATTGTCCCCTTATATATTTGTAGATGTTGATCATATCCCCTCTTAGTCTCCACTTTTCCAGTGTAAACATGCCTAGTCTTTCAAGCCTTTCCTTGTATTCCATCGTCTCCATGCCCTTAATTAGTTTGGTCACCCTCCTCTGTACCTTTTCAAGCTCCAGGATATCCTTTTTGTAGTACGGTGCCCAGAATTGTACACAGTATTCAAGGTGTGGCCTCACTAGTGATTTATATAACGGGAGTATAATACTCTTGTCCCTAGCATTAATACCCCGTTTTATGCATGCTAATATCTTATTAGCCTTCTTTGCTGCAGTCCTACTTTGGGTACTACTGCTTAGCTTGCTATCTATGAGGACACCTAAGTCCTTTTCCAGTACAGAAGCCCCTAATTTTACCCCATTTAGTAGGTAGGTGTAATTTTTGTTCTTGTTACCACAGTGCATTCCATTACCTTACACTTGTCTGTGTTGAAGCGCATTCTCCATTTGGCTGCCCATGCTTCTAATTTAAGTAAGTCGTTCTGAATAGACTCGGCATCCTCCTCTGTATTTATAGCCTTACACAATGTGGCATGATACGTACTAAGGGCACTACAATGTGGCATGATACGTACTAAGGGCACTACACTGTGGCATGATACGTACTAAGGGCACTACAATGTGGCATGATACGTACTAGGGGCACTACAATGTGGCATGATACGTACTAGGGGCACTACAATGTGGCATGATATGTACTAAGGGCACTACAATGTGGCATGATACGTACTAGGGGCACTACAATGTGGCATGATACGTACTAAGGGCACTACAATGTGGCATGATACGTACTAGGGGCACTACAATGTGACATAATACGTACTAAGGGCACTACAATGTGGCATAATGCGTACTAAGGGCACTGTAATGTAAAGAGGACTGCATTGTGGCATAATATGTTCTTCTAAGGGCACTACAATGTTTAATAATGTGTGTTAAGGGCCACAGCACTGCCACCCGTCTGTCTCTCTCGCTCTCTCCAGAACCAAGAAGAGAATGGTTTGAAAAAGATGGCAGCTTTAATTTTGATTGATTTTGTTGATTAGGTAATATTTTGCTTTATGTGGATCTGGCTTTTTCAATAGTACTTATGTGGATCTGGCTTTTTCAATGTATTTTATGTGGATCCGGATTTAGGATATTTCTGTATTTTTATAGTATATATTTTATGATTGATAGACCTACAGCCCAAACTTTGGCAATTTTTAAAACTGGGTTATGCACCAATTGATGTCTCACTCCCGCTATAGCTCCATCCACATTAACCACAGCTCCGCCAACCTCTGCGTCCCACCGTTCCCCGTGTGATGTCACGCTGCTGCTGCGGCCCGCCCCCCCCACGGTCCAGCCATGCTTGCGTTGGCCGGACCGCGCCCCAAAAACGGTGGCCAAACGCCAACAGGTCGCCCCCTCCCACCCAGCGACCGCTTCTGGCAGAGGCTATTGCTAGGTAATGACGGCCTTCGGCCATCTGGCATGCACCGGCACACTGCGGCACTGACGCATGCGCAGTTCCGACCCGATTGCTGCGCTGCGAACAACTGTAGCGTGCGATCGGGTCGGAATGACCCCCCTCTAGCTCAGACCTGATCGCAGCAACAAATTTGTTAACTAATGGGCAAAACCATGTGCAGTGCAGAGGTGGGGGGGAGCAGATATAACACGTGCAGCGAGATTTAGATTAGGATGGGGTGCGTTCAAACTGAAATCTAAATTGCAGTGCAAAAGTAAAGCAGCCAGTATTTACCCTGCACAGAAACAAAATAACCCACCCAAATCTAACTCTCTCTGCATGCACATGTTATATCTGCATCCTCCTGCAGTGCACATGGTATTGCCCATTAGCTAACAAATTTGCTGCTGCGATCAGGTCTGAATTAGGCAGAAAGTCCTCTGCAATTGCATACTTATACACAGCACTGACACAATAATGGGGAACATCAACTCATAGGGTTCCCTATGCCTACGCAGACTGGCTGCGGCAGTAGCGACACTGGCGCCATGTTTCTCATTGCAGTAAAAGGCAGCTACACACCTCGAAAATGGCCATGACACGCCTGCATTTTTGCTGCCACTCCCATATTAACTCCAAAGAGTTAATTCCTGTCAATCCAGTCTGCGCATAAAATGTCAGTGCAAGCGCAATCGCTAATGTACTTTGGCGCATGCTCTGTGCGATCAGGGCACATGCATAGTCTGCTGATCATCGCACTATTGCTAAAACATCGACATTGCGTACAAACATGAATTAGGCCCTGTGCTGCTGCTCTGTAACTGATAAATGGCACAGGCCTAGTTTACTATGCATCGTTTTTCATAGCTGCTGCATCTTAAGTGATTTTGGCCACTGGATTTAAAGGGCTGATTACAGTATATTCAATCCAAAACACATCTAGATTTGTATTGAATATAATTGAGCCTTTAAAAAATCCTTCATCTAAAATTGCTGAAGACATAGTGATTTTGAAAAGCAATGCTTAGCAAATTTATCCCTTTGTAGAATAATGCGCTTTTAGAATGACAAAACTCAGATATTAAGTTCTACAATCTGTTATCATAAGCATTTTTGTCCGACTGAGGTAACACCAACATGCCCTCCAACTATAATAGTATTTAGATATGAGCGGTTTGGCTTTTAGGAAATCGGAGCTCGCCCAAACTTCTGGAGAATCTGAGTCGATCCAAGCCGTGGCTCTGGGTTTTCCGCTATGCTCGGGTTCTAAATCTATGCAAAAAGTCAACCTCCCAGCGTTAGATTCTCATGGGTTTTCTATTCTATATAGTGGTTGTGCTGTGTATACAAGTGGCTATGCTGTGGACTACAGACTCCACTGTGTCCATCTAAGTGGCTGTGCGTTCAAATATAAGTAGAACTACAGTATGTATTGTTGTCACTCACTTTCGAAAAAAGTAAAAGCCGCCCGGTTGTGTGTGAGTGATCTGATGCCTGTGTCCTAAGTCACAATTCGGACCACTACTGCAGCAGAAGGGGTCTGCATGTAATAGACACTTTCTGCTGCATTACCATACAGAGCTATGGCTGCTGCTTCCAAGGCTATACGTACTCCATCCACATCTGAATGATCCTCAAGGTGCAACATTTCTTTTTATAGATAACACTTGCCACAAGCTGCATCTACTGCTCCATGTACCTCAAGCCACAAAGCAAGAACATACAATTGTATGTTTGTGGATGGAACTGATGTGACATGATCTGGCACATTTTCTTCATACCATGAAGTCCATGTTATTTACCGTAGTTTAAGAATTTACTCTATTTGTGCTAGTGAGTAAGAAACCTGATTTTCATTTTATATGGGAAACATTTTAGCTGTGTGAATGCTGCATGAAACACTTGTAGTATGCCATGGGAAATTACTTTTCTATTTATTGATAGGTGGCACTGTAGATGTACAGTATGCTGTTTTACTTTAATGTGGAGGTCAGGAAGCTGCATCACTGCCATCCACTTGTTATTCAGAAAGTGCCTCTGCAGCCATGGTTCAGCATGCATGCAGCTAGTAAAGTCACACTTCTACAGCTCTTCAGAGTTCTGTGATGATTTGCACACAGACCACTTTATAGGCACCATACGGGTTTATATCACAGTTAAATCAGTGTGAAAGCTGACATCTTACATAATGTTTGTATTGCATTTGTGTTAATGTGTAATGGTGGCTTGTTTATAATATGCATTATAGGACCTCCAACTGTGATTTTCAAAATATTTATTCTGTACTGAGAATATAATTTAAGGTTGACATACATCATTGATAGGGTTAAGAAAAAGAATGCTGAACCCTCAGGGTTAGGTACAGGGAGTGTTTTGCAGAAAAGAATTTCTAGCACTGGCACACATTCAAATTTCTATGTGTTTAACAATATCAATGTCTACTACTATGCACACTCCCTAAGTCATGCAGAAAGAAAACAGAGTAAGTTGACTTATTGATCTGGGCGTTTGTGTACATGCCTACAAAATAGTTGAACATTGTACTATTTGGCCGTGTTTAAAAAGCACAACTATTATCAAGTATATATCAAAGGAAAAAAATTAAGAATGCACATTGCATACAACTACATGTGCAGATAAATCCCATTCAATTAATCACTAATCTAATGACTGAACTTTTTCAGTCAAATTTTTCAGTGAAGCACCTACAGTACATGTCCATTTAAAATACTGCATATCATGATACTGGGTGTAGTATGTCTGACCGGCGATCTCCCGACGCCGGGATCCCGGCAGCATACCGACGCCGGGATGCCGGCAGGGAGGGGTGAGTGCAGCAAGCCCATTGCGGGCTCGCTGAGCTCGCCACGCTGTGGGCTCGGTGGCGACCTGCGGTCGCCACGGGTTCTATTCCCACTCTATGGGTGTCGTGGACAACCACGAGTGGAAATAGTCCCTGTTGGTCGGCATAGTGAGGGGGCGGGATGTCAGTGGAGGTCATGTGACCGTCGGTCTCCTGACCGCCGGTCACATGAATACCACCCCATGATACTTACATTGGGGGAGATGTATACATTTTCACAAATAAATTATGATACATCTCCCCCAGTTTGCCTGCATATTGGCATTTTAGATTGCTAGTACAGTATGCAGAATTATTTAACCAATCAGACAGCTCTTCCTATAGAGCTGTCCTGGTGATGCATAGGAAATATAATTGATGGCAAGATTATTTTTCAGAAAACGAATGCGCATATCTCTCCAATTTGTCACTTACTGTGGGTATGCATGCTCCCAATTCTCATGCTAACCAATTTAAAAAAAATTGGATGCAATAATTTTTCTGTCAAAAACCTCAAAATAATTTTTTAAAAATTAGAAATCAGCCTGTAGCCCTAAAACTGAATAAAAAATATTAAGTAACAGTATAGAAAAATATTTTGAGCTTTGAAAATGCTTTAAATAACTGATTTGTACATATATATTTTTAAAAGTAAAAAATCATAAAAAGCAAACTTTTTCTTTCAAATAAATACTGAAATTAAATTCTGGGTGGATAACAATACAAAAATATGATTTTGGTATAAAAAAACAACAAAAAAACCCTGTAACTACCACCTGCAATTTTAAAAACATCTGTCCCATCTGTACAATACACCCACCTGTCCCACATCTTTTAACCCATTATTTTGCACTTTTTAGAATAATACCCCAATAATGACATGTAATTATTGTCCCAATTAAGGTACTTGAAATTTCCAATTGCCTAATTAGTCATTAAGGGAGTGCCCCAGGGGTTCTGAAACAAGTCCCAATATTTTTACCTTAAAATCTCTTTTTTTCTTAAACCTGCGCCTGTTCTGAAACTGCGAGAAAATACATTACATTTTATAGAAATTACTTTGTTTAAAATTCTCACATCTAATTGAATACCAAAATTCCTGTGGAAGCCTGAAATTTCACAGACCGCATTCCGGATCTTGTTGCATGTGGACACATCTCAACCCCATATAATCCTGTGGGAACTGCTGTTCCAATAGACCGCATGAAATATTGGAGATATTGCATAGTAAATATTGGAGACATTCTTATTGCGGTAAGCCACGGAAAATAGGATTTTGATAACCTACCGGTAAATCCTTTTCTCCTAGTCCGTAGAGGATACTGGGGACGACATCAAGATGATGGGGTGTAGACGGGATCTGCAGGAGACATGGGCACTCTAAAGACTTTTCATTGGGTGTGAACTGGCTCCTCCCTCTATGCCCCTCCTCCAGACCTCAGTTGTAGGAACTGTGCCCAGGGAGACTGACATTTCGAGGAAAGGAATTACTTAACTAGTGGTGAGATATCTACCAACTCACACCCTCAACCATGCCGCACACATGGCATTCAACATAACACATGCCAACAGGCATGAACTAATTGCAGCAACATGCTGAAACCAAGATAACACAACTTGTGTAACTGTAATAACTAAACTGCAGATACAGTACGCACTGGGACGGGCACCCAGCATCCTCTACGGACTAGGAGAAATGGATTTACCGGTGGGGACGACATCAAGACCATGGGGTCTATACCAAGGCTCAAGTACGGGCGGGAGAGTGCTGATGACCCTGCAGCACCGATTGACTAAACTGTAGGTCCTCATCGGCCAAGGTGTCAAACTTGTAGAACTTAGCAAATGTGTTTGACCCTGACCAAGTAGCTGCTCGGCAAAGTTGTAATGCCGAGACCCCCCGGGCAGCCACCCAGGATGAGCCCACCATCCTAGTGGAGTAAGCCTTTACCGACGTCGGTAACGGCAATCCAGCCGTAGTATGAGCTTGCTGAATCATATTTCTAATCCAACGTGCAATAGTCTGCTTGGAAGCAGGACAGCCAATCTTGTTGTGATCATGCAGGAAAAACAGAGCCTCTGTTTTCCGTATATGAGCTGTTCTAGCAACATAGATTTTCAACGCTCTAACCACATCTAGAGACTTTGAATCAGTGAATGTGTCATTAACTACTGGCACCACAATAGGTTGGTTTATGTGAAAAGCAGAAATCACCTTAGGAAGAAAATGTTCTTGAGTTCGCAACTCTGCCCTATCTTCATGGAAAATCAGGTAAGGGCTCTTGTGAGACAAGGCCCCCAATTCAGACACCCGCCTTGCGGATGCCAATGCCAAAAGCATCACCACTTTCCAAGTGAGAAACTTCAACTCTATCTTTTGTAGAGGCTCAAACCAATCCGATTGAAGGAACTGCAATACCACGTTAAGGTCCCATGGTGCCACTGGAGGCACGAATGGAGGCTGGATGTGCAGAACCCCTTTCACGAAGGTCTGAACCTCTGGAAGAGAGGCCAATTGTTTTTGGAAGAACACTGACAAGGCTGAAATCTAGACCTTGATTGATCCCAATTGTAGGCCCGCCTCCACACCATCCTGCAAAAAATGGAGAAAACGTCCTAAGTGAAACTCTTCCGAAGGAGCCTTCTTGGATTCACACCAAGACAAATATTTTCTCCAAATATGGTGGTAATGTTTTGACGTTACTCCCTTTCTGGCCTGAATAAGGGTGGGGATGACCTCCTTAGGAATACCCTTCCTGGCTAGGATACGGCGCTCAACAGCTATGCCGTCAAATGTAGCTGCGGTAAGTCTTGATACACACACGGCCCCTGCTGCAGCAGGTCCTCCAGAGGAGAAAGAAGCCGAGGATCTCCTATGAGTAACTGCTGAAGATCTAGGTACCAAGCCCTTCTTGGCCAGTCTAGGGCAATGAAGATTGCTCGAACCCTTGTCTTTCTTATGATGCTGAGTACTTTTGGGATCAGCGGAAGTGGAGGGAAAACATGCACTGACGGAAACACCCACTGGGTCACCAGTGCATCCACTGCTACTGCTTGAGGGTCTCTCAACCTGGAACAGTATCTCTGAAGCTTCTTGTTGAGACGAGACGCCATCATGTCTATTTGAGGAAATCCCCAAAGACTTGTCACCTCTGCAAAGACTTCTTGGTGGAGGCCCCACTCTCCTGGATGGAGATTGTGTCTGCTGAGGAAGTTTGCTTCCCAGTTGTCTACTCCCGGAATGAATATTGCCAACAGAGCTTGTAGATGTTTTTCTGCCCAGCGGAGGATTTTTGTCGCCTCTGCCATTGCTGTTTTGCTTTTCGTTCCGCCCTGCCTGTTTATGTATGCGACTGCTGTTACATTGTCCACCTGGATCTGCACGGGACGGTCTTGAAGAAGATGTACCACTTTTTGAAGGCCGTTGTAAATTGCTCTTAGCTCCAAAACGTTTATGTGAAGGCAGTCTTCCTGTTGTGACCAATGTCCCTGGAAGTTTTCTCCCTGAGAGACTGCTCCCCAGCCTCGGAGACTTGCATCCGTGGTTACTAAGACCCAGTCCTGAATCCCGAACCTGCGTCCCTCTAGCAGGTGAGAGCTGTGCAACCACCACAGGAGCGAAATCCTGTTTTTTGACGACAGGATTATCTTTCTGTGCATGTGTAGGTGTGACCCCGACCATTTGTCCAACAGGTCCCACTGGAATACTCTGGCATGGAACCTGCCAAACTGTATGGCCTCGTAGGCCACCACCATCTTCCCCAACAACCAAATGCACTAATGGATCGACACACTTGATGGTTTCAATATCTGTTTTACCATTTTCTGGATTTCCAGAGCCTTTTCCAGTGGAAGAAATACTCTCTGAACTTCTGTGTCCAGAATCATCCCGAGGAAAGACAACCTTGTTGTCGGTTCCAACTGTGACTTTGGGTAATTTATGATCCACCCGTGTTGTTGGAATATTGACAGGGAGAGGGATATGTTTTGTAATAACTGCTCCCTGGATCTTGCCTTTATCAGGAGGTCGTCCAGATAAGGGATTATATTGACTCCTTTCTGACGAAGGAGGACCATCATCTCCACCATCATCTTGGTGAATACCCTCGGCGCCGTAGAGAGACCGAAAGGTAACGTCTGGAATTGGTAATGGCAATCCTGAATCGCGAATCTCAGATAAGCCTGGTGAGGAGGATAAATGGGAACATGCAGGTAAGCATCCTTTATGTCCACCGACACCAAGTAGTCCCCCTCCTCCAGACTGGCAATCACCGCCCGAAGTGATTCCATCTTGAACTTGAACCTTTTCAGGAAGAATTCAGATCTTTTAGATTTAAGATCGGTCTGACCGAGCCGTCCGGCTTCGGAACAACAAAGAGGCTTGAATAAAAACCCCGCCCTTGTTGTGACAATGGTACCAGGACTATGACCTGGTCTTGACATAATTTTTGGATTGCCGCTGTTACTGCTTCTCTCTCTGGCAGAGAAGCTGGCAAGGTCGATTTGAAAAATTGGCATGGGGGAACGTCTTGAAACTCTAGTTTGTATCCCTGGGATACTATTTGCAACACCCAGGGGTCCAGGCCAGATAGAATCCAATCCTGGCTGAAGAGTTTGAGACATGCCCCCACAAGAGCGGCCTCCTGCAAGGGAGTTCCAGCGTCATGCTGGGGATTTGGCAGAATTAGGGGTAGACTTTTGCTCTTGGGAACCTGGAGCCGGTGTGGGCTTCTTTCCCCTTCCCCTTCCCTACCTGCAAAGAAGGGGGAACCTCTCGTCTTTTTGTATTTATTGGGCCGAAAGGACTGCATTTGCGGGTGATAGGTCACCGGTACAGGTGCAGAGGGCACCGGTGCAGGTGCAGGTGCAGAGGGCAAAAATGTTGACTTACCTGCGGTAGCTGCTGAGACTAACGCATCCAGGCCATCGCCAAATAAGGCCTCACCTTTATATGGTAGAGCCTCCATGTTTCTTTTGGAATCTGCATCCGCATTCCACTGGCGAATCCATAAGGCCCTCCTAGCCGATACTGCCATGGTAGCGGCTTATGAACTCAAGAGTCCAATATCCTTCATTGCTTCCAGCATGTAGGCGGCAGCGTCCTTGATATTCCCTAACTTAAGGAGTATCTCATCTTTATCAATCATGTCAATTTCTGATGACACGCTTTCTGACCATTTTTCAATAGCGCGACTCACCCATCTGCAGGCAATAGTGGGCCTGAGCAGTGTACCATTGGTAACATAAATGGAATACAATGTCATTTCCATTTTGCGGTCTGCCGGCTCTTTAAGAGAAGCCGTGCCAGGAGCAGGGAGAATTACCTTCTTTGTCAACCTGGAAAGTGCACTGTCTAACACGGGGTGACTCCCATTTTTTCCTGTCTTCAACCGGGAAAGAATAAACTATGTGAATCCTCTTGGGAATACGAAATTTTTTATCAGCATTCACCCTCATCCCTTCAAACAGAGCATTTAGTTCGTGTGAAGGAGGGAACGTGACTTTGGATTTCTTTTCCTTACATAAATAAGCTTTCTCCTGAGGTACAGGAGTGGTTTCTGTAACCTCCAACATGTCCCTTATAGCCACAATCATATATTGTATACTTTTTGCCAATTTATGATCTATCTCTCTGGATTCACTATCATTGACACAAGAATCAGAATCCGTGTCGGTATCAGTGTTTACAACATTTGCAAATGGTCTCATATGTGACCCAGAGGGGCCGCCCGCATAAGGAATAACAGCATCCTGAAAAATCACATCTTCCACAGATTTTCTCCAGCATGCAGCCTTAGATTCAGACTTATCCAATCTACGGTTAATCAGATGCATACTGTCACGTAGCTCTTTCACCCATGCAGGCTCTTGGTGTGCCGGTAGCACCACCACATTACAACTCTGTGTCCCTAAAATGGCTTCCTCCAGGGAGGAACTCCCTGCCTCAGACATGCCTCACACTTGTACAGCACTCACAGATACACTGGGACTTATTTGGGGACAGACCCACAGTAAAATCTGTCAGAGGGACACAGTATAGGAGCAGCCAGCTCACAACCCCAGCGCCTGTATTTAATGTCTGTGAACACAGAATGCCCACTGACATGCAGAGGTCTTTACACAGTAAAACACATTTGTAAAGCACCCAAATCGTTTTGTGCCCCCCTTATTTACACCCTGAATACTTGTAGTCAGAAGTGGAGGAGGACCAGATATATCTCTGCAGCCTGAGGAGAGAGAGAGAAAATGGTGCTGAGCAGTGTGCTGCCTGCCTGAGGAAGAAGCTCCGCCCTTTTTACCTCAGAGACTGTTTGTAATATTTATACTGGCGGGGGTAGGGCTGTGCCTGGGCATCTTATGCCCCCTATTAGCCAGTTTATAGAGGTATTTTGCTGCCCAGGGTGCCCCCCCCCTGCACCCTGCACCCTGCAGTGCCTGTGTGTGTGGGCAGCAATGGCGTGCTGCGCTCCCGCCAGCCGCGTCGAACCTCAGCCGTCACTTACTTGATTGAAGTTCAATCTTCTCATACTCACCTTTCTTCTGACTTCTGGCTCTGTGAGGGGGGTGACAGCGTGTTGTGGGAGTAAGCATCTAGACATGGCTAGCGTTCAGTTCCCTTCAGGAGCTAATGGTGTCCTGTCAGCCAGAAGCAAAGCCATGAAACTCTGAGGAAGTTGGTTCTGCTTCTGCCCCCTCAGTCCCACGAAGCAGGGAGTCTGATGCCAGCAGATCTCCCTGAAAATAAAAAACCTAACATAAGTCTTTTCAGAGAAACTCAGCAGAGCTCCTCAGAGTGCATCCAGTCGACCTGGGCACATTTCTAAAACTAAGGTCTGGAGGAGGGGCATCGAGGGAGGAGCCAGTTCACACCCAATGAAAAGTCTTTAGAGTGCCCATGTCTCCTGCGGATCCCGTCTATACCCCATAGTCTTGATGTCATCCCCAGCATCCTCTAGGACGTATGAGAAACTGGAATTTGATACATTCTGCCCCTTATGTCCCAAATTCAGTGGCCCCTCCACTAATTACAAATGTATCTTGATACTGTATGTCATGAAGTGAAAAGTCTGAAGATGTTCAGTGCACAAAAGTGTAAAAGTCACTTCAAAACTCCATTCTCCTACTAATTAGAAAACCCCATTTCTTTACATTAAACCTGCTTGGTTAATTTTATCATATATAATTAGCTTTAGTTTTCCATGGCTCCCCTATTATGTGTCACTTCTGCCAAACATCATATAACCTATGATGTGTGTCAAGCTAACTGTCACCCTTAGTACCTCGTGGGTAGGATAAACAATTCTTGGAATTGAGGACCTCAAACGACTACCTCATTTCTGTACCATGTTCAAGGTTCTTGTATTTTCTGAAAATGTAAAAACTGTATTTTGTTCAGAGCCTTAAGGAGTGCCCTGTTGGAGAAAAGTAAATACATTATTATTATTATTATTATTATTATTATTATGGCTTAAATTGATCATGAAGTTGAGGGGTCCGTTACAATGTTGTTAGGTTTATGTGTCGAAAAGGTGATTTTGGACTGCGTTCAGGTCATTTTATGTTTCATAAATGTGGTTCATCATGAGTAAATTATTGTATTCTATTTTTAAAATGAACACTTCCTGTCTAGTATCAGACTCTCTCTCACCCTGGATGCTACTAAGACCCTCATTCACTCACTGGTCATCCCCAGATTGGACTACTATAACCTCCTCCCTGACTCCAGCCTCTCTCTGCTCCAATCTGTACTCAGTGCTCATCTTCCTCTCCAAATGGCTCATCTTCCTCTCCATATGTACTTAGTTTGCCTCCCCTCTCCTACATGCCCTACACTAGCTTTATTTCCTTTTCAAAACCCAATTTAAGCTTATTACACTAATTTACTTTAATATTACTGCCCAGCCTCTTACTGTAACTCCACAAATGAACACCGCCTCTCCTGCTGATTACTTCTTCCTACTCCAGCCTCCAAGATTTTGGCCGAGCTGCTCCCTACCTCTAGAAATTTGTCCATCTCTCTGTATCAGATGCTCTACTTCTCTACAAATCTTTCAATGGGTTGTCAAGACCCATTTCTTCACCAAACCCAGCCATCTCTCATCTTAAAAGAGAGAATTCCTCTGCGCTTTCCCTTATACAAATAAAAATATGTGCATATTATGCTGTGTATATTAGTTATAATAAATACATATAAGATATTTTTGAAATACAGGTTGAGTATTGCATATACAAATATTCCGAAATACGGAATATTCCGAAATACGGACTTTTTTGAGTGAGAGTGAGATAGTGAAATCTTTGTTTTCTGTGGCTCAATGTGCACAAACTTTGTTTAATACACAAAGTTATTAAAAATATTGTATTAAATGACCTTCAGGATGTGTGTATAAGGTGTATATGAAACATAAATGAATTGTGTGAATGTACACACACTTTGTTTAATGCACAAAGTTATTAAAAATATTGGGCAAAATGACCTTCAGGCTGTGTGTATAAGGTGTATATGAAACATAAATGCATTCTGTGCTTAGACTTGGGTCCTATCGCCATGATATCTCATTGTGGTATGCAATTATTCCAAAATACGGAAAAATCCGATATCCAAAATACTTCTGGTCCCAAGCATTTTGGATAAGGGATACTCAACCTGTACAATATAAATGTATTAAAAATATTCAGCTTGAATTATAGCAATTCATCAATCCTAAAACTGGTACACACATACAGGACAATAACATGACATATATTCACAAAGAGGCCAAAAAGACAAATAGACAAATGTGCATACCCTACCTAGGTTCAAAATCTTATGGGAGTGATGCACTCTAAAGTGGTCTTACTCACATCCACTGAATCTGAATGGTGATAATTAAATTCCAAGTGGATAAGAGAAGAGCAGGCTTCGTCAGGCTTAGACGTGGGAAACCCATTGATGATTGAGAGAAGGGGACAATGAATGCTATACCGCCCACAGGACCCTTCAAGTTTGCCGGCAAACTACTTCTGCCTCACCTTCTGATGTAGATTGAACAATCAATCAAGAAATTTAAGGTTAGTAATATACAGGACAATTCAGTTTATTTGGACCTTTTTATCATCTCTTATCCACTTGGAATTTAATTATCACCATTCAGATTCAGTGGGTGTGAGTAAGACCGCTCTAGAGTGCATCACTCCCATAAGATTTTGAACCCAGTTAGGGTATGCACATTTGTCTATTTGTCTTTTTGTCCTCTTTGTGAATATGGAGGTGATCCAGACTTGACTGTAGCTGTGTTAAATTTATCACAGCTACAATCAGGAACACAGACATGTGGGGGGACGCCCAGCACAGGGCTAGCCTGCTCCGCATGTCAGTCCCTGCCCCGTCGCAGAAGTGCAAAAGCATCGCACAGCGGCAATGCTTTTGCACTTCAGGAGTAGCTCCCGACCAACGCAACTTTTGCGTGCTGGCCGGGAGCTACTTGCCGCTGCCCGGGTCGCAGTGGCTGCATGTGATGTCATGCAGTCGCTGTGGCCCGCCCCCCTGCATGGTCCGGCCACACCCACAAAACGGCGGCCAAATGTTGCCGTGCTGCCTCCTCCTGCCCTGCAGAGGTGATCGCTAGGCAACGACAGCAATTGGCTGTCAGCCATGCGCTGGCGCACTTAGGTTCCGGCGCATGTGCAGTTCTGACCTGACTGCTGCACTGCGATAAACTGCAGCGAGCAATCAGGTCACAATGACCCCCTTTATGTCATGTTATTGTCCTTTATGTGTGTACTGGTTTTAGGATTGATGAATTGCTATAATTCAAGCTGAATATTTTAATAAATTTATATTGTATTACAAAAATATCTTATATGTATTTATCATAACTAATATACACAGCAGCATATGCACATATTTTTATTTGTATAAGGGAAGGCGCCAGGGGAACTCTCTGTTTTATACGAAAATCCATTGGGGGAAGGTGGATCCCCATAATCCTCATAGGCGACACCCCCACTACAACATATAGAAACATCCTAACAGCGAAGCGCAGCCTTTAACCAGAATATCTCAGAAGCCCATCTCTCATCTTATCTAGAGATGTGCAGTGGGCATTTTTGGGGTTTTGTGTTTTGGTTTTGAATTTGGTTCTGCGGTCGTGTTTTGGATTCGGACGCGTTTTGGCAAAATCTCCCTTAAGAATTTTTGTCGGATTCGGGTGCGTTTTGGATTCAGGGTTTTTAAAAAAAAAAAACTCAAAAATCGCTTAAATCATAGAATTTGGGGGTAATTTTGATCCTATAGTATTATTATTAACCTCAATAACCATAATTTCCACTCATTTCCAGTAGGGATGAGCGGGTTCGGTTCCTCGGAATCCGAACCCGCCCGAACTTCATGTTTTTTTACACGGGGCCGAGCGACTCGGATCTTCCCGCCTTGCTCGGTTAACCCGAGCGTGCCCGAACGTCATCATCCCGCTGTCGGATTCTCGCGAGGCTCGGATTCTATCGCGAGACTCGGATTCTATATAAGGAGCCGCGCGTCGCCGCCATTTTCACACGTGCATTGAGATTCATAGGGAGAGGACGTGGCTGGCGTCCTCTCCGTTTATAGAGAAGAGAGTGAGACAGTAGAGAGAGACACAGTAGTAATTTTGGGGAGCATTAGGAGGAGTACTAGTTACTTGCTGAAGTGATAGATAGTGTGACTGTATATTATCTGACTTGTGGGGGAGACACTGACAGTGGGGAGCAGTTAGAGTCTGAGAGCAGGACTCAGGAGTACATATAACGTACAGTGCACACTTTTGCTGCCAGAGTGCCACACTGCCATTGTGACCACACTGACCACCAGTATAATATATATTGTGATTGTCTGCTTAGGAGTACTACTTGCAAGTTGCTGATAGTGTGACCAGTGACCTGACCACCAGTCACCACCAGTTTAATATATATATATATATATATATATATATATATATATATATATATAAAATTGTATATAATATATATATATAATATTGTATACCACCTACCCGTGTTTTTTTTTTTCCTTTCTTCTTTATACATACTACTATAGTAGCTTACTGTAGCAGTCTGCGGTGCTGCTGAGCTGACTGTGTCCAGCAGGTCCGTCATCAGTCATTACATAATAAATATATATACCTGTCCGGCTGCAGTACTAGTGATATTATATATATATATATATTGATTTCATCTCATTATCATCCAGTCTATATAGCAGCAGACACAGTACGGTAGTCCATGGCTGTAGCTACCTCTGTGTCGGCAGTCGCTCGTCCATCCATAATTGTATACCACCTACCCGTGTTTTTTTTTTTTTCTTTCTTCTTTATACATACTACTATAGTAGCTTACTGTAGCAGTCTGCGGTGCTGCTGAGCTGACAGTGTCCAGCAGGTCCGTCATCAGTCATTACATAATAAATATATATACCTGTCCGGCTGCAGTACTAGTGATATTATATATATATATATATATTGATTTCATCTCCTTATCATCCAGTCTATATTAGCAGCAGACACAGTACGGTAGTCCACGGCTGTAGCTACCTCTGTGTCGGCAGTCGCTCGTCCATCCATAATTGTATACCACCTACCCGTGTTTTTTTTTTTCTTTCTTCTTTATACATACTACAATAGTAGCTTACTGTAGCAGTCTGCGGTGCTGCTGAGCTGACAGTGTCCAGCAGGTCCGTCATCAGTAATTACATAATAAATATATCTACCTGTCCGGCTGCAGTACTAGTGTGATATAATATATATTGATTTCATCTCATTATCATCCAGTCTATATTAGCAGCAGACACAGTACGGTAGTCCACGGCTGTAGCTACCTCTGTGTCGGCAGTCGCTCGTCCATCCATAATTGTATACCACCTACCCGTGGTTTTTTTTTTTTTCTTTCTTCTTTATACATACTACTATAGTAGCTTACTGTAGCAGTCTGTGGTGCTGCTGAGCTGACAGTGTCCAGCAGGTCCGTCATCAGTCATTACATAATAAATATATATACCTGTCCGGCTGCAGTACTAGTGATATTATATATATATATATATATATATTGATTTCATCTCATTATCATCCAGTCTATATTAGCAGCAGACACAGTACGGTAGTCCACGGCTGTAGCTACCTCTGTGTCGGCAGTCGCTCGTCCATCCATAATTGTATACCACCTACCCGTGGTTTTTTCTTTCTTCTTTATACATACTACTATAGTAGCTTACTGTAGCAGTCTGCGGTGCTGCTGAGCTGACAGTGTCCAGCAGGTCCGTCATCAGTCATTACATAATAAATATATATACCTGTCCGGCTGCAGTACTAGTGATATTATATATATATATATATATATATATATTGATTTCATCTCCTTATCATCCAGTCCATATTAGCAGCAGACACAGTACGGTAGTCCACGGCTGTAGCTACCTCTGTGTCGGCAGTCGCTCGTCCATCCATAATTGTATACCACCTACCCGTGGTTTTTTTTTTCTTTCTTCTTTATACATACTACTATAGTAGCTTACTGTAGCAGTCTGCGGTGCTGCTGAGCTGACAGTGTCCAGCAGGTCCGTCATCAGTAATTACATAATAAATATATCTACCTGTCCGGCTGCAGTACTAGTGTGATATAATATATATTGATTTCATCTCATTATCATCCAGTCTATATTAGCAGCAGACACAGTACGGTAGTCCACGGCTGTAGCTACCTCTGTGTCGGCAGTCGCTCGTCCATCCATAAGTATACTAGTATCCATCCATCTCCATTGTTTACCTGAGGTGCCTTTTAGTTGTGCCTATTAAAATATGGAGAACAAAAATGTTGAGGTTCCAAAATTAGGGAAAGATCAAGATCTACTTCCACCTCGTGCTGAAGCTGCTGCCACTAGTCATGGCCGAGACGATGAAATGCCAGCAACGTCGTCTGCCAAGGCCGATGCCCAATGTCATAGTACAGAGCATGTAAAATCCAAAACACCAAATATCAGTAAAAAAAGGACTCCAAAATCTAAAATAAAATTGTCGGAGGAGAAGCGTAAACTTGCCAATATGCCATTTACCACACGGAGTGGCAAGGAACGGCTGAGGCCCTGGCCTATGTTCATGGCTAGTGGTTCAGCGTCACATGAGGATGGAAGCACTCAGCCTCTCGCTAGAAAACTGAAAAGACTCAAGCTGGCAAAAGCACCGCAAAGAACTGTGCGTTCTTCGAAATCCCAAATCCACAAGGAGAGTCCAATTGTGTCGGTTGCGATGCCTGACCTTCCCAACACTGGACGTGAAGAGCATGCGCCTTCTACCATTTGCACGCCCCCTGCAAGTGCTGGAAGGAGCACCCGCAGTCCAGTTCCTGATAGTCAGATTGAAGATGTCAGTGTTGAAGTACACCAGGATGAGGAGGATATGGGTGTTGCTGGCGCTGGGGAGGAAATTGACAAGGAGGATTCTGATGGTGAGGTGGTTTGTTTAAGTCAGGCACCCGGGGAGACACCTGTTGTCCTTGGGAGGAATAGGGCCGTTGACATGCCTGGTGAAAATACCAAAAAAATCAGCTCTTCGGTGTGGAAGTATTTCACCAGAAATGCGGACAACATTTGTCAAGCCGTGTGTTGCCTTTGTCAAGCTGTAATAAGTAGGGGTAAGGACGTTAACCACCTCGGAACATCCTCCCTTATACGTCACCTGCAGCGCATTCATAATAAGTCAGTGACAAGTTCAAAAACTTTGGGCGACAGCGGAAGCAGTCCACTGACCAGTAAATCCCTTCCTCTTGTAACCAAGCTCACTTGCGTCCGGTATCCGCCGTTAGTTCACAGGGAACTAGACAATTTCTTGAGGCAGTGTGCCCCCGTTACCAAATACCATCTAGGTTCCACTTCTCTAGGCAGGCGATACCGAGAATGTACACGGACGTCAGAAAAAGACTCACCAGTGTCCTAAAAAATGCAGTTGTACCCAATGTCCACTTAACCACGGACATGTGGACAAGTGGAGCAGGGCAGGGTCAGGACTATATGACTGTGACAGCCCACTGGGTAGATGTATGGACTCCCGCCGCAAGAACAGCAGCGGCGGCACCAGTAGCAGCATCTCGCAAACGCCAACTCTTTCCTAGGCAGGCTACGCTTTGTATCACCGGTTTCCAGAATACGCACACAGCTGAAAACCTCTTACGGCAACTGAGGAAGATCATCGCGGAATGGCTTACCCCAATTGGACTCTCCTGTGGATTTGTGGCATCGGACAACGCCAGCAATATTGTGTGTGCATTAAATATGGGCAAATTCCAGCACGTCCCATGTTTTGCACATACCTTGAATTTGGTGGTGCAGAATTTTTTAAAAAATGACAGGGGCGTGCAAGAGATGCTGTCGGTGGCCAGAAGAATTGCGGGACACTTTCGGCGTACAGGCACCACGTACAGAAGACTGGAGCACCACCAAAAACGCCAGAACCTGCCCTGCCATCATCTGAAGCAAGAAGTGGTAACGAGGTGGAATTCAACCCTCTATATGCTTCAGAGGTTGGAGGAGCAGCAAAAGGCCGTTCAAGCCTATACAATTGAGCACGATATAGGAGGTGGAATGTACCTGTCTCAAGCGCAGTGGAGAATGATTTCAACGTTGTGCAAGGTTCTGCAACCTTTTGAACTTGCCACACGTGAAGTCAGTTCAGACACTGCCAGCCTGAGTCAGGTCATTCCCCTCATCAGGCTTTTGCAGAAGAAGCTGGAGGCATTGAAGGAGGAGCTAAAAGGGAGCGATTCCGCTAGGCATGTGGGACTTGTGGATGGAGCCCTTAATTCGCTTAACAAGGATTCACGGGTGGTCAATCTGTTGAAATCAGAGCACTACATTTTGGCCACCGTGCTCGATCCTAGATTTAAAACCTACCTTGGATCTCTCTTTCCGGCAGACACAAGTCTTCTGGGGTTCAAAGACCTGCTGGTGACAAAATTGTCAAGTCAAGCGGAACGCGACCTGTCAACATCTCCTCCTTCACATTCTCCCGCAACTGGGGGTGCGAGGAAAAGGCTCAGAATTCCGAGCCCACCCACTGGCGGTGATGCAGGGCAGTCTGGAGCGACTGCTGATGCTGACATCTGGTCCGGACTGAAGGACCTGACAACGATTACGGACATGTCGTCTACTGTCACTGCATATGATTCTCTCCCCATTGAAAGAATGGTGGAGGATTATATGAGTGACCGCATCCAAGTAGGCACGTCAGACAGTCCGTACTTATACTGGCAGGAAAAAGAGGCAGTTTGGAGGCCCTTGCACAAACTGGCTTTATTCTACCTAAGTTGCCCTCCCACAAGTGTGTACTCCGAAAGAGTGTTTAGTGCCGCCGCTCACCTTGTCAGCAATCTGCGTACGAGGTTACTTCCAGAAAATGTGGAGAAGATGATGTTCGTTAAAATGAATTATAATCAATTCCTCCGTGGAGACATTGACCAGCAGCAATTGCCTCCACAAAGTACACAGGGAGCTGAGATGGTGGATTCCAGTGGGGACGAATTGATAATCTGTGAGGAGCGGGATGTACACGGTGATATATCGGAGGATGATGATGAGGTAAACATCTTGCCTCTGTAGAGCCAGTTTGTGCAAGGAGAGATTAATTGCTTCTTTTTCGGTGGGGGTCCAAACCAACCCGTCATTTCAGTCACAGTCGTGTGGCAGACCCTGTCACTGAAATGATGGGTTGGTTAAAGTGTGCATGTCCTGTTTATACAACATAAGGGTGGGTGGGAGGGCCCAAGGACAATTCCATCTTGCACCTCTTTTTTCTTTCATTTTTATTTGCGTCATGTGCTGTTTGGGGAGTGTTTTTTGGAAGGGCCATCCTGCGTGACACTGCAGTGCCACTCCTAGATGGGCCAGGTGTTTGTGTCGGCCACTAGGGTCGCTTATCTTACTCACACAGCTACCTCATTGCGCCTCTTTTTTTCTTCTTTGCGTCATGTGCTGTTTGGGGAGTGTTTTTTGGAAGGGCCATCCTGCGTGACACTGCAGTGCTACTCCTAGATGGGCCAGGTGTTTGTGTCGGCCACTAGGGTCGCTTAGCTTAGTCATCCAGCGACCTCGGTGCAAATTTTAGGACTAAAAATAATATTGTGAGGTGTGAGGTATTCAGAATAGACTGAAAATGAGTGGAAATTATGGTTTTTGAGGTTAATAATACTTTGGGATCAAAATGACCCCCAAATTCTATGATTTAAGCTGTTTTTTAGGGTTTTTTGAAAAAAACACCCGAATCCAAAACACACCCGAATCCGACAAAAAAAATTCGGTGAGGTTTTGCCAAAACGCGGTCGAACCCAAAACACGGCCGCGGAACCGAACCCAAAACCAAAACCCGAAAAATTTCAAGTGCACATCCCTAATTTCCAGTCTATTCTGAACACCTCACACCTCACAATATTATTTTTAGTCCTAAAATTTGCACCAAGGTTGCTGGATGACTAAGCTAAGTGACCCAAGTGGGCGGCACAAACACCTGGCCCATCTAGGAGTGGCACTGCAGTTTCAGACAGGATGGCACTTACAAAAATAGTCCCCAAACAGCACATGAGGCAAAGATAAATAAAAAAAAAGAGAGGTGCAAGATGGAATTGTCCTTGGGCCCCCCCACCCACCCTTGGGCCCTACCACCCACCCGTATGTTGTATAAACAGGACATGCACACATTAACAAACCCATCATTTCAGCAACAGGGTCTGCCACACGACTGTGGCTGAAATGACTGGTTGGTTTGGGCACCCACCAAAAAAGAAGCAATCAATCTCTCTTGCACAAACTGGCTCTACAGAGGCAGGATGTCTACCTCCTACTCATCGTCCGATTCCTCACCCCTTTCACTGTGTACATCCCCCTCCTCACAGAGTATTAATTCGTCCCCACTGGAATCCACCATCACAGGTCCCTCTGTACTTTCTGGAGGCAATTGCTGGTAAATGTCTCCACGGAGGAATTGATTATAATTCATTTTGATGAACATCATCTTCTCCACATTTTCTGGAAGTAACCTCGTACGTCGATTGCTGACAAGGTTACCGGCTACACTAAACACTCTTTCGGAGTACACACTGGAGGGGGGGCAACTTAGGTAAAATAAAGCCAGTTTGTGCAAGGGCCTCCAAATTGCCTCTTTTTCCTGCCAGTATACGTACGGACTGTCTGACATGCCTACTTGGATGCTGTCACTCATATAATCCTCCACCATTCTTTCAATGGTGACAGAATCATATGCAGTGACAGTAGACGACATGTCAGTAATCGTTGGCAGGTCCTTCAGTCCGGACCAGATGTCAGTTTTCGCTCCTGACTGCCCTGCATCACTGCCAGCAGGTGGTTTTGGAAATGTTATCCTTTTCCTGGCAGCTCCAGTGGCGGTAGAAAATGAAGGAGGAGATGTTGGCGGGGCACGTTCCACTTGACTTGACAAGTGTCTCACCAACAGGTCTTTGAACATCTGCAGACTTGTATCTGCCGGAGAGATAAAACTTAGGCTTTAAACCTAGGATTGTGCACGGTGGCCAAAATGTAGTGCTCTGATTTCAACAGATTGACCACCCGTGAATCCTGGTTAAGCGAATGAAGGGCTGCATCCACAAGTCCCACATGCCTAGCGGAATCGCTCCGTTTTAGCTCCTCCTTCAATCTCTCCAGCTGCTTCTGCAAAAGCCTGATGAGAGGAATGACCTGACTTAGGCTAGCAGTGTCTGAACTGACTTCACGTGTGGCAAGTTCAAAGGGTTGGAGAACCTTGCACAACTTTGAAATCATTCTCCACTGCACTTGAGTCAGGTGCATTCCCCCTCCTTTGCCTATATCGTAGGCAGCTGTATAGGCTTGAATGGCCTTTTGCTGCTCCTCCATTCTCTGAAACATACAGAGGGTTGAAATCCACCTCGTTACCACCTATTGCTTCAGCTGATGGCAGGGCATGTTCAGGAGTGTTTGCTGGTGCTCCAGTGTTCGGCACACGATGGCTGAATGCTGATAGTGGCCCGCAATTCTTCAGGCAACCGACAGCATCTCCTGCATGCCCCTGTCTTTTTAAAAAAATTCTGCACCACCAAATTCATTGTATGTGCAAAACATGGGACGTGCTGGAATTTACACAGATGTAATGCACGCATAATATTGGTGCATTTTCCGATGTCACAAATCCCCAGGAGAGTCCAATTGGGGTAAGCCAAACTGCGATGATGTTCCTCAGTTTCCGTAAGAGGTTGTCAGCTGTGTGCCTCTAATGGAAAGCGGTGATACAAAGCGTAGCCTGCCTAGGAACAAGTTGGCGTTTGCAAGATGCTGCTACTGGTGCCGCTGTTGCTGTTGTTGCTGCGGGAGGCAATACATCTACCCAGTGGGCTGTCACAGTCATATAGTCCTTAGTCTGCCCTGCTCCACTTGTCCACATGTCCGTGGTTAAGTGGACAGTGGTTACAACTGCATTTTTTAGCACACTGGTGACTCTATTTCTGACGTCTGTGTACATTCTCGGTATCGCCTGCCTAGAGTAGTGGAACCTAGATGGTATTCGGTACCAGGGACACACTACCTCAACCAATTCTCTAAGTCCCTGTGAACTAACGGCGGATACCGGACGCACGTCTAACACCAACATAGTTGTCAAGGCCTGAGTTATCCGCTTTGCAACAGGATGACTGCTGTGATATTTCACCTTCCTCGCAAAGGACTGTTGGACAGTCAATTGCTTACTGGAAGTAGTACAAGTGGCCTTCTGACTTCCCCTCTGGGATGACGATCGACTCCCAGCAGCAACTACAGCAGCGCCAGCAGCAGTAGGCGTTACACTCAAGGATCCATCGGAGGAATCCCAGTTAGGAGAGGTCTCGTCAGACTTGCCAGTGACATGGCCTGCAGGACTATTGGCGTTCCTGTCTAAGGAGGAAATTGAGATTGAGGGAGTTGGTGGTGTGGTTTGCAGGAGCTTGGGTACAAGAAGAAGAAGGGATTTAGTTGTCAGTGGACTGCTTCCGCTGTCACCCAAAGTTTTTGAACTTGTCAATGACTTCTGATGAATGCGCTCCAGGTGACGTATAAGGGAGGATGTTCCTAGGTGGTTTATGTAAATTTCCTCCTCAGCGCCAGCAACACCCATATCCTCATCCTGGTGTACTTCAACAGTGACATCTTCAATTTGACTATCAGGAACTGGACTGTGGGTGCTCCTTCCAGCACTTGCAGGGGGCGTGCAAATGGTGGAAGGAGCCACCTCTTCCCATCCAGTGTTGGGAAGGTCAGGCATTGCAACCGACACAATTGGACTCTCCTTGGGGATTTGTGATTTAGAAGAACGCACAGTTCTTTGCTGTGTTTTTGCCAGCTTAAGTCTTTTCATTTTTCTAGCGGGGGGATGTGTGCTTCCATCCTCATGTGAAGCTGAACCACTAGCCATGAACATAGGCCAGGGCCTCAGCCGTTCCTTGCCACTCCGTGTTGTAAATGGCATATTGGCAAGTTTACGCTTCTCCTCAGACGCTTTTAATTTAGATTTTTGGGTCATTTTACTGAACTTTTGTTTTTTGGATTTTACATGCTCTCTACTATGACATTGGACATCGGCCTTGGCAGACGACGTTGTTGGCATTTCATTGTCTCTGCCATGACTAGTGGCAGCAGCTTCTGCACTAGGTGGAAGTGGATCTTGATCTTTCCCTATTTTATCCTCCAAATTTTTGGTCTCCATTTTTTAATGTGTGGAATTATATGCCAGTAATATATCTGGAATTAGATGGCAGTAATGTCTGGAATTAGATACCACTAGATAGATACCAGATACCACTGTGACTGGAATGATGATGACCTATGCACAGTGACAGAATACTACCACAGCACCCTACAGCAGCAAGATGCAGCACAAGACACTGGACTTTTAGTAATGTACTGTAGTATACTGGTCACCACAATGTAGCACAAGACAATCAGTAGTGATACTGAGCACTGATGAGGATACTAGAACTGACACTGGGCAGCGAGAACAGCACTGGACTATTGTACTGTAGTATACTGGTCACCACAATGCAGCACAAGACAATGAGCAGTGATACTGAGCACTGATGAGCATACTAGATCTGACACTGAGCAATGAGATGCAGCACTGGACTATTGTACTGTAGTATACTGGTCACCAGAATGCAGAACAAGACAATGAGTAGTGATACTGAGCACTTATGAGGATACTAGAACTGACACCAGGCAACGAGATGCAGCACTGGACTATTATACTGTAGTATACTGGTCACCACAATGCAGCGCAAGACAATGAGCACTGATCCTGAGCACTGATGAGGATACTAGAACTGACACTGAGCTGAGAGATGCAGCACTGGACTATTGTGCTGTAGTATACTGGTCACCACAATGCAGCACAAGACAATGAGTAGTGATACTGAGCACTGATGAGGATACTAGAACTGACACTGGGCAACGAGATGCAGCACTGGACTATTGTACTGTAGTATACTGGTCACCACAATGCAGCACAAGACAATGAGTAGTGATACAGATTGATGAGGATACTAGAACTGACGCTGGGCAACGAGATGCAGCACTGGACTATTGTATTGTAGTATACTGGTCACCACAACGCAGCACAAGACAATGAGCACTGATCCTGAGCACTGATGAGGATACTAGAACTGACACTGAGCAGCGAAATGCAGCACTGGACTACTGTACTGTAGTATACTGGTCACCACAATGCAGCACAGATACTGATCACTGATATTGAGCTGATATTGAGGTTTCCACTCAGAGAACGTAGCCACGTCCTCTCGCTCTCTCTCGACAATGCATGAGTGAAAATGGCGGCGACGTGTGGCTCTTTATATGGAGTCCGAATCTCGCGAGAATCCGACAGTGGGATGATGACGTTTTTCCTCGTTTGGGTTTTCCGAGTAAGGCGGGAAGAACCGAGGCTGCTTCGGACCCGTGTAAACCACGTGAAGTTCGGGGGGGGGGGGGTTCGGTTCTCGGTGAATCGAACCCGCTCATCTCTAATCTTAACCCTTTGTTTTATGTTCACTGTTTCCCTCATCTGAGTCACCCTAGTCCTTTTAGGATGTATGCTCTCATGAGCATGGCCCTCTCCACTCTTGTACTTTTCCTTCTCTTTCTTATATGATCATCTACTCTGTACTCCCTAAAATGGCACATAACTCGTTTCCCTGTGCTTGTTTGAGTGTTATGACTGCTTATGCAGCAATGTTTAGATTAGCTGAAGGCTACATAAGCCTGAGGCCATATAAGAGCCCAATTTTTTGTGATTGGTTGTTTATGACAAAGCAAATAAAAAGCCAAAAACACCTGGCGCTGTGATTGACTACAGACGAATGCAGCAATCCCAAAAGGGTCTTTGGTTTTAACCCTTACTATTGAACTACAAGAAAAACAAGGCTGGGACTGCGCAATTCACTCTGATATGGATATTTATTATCACATAAAATTAATCTCTAAAAATATTTAAACACATACAAACACATACAATACTAGATGCCGGCCAGCATCACATAAAAATTATAATATGAAACCAATTAATATAGCGCTAATGGGTCTAATAATAGAGGATATACTACTTGCTTCCAATATATGCCTAATACACTTTATATCCTAAATTTATACGCTAAAAATGAACCATTAATAACTTTCTCTTGAAATATTAGTTATATCACTTTCAATAGATTTAAACCAAGATAGATTGTCCAGTGCTTTTTTTTGGTTTGTGACATGCAACCATGCCGAGTATTTTTCCTTTTAGATAGTGATATTTTATCCCAGCATAAATTCAGTTAATAGCTCGGTCCAAATCAGAAAGTCTTTCTCCTCAATTAAAAGACATCCACATTCAATTATGCACTTAGAACAGCATTATCCACATTTCGGGCTTCTGCCGTTTAGCTAGACAGATCATACATGATTAAAGCCTCTTATAAAGCAATTATAGCATTCCACTTTTTCAGGGTATAATACTATGCCTGTGCAAAGTTCTTGGATAAACCCCTCCCGGCTGGTTTTAGCCTTATCTGGAGCCTCCGGGTTCTCACTGCGGCGTGTTTCTCTTCCCAACCTCAGTGGGGTTTCTTATGCCTGCGGCCGGCCGGCCCGTTAGTGTCTCCGCTGCTAACTCCTGTAATGACAGACGCGTTTCCCCGCCTTCTATTGCGTCGGCGGCTTCTTCAGTGTCAGATGAATTGCGCAGTCCCAGACTTGTTTTTCTTATGACAAAGCAGTTGCTAGGTAGATTAGTGTTTTCTCTGGTATTTTTCCTATAGGATTATAGGGCTGTCCGTCAAGGGTTTAGGGGTTGGGCTCGGAATAATATATAAGCCATAGTCATGTGCCTCAGACTGGCCCAGGAAGGCTGAGTACAGATTGCATGTATATATTGTTTTAAGTCATTTCTTTTGGTGTCTCCTTTTGGCCCTGTTTTTGCCCCCCCCCCCTTCTCTCCCTACGTGTTTTTTATTAATTTCAATATGGTCCTTGTGTCCCTGTCCCCCGCCCTCCTCTGCCTGCATACCTGCTGGTCCTCTCCCCCCCCCCCTTCGTTTGGCTTCCGGCGCTGGCGTCCCCGGAGCAGGGCCTGCCCTGTCTCCGACCCGGCATCCGACCATGCGCGGCAGGGTCGTGCCGCTGCGTCCCCTGCTTCTCCCCCTGCTGCTTCGCTGGATGGGGTGGTGTGGTGCCCCTACCACGGCAGGCTCTGGCGCTGTGCGGCCGCAGTCGCGGGGGTCATCCCCGGTGACTGTTTGGGTTGCGAGCGGCTCTCTCCTCCGGCCCGGCTGCTCCGGGTGCATCCCCTGCCCCCTCCCCATTTCCGGCCCTGTGAGCCCACGTGGTGCCGGTCGGCGCGGGGCTGGCTGCGGGGGGGCGTGTGGGGGGAGGTGGGCGGCGTGTCCTATGGCTGGGGTGGGGATGGGGTCTGCTGCACTAGGTGCAGCTGGGGTGTGCCACCAGGCTGGGGGGCTGGAAATGGGGTCACTCAGTGGGGGTGGGTGGGGGGATCATAGCCCAGGCACCCCGGTTTTGGGTACGGGTTTGCGGTGGGGGGTGCCGTACCGAGGGTGGCCCCTTTAGCGGGGGTCGCCTGCCGCTCGGCTCGCGGAGGGGGTCTCTCCTGCGTAG
Organism: Pseudophryne corroboree; assembly: GCF_028390025.1. Taxonomy (NCBI): domain Eukaryota; kingdom Metazoa; phylum Chordata; class Amphibia; order Anura; family Myobatrachidae; genus Pseudophryne; species Pseudophryne corroboree. The sequence goes on along the minus strand of NC_086448.1, from coordinate 222,185,447 downwards.
CCCCCCCTTCTAGCATGGGGCTGTTCCATCCTGCGCCCTCCCCGTGTCGCGGCTTGCAGGTGCCCCCGTAGTGCCAGGCTGCGATGGTGCGGATGGTGCCTGCCCTGTACCTTGTTTCTCCAGTGGCTGGGTTAGCCGGGGGTCGGTTCCAGCAGTTTTTACCCGGTGCTCGTCCCTGCCCCATGGCGCAGACGGTTACCACATCTTCCGTGGCGCGCCACCCGGGTCTGCTGGCTCCTACCCCCTGCAAATTTTCACCCTATTGGCTCAGTTTTGGCCCCTGGGGTTCAGCCCACGTGGTCGGTCACCTGCCCTTGGGGCGCCCCCCTCCCCCCCTCCTGACTGTGCCTCCTGTTTCGTCATCGAAACGCGGGCGCTTCCTGCGCTTGTTGTCCCCTCTATTTTTGTCTGCGCAGGTGTCTGCGGGTCCGGGGGAGTCAGGGCATTAGCACGAAGGAACCGGAGGCCAGGGAGGGATGCAGCGGAAGACGCACCGCCGAGATCGGTGGTGGTGGCGGCAGCTGATGGTGTTCCAGGTCCTTCAGGCATCGGTGAGCATGCTGTTGTTTCTCCTTATTGTTACAGTACTTTTAACCTTCTGTAGGGTTCCTTTTGTTCTCCTTGGCGCCCACGTTAGTTGGCACGGCTCATTGCGCGGCGCGTGGCGTTAGGCATCTCGGATAGGCAGGGCACCGGCGGCTGCTGCTCCCTCCGCCCCCTGCGGTTCTGCGGAGAAGGCAGACGGGGGGGGTGGCGTTGGGGAAACGGCTTTCCGTACTTTCATCTGTGGTTACGGTTTTGGATTTTACGGATTGTGGCACCGGGTCGCGACCTGCCGCGTATCCCCACATGGTGCAGTTTTGTGTCAGCGCACGCAATTTAAATCCTAGGTTTCCGCTTGGGGAGATTACGACGTGAAGTCCATCGTGATCGGGTGGGAACGTCATTTTTTCCTTGGGTTTGTGGTTGGGGGTCACCCGGCAGGCCGGACCGCACAGTGGGGTCCCAGGTCGCTGGCCCCTCGCAGTTGGCGCTTCTGTTTTGCGCTCATTGGTAGGGGGGGTTCGCTTGTGGCAGGGGCTAGTACACCACAGGCGTCCACTCCCGTTTTCCTCACTCATGCGAATTTGTGAGGCCTGTCACCCGTCCAGTGCCGGTGCCCCAGCCACGAGTGGGTAACCTGCCCGTGGTGGCGCGCCGGTGTTTTATGTCCGCTCACGCTGTCCCGCATCAGGTCCGGCGGAAGGTGGACGCAGAACCGGCTTGGGGCTCGTGTGGGCTCTATGCCGTTTTTTCCTCTCTTCACGACTTGTGCATCTTCCCTGTGGGGTTGGTGCCCAAGGACCCTGGCTAGTTCCGCCTTATCCTACATTTGTCTTATCCTCATGGGGTTTCTTTTCATGCTCCTTTTCCGAGACCGTGCGCAGGGTGAGTATTAGTCTTTTAGGGACTCTGCGTTTTGTTTCGTGAATATGGGCCGGGTACCTCCTTTTTGGCTAACTTATACGTTGGGTCGTGTTTTCGCCTCTTCCCCTGCGCCCCTATCCCCTGCAATTTTTTCGGGCCTCGATTAGGTGCCAGTTTTCTGCGGCCAGGTGCGTGTCCCTGGGGTTTCTGTCTCATGTGCCTCTTTGGGAAATGCAGCACTTTCTTGCGTTGGTGCATACTGTCCGTCTCCGCCCCCCCACCCCCCCCACCCCGGTGTTGCTCGTTACCGGGACTATTTTCTCTTCATGGGTCTGGGAGGCATTTCGGTTTGCAGCTATCCTTCTTTAGGTTGCCAGGTCTTGTTCGGGGTCCTGGGTGTTTCCCGTTGCCCCGGTGCGCTGCTCGGGCCCTACCGGTTGCCTGAGTTTTCAGGGGTTGGCACTGGGCACAATGGCGGGTTGCTGTCGCCTCCCCGCTGTCAAGTTACCGACACTTTTGTTTTTTGTTAACCACTGCTTGGGGCAATGCGAAGTTTGGTTTTAGCGGGTGCAGTTGTCGTTCAGCTCCCCCCCTTTTTGCGAGCAGGTTTATCCCCATGGGTGGCATAGTTTGCAGGAAACCTACGGGCCGCTGCGGGGTCGGCCAGGTAGTGTCACGCAGTTTCCCTTCCCGCGAGATCAGAGATGTTTTCGTGGATTCGGTCTTCAGTCCTATAGTCTTGTTACGGGGAGTTTTTTCGGGCCTCCTCCTCCTTGTTCCCTCCGGTCCCCCTAGGCTTTGCGACTGTTGCGACATCTGTTTGCCTGCTTGCGGCGCAGTTTTACCATTGCGCGCCCGGAGTCGGATTGGGTTTGCGGATGCTTTGTCTCATTTCAGTTTTATAAGTGCAGTGAGTGGGTTCCGGGGGTGGCGACATAGGTTTTCTCATGCCCGTTCTCTGTCGGGCGGATTGTACGGGTGGCTACTCGGACTAGGCATGCATTGGCTCCTTCCTCGTTTGGGGCGTCTGCTGCATCCTGGTGTTTTTTCAGTAGGTTGGATACAGCGGGTGTGTCCCTGGTAGACGGTTTGATGGTTTTCGTGTTCGAGCGTTATCTGGGAGGTAGGTCCAAGGCAGCCATGTATCCTGCCCTTGCGGGCATTTCCTTCTGTTCTAGGCTGCGCGGTCTGGTGGACCCCACCTGGTCTTTTGCCCCTTTCGTGGGCGCTTAAGGGTTGGGGTTAGGGTTAGGGTGCTGCTGATACCCGTAGGCCTGCTACGTATCAATTTTTGGTGGAGTTGCTGGATGTGCTGCCTCCTGTCGCCGAGGCGGTGTTGGAGGTGGCCCCCCTGTTTTAGATTAGCCCTTGCTTGGCTTTCTTCTGGGTTTGGTGGGTAAGCGAGTAGTGGCGAGCAGCAGGCATTTCGGGATTCCGGGGCCTTTTCTGTAACGCGTGTTGAAGGATGGTCGGTGGCTCTGCAGGATGGTGTGATCCAAATCAGATCAAGCAGCTGGGGGTCGCTGGGTGTCCTTGGAGGCCCAGGAGGGTGTCTGCCCGCTGCGCCTGGTACATGAGTATAGATGGGCCTCCGGGGGGGTGACCAGTTGCTGATACAGGCACTCGCTGGTCCTCTCACTAATTTACAGTTTGCTGCTGTGTTTGGGGTCGGTACCCATTCCTTGTGGAATGGGGCGGCTGACCATGCGGCGGCCACAGGGTCCGCCACGGCAGCTGTTCAGGAGCTGGGTCATTGGGGGTGTACTTTTAGGCCCTGTTCCTTGTGGTTTGGGGTGGCTATCATGCGGCAGCCATTGGGTCCTCCACGGCTGCTGTTCAGGAGTTGGGCCGTTGGCGGTATATTTTTTAGGTCCTATTCCTTGCGGATTGGGGAGGCTGCCATGCGGCAGCCATGGGGTCCTCCACAGCAGCTATTCCGGAGCTGGGCCGTTGGAGATATACTTCTTAGGTCCTATTCCTTGCGGATTGGGGCGGCTGACCATGCGGCAGCCACTGGGTCCGCCACGGCGGCTATTCAGGAGCGGGCCGTTGGAGGTATACTTCTTAGGTCCTGTTCCTTGCGGATTGGGGAGGCTGCCATGCGGCGGCCATAGGGTCCTCTGCAGCAGCCGTTTCAGGAGCTGGGGCGTTGGAGGTATACTTCTTAGGTCCTATTCCTTGCGGATGGGGGTGGCTACCATGCGGCAGCCACAGGGTCCTCAGGAGGTGGTCCGTTGGAGGTATACTTTTTAGGTCCTATTCCTTGCGGATGGGGGTGGCTAACATGCGGCAGCCACAGGGTCCTCCACGGCAGCTATTCAGGAGGTGATCCGTGGAGGTATGCTTACTATAAGTCCTTCTGCATGTGGATGTTTAGTTGCGCCTGTTGCGCTAACCCAAAAACTTGTTTACCCGTCGGTTTTTGAACGGGTAGCGTTCAGGAATCGAGGGTGTGAAGTGAATTTTTTAATTTTCCTCCGAGGGGGCCTAATTACAATTGGCTCCTCAAAGGTCCACGGGAGGTTTTTTGAGTTTTCTCCTTCACTTGGGTTAATTCTGTTCTCTGTCACTTGGTTTTCCTATGTGATGTATGTCAGTGTGATGATGTTAGGGTGTTTTTCTTTTGCAGCCGTCGATGGTTTGAACAGGAGTGGCTGGTTGGCCACTCTTACAATTTTTGGGCGGCAGGGCATTCCTTGGCGCGTAGAACAGCTGATGTTTTGGTCAGGGTGGTTTGTTGGTTGGGTGTCCGTGGTTAAGGGATACTGAGGGGTATTTGTACAGCTCCTTTGCCACCGTGCGCATAGTTGGGGTCGTACTGGCGGTATTGTCCTGCGTTTTGGGCGGCGCTGATAGGGGTCGCGTCGACAGCATCTACCTCAATTTGTTCATTAAGGCTGATTTCATGGGCCACGTTGTCACTGGCCGGAGATCCGTTTTGGGTGGTCAATTAGTCCAGCGTTTTTTCATTGGAGGGGGCGGTGCTTTTCTCAGCTATTGAGAAAGCCAGCCAGATGGTAATTCTGCTTTTTCGTTGTTGTTACGGCTTTTAGGTGGAGTAGTTGTCAGGCATCCTCTGCTTGTACTGCGTCAGCGGCAGTTCTACAAGGAGGATGGGGTTCGTCTTCTCCGGCTGGAGTTTTCGGGTTTTCTTGAATGGGGTTTTGGTCCTTTCCGTTAGCGATCTTGTTTTCAGGGTTTTTATTGGTTTGGATGGCGGGGTAGTTTGTTAAACCTTTGTGGCGGGAAGTCGCTACCAACCAGCGGTCAGATGGGCATAAGTGGTCATTGTGGGGCACCCTCTTTAGAAGGACGGCAGGTGTGTCCTTACCTTGCGGTTGGACATTTAGACGTTCCCCTGCGGGAACCGAACGTTTGCCAGAGAAAAGAGTGGTGAGTCCTGCACAATGCGGGTTATGCAGGGAGGAGGCGGTGTTGTGGTTTAGTCCCCTCCTCAGTTTTTGTGTTTCAATCTAAATGACTGGAGCTGGTGTCTGGTAGCGACTTTTCCTTTGCCATCCTCCAATATAAAATCAATTCAATTACAATTATAGTTTAAAGAACAGGTCAGCGATCAATAAATATCGTCTGACCTTTAACTACAGCTAACCGTGTCCGTGTCGTTATTTTAGTGTGTCGTTATTTTAGTGGTAAGCTAGCGTAAAGAAGTGTTTATGTCAATCACAATAAAATTATGGGCTCCTTATATACCATATACTTGTCCTTCATTGTCTTGTACTGTAAGTCGCTGTTTTCTTGTTCTGCTCATTTGTTTATGTACTTGTTAGGTGCTGCAGAACCCTTGTGGCACCATATAAATAAATAAATAAATAAGTGATAATAATAATAATCTCTAAAATCTCTTGGCATAGGATATCCTTATCTATCCTGTTAAACATTATGGGCAAGACTATTCCTTTTAAACGTATTTGAAGTGCAACATTGGGTAACTGAAGAAGAGTTACAAAAGTACAAGGGAACAGAGGTAGTTTTGAGGAGTTCAGACATTAAATGACAGGTTATTTAGTACAGATAGAAAATGGTAAATCTCTCTGCCACTGTAAAGGGCATTAAATATGTACTGTAATCAGAGGCGGATTGGCCATAGGGTCTACAGGGAAGATTCCTGGTGGGCCGACGCACCTGTGGGGCCTGTTTTGTTTGAGGGCATGTGGTCCTTTTTCTAGACATAATGAATAAGATGCAAAATAATTTGCATATAAAAATGACTTTGCCACTTAGCCTGTGATTGCAGATGATCTAGTGTATGCTTTGTCTGTCTGCTTGGCTGACATATAAGATTGAGGGAATAGTGATTGGGATACAGTTAATGTAATAAGCAAGAAAATATATCTTTCCAAAGAATGATATAGTTTCCTAAATTCTGAAGGTGTATCATATAATGTGGTCTTAATGTTTAATTTTATTTATTTTTAACTTCCCCCTTGATGCTGGACATGCCCACTATCTGGAAAGTCTTGGGGGGGGGGGGGGGTGCTGCTGCCATGGCTAAACCTTACACCTCTGGTGCTGCCCATGTGGGGCCACTAGTACAAATTTTTTCAGGGCCACTTTTTGTTCCCAATCCGCCCCTGACTTTAATAGTCACAGTTTGAGAAAAAGTGGTACACTTTTAGATGTTTTTGGCCTCATCTGGAGTTGAACAATTTGTGCTCTGAGTCTAACAGTACATACACTATATTTTTTTTCTTTTTATAAAAGAGTGTGTATGTGGAGTTGCACACATATACAGATGCATACAATTAAAACAATGGCCGTCATTCCAAGTTGATCGCTAGCTGCCATTGTTCGCTGCATAGCGATCATTTAAAAAACAGCAAAACTGTGCATGCGTATGCACCGCAATGCGCACGCACGGCGTATGGGTACAAAGAGCATCGTGGTTTTGCACAGGTTCTAGCAACGCTTTCAGTCGCATTGGCGAATGCAGGGAGATTGACAGGAAATGAGAGTTTCTGGGTGGCAACTGACCGTTTTCTGGGAGTGTTTGGAAAAACGCAGGCATGGCCGGGCGTTTGCTGGGCGGGATCTGATGTCATTACCTTGTCATTCATTGCAGCAATCATCGCACAGAATAAGTAACTACAGGGCTGGTCTTGTTCTGCACAAAATGTGTTTGCTGCCATTCGGCTGCACAGGCGTTCTCACTCCTGCAAAGTGAAAATACACTCCCCCGTGGGCGGCGACCATGCATTTGCACGGCTGCTAAAAGTAGCTAGCGAGCGATCAACTCGGAATGAGGGCCAATGTTTTATTTTCTCCAAGTGTACAAAAAAAAGCTAACCACATTTCTTGTGCTTACATGTACCCAAAACTGACAACAACATAGTGACATACAATACAGAAATCATTTTAGTTGCCAGTATACAGTATGATAGAGAAAGCATTCTAATGTAAAATAAAGACTGCATTCCAATGAACTCATATTAATACAGAGAGCATCCTAATGTAAAATACAGACTGCATCAAAATAGCCTCATCCTGGTAACAACCGTACAATACAGAGAGCATGTGAGAACATGCCAAACAATGAAAGAGCTTCCGAGTAACAACCATACAATACAGACAGTACCCTAGTGACGGGTGGTAGTCATGTGACCGCCGGTCGGCTGACCGACAGTCACATGACCTCCTCCGTGAGCCCGACGGCTCACTATCCCGATGGTCGGCATGCAACAGGGACTATTTCCACTCGTGGGTGTCCACGACACCCATAGAGTGGGAATAGAACCCGTGGCGACCGCAGGTCGCCACCGAGCCCGCAAGGGGCTTGCTGCACTCGCCCCTCCCCGCCGGGATCCCGGCGTCGGTATGCTGCCGGGATCCCGGCGTCGGTAAGGTGACCGGCGGTCAGGAGACCGCCGGTCACCCGTACTACACCCCTAGTGACTGTTATATAATATAGAGAGCTTACTTGTTACTATCAATCTATACATATAGCATTCTTGTAACCACAGTAATAAACATAGAGCAGACTGGTGACTACTGTACAATATAGAGAGCATCCCAGTAACCACTATACAATACAGAGAGCATCTAAGTGTCACCATACAATGCAGAGAGCATCTGAGTGAATGTCATACAATACATGGAGCATCCCAGTGTCTACCATACGATAGAGCATTTGAATGAATGTCATACTTACAGAATACATCCAAGTGACCATTATACAATACAGTGAACATCCTTGTGACATATAATAAGAGCATACTTTTGTGACCTCAAAACAATATCATATGCTTATAACAAGTTAACCTCTTAAAATCATTAACTACTTAAGTATCACCATAAGAGCCCCATTCAACATAATTAACCCATTTATAATAACTAACTCCATCATATTATTAATTTTCTCCCACATCATAAGTTAATTTCTTTCAATAAGTGAGAATGATTATGAATAAAGTTAATGTCAACAATCATCCAGAGGGACAGAGTTCTCTGAACAAGTACATGTCTTCATGCAAAATGCAACATAGTTGCAGATACTTTTTTTTTTTTCAAAACTGTTTTTATTATAGTTTTTTGTTCAATAAAGGTGAATACATGGACAGTACAATAATTCTGACAACCAATAGAAGGTCAAACAAATATAAATGAATACTCAATGTTATTGGACCTAAACAGACCAAGAACAATAGTGTGCAACTACACCTGTCTTCAGAAAGGCAGAAACAATGTGCAACAGGGAAAGGGTAAGGGCAGGGGTGGAAGAGGGGGGGGGGGAATGGCACTTCCAGAGTATGAAGGTACACTGATAAACGACATGATGAAGGTAGCAGCATGTGCATTAATAAAGCATATTGAAGGCAAAACTTAAATAATGCAACTGTAAAGAGAAAGTTGGCATAAAGCCACTAAGTTAGGGAAAAGAGAGAGAAGAAGGAAACATAGAGGGAAGCAATACAGTAGACCTAGAATAGCGAGATATCACAAAACTCCACGACAGGCTTTTAGGTGATATAGACCCGATAGGGAGGGAGAGAGAAAAGGGAGGGGCGAGATGAGACAAAGGAAAGACTTATAAGGTTTCATGCTCCGAAATTATGTGACCATTGTCCAAGAAGTGTTTTCGAAGGTCTGAACAAACATAGCGTGAGTCGTTGCGTCTAGAGTGGAAATATAAGGGTCCCATTTCCTATAATAGTTCGCAAGGCCAGGGGGACCATGGAGTTGGATGGTCCTGCGGTCTAGGTAGAGATTTTGTAGCATAATTTTTAAAACTTCCCTTAGTGACGGGACAGTACTAACAGTCCAGTGTTTCAAGATCGTCTTTTTTGCGACCGTGAAGAGCATAGTAAACATGGGGAACAAAGAGTAGAGGCCCTTGATATCATTCCACATTGTGAAATTTATGCAGAGGCACGCTAGGGGATCGGGTCTCAAGGAGAGCGAAAAATGGTTGTTGATAAACCCAAAAAGTTTATTCCAAAAACGCCTGATCTTAGTACATTTCCAGGGACAGTGAAAAAAGTCAGCTCTTGCCCCCCTGCAGTTTGGGCATCTGTCAGAGACAGATGGGTTGATGTACGATTGGATACAGGGAGGGAGGTAGGCTCTGTGAAGGGACTTGAGTAGTTGCAGATACTTTAATGTATCCATATGTAAGCTCGATTATTCTGCCTATTGGGGAATGTGTGCACCTGTATTATGGTCGGTCTGTGGGCCTAATTCAAACCTGATCACTAGGCTGCGTTTTCGTACAGCCTGCGATCAGAACTGAACTGCACATGCGTATGCACAGCAATCTGCAGGCGCGTTGGACCGCAGCGACGGGGAGTGCTGGGCAGCGACGGGATGGTGCGAGAAAAGCAATCGCAGGGGCGATCGCAAGATGACTAATAGGAAGCACCATTTGTGGGTGGCAACTGACCGTTTTTAAGGAGTGTCCGGAGAAACGCAGGAAGGACCAGGCGTTTGAAGGGAGAGTTTCTGACATCAGCTCCGGCCCCGATCATCGCACTGGAAGAGTAAGTCATGGGCTGTGCAGAGACTGCACAAACTTCCTGCACAGCGATTTCTCCCTCCCCCCTGTAGGCGGCAACTACCTGATCGCAAGGATGCAAAAATTGCACCCTTGTGTGAATTGTACCATAAGGCATGCCAAGCAGATCCATGAAAAGAGTTAAATAGATTTTTATAGCAGAGTAATATTATACAGATCTATAGAGCATGGAACTTAAAATTCTGCTCTTGATAAAGGGGGTCATTCCGAGTTGATCGTAGCTGTGCTAAATTTAGCACAGCTACTATCAGGCACTCAGACATGCGGGGGACGTCCAGCACAGGGCTAGTCCGCCCGCATGTCGGTGCCGGCCTCCCCCCACGGAAATGCAAAAGCATCGCACAGCAGTGATGCTTTTGCATGTAAGGAGTTACTCCCGGCCAGCACAGCTCCTGCGGCTGGCCGGGAGAACCTCTTCGCTGCCCCGGGTCGCAGCGGCTGCGTGTGACATCACGCAGCCGCTGCCTGCCCCCCCCAATGGTCTGGCCATGCCTGCATTGGCCGGACCACGCCCCCTAAATGGTGGCTTAACACCGCCGTCCAGCCCCCTCCCGCCCAGCAACCGCTTCTGCCTCAGAGGCGATCGCTAGGCAACGACAGCTGGCATGCGCAGGCGCACTGCGGTGCCGGCACATGCGCAGTTCCGACCCGATCGCCATGCTGCGATAAACTGCAGTGAGCGAACTTTGAATGACTCCCAAAATGCATACATCTGCTCAGTTTCTGTATGAAAGATAATTTGATTATACAATGAGTAACAGGTTTTCAAGATAAGTGTTAAAAGTGTAAAGTAAAAGGCATTTCTAGTTCTTTAAGTGAACCTACACAAACTCCAATTTTGACAGAATAATAAATCTATGTTGGACCCTCCCTGGAAACCCTCACTACAGTATGTGTCACTCTAACAGCTGCCTCCTTATTGTTGTGAAGAAACTTATTCCCAGAGTGAATCGAAACATCCTAACTCGACTCCACCCAGCTCCCCAGTGTAAATAAATATATTGATTGTTTAAAGAACATAAAAAATGGGTGTTAACTTACAGTACTTACTCTGCCTGATGCTGAAAGACTCATATCCATCATAATGGATATGAAAAGCTTAGGTCTCATGTTGTTCAAGACAAGTATTACCTAACCTTGCAAGATTTAGGGCTCTGCCGGATGTATCAAACACCAAGAGCTGGCTGTCTGCTGAACACCCCTTACTGTCACCCATTAGCAGGGATAGACTGGGGCTCTAAAACAGCCTTGGCCTATTATTCTGCATGTACGCACAACAAGGGGGTGTGGTCATGGCTTACAAGGGAGTTCCACAAGTTAGGCCCGACCTTGCAGCATTCCCCCATCTCTCTGTATGCTGGGTGGACAATCAGAGCGCCGGCAGGTGAAGCTGTTCAGTCCGCCCATGTGTCCATGTGCCAGGCAGCCGAGCAGAGCACTGGGAGGATGACCTGCTTGGCCAGTTCTCTCTGTGTGGCTGTACCGGTCCATTAGGCCATCAGCCATTCTGGTGTTTACCAGAAGGGCCAGATGACCAGTCCAGCCCTGCCCACTAGGCAGGAGCTAGGGCCAGATGATGGAAAGCAGAGGCAGCCCTAGCCTCACCTTGTAACACACTGTCAGCTTAATGAAAAAAATCGGACTGAAAAAAAAAGCAAGAGAGTCTATTTACTAAGCCTTGTTTGGAGATAAAGTGGATGGAGATAAAGTACCAGACAATCAGCTCCTAACTGCCATGTTACAGGCTGTGTTTTAAAAATGACAGCTAGGAGCTGGTTGGCTGGTACTTTATTTTTGTCCACTTTATCTCCATCCAAGGCTTAGTAAATAGACTCAAAAGTTCTGAATAGGCCTATGGCCAGTCCTGGAAAACACGAGTCCTGATGATTGAACAATAATAAATCTAGCCCCACTACAAAAAAAGTTCTCACATTAATATTGGGGATAGTCCTGAAATCCACACTACAATTTACAATATCCAAGGCTGAATGATTTTGCTGCTGAGAAGTAACTAAAGTATAAGATCTGGGCAGACCAGTGGACATAACATACAGTATTTAGAGTTTAGCGAGTTACTTGAAACCAAAAATTCTTGGAGTTCATTCAAAGATAGTGAACTGGATAAAGATTTGGCTAAATGACAGAAATAGAGTGTTGTTGTTAATGGTGTGGGCTTAGAGGAAGGGCTGGTAACACATGGCATACCTTAGAGTTTATCCCTGGGTTCTGTTTTGTTTAATGTACCCATTAGTGATACAGATTTACTTGCAGCCAGGAAATGAAACAGTGATTTGTGACAGCATTGATAAGAGCTACTGTAACTGCAAATGCCTATTGATTGAGAAAATACTACTATTACAGTAATAGAAGAACTAAAGTATGTAACGTCAAAATGAATACATGAAAATGTAAACGAATTCAAGTGGGATACAAAAAATCTGAAAGAATACAGCATACAGATGTATAGTCAACAACACAACACAACAGGGAGTTAGATTTCTAAATTCAGACGTATGTGTAACTATTGGATAGGCAGCTGCAAAGGTTTCTGGTAGCTGATGGAGCCCACTATGTATCACAAGAGAACATCAAGGTATAAACATCTGGCAGCTATCTTAATAAGATGCCTGCTGAATGTATCAATAAGGCATTTTAGCCCAAGAAGCATAGTTTTTGCTGTGTCAGTCTTGGGTTTGTTGAAGCCATACATTTCCAAGGTGCAAACTTATTGCCGGCACTTAGTTTGCTTACTGGGCTAATTTTGCAGATCTTGGTTTGTAATATTAAATTTCATGCTCAGTGTGGCCCAGGGAAGGATAATTCAATAGTAAATGAGCTGTATTGATTTAACTAGGTTAAATTAAAAAAGTTGGCAGCTCATGCAGAACTACTGTAGCTATCTGTCCTCCTTATATTTTACAGGTAATCCAGCTGGGTTGGAGAGATTAGTTAGGTTATCTGTTGCCCCTGGGACCCTTTGCTTCTAATGGCTGCATTGTCGGAATGGGGGCATTATTGTGTCTCTGATGCAAACAGAGTTAAGAGCAAGCATCAATGTGTGCTCTTGTTTATCTGGTCTTGCTATACCACAGGTCACTATCTTTCGATAAAGTAAATGTGGTTGTTTTATGTTGCTTATTTTTCTCAATTGCTTTGACATCATGTTGCAACTAAGAGCTTTGTGATTGTGCAAGTTTCTAATGGCTGAGTAAGCGCAGCACCTGTCATTGAGAATAGGTGATGCCCAATTTATTAGTATTTGTTATTACACCTATTGATGACGGCTGAGGGTGCATCTTTTTCAGTTATAAAAGTTTTCTATGTAAAGTTGTGTTTGCATTAGTTTGTCAAGGTTCTTTATATGTTAGCTAATTGGTGGCGCCAGGTGAAATGACTGAATTGAGTCTCCTTTTTCGGGATGATTTATTGGGAGTTGGTGCGGTCCTATGTAAGATTAGAGGATCTAAGTCTGTATAAATTAGGTCATTGGATATTATTGTCAAGCTGTCAGGATACGCAGGTCTGCCTAGTATCTTTGCCAGGTGGTTTTTTAAAGTTGCCTCAAAGTGTTGCTGGCGCTTGGTTGATCCATGAATATGGATCTCTATTAACTTAATTTAAATTTGGTGACATTTTAAAGTGGTGCATTGCAATGTTTGTTCTCCAGTTGAGTGATTTAGAACCCATTTATGCAGGATTGGGTCTGCCAATCAGGATGGTCTCTTCCCACTTCCAAGATCCAAGAGGATGGAGGAGGTGTTTTGTTTTACCTCTGGTTTGGTTACCACAGTATGCTTTTTTGTTTTGGCTCATTATGTTCTTATTACTCCATGGTGGATGAGCATCTTTGGATTAGATTTAGAGAGGCTCATTTATGTAGGTCAGATGATGTCCATCTCATGGCTTATATTTTTATTCTTGTTTATTAAAGCTTTGTATAAGGGTACCCTAGAGTTTTTTTGGTCTTATGTTCAAGGTTTAGTTTTCTACGTATGGTGGCTGTGCTGCAGCTTTAGTTTAGACTTTCCTTGACTGAAAGAATGTCAATTTAGTTGATTGGTTATTGTTGTTGGCTGGGTGCGCTCTCCTTATATGTGATTATAGGCCAATCGTCCCTGTTGGGAAATGACACAGTCCACTCATGTGTGCTTTTGCATGAGAGTTGAAAGCCAACATTTGATTTTGTATGCATGTGTTTGATCGTTCTGATATATGTTCTTTTGTCCGCCACCATACTAACACTAATTAAATTATCCAATTTTAATTACTATTTCAGAAAAATAATATCAAAACGTAATGTCGCCTCCTGTTGTCTTTTGTGTTTGTTTATTAGGTAAGTTGAGTTTTTAATTTTTGAATGCATACTGTAGAATTGATTACCTGTACACACTGAACGATGTAGGCGATTTGTAGTTTAAAAACACCAAATCGGCATGACACCGCTCCAGTGTGTACCCGACTTTAGGTAGAAGATATTTTATGAAAACAAACAATAACACCCAACTCCTAGTAAAAAAAACAAAAACAAAAAACATGTAAACAAACACAAATAAAAAGCAGAATAGAATAACCTATAGCTACTTTTCTGCCATCAGTAACTATGCTTTTGAGATGCACTGAATTAATAAGTGAAATAAGATTTAATTTTGCAGATACTATAGGTATTAAAATAAAGAATGGAGATAGTACAGTCCTTCAAGACTTTTTTCTTTTTGCTGCTAATCCACTTAAAGTATTTAAATTAACACATAATTAAATGTGCCCCGTGGTTAGAGTGCACGGACGTATGATTGACAGGCCTGTATATTAATAGTTGTTTAAAAACTGACTGATGTATTTCCAATTTTTTTCTTAAATTAAAGTTAAATATAATGTAGTTTATTCAGTACTCATTAACAAAAACTCATGGATTAAAATGGAACAATCTGTGAACAGAGTTTAAGAGATATCTGCAAAAATGTATATACATTTTTCAAGAGTTTTACTCATAGTGAGCACTGAGCTGTTACGTATTTTGATAAAGAAAGAAAAAAGGTTATTGAGTGTAAAAAATAAATACAAAATATATAAATATAAATCTATATATAAATCTCTCTCTCTCTCTCTCTCTCTCTCTCTCTCTATATATATATATATATATATATAAATAGCAAATATTCCCGGCACTCCCCTCAAAATGTGGTAACTGCTGCGGTGCCCTCCTGGTGGGAGCTTGCTTCCACTATGCAAGGTAACAGTGTGGTGGCGGCACTCAACCAGACTTCACAATTGCAGTTCAAAGATTTATTGTGCCAACATGTTTCGGGGATCAGACCCCGTCCTCAGGGCCAGACAAACCTCTACAGACAAAACTAACACACATTTATAGACAACAAACAAGACATTAGAACAAACCCTACTCACCTGCTCCACGGCGCGACCGCCCGCCAGTCCGTCCGGCTACACTTCCGCATCGCCGTCATCTGACGTCACGGTGCGCCGCGTCGCAGGAGAGTTGCTATGGCAACCAGCCGCAGCTGGGCGATAGCTAGAATACAATGCAATGACAATACAATCAACATAAGCATACAGTTACTTAATTAAATAAACATGCAGCTAAAACGACTCTCCATTAGGCAGCCATTCAGAGAATAAGTTCACTGACAGAAACGTGGCAAAAACATAGCATGATACTACCAACATTAGTACTGAAACTCAGTTATATTTTTAAGAAAGGCTCAGTAGTTTTTAATTTATTTTTTAACTTGTTTATAGATTATCTTCGAATGTTTTGGAGTCATGCAGTGGATCACAATTGTCCGTGCAGCTGTGTTGTAAACAGAGGTGATCATGTCATATCTAGCTAATTACAGAAAACATTGTATGCCCAGGTTTTCATTTAATCCTCTGGGCGACAATGTCCCCAGCATATAAATCCACCTGGATTCTCGCTGTAATAAAGTCCTGTCACGAT
The DNA here is from genome assembly GCF_028390025.1 of Pseudophryne corroboree. Lineage (NCBI taxonomy): Eukaryota > Metazoa > Chordata > Amphibia > Anura > Myobatrachidae > Pseudophryne > Pseudophryne corroboree. Next base: position 222,170,061 of record NC_086448.1, on the reverse strand, counting down.
TACCGCCCCGTAATGAGGTCGGAACATGATCAATTAATATTGCCCTAATACTGGCCACATTGTGCCCAGCAGCAAGGCAATGCCGTGCGAATGGTTGCTCACTGGTGCCCTTTTCATGGGCTTTCTTGATGGCACTCCGGTGTAGTGCCATCCTTTCCCGAAATTGGCGTATGGTCTTGCCAACATAGGCAAGACCACATGGGCAGGATAACATGTATATAACATGTGTGGTGGTACATGTCAACCGGTGATGGATCTTAAGTTTCCTACCCGTATGTGGGTGACTAAAGGTGGCCCCCGTAATCAAAGTGTTACAGGTAGCACACCCTAGGCACCTATAGCAACCATTCTTGGCCCGCAAAAAATGGGATTCCTTAATCTTGGTTAGATTGGTGATATCAAGCTTGATCACATAATCACCTATGTTACGACCACGTGTGTGACTGGGTAACAGGGTTGTTTCAGATAGGGATGACAGTGCTGGGTCTGTTTGAACAATTGGCCATAACTGTTTGGCTTCTTTAACTATCCTGTCTGTCCCTGTGGTATATTTATTAACCCAGGGAAGCCTATTGCATCCTGTTTTCTTACTGTTTCTACCCGGACCTAGTGTTTGTTCTCTAGTCATATTCAGCACTTTAAGTTTGGTCTTCTCCAATTCCCTCATGGGGTACCCTCTTTCAACGAACTTTAATAGCATCCGATCCATGGCTTTTACAGTCTCCTCTGGATCAGAGGTGATGCGCCGTACTCTAAGGAATTGCGAGTATGGCAATCCTTTGCGCAAGGAGGTAGGATGGAAACTCTGGTGGTTTAATAAAGTGTTTCTATCAGTGGTTTTAACATAGATAGATGTGGCCAGAGATCCATCCTTGTTTGTAATGGTGACATCAAGATAATTAACTGTGCAGCCATCAATAGCATATGTAAACTGAACTACATGTTGTGTTTGATTATGATTTTCCCACAGGGCTATCAGCTGCTCTTTTGGACCTCGCCACAGGACTAACAGGTCATCTATATATCTTCTGTAATAGATGACATTCTGGGATACCTGGGGGTCCAAATAAAACATTTGGGTTTCTACCAAATGCATGAATGCATTAGCATACGATGGGGCCACCGCTGACCCCATCGCACACCCAGACACTTGTAACCAGAAGACACCATTAAATACAAAATAGTTTCTCTTCAACACCCTATCCAGAAGAGATAGGAAAAATGTAACCTCCGGGCCCTGATATATGGGGTTGTTGTCAATAAGCAGTCTCACCGCCTCTATACCCGCATCATGAGGGATGCAGGTATAGAGGCTGGTGACGTCCGCGCTACATAGTTGTACTCCCTCAGGTAATGGGCCCACCCTCTGCAACTGAAGCAATAAAGACGTAGTATCCTTAAGATACGAAGGTAAGGACTGAATGCAGGGGTTATGGTATGCATCCAAATAAATGGATATGGGGTGATAGAGGGACCCTCTAGCCGACACTATGGGGCGACCTGGGGGGTCAACCATGGTCTTGTGGACCTTTGGCACAGTGTAAAACAACGGCACTCTGGGATGCTCAGTAGAAAGTGCTGATGTGACCTCTAACGGGATAATTCCTATGTTCTTTAGCGCTCTTCAGCATTAGATCCAACTCAATTTTATATTCTCTAGTAGGGTCTTTGCTGAGTCGCTTATACACTTCTACATTACTCAACTGTCGTTTGCATTCCTTAACATAGTCATCCAAATCTTGAATGACTATGGACCCCCCCTTGTCCGCCTTACGAATAACTATGTCCGTTCGTTGTGAGAGTTCTTTCAATGTAGACATTTCCTGCTTGGTCATATTGGAACGGGGTGGCGGGGTTTCTTCCAGGTTACCTTCTCTTTCCAACATCCTTATAAACGTGCGGATAGAGGGGTTCTGGCTCGGTGGATCAAATTGTGAACCCGGCAGGATTCTCCGTAATTGAGTTGGAACGGTGGAAACTGGACGCTCCTGTGCATTGTTATTGAAAAATTCCTTTCTTTTCAAATTCCTGTTCAGTCGAAAGACCTCCACCTTCCATTCAAGTGGATCTGGGAAGGTGGTGGGGACATATGTCAATCCCTTGGTTAGTGTCCGATACTCCAAATCAGAAAGCGGAGTAGATGATAGATTGAACACTAAGTCCTTTAGTGACGTGGCGGTTTGCGAGCGTAGGATCCTCTGGTTTTGGCCCGACCTCCTCATCCTTTGCCGCTTCCTTGGGTAGGTGTATGGTCGGATCGAGTTTGTCTCCCCTGTGGAGCTTGGCCTAAAGGGAGTGGACCTTCTTGTGTGGAAGTATTGCCAGTGGCATATTCAGAATCGCTCGCTGATGTACTTGCCCCCTGATTTTGTTCTCTACGCCGGCGGGTCTGTTGTCTGCGATTCGGATATCTCTGTTCTTGAGATGGGCGTACGCTGCCCAGCCATGGATAGACTTGTCGCTGTTCATAATCCCTTTGTACCGTCTTCAACTTGTCTTTTTTAAAACGGATCAGATCTTGGCGATATGTATCCATCTGGCTAGTGAGCTTAGCTGTCCAATCTGTCTGGGTATCAGTAGTCAAGATAGGTTTATGTTCAGCTTCAAATGCTCGTATTTGCTCTTTAATGGCATTGAGCTCCCTCGTGGATTCCTCCACCACTAACAACATGAGGTCATGCTATGTTTTTGCCACGTTTCTGTCAGTGAACTTATTCTCTGAATGGCTGCCTAATGGAGAGTCGTTTTAGCTGCATGTTTATTTAATTAAGTAACTGTATGCATATGTTGATTGTATTGTCATTGCATTGTATTCTAGCTATCGCCCAGCTGCGGCTGGTTGCCATAGCAACTCTCCTGCGACGCGGCGCACCGTGACGTCAGATGACGGCGATGCGGAAGTGTAGCCGGACGGACTGGCGGGCGGTCGCGCCGTGGAGCAGGTGAGTAGGGTTTGTTCTAATGTCTTGTTTGTTGTCTATAAATGTGTGTTAGTTTTGTCTGTAGAGGTTTGTCTGGCCCTGAGGACGGGGTCTGATCCCCGAAACATGTTGGCACAACAAATCTTTGAACTGCAATTGTGAAGTCTGGTTGAGTGCCGCCACCACACTGTTACCTTGCATAGTGGAAGCAAGCTCCCACCAGGAGGGCACCGCAGCAGTTACCACATTTTGAGGGGAGTGCCGGGAATATTTGCTATTTATACTGGAGGATCAAAACAGGGAGGCTCACTACCTACCGTGAAGTAGACCTCGCTCCAGGGCACCCCCATACTATTCATTACATGACCAACAGGATCATGACATCTAATACAGCCCTTCCACCAGCTGTATATTATTTTAACTAGGCTCCCTTAAGTCAGCCATTCACTGCACAGAGTATTAACAACAGTGACAGCCTTTGCTAGATCTGACATTTTTCTGAACATGGCGGAATTAAACGCTGATTTGGAGGCAGCACTGGACCTCATACATAGGGATGCTCGTGAACGGTTGAGTTTCTCCGATGCGGAGGCGAAAGCCATTTTAGTTGAAAGGCGTTTGGAGGATGAACCTGTGGTCAACACCAAGGAAGAGTTGCACAACAAATTATTAAGAATGAAACAAAGAGAGTGCGACTTTACGTATCATGCTATTACGCTATCGGACTATTATAGGAGCAATCTGATACCGCGGGGGTTCAGGATCCGCAACTCGCCTACAGGGCCGTCTTAACAGCAGTGTGGGCCCCTGGGCACAACAATGCACTGGGGCCCCTACCTATCCTCCAGCGGTAGGGGTTGGGGGTGCTATCAGCGGCAGCTTTGATGTCCCGTGGGCGGCAGGGGGTGTTCTATCTGTCGCTCAGCATGTACTGTAGGACCTGGAGCAGTGATTTCTGTTAATTAATCCTTTACTGCACAGATGGGTCAGAAGTGAGTACACTAAACTGTAGAAGGTGGCATTGGGCTGAATGAAGAAGCCCTGGTACATAACTTCCAGGATGGTAGGGGGTTTTTAATGTGCAGGGGAGGGGTGGATAGTGGAGTTGGCTTAATATTCATAATTTTCCGGTGGGAGGACAGCTTGCTTGACTGCAGATATCTCCAGTACCTGGAAATAGATTTCTTAGCTTTGAATGGGATAAAAACACTAGACAGTCGCACCTTTCAGGAGGTACTGGTGACTTGGGGATCAGAGTTCAGGAGCCAGAGCAATCCACCAACGAAAATATAAAACTGTATACCAGGCGTGTGGAGCTGGAGCAGGGACCAGCTGCTGGAAGGCTGATATCTCTGGTTCTGGGCATAGTAGAGACAAGCTGCCAGTGTTCTCCAAAAGGGGAGAGTCCCAGCTTTTGGAGTATACCATCAGAAAAACTGTAAGTCAAACAGAATCTGAGATATCTGGCTGGGAAGAGCAAGTAACAGGCTTGGATGGAGACCACTGCTTTGAAGTCGGATATCTCTGGTTCCCCTGGCCCGATTTTCAAAAATCTGGTACCCCTGGAAAGAGGGGACCCTCAGCTATCAGCCTAGGGCCCTTATACTCCTGGGGCCCTTGGGCAAGAGCCCATTGAGCCCATACGGAAAGACGGCCCTGCTCGCCTACCATTGGCAGATATAACACACTATTCTGCCGTAGGTGGGTTGCGGTACTGAACAAATGCTCCATGGACCTCATGTTGTTAGTGGTGGAGGAATCCACGAGGGAGCTCAATGCCATTAAAGAGCAAATACGAGCATTTGAAGCTGAACATAAACCTATCTTGACTACTGATACCCAGACAGATTGGACAGCTAAGCTCACTAGCCAGATGGATACATATCGCCAAGATCTGATCCATTTTAAAAAAGACAAGTTAAAGACGGTACAAAGGGATTATGAACAGCGACAAGTCTATCCATGGCTGGGCAGCGTACGCCCATCTCAAGAACAGAGATATCCGAATCGCAGACAACAGACCCGCCGGCGTAGAGAACAAAATCAGGGGGCAAGTACATCGGCGAGCGATTCTGAATATGCCACTGGCAATACTTCCACGCAAGAAGGTCCGCTCCTTTTAGGCCAAGCTCCACAGGGGAGACAAACCCGATCCGACCATACACCTACCCAAGGAAGCGGCAAAGGACGAGGAGGTCGGGCCAAAACCAGAGGATCCTACGCTCTCGCAAACCGCCACGTCACTAAAGGACTTAGTGTTCAATCTATCATCTACTCCGCTTTCTGATTTGGAGTATCGGACACTAACCAAGGGATTGACATATGTCCCCACCACCTTCCCAGATCCACTTGAATGGAAGGTGGAGGTCTTTCGACTGAACAGGAATTTGAAAAGAAAGGAATTTTTCAATAACAATGCACAGGAGCGTCCAGTTTCCACCGTTCCAACTCAATTACGGAGAATCCTGCCGGGTTCACAATTTGATCCACCGAGCCAGAACCCCTCTATCCGCACGTTTATAAGGATGTTGGAAAGAGAAGGTAACCTGGAAGAAACCCCGCCACCCCGTTCCAATATGACCAAGCAGGAAATGTCTACATTGAAAGAACTCTCACAACGAACGGACATAGTTATTCGTAAGGCGGACAAGGGGGGGTCCATAGTCATTCAAGATTTGGATGACTATGTTAAGGAATGCAAACGACAGTTGAGTAATGTAGAAGTGTATAAGCGACTCAGCAAAGACCCTACTAGAGAATATAAAATTGAGTTGGATCTAATGCTGAAGAGCGCTAAAGAACAGGGAATTATCCCGTTAGAGGTCACATCAGCACTTTCTACTGAGCATCCCAGAGTGCCGTTGTTTTACACGGTGCCAAAGGTCCACAAGACCATGGTTGACCCCCCAGGTCGCCCCATAGTGTCGGCTAGAGGGTCCCTCTATCACCCCATATCCATTTATTTGGATGCATACCTTAACCCCTGCATTCAGTCCTTACCTTCGTATCTTAAGGATACTACGTCTTTATTGCTTCAGTTGCAGAGGGTGGGCCCATTACCTGAGGGAGTACAACTATGTAGCGCGGACGTCACCAGCCTCTATACCTGCATCCCTCATGATGCGGGTATAGAGGCGGTGAGACTGCTTATTGACAACAACCCCATATATCAGGGCCCGGAGGTTACATTTTTCCTATCTCTTCTGGATAGGGTGTTGAAGAGAAACTATTTTGTATTTAATGGTGTCTTCTGGTTACAAGTGTCTGGGTGTGCGATGGGGTCAGCGGTGGCCCCATCGTATGCTAATGCATTCATGCATTTGGTAGAAACCCAAATGTTTTATTTGGACCCCCAGGTATCCCAGAATGTCATCTATTACAGAAGATATATAGATGACCTGTTAGTCCTGTGGCGAGGTCCAAAAGAGCAGCTGATAGCCCTGTGGGAAAATCATAATCAAACACAACATGTAGTTCAGTTTACATATGCTATTGATGGCTGCACAGTTAATTATCTTGATGTCACCATTACAAACAAGGATGGATCTCTGGCCACATCTATCTATGTTAAAACCACTGATAGAAACACTTTATTAAACCACCAGAGTTTCCATCCTACCTCCTTGCGCAAAGGATTGCCATACTCGCAATTCCTTAGAGTACGGCGCATCACCTCTGATCCAGAGGAGACTGTAAAAGCCATGGATCGGATGCTATTAAAGTTCGTTGAAAGAGGGTACCCCATGAGGGAATTGGAGAAGACCAAACTTAAAGTGCTGAATATGACTAGAGAACAAACACTAGGTCCGGGTAGAAACAGTAAGAAAACAGGATGCAATAGGCTTCCCTGGGTTAATAAATATACCACAGGGACAGACAGGATAGTTAAAAAAGCCAAACAGTTATGGCCAATTGTTCAAACAGACCCAGCACTGTCATCCCTATCTGAAACAACCCTGTTACCCAGTCACACACGTGGTCGTAACATAGGTGATTATGTGATCAAGCTTGATATCACCAATCTAACCAAGATTAAGGAATCCCATTTTTTGCGGGCCAAGAATGGTTGCTATAGGTGCCTAGGGTGTGCTACCTGTAACACTTTGATTACGGGGGCCACCTTTAGTCACCCACATACGGGTAGGAAACTTAAGATCCATCACCGGTTGACATGTACCACCACACATGTTATATACATGTTATCCTGCCCATGTGGTCTTGCCTATGTTGGCAAGACCATACGCCAATTTCGGGAAAGGATGGCACTACACCGGAGTGCCATCAAGAAAGCCCATGAAAAGGGCACCAGTGAGCAACCATTCGCACGGCATTGCCTTGCTGCTGGGCACAATGTGGCCAGTATTAGGGCAATATTAATTGATCATGTTCCGACCTCATTACGGGGCGGTAATCGTGACAGGACTTTATTACAGCGAGAATCCAGGTGGATTTATATGCTGGGGACATTGTCGCCCAGAGGATTAAATGAAAACCTGGGCATACAATGTTTTCTGTAATTAGCTAGATATGACATGATCACCTCTGTTTACAACACAGCTGCACGGACAATTGTGATCCACTGCATGACTCCAAAACATTCGAAGATAATCTATAAACAAGTTAAAAAATAAATTAAAAACTACTGAGCCTTTCTTAAAAATATAACTGAGTTTCAGTACTAATGTTGGTAGTATCATGCTATGTTTTTGCCACGTTTCTGTCAGTGAACTTATTCTCTGAATGGCTGCCTAATGGAGAGTCGTTTTAGCTGCATGTTTATTTAATTAAGTAACTGTATGCTTATGTTGATTGTATTGTCATTGCATTGTATTCTAGCTATCGCCCAGCTGCGGCTGGTTGCCATAGCAACTCTCCTGCGACGCGGCGCACCGTGACGTCAGATGACGGCGATGCGGAAGTGTAGCCGGACGGACTGGCGGGCGGTCGCGCCGTGGAGCAGGTGAGTAGGGTTTGTTCTAATGTCTTGTTTGTTGTCTATAAATGTGTGTTAGTTTTGTCTGTAGAGGTTTGTCTGGCCCTGAGGACGGGGTCTGATCCCCGAAACATGTTGGCACAATAAATCTTTGAACTGCAATTGTGAAGTCTGGTTGAGTGCCGCCACCACACTGTTACCTTATATATATATATATATATATATATATATATAGTTTAAACAGCCTAAAGCAGTGGTAATTATATGATTTAGAGACACCAGGGGAATAAGTCAAATGGCAAAGATTCCTGACATGAGAACCTTGATGTTGTGCAAATATGGGGACTGTGAAAATATTTTTTAAGGGTGGAATCACCTGTCTACTTCATACAGTTGAGACAGTCCTTATATGGACTGAAGCAATCTTTATTCATTAGAATGCAGCTGTTCCACTCATAAAAAAAACAATGGATGTCACCTAATGATCAATATTCCTGAGAGATGACCTTTCCTAGTCAAATGAAATTCTACATTGTATTTAATATTGGTTAATCGCCCAACATTATTATTCACTATGTGTGTGTGGGGCTGGTCATCTTTTAAAAATGCAAAAAATACATGGTCATTAGTTTTCCATGCAGAATGGCTTAGTCCTTTGTAAACAGTGGAAAGAAATTCAGATATAAATGCACTATGCTTTTTCCATTTACCTTTTAATAAAATACAAGTTATAATCTTCCTTACTACATTTCATGTTTTTTGTTTATACTTTAAAAGTGTTTATTTAGTGTATTAGGATATAGTAAAATGATTGCAACTGCAATTTTTTTTATCACCCCTATCCAATTTTTCTTGTGAAGATACATAGGTTCCACGAAAAGCTGTGTTCCCGGGGACATCTCCAGTGCGCATGCGCAAATCATTCAGAAATGTCTGCAGTGTCCATTTTCCAAGTGATTTGTGTCCGCATTGCAGGGCCGCCGCGGGACTCCGGAGGGGTAATTATAATATTTGGGTACAGGATGTGCATTGTGGGGCCTTCTGGACCCAGGTGCCCGTGTGCACCACACACACTGCACCCATTATAGAAACACTTATGTTTGTACACCTGAATGTAAGGTCTTCCAGCAAGTTCCATTGTAGGGCAGGATATAAGATACTCTCAGTTTAGTGCCTCAATCTAATTTCCATATCAAATTAGTTCCTATACACTAGATTGCTTCTGTGACACACCTGTATGAAGAATATCATAAAACCACCTAACTTCATTCATTCCAACCAGTCTTGCCTAGTAGTCCCAGTTCAGAGCCAAAACAAAACACAGATGCTGACAGGTGGTGCCAAAACTGAAAAGCTACTGTAAGCTGCTGTAATTGCAGCAAACCACCAAAACTTGCGTTGGAGCGCTGAAATATTCTGGAGATTCCCAGACATTGCGGATGAGGTATTGAAATAAGTATACACCTAATTACAATGTATACTGTAATTAAGTGTATACTTAATTGCAGTAGAAGGGGCCTATTTATAAATTGTTGAAAAATGGTAATTTTATATTTTGATTTCATTTGTCATAATGTATGCTCCATTAAAACTATACACCAAGCTCTATTTAAATAAAAAGCATCAAAATGGTCCTGGTTTATGTTTTCTGTGTTATCAAGTCAGAAACACCATTTGATCTTTAATTCTAAGAAATGTAAAATAGTTATTTGTAATAAAAAGATGTGTTTGCTAGGAGTATCTTGTTTATAAATGCAGTATTTCACACAAAAAATGGACAGACAACTTAATTTTCTCAGTTTACCCAAGAAACATAAAATAAAGAAAAAATCAAGCTATTACCAAACGTAAAAATAGCTTCACATTCTCATAGTAAAACATGTATGTGTATAATAGAAAAACACTCAATAGAACCTCATGGGGCATGTCAGTGAGTTTTGCTTTTTTTTTTCAGTCACACATCTGGCTGCACTGTGTGTCTTTGTTGAAACTACATATCAAGTAAAACACTTTGTAACTATTATTCAGTAAGATCAAAGGGAGAAGTTCATAACTTTCTAATGTTCTCTATTCCACATCTATTTGATTTATTTTTCCCAAACACCAGTTCATAGTTACAAAGAGAAAATACAACCTGTTTAGTAGGTCTTTATCAAATTACAAGTATAGAGTTGAGTTATAATGTACCTTAGCTTCTAAACATAGTGTTCCCATAAAAATTCTCTATTTAGCATCCCATTTAATGTGTATGTGCTTTTATGTAATGGTTCAGAGATTTCTTTGATCATTTACATTGCTTCAGCTACCACATGTAAATAAATGAAAAACTGCCTTCTGCTACACAGATACCCTGATAATGGACTGACTATTCATGCATTGCACAGTTTGCACACACTGGTCCAAAAAATATATCTGGAATTCATGATATTTATAGTGAACTCTGGTTATTTATTGGACTGGACAGAAAGAAATTAGCGTGCCCAACATACTTAGTCTTTAGTTACAGGTCTTTGTTTACCCAGGCTAGTGACTAGGTATCAGTTGCATCTATTTGCAAATATAGGATTAAGCCACCAGGCCGCATCTTGCATGGATAACTTACTGGTTGAGTTTATGCTACTGTATTTTTAGAGTTAGAAGGGGTATACACAATGGTTTGGGACCAAGGTATATAGAGGATTGTATAGTGGTCTGTCATAAGGAATCCTTAAGGCCAGTACTCACTGGCCGATGTCAGAGAGATGTGTGCTGAGCGAACCGCTCAGCACACATCTCTCCCGGCGCTCAGCACAGCGCGATCTGTGCTGAGCGTGCGGGGGGAGACGGGGGGGCCGCTCACTTCACCCAGCGGGTGAAGTGAGCGACCCGCTAGATTGGCCTGCATGCAGGCCAATCTAGCAGCAGCGATAGCGATGCGCGGGGCTGCGCATCGCTATCGCTGTGGGGGCTACACACGGAGCGATCGTGCTTAAAATCTAAGCAATCTAGTCAGATTGCTTAGATTTTAAGCAGCGATCGCTCCGTGAGTACCCCCCTTTAGTCTCCTCCGTGAAGTACTGTAATATCTTAGTCTTTTCACTGGTTCTTGCTCTGTCCTAAATGGCAACTTCTAGTGAGGGCTCTCCTGTGTATATGGCATGGTACCTGGAATGGGGGAGCAAGAAGTGAGAGTTTTTCCAAGACATGGCAGCACTCAGCTGGGAATGCATTCATAAATATGTCCTCTATTCTTGCTCCACACCGTAGTACCTACTCCATATTTTGCTTGGAATACCTTTACTACTTTCAACTCATCCTCTCTACCATTGCAAACTACTGTTCCTCTGGAAATATCTTGCTCTATAACCCTTTCATACTGGGCAAAAATCTAGGTGCACTTGCACAAATTGAGGAGAAGGCAGAAGGAAAGCTTCTTTTGCACTGCAGAATGGTCATATTGTGCTCTGTAAACATTCCCCTACGGTATATATTTGTTATCAGTACACATGTCCTCCCTTCATACTACAACTGAAACAGACATTGGATTTAGAATGATTGCATATTGTATATATATATATATATATATATAAACAAACAAATCTAGAAAACCACAGCACTCGCCACCCCAGAAGCAGGGTGCAGTGTCTGCACTCACCACTCATAGGGTGGGGTGCATGCAGCCCATGGCCACCAACCCAAATACATACAAGCAGAAAGTTCAACTCACCATAGCAAGCTCACCTATCCTCACAACGTCAATAAATAAATAGGATAGGTGAGCTTGCTATGGTGAGTGCTGAACTTTCTGCTTGTATATATATATATATATATATATATATATATATAAAACCAATACCCGGCGGCACTATGGACTTCTAAGTCAGAAAAAAATCACCAACACATGCTTATGTGTTGGGGCTTTTTTTCTGACTAAGAAGTCCAGAGTGCCGCCGGGTATTGGTGACATATAGGGCTGTATGCTGAGCAGCCTAATATGGAGGGCACCTGGCAGGATTTGTGTCGGATTCAGTCTGAGTGCCGGATTCTTGCATGTATATAAAGGATATTCTGGTTAAAAATGACATCTCCACCACCAGCAGTACACATCAGTCACACTTTTTAAGTCGCAAGCCGGGTTGCTATAGATGCACAGGCTGTATAACCTGCAGCTATATGGAGACTGGCAAAGATTTCAATCAACCACACACGGGGATTCGCATCCCTATAAAACACATACTTACCTGCAGCACCAGATTTGTCATTTACTATATCCGATGCCCATGCGGATTGCTCTATATAGGTAAAACCACCTGTATGTTTAAAGAAAGAATGGCCACACATCGAATGGACATAAGACAAGCCCTGGAAGGGGCAAACCAAGATCAACCAGTGGCAAGACATTTCAAAATGTCTAAACATAATTTATCTTCACTCAAATACAAGATTATTGACCATGTGCCAATTAATATCAGAGGGGGAGACAGAGCGAAACAGCTCTTACGTCTAGAACCCACTGGATACACAGATTAAACACTGTATCACCAGCTGGGTTAAATGAGTACATTTCATGGAATTGCTATATGTAATTTGGTCTGAGTTGCTTCACCAAACAGTTGTCATTGTTACCTAACATCTGTGGCCATTCCTATGAAGCGTTTAGTATCAATATTTGGTATGCTCCAGACTTACTATCAGTGTTTTTTGCCATCTACATTTTTGTGTTGGAACAACTCTTATTGCATAGTTTCGATTATGCCATGCAAACAGTTATCGAGTAACCTTCTTTTACTTTAGTATTGACACAGTTTCATTATGTTGCGGTTATTCCACATGTATGTTCTGTATTCATTTACATTGGCGCAACCCACCCTTTTGAGCGCCTTATAATTGTTATACAAATGCATGTGGAGCATTGAGTTCAGCCATGGTTATGTCTAACCTATACGGAAACTTGCACTGTGGTTAGACAGAATAGATACCGCTCTTGTTGAGATATGTTCTATGTTTGTTCTCAAAGAAGTTTGATTCATGCTATAAGTTGTTCAGTACCATCATCACACCCTGCTAAGGATTCTCCTGTTTTTTGATTATATGTCTATGTATATACGTTTTGTGTCTTTCCACATGGGTTTTTGTTTCTGTTTTTGTAAGGTCTCCTGAAAACAGCTTACGGGAATCCGGTGCGGTCCCGGCACCAGTCGCACTTGGTGTGACATCATTGACCCTAGCCGCAGCCTCGGGACCACGAGTCCACATTGTGAGGGTTTTCACTCTATAAAGGTATGTGTTTATTTTTGTGTTGTATCCTGACGAAAGTTTTTATAATAAAACTGAAACGTTGATGACCGATAGGCTGCAATTGCCTTCATAATTTCTATGCTTACAAAGCCCTGAGAGTGCCGCCAATCTTTCTCCATATCTAATTCCACTTTGAGTGGTAAGGAGGGCACCAAGGCCAGTACCATACTGCAGACTGAGTGCCGGCCACTGCAGCATCTACATATCTGTTCCCGCAGCTGGATCGGTTTGGACCGCTCCCGGATACGGGCACAAGGCAAGGCACCGTCTACTGCTTTCCACTTACAGTCAAGACTCCACTGCACAGACAGAATTTTCTATAGGGACTTTGCACAAGTTTGTTCTTTACGTTTGGGTGATGTCACAGGAGAACACCAGCTCGGAAGCAAGTGGTTTTAGAAATATCACATTACCACATGGGGAGACCCTCAGCTTCTCCGATATAGAAGCGAATAACATATACTTCAAGGAAGACTTCCAGACCTCCGGCGGAGATTTGCCAACCGAACAGCTGTATCATGAACTACTTCGTCTAAAGAAAAAGGAGGTCGATTATTTTATGCATGGGGTAACACTTACGGATTATCACCGTACGAAACAAATCCCAAGGGGATTCCGGGTGAAAAATATTCCCACCATTGGGAAGTATAACCCTGAATTTTGTAGAAGGTGGGTAGCTGTACTAAATAAGTGCAGCTACGATTTAATTCTACTTGTTATAGAGGAATCCTCGAGAGAATTGAATCTAATTAAGGCAAAAATTACTACTTTTGAATCCACACACAAGGATAAACTGGCACAGGACACTGATACTGACTGGCTATCCAAATTAGGAGAACAAGTAGATACATACAAACGAAATTTGGTGAAATACAAAAGAGAAAAACTGACAAAGGTGCAACGAGACTACCAAGAATGTAACGTGTATGCTTGGGCACAAAATCCAGGAGGCAATTCAAGACCCCGGTTCAGACAACCCCGTAGACGTTTAAGACCTTTGGATACAGATACATCAAGCGGAGAATACGCCTCTCAGAGCGAAATTGAAGAAAGCAGCTCTGCTACTACAGGTAAACCCCCTTTAGGGGTACGCACACGCGCTCAGCGCAAGGGCAAAACCGGACCCGAACGAGGCGCGGCGGGCAGGGGCAGAGGGACCGGGTCAAAGAAGCAAAAAGGTCGCAAATAACATCTGTATTTAATTTATCCAACCGCATACTTAGTACAGCCGAAATGTCGGTACTAAGTAAAGGTTTGTCCTACGTTCCATCTGGACGATTTAATGATCAACAATGGAAAATTGATTCGTATAAGTTTGCACGTTCTTTACGTATTAAAGAATACTTTGAAAAAGCACCGCCAGATGTGCATCCCAAATGCAATGATATTCCAGCCTGTATAAAGATGAAATCAAGATTTGATCCCACCTCGACCAACCAGTCAATTAAATGTTTCTCAAAGACTTTAGATCGATCTGTAGAAACATACACCAAAAAGAACTCTTTTGTCTTTAATAATTTAACTAAGGATGAACGACAAGCTCTACAAAATCTGAAAAAGGACTCTAATTTAATTATCCGCCCCGCGGACAAGGGAGGCGGTATTGTGGTACAAAATTTATCTGACTACAAAAGTGAAATTTATTCACAATTACAGAACTAGAATGTATATGAAGCATTGCAGGGAGACCCGACACAACTATATAAGACTGAACTGAACGCTATCCTGAAACAAGCTGTTTCTTCAGGTATTATCTCTGACCAGCGCAGCCGTAATTTGATACAGGATTTTCCAATTGCCCCGGTTTTGTACACTATCCCCAAACTACATAAAAATCCACAACACCCTCCGGGCCGTCCCATTATATCGGCAAGGGATTCCATTTATTATAAGATCTCTCAGTATTTGGATTATTACCTTCAGCCCCTCATACAGTCACATAAAATGTTCTTGAAGGACACCACTACCTTGATCAATAAATTGATCTCGGTCTCACCAGTTCCAGAGCATAGCATACTTTGCACGTTAGATGTTGTTTCACTATACACTAACATTCCGCATGATTTGGGCATTCAAGCTGTCAGATCTTTTCTAACTGCTAATGAGCTATACACAGGACCAGATTTGTCTTTCTTTCTGACTTTACTAGATCTCACTCTAAAACGTAATTACTTTCTTTTTGACAATAGATGGTACCACCAGCGGCGGGGCTGCGCAATGGGTTCTTGCGTGGCTCCGTCGTTTGCGAACATCTATATGTTCAAAGTTGAACAGGATTTAATTTTCTCTAATAGAGAAATTGCGGATAATCTACTTTGGATAATCTGTTACATAGATGACCTTCTGCTAATTTGGACAGGCACCAAGTCGCAGTAAGGATCACAGTTGCTGCACATCAACACCTTGGACCCTACAATTAAATTTACTTGGGACATAAGTGAAACAGAGGTTCACTATTTGGATGTGAACATATCACTTGAGCAAGGCGTTATACATACTGGCCTATACAAGAAGCCCACAGATAGAAATACTTATCTGCATGCACATAGCCAACATCCACCAGCATGCATCAAAGGCCTGCCATACTCACAATTCTTGTGAGTGTGCAGAATCTCAGATGCACAAGACAAAGCTGTTGCGGACATAGATGCCATGATTATACAATTCATGCAACGGGGTTACAAACATGCAGATTTACAGCAGGCAAAAAGGAAAGCATTGGCTCTCCCCAGGGCACAACTGTTAGCGCCAGCCATATCCAGAACCGCATTACAGAATAAACAGGTGTTTGTGCAGCAATACCATCCGCTCAGTACTTCGATTTCTAGGAAAGCAAAACAATTGTGGCCAACAATAGCTCTAGATCCTGATCTCCAGTTTGCAAAAAAAACAAGTGTCTTACCTAGTTTCACTAGGAACAAAAATTTAAAGGATATTCTGGTTAAAAATGACATCTCCACCACCAGCAGTACACATCAGTCACACTTTTTAAGTCGCAAGCCGGGTTGCTATAGATGCACAGGCTGTATAACCTGCAGCTATATGGAGACCGGCAAAGATTTCAATCAACCACACACGGGGATTCGCATCCCTATAAAACACATACTTACCTGCAGCACCAGATTTGTCATTTACTATATCCGATGCCCATGCGGATTGCTCTATATAGGTAAAACCACCTGTATGTTTAAAGAAAGAATGGCAACACATCGAATGGACATAAGACAAGCCCTGGAAGGGGCAAACCAAGATCAACCAGTGGCAAGACATTTCAAAATGTCTAAACATAATTTATCTTCACTCAAATACAAGATTATTGACCATGTGCCAATTAATATCAGAGGGGGAGACAGAGCGAAACAGCTCTTACGTCTAGAACCCACTGGATACACAGATTAAACACTGTATCACCAGCTGGGTTAAATGAGTACATTTCATGGAATTGCTATATGTAATTTGGTCTGAGTTGCTTCACCAAACAGTTGTCATTGTTACCTAACATCTGTGGCCATTCCTATGAAGCGTTTAGTATCAATATTTGGTATGCTCCAGACTTACTATCAGTGTTTTTTGCCATCTACATTTTTGTGTTGGAAAAACTCTTATTGCATAGTTTCGATTATGCCATGCAAACAGTTATCGAGTAACCTTCTTTTACTTTAGTATTGACACAGTTTCATTATGTTGCGGTTATTCCACATGTATGTTCTGTATTAATTTACATTGGCGCAACCCACCCTTTTGAGCGCCTTATAATTGTTATACAAATGCATGTGGAGCATTGAGTTCAGCCATGGTTATGTCTAACCTATACGGAAACTTGCACTGTGGTTAGACAGAATAGATACCGCTCTTGTTGAGATATGTTCTATGTTTGTTCTCAAAGAAGTTTGATTCATGCTATAAGTTGTTCAGTACCATCATCACACCCTGCTAAGGATTCTCCTGTTTTTTTATTTTTGATTATATGTCTATGTATATACGTTTTGTGTCTTTCCACATGGGTTTTTGTTTCTGTTTTTGTAAGGTCTCCTGGCAACAGCTTACGGGAATCCGGTGCGGTCCCGGCACCCGTCGCACTTGGTGTGACGTCATTGACCCTAGCCGCAGCCTCGGGACCACGAGTCCACATTGTGAGGGTTTTCACTCTATAAAGGTATGTGTTTATTTTTGTGTTGTATCCTGACGAAAGTTTTTATAATAAAACTGAAACGTTGATGACCGATAGGCTGCAATTGCCTTCATAATTTCTATGCTTACAAAGCCCTGAGAGTGCCGCCAATCTTTCTCCATATCTAATTCCACTTTGAGTGGTAAGGAGGGCACCAAGGCCAGTACCATACTGCAGACTGAGTGCCGGCCACTGCAGCATCTACATATCTGTTCCCGCAACTGGATCGGTTTGGACCGCTCCCGGATACGGGCACAAGGCAAGGCACCGTCTACTGCTTTCCACTTACAGTCAAGACTCCACTGCACAGACAGAATTGTCTATAGGGACTTTGCACAAGTTTGTTCTTTACGTTTGGGTAATGTCACAGGAGAACACCAGCTCGGAAGCAAGTGGTTTTAGAAATATCACATTACCACATGGGGAGACCCTCAGCTTCTCCGATATAGAAGCGAATAACATATACTTCAAGGAAGACTTCCAGACCTCCGGCGGAGATTTGCCAACCGAACAGCTGTATCATGAACTACTTCGTCTAAAGAAAAAGGAGGTCGATTATTTTATGCATGGGGTTACACTTACGGATTATCACCGTACGAAACAAATCCCAAGGGGATTCCGGGTGAAAAATATTCCCACCATTGGGAAGTATAACCCTGAATTTTGTAGAAGGTGAGTAGCTGTATTAAATAAGTGCAGCTACGATTTAATTCTACTTGTTATAGAGGAATCCTCGAGAGAATTTAATCTAATTAAGGCAAAAATTACTACTTTTGAATCCACACACAAGGATAAACTGGCACAGGACACTGATACTGACTGGCTATCCAAATTAGGAGAACAAGTAGATACATACAAACGAAATTTGGTGAAATACAAAAGAGAAAAACTGACAAAGGTGCAACGAGACTACCAAGAATGTAACGTGTATGCTTGGGCACAAAATCCAGGAGGCAATTCAAGACCCCGGTTCAGACAACCCCGTAGACGTTTAAGACCTTTGGATACAGATACATCAAGCGGAGAATACGCCTCTCAGAGCGAAATTGAAGAAAGCAGCTCTGCTACTACAGGTAAACCCCCTTTAGGGGTACGCACACGCGCTCAGCGCGAGGGCAAAACCGGACCCGAACGAGGCGCGGCGGGCAGGGGCAGAGGGACCGGGTCAAAGAAGCAAAAAGGTCGCAAATAACATCTGTATTTAATTTATCCAACCGCATACTTAGTACAGCCGAAATGTCGGTACTAAGTAAAGGTTTGTCCTACGTTCCATCTGGACGATTTAATGATCAACAATGGAAAATTGATTCGTATAAGTTTGCACGTTCTTTACGTATTAAAGAATACTTTGAAAAAGCACCGCCAGATGTGCATCCCAAATGCAATGATATTCCAGCCTGTATAAAGATGAAATAAAGATTTGATCCCACCTCGACCAACCAGTCAATTAAATGTTTCTCAAAGACTTTAGATCGATCTGTAGAAACATACACCAAAAAGAACTCTGTTGTCTTTAATAATTTAACTAAGGATGAACGACAAGCTCTACAAAATCTGAAAAAGGACTCTAATTTAATTATCCGCCCCACGGACAAGGGAGGCGGTATTGTGGTACAAAATTTATCTGACTACAAAAGTGAAATTTATTCACAATTACAGGACTAGAATGTATATGAAGCATTGCAGGGAGACCCGACACAACTATATAAGACTGAACTGAACGCTATCCTGAAACAAGCTGTTTCTTCAGGTATTATCTCTGACCAGCGCAGCAGTAATTTGATACAGGATTTTCCAATTGCCCCGGTTTTGTACACTATCCCCAAACTACATAAAAATCCACAACACCCTCCGGGCCGTCCCATTATATCGGCAAGGGATTCCATTTATTATAAGATCTCTCAGTATTTGGATTATTACCTTCAGCCCCTCATACAGTCACATAAAATGTTCTTGAAGGACACCACTACCTTGATCAATAAATTGATCTCGGTCTCACCAGTTCCAGAGCATAGCATACTTTGCACGTTAGATGTTGTTTCACTATACACTAACATTCCGCATGATTTGGGCATTCAAGCTGTCAGATCTTTTCTAACTGATAATGAGCTATACACAGGACCAGATTTGTCTTTCTTTCTGACTTTACTAGATCTCACTCTAAAACGTAATTACTTTCTTTTTGACAATAGATGGTACCACCAGCGGCGGGGCTGCGCAATGGGTTCTTGCGTGGCTCCGTCGTTTGCGAACATCTATATGTTCAAAGTTGAACAGGATTTAATTTTCTCTAATAGAGAAATTGCGGATAATCTACTTTGGATAATCTGTTACATAGATGACCTTCTGCTAATTTGGACAGGCACCAAGTCGCAGTTAGGATCACAGTTGCTGCACATCAACACCTTGGACCCTACAATTAAATTTACTTGGGACATAAGTGAAACAGAGGTTCACTATTTGGATGTGAACATATCACTTGAGCAAGGCGTTATACATACTGGCCTATACAAGAAGCCCACAGATAGAAATACTTATCTGCATGCACATAGCCAACATCCACCAGCATGCATCAAAGGCCTGGCATACTCACAATTCTTGCGAGTGTGCAGAATCTCAGATGCACAAGACAAAGCTGTTGCGGACATAGATGCCATGATTATACAATTCATGCAACGGGGTTACAAACATGCAGATTTACAGCAGGCAAAAAGGAAAGCATTGGCTCTCCCCAGGGCACAACTGTTAGCGCCAGCCATATCCAGAACCGCATTACAGAATAAACAGGTGTTTGTGCAGCAATACCATCCGCTCAGTACTTCGATTTCTAGGAAAGCAAAACAATTGTGGCCAACAATAGCTCTAGATCCTGATCTCCAGTTTGCAAAAAAAACAAGTGTCTTACCTAGTTTCACTAGGAACAAAAATTTAAAGGATATTCTGGTTAAAAATGACATCTCCACCACCAGCAGTACACATCAGTCACACTTTTTAAGTCGCAAGCCGGGTTGCTATAGATGCACAGGCTGTATAACCTGCAGCTATATGGAGACCGGCAAAGATTTCAATCAACCACACACGGGGATTCGCATCCCTATAAAACACATACTTACCTGCAGCACCAGATTTGTCATTTACTATATCCGATGCCCATGCGGATTGCTCTATATAGGTAAAACCACCTGTATGTTTAAAGAAAGAATGGCCACACATCGAATGGACATAAGACAAGCCCTGGAAGGGGCAAACCAAGATCAACCAGTGGCAAGACATTTCAAAATGTCTAAACATAATTTATCTTCACTCAAATACAAGATTATTGACCATGTGCCAATTAATATCAGAGGGGGAGACAGAGCGAAACAGCTCTTACGTCTAGAACCCACTGGATACACAGATTAAACACTGTATCACCAGCTGGGTTAAATGAGTACATTTCATGGAATTGCTATATGTAATTTGGTTTGAGTTGCTTCACCAAACAGTTGTCATTGTTACCTAACATCTGTGGCCATTCCTATGAAGCGTTTAGTATCAATATTTGGTATGCTCCAGACTTACTATCAGTGTTTTTTGCCATCTACATTTTTGTGTTGGAACAACTCTTATTGCATAGTTTCGATTATGCCATGCAAACAGTTATCGAGTAACCTTCTTTTACTTTAGTATTGACACAGTTTCATTATGTTGCGGTTATTCCACATGTATGTTCTGTATTCATTTACATTGGCGCAACCCACCCTTTTGAGCGCCTTATAATTGTTATACAAATGCATGTGGAGCATTGAGTTCAGCCATGGTTATGTCTAACCTATACGGAAACTTGCACTGTGGTTAGACAGAATAGATACCGCTCTTGTTGAGATATGTTCTATGTTTGTTCTCAAAGAAGTTTGATTCATGCTATAAGTTGTTCAGTACCATCATCACACCCTGCTAAGGATTCTCCTGTTTTTTATTTTTGATTATATGTCTATGTATATACGTTTTGTGTTTTTCCACATGGGTTTATGTTTCTGTTTTTGTAAGGTCTCCTGGCAACAGCTTACGGGAATCCGGTGCGGTCCCGGCACCCGTCGCACTTGGTGTGACGTCATTGACCCTAGCCGCAGCCTCGGGACCACGAGTCCACATTGTGAGGGTTTTCACTCTATAAAGGTATGTGTTTATTTTTGTGTTGTATCCTGACGAAAGTTTTTATAATAAAACTGAAACGTTGATGACCGATAGGCTGCAATTGCCTTCATAATTTCTATGCTTACAAAGCCCTGAGAGTGCCGCCAATCTTTCTCCATATCTAATTCCACTTTGAGTGGTAAGGAGGGCACCAAGGCCAGTACCATACTGCAGACTGAGTGCCGGCCACTGCAGCATCTACATATCTGTTCCCGCAACTGGATCGGTTTGGACCGCTCCCGGATACGGGCACAAGGCAAGGCACCGTCTACTGCTTTCCACTTACAGTCAAGACTCCACTGCACAGACAGAATTGTCTATAGGGACTTTGCACAAGTTTGTTCTTTACGTTTGGGTGATGTCACAGGAGAACACCAGCTCGGAAGCAAGTGGTTTTAGAAATATCACATTACCACATGGGGAGACCCTCAGCTTCTCCGATATAGAAGCGAATAACATATACTTCAAGGAAGACTTCCAGACCTCCGGCGGAGATTTGCCAACCGAACAGCTGTATCATGAACTACTTCATCTAAAGAAAAAGGAGGTCGATTATTTTATGCATGGGGTAACACTTACGGATTATCACCGTACGAAACAAATCCCAAGGGGATTCCGGGTGAAAAATATTCCCACCATTGGGAAGTATAACCCTGAATTTTGTAGAAGGTGGGTAGCTGTACTAAATAAGTGCAGCTACGATTTAATTCTACTTGTTATAGAGGAATCCTCGAGAGAATTGAATCTAATTAAGGCAAAAATTACTACTTTTGAATCCACACACAAGGATAAACTGGCACAGGACACTGATACTGACTGGCTATCCAAATTAGGAGAACAAGTAGATACATACAAACGAAATTTGGTGAAATACAAAAGAGAAAAACTGACAAAGGTGCAACGAGACTACCAAGAATGTAACGTGTATGCTTGGGCACAAAATCCAGGAGGCAATTCAAGACCCCGGTTCAGACAACCCCGTAGACGTTTAAGACCTTTGGATACAGATACATCAAGCGGAGAATACGCCTCTCAGAGCGAAATTGAAGAAAGCAGCTCTGCTACTACAGGTAAACCCCCTTTAGGGGTACGCACACGCGCTCAGCGCGAGGGCAAAACCGGACCCGAACGAGGCGCGGCGGGCAGGGGCAGAGGGACCGGGTCAAAGAAGCAAAAAGGTCGCAAATAACATCTGTATTTAATTTATCCAACCGCATTCTTAGTACAGCCGAAATGTCGGTACTAAGTAAAGGTTTGTCCTACGTTCCATCTGGACGATTTAATGATCAACAATGGAAAATTGATTCGTATAAGTTTGCACGTTCTTTACGTATTAAAGAATACTTTGAAAAAGCACCGCCAGATGTGCATCCCAAATGCAATGATATTCCAGCCTGTATAAAGATGAAATCAAGATTTGATCCCACCTCGACCAACCAGTCAATTAAATGTTTCTCAAAGACTTTAGATCGATCTGTAGAAACATACACCAAAAAGAACTCTGTTGTCTTTAATAATTTAACTAAGGATGAACGACAAGCTCTACAAAATCTGAAAAAGGACTCTAATTTAATTATCCGCCCCGCGGACAAGGGAGGCGGTATTGTGGTACAAAATTTATCTGACTACAAAAGTGAAATTTATTCACAATTACAGGACTCGAATGTATATGAAGCATTGCAGGGAGACCCGACACAACTATATAAGACTGAACTGAACGCTATCCTGAAACAAGCTATTTCTTCAGGTATTATCTCTGACCAGCGCAGCCGTAATTTGATACAGGATTTTCCAATTGCCCCGGTTTTGTACACTATCCCCAAACTACATAAAAATCCACAACACTCTCCGGGCCGTCCCATTATATCGGCAAGGGATTCCATTTATTATAAGATCTCTCAGTATTTGGATTATTACCTTCAGCCCCTCATACAGTCACATAAAATGTTCTTGAAGGACACCACTACCTTGATCAATAAATTGATCTCGGTCTCACCAGTTCCAGAGCATAGCATACTTTGCACGTTAGATGTTGTTTCACTATACACTAACATTCCGCATGATTTGGGCATTCAAGCTGTCAGATCTTTTCTAACTGATAATGAGCTATACACAGGACCAGATTTGTCTTTCTTTCTGACTTTACTAGATCTCACTCTAAAACATAATTACTTTCTTTTTGACAATAGATGGTACCGCCAGCGGCGGGGCTGCGCAATGGGTTCTTGCGTGGCTCCGTCGTTTGCGAACATCTATATGTTCAAAGTTGAACAGGATTTAATTTTCTCTAATAGAGAAATTGCGGATAATCTACTTTGGATAATCCGTTACATAGATGACCTTCTGCTAATTTGGACAGGCACCAAGTCGCAGTTAGGATCACAGTTGCTGCACATCAACACCTTGGACCCTACAATTAAATTTACTTGGGACATAAGTGAAACAGAGGTTCACTATTTGGATGTGAACATATCACTTGAGCAAGGCGTTATACATACTGGCCTATACAAGAAGCCCACAGATAGAAATACTTATCTGCATGCACATAGCCAACATCCACCAGCATGCATCAAAGGCCTGCCATACTCACAATTCTTGCGAGTGTGCAGAATCTCAGATGCACAAGACAAAGCTGTTGCGGACATAGATGCCATGATTATACAATTCATGCAACGGGGTTACAAACATGCAGATTTACAGCAGGCAAAAAGGAAAGCATTGGCTCTCCCCAGGGCACAACTGTTAGCGCCAGCCATATCCAGAACCGCATTACAGAATAAACAGGTGTTTGTGCAGCAATACCATCCGCTCAGTACTTCGATTTCTAGGAAAGCAAAACAATTGTGGCCAACAATAGCTCTAGATCCTGATCTCCAGTTTGCAAAAAAAACAAGTGTCTTACCTAGTTTCACTAGGAACAAAAATTTAAAGGATATTCTGGTTAAAAATGACATCTCCACCACCAGCAGTACACATCAGTCACACTTTAAGTCGCAAGCCGGGTTGCTATAGATGCACAGGCTGTATAACCTGCAGCTATATGGAGACCGGCAAAGATTTCAATCACCCACACACGGGGATTCGCATCCCTATAAAACACATACTTACCTGAAGCACCAGATTTGTCATTTACTATATCCAATGCCCATGCGGATTGCTCTATATAGGTAAAACCACCTGTATTTTTAAAGAAAGAATGGCCACACATCGAATGGCCATAAGACAAGCCCTGGAAGGGGCAAACCAAGATCAACCAGTGGCAAGACATTTCAAAATGACAGACAGAGCGAAACAGCTCTTACGTCTAGAAACCCACTGGATACACAGATTAAACACTGTATCACCAGCTGGGTTAAATGAGTACATTTCATGGAATTGCTATACGTAATTTGGTCTGAGTTGCTTTACCAAACAGTTGTCATTGTTACCTAACATCTGTTGCCATTCCTATGAAGCGTTTAGTATCAATATTTGGTATGCTCCAGACTTACTATCAGTGTTTTTTGCCATCTACATTTTTGTGTTGGAACAACTCTTATTGCATAGTTTCGATTAGGCCATGCAAACAGTTATCGAGTAACCTTCTTTTACTTTAGTATTGACACAGTTTCATTATGTTGCGGTTATTCCACATGTATGTTCTGTATTCATTTACATTGGCGCAACCCACCCTTTTGAGCGCCTTATAATTGTTATACAAATGCATGTGGAGCATTGAGTTCAGCCATGGTTATGTCTAACCTATATGGAAACTTGCACTGTGGTTAGACAGAATAGATACCGCTCTTGTTGAGATATGTTCTCTGTTTGTTCTCAAAGAAGTTTGATTCATGCTATAAGTTGTTCAGTACCATCATCACACCCTGCTAAGGATTCTCCTGTTTTTTTATTTTTTATTTTATGTCTATGTATATACGTTTTGTGTCTTTCCACATGGGTTTTTGTTTCTGTTTTTGTAAGGTCTCCTGGCAACGGCTTATGGGAATCCGGTGCGGTCCCGGCACCCGTCGCACTTGGTGTGACGTCATCGACCCTAGCCGCAGCCTCGGGACCACGAGTCCACATTGTGAGGGTTTTCACTCTATAAAGGTATGTGTTTATTTTTGTGTTGTATCCTGACGAAAGTTTTTATGATAAAACTGAAACGTTGATGACCGATAGGCTGCAATTGCCTTCATAATTTCTATGCTTACAAAGCCCTGAGAGTGCCGCCAATCTTTCTCCATATATATATATATACACAGTGTGTGACTGGAGCATGAAGGGCCCACTGGGGGAATGCAGTGGTAGGGGCCCATGCTCAAATGTGTAGCCAGGCTCCAGAGGGATGTGGCCAGCTACTACAGAGATTTGACTAAACGTTAGAGAGTGCATTGTCTGTAGTAAATACTGCTTGAACATGCATGAAAATGTACCACATTAATAACAATAATGCACTGTAGAAAATACACCATAGTCCTGAGCTGTATAAAGTAACTTATGTATAATGTATAGTTCAAGTACACTGGGATAGAGTCTGGAACCTGATCCAAGGAGGAGAATGTAGGCCCACAGGGAGTGGGGCCCACCGGGGGTTTCCCATGTCCCCCTATGGGCCAGTCTGACCGTGTGTATGTGTGTGTGTGTGTGTTTGTGTGTGTGTGTGTGTGTGTGTGTATATATATATATATATATATAGAGAGAAAGAGAGAGAGAGAGAGAGAGAGAGAGAGAGATGTGCACCGGAAATTTTTCGGGTTTTGTGTTTTGGTTTTGGATTTGGATTCGGTTCCGCGGCCGTGTTTTGGATTCGGATGCGTCTTGGCAAAACCTCCCTGAAAATTTTTGTCGGATTCGGGTGTGTTTTGGATTCAGGTGTTTTTTTTCCAAAACCCCTCAAAAACAGCTTAAATCACAGAATTTGGGGGTAATTTTGATCCTATAGTATTATTAACCTCAATAACCACAATTTGCACTAATTTCCAGTCTATTCTGAACACCTCACAATATTATTTTCAATCCTAAAATTAGCACCAATGTCGCTGGATGACTAAGCTAAGCGACCCAAGTGGCTGGCACAAACACCTGGCCCATCTAGTAGTGGCACTGCAGTGTCAGGATGGCACTTAAAGAAATTGATGCCAAACAGCACATGATGCAAAGAAAAGAGAAAAAGAGGTGCACTGTGGTCACTGGACGGCTAAGCTAAACGACACACATATATCACAGGATATCACAGGAATTATTTGTTCTAATCAATGGTATTATTGGTCCAAATCACTGGAAGAAAATGACAAAATCACTGGAATTATTCATTCTAATCAATGGTATTATTGGTCCAAATCACTGGAAGAAAATGACAAAATCACTGGAATTATTCGTTCTAATCAATGGTATTATTGGTCCAAATCACTGGAAGAAAATGACAAAATCACTGGAATTATTTGGCAAGATCACTGTAATTAATAATTATAAATCACTGATATTAATTGGTAAAATCTCGCTATCGCCCT
Source organism: Pseudophryne corroboree (assembly GCF_028390025.1). Taxonomy (NCBI): domain Eukaryota; kingdom Metazoa; phylum Chordata; class Amphibia; order Anura; family Myobatrachidae; genus Pseudophryne; species Pseudophryne corroboree. The sequence continues at coordinate 222,143,091 of NC_086448.1, read as the reverse complement.
CCTAGTGAAGTGAAATCTAGATGAGATTTTGTACCAGGGACACAATAACTTCATCAATTGTCTAAATCCCACTGCACTAATGGCGGAAAACGGGCACACGTCTAACAGCGCACTGATTATACTGAGATACTGAGAACTGATTATACTGATCACTGATGATACTACGGAGAACTGACACTGAGCAGCGAGAACAGCACTGGACTATTGTACTGTAGTATACTGGTCACCACAATGCAGCACTGACACTGAGCACAGATATTAAGCACTGATCACTATACTAGAAGTGACACAGAGCTGCAAGATACAGCAATGGCCTACTGTACTGTACTACTATATACTGGTGGTCACCACAATGCTGCACTGTACTACTATATACTGGTCACAACAAGGCAGCACAGATATGGAATGGATACTTGCAGTGACACAGAGCTACAAGATACAGCAATGGCCTACTGTACTACTATAATTATATACTGGTGGTCCCCACAATGCAGCACACTGAGCACAGATATTACCAGGTGTATCTCACACATCGCTCAGTACAGATTACAGGATGTATAATCACCAGGTGTATAACACACGTCGCACAGTACAGTATACAGTATGCAGCTCTCGAGGGATCAGTATTTGGCAGGAAGGCGTGGCCTGGTCCTGGCAGCAGAGTGACAGGTGGCCGTATAGTAGCAGCCAGCTCCGAATCTGGCAGTGTGTGGAGAGGGAGGGGGTGAGGGAAGGGAACGAGCACTGGAGTGTCTGAGCGGAGGGCTTGGAAGTTCAGGGAGAGTGAGGCGGGAGCTGCTCTTCCATAGCAGCACACAGTGGTGGTGACAGAGTCTGACAAAGGAGGGAGGAGGAGGATTGGGGCAACTGGCCGCAGGGGAGCACTGTGCCGCAGCCATCACCTGCAGGGGGAGTGGAGGGAAACACATCCTATCTGCCCCAGATAAGTGACTTCTGATCAGAGCAATTGAGGGTCGGAGTTTTTCTGAAAGGTGGAAAGGAAGGGGTTCTTTTTCATGTAGACTGGAAGGACTACAACAAACTTGGAGTGACTACACTTTTCACCCTAGTTTGGCAGCCCTGCTGCCCTTTAATACACAGATGAATGAAGACTCCATTTGGAAAGGCGGCCGCTCAGCGATCAAGAGCTGATGCAGCACATGCAGGTGTTTCTGCAAATATGATGATGAAAAGAACATCTCATAAGAAACATTGAAAAAATATGGGACCAAGTAAACCAATCTCCCAGCCAAGGCAAAATATTGTAGGCTGTAGAATACAGCATGGGTGGAAAGAGGGCAGTGGTTCAATAACCCAGTGGAAAGGAACAGTTCTGGATCAAATACCAGTGAATCCCTCCCTCTATCTCAGGCCTGGCCAACCTGTGGCTCTCCAGATGTTGCAAAACTACACATCCCAGCATGACCTGCCACAGTTTTAGTATTCCCTAATAGCAAAACGGTGGCAAGGCATGATGGGACTTGTAGTTTTAGAACAGCTGGAGAGCCACAGGTTGGCCATGCCTGCTCTATCTTATAAAGTATGATGGATTTGATTGTGTCTATGGACTTGAGCTACACAAGGATGAAAGGGTGTCTGCTCTTGAAGTTCTACCAGACAGAGTTGCCTCATCCCGAATCAGCGATGCCCATTTGGCTGACACAATGATTGGTAAAGCAGTGATGCATATGTTTGAAACAGAGGATGGTTCCAAGGATGAGTGGCGAGGGATGGTATTAGCACGAGCACCTATTATGAACACATGGTTTTATATAACCTATGAAAAGGACCCAGTCTTATATATATATCAACTTTTAGATTACTATAAAGAAGGAGATCTTCAGATTATGCCAGACTCAAATGATTCCCCTCCAGCTGAAAGAGAACAAGGGGAGGTTGTGTACAGCCTGGTGGGCAAGCAAGTGGAATATGCCAAAGAAGATGGCTCAAAAAGGACTGGCATAGTTATTCATCAAGTTGAAGCTAAACCATCTGTGTACTTCATTAAGTTTGATGACGATTTCCATATTTATGTCTACGATTTGGTGAAGACATCCTAAATGTTATTCTGTACTTTTTTTTTTTTTTTGCCAAACGTAATCTAACATTTGTAGAAAGTCGCTGCTTTCTGATTACAGAAATGCTCAGATATTCCTGCGAATCCGCAATCCCTTCCCAGAGGAAAAAGAAATTGAGAAACCGTTGTTTGAGAACGTTTGTTCTCTTTCCCTTACAAAGGAACAAACCACTTTCCAAGAAGACTGACGTTTTTGGGATTATGGAGACATAATGTTTTTGAATATAAATCCTAAAGCAGGTGGTGTATTAGAGCAAAAGAGTGCAAGAGACCAGCCATGCAGTTTCTGAAACATTATGACAAAATGTTACTGTATTTCATAAACCTCATTCCTAACTCTGCTAAGTACTGTTTGGTATACTGTATCTGGCTTGCATGAGGTAGTTGGCCATTATTTCAGCTTCCATTTACCTTTTTGAAAGCGGTAGAAGTTATCGATTCTTTTTTTTTTAATTTTATTTCCCCCTATTTTTAATTTTCTCCTGCATAGCCCAGTAAAATGTAGCAATGTTAAGTATTGACTTGTGTCTTCTGGGGGTCCACTTCTTCACCAAACCCAGCCAAACCTCATCCTAACCCTCTGTTCCACATTCTCTATGTACCCCATCTGTGTCACTCCTGTCTGTCTACCCCTCCCCTTTAGATTGTAAGCTCTCACAAGCAGAGCCCTCTTCCCTCATGTGCTTATCCTTTGTCTTACTTTAATAATCTTCAACTGTACCACATCCAGCAGTCTTCTGCCACCTGATACTTATTCCAGTGTCATCTGCTGATGTAACTATGTTTATTTACCCTGTACTTGTCCTATACTGTCATGTTTTCCTGTTTGATTATTTATGTACTCTGTAATTGGGCGCTGCGGAACCCTTGTGGTGCCACATAAATAAAGGATAATAATAATAATAATAATAATATAGGGTGTATAATCCCCAGGTGTATCTCACACATCGCTCAGTACAGATTACAGGATGTATAATCACCAGGTGTATAATACACATCGCACAGTACAGTATATAGGGTGTATAATCCCCAGGTGTATCTCACACATCACACAGTACAGTATATAGGGTGTATAATCCCCAGGTGTATCTCACACATCACTCAGTACAGTATACAGGGTGTATAATCACCAGGTGTATCACAAACGTTGCACAGTACAGTATACAGGGTGTATAATCCCCAGGTGTATCTCACACATCGCTCAGTACAGATTACAGGATGTATAAAATCACCAGATGTATAACACACGTCGCACAGTACAGTATACATACTGGTCACAACAATGCAGCAGATATTGAGCACTGATCAGGATACTAGAAGTGACACAGAGCTGCCAGATACAGCAATGGCCTACTGTACTGTACTATATGTATACTGCTGGTCACCAAAATGCTGCACTGTCATACTATATACTGCTCACAATAATGCAGCACAGATATGGATAGTATACTTGACACAGAGCTGCAAGATACAGCAATGGCCTACTGTACTGTACTACTATAATTATATACTGGTGGTCCCCACAATGCAGCACCCTGAGCACAGATATTTGCAGCACACTGAGCACAGATATTTGCAGCACACTGAGCACAGATACGGAGCTTTACAGGGAGAGAACACAGCCACATCCTCTCCATTCAATCTCCAATGCACGAATGAAACTGGCGGCGACGCCCGGCTCTTTATATAGAATACGAATCTCGCGAGAATCCTACAGCGGGATGATGAAGTTCGGGCGCGTTTGAGTTAACCGAGCAAGGCGGGAAGATCCGAGGCTGCCTCGGACCCATGTAAAATAGGTGAAGTTCGGGGGGGGGGGGGGGGGGGTCGGATCTCGACGAAGTGAACCCGCTCATCTCTAATATATACACTGCTCAAAAAAATAAAGGGATCACTAAAATAACACATCCTAGATCTGAATGAATGAAATATTCTTATTAAATACTTTGTTCTTTACATAGTTGAATGTGCTGAAAACAAAATCACACAAAAATTATCGATGGAAGTCAAATTTATTAATCCACGGAGGTCTGGATTTGGAGTCACACTCAAAATTAAAGTGGAAAAACACACTACAGGCTGATCCATCTTTGATGTCATGTCCTTAAAACAAGTCAAAATGAGGCTCAGTAGTGTGTGTGGCCTCCACGTGCCTGTATGACCTCCTTACAACGCCTGGGCATGCTTTTGATGAGGTGGCGGATGGTCTCCTGAGGGATCGCCTCCCAGACCTGGACTAAAGCATCCGCCAACTCCTGGACAGTCTGTGGTGCAACGTCGCGTTGGTGGATGGAGCGAGACATGATGTCCCAGATGTGCTCAATTGGATTCAGGTCTGGGGAACGGGCGGGCCAGTCCATAGCATCAATGCCTTCATCTTGCAGGAATTGCTGACACACTCCAGCCACATGAAGTCTAGCATTGTCTTGCATTAGGAGGAACCCAGGGCCTACCATGCCAGAATATTGTCTCACAAGGGGTCTGAGGATCTCATCTCGGTACCTAATGGCAGTCAGGCTAGCTCTGGCGAGCACATGGAGGGCTGTGCGGCCCCCCAAAGAAATGCCACCCCACACCATTACTGACCCACTGCCAAACCGGTCATGCTGGAGGATGTTGCAGGCAGCAGAACGTTCTCCTTGGCATCTCCAGACTCTGTCACATCTGTCATATGTGCTCAGTGAGAACCTGCTTTCACCTGTGAAGAGCACAGGGCGCCAGTGGTGAATTTGCCAATCTTGTTCTCTGGCAAATACCAAATGTCCTGCACGGTGTTGGACTGTAAGCACAACCCCCACCTGTGGACGTCGGGCCCTCATACCTCCCACATGGAGTCTGTTTCTGATTGTTTGAGTAGACACATGCACATGGCTTGCTGGAGGTCATTTTGCAGGGCTCTGGCAGTGCTCCTCCTGTTCCTCCTTGCACGAAGGCGGAGGTAGCGGTCCTGTTGCTGGGTTGTTGCCCTCCTACGGCCTCCTCCATGTCTCCTGATGTACTGGCCTGTCTCCTGGTAGCGCCTCCATGCTCTGGACACTACGCTGATAGACACAGCAAACCTTCTTGCCACAGCTCGCATTGATGTGCCATCCTGGATGAGCTGCACTACCTGAGCCACTTGCGTGGGTTGAAGACTCCGTCTCATGCTACCACTAGAGTGAAAGCACCGCCATGTTTCAAAAGTGACCAAAACATCAGCCAGAAAGCATAGGAGCTGAGAAGTGGTCTGTGGTCACCACCTGCAAAACAACTCCTTTATTGGGGGTGTCTTGCTAATGGCCTATAATTTCCACCTGCTGTCTATTCCATTTGCACAACAGCATGTGAAATTGATTGTCAATCAGTGTTGCTTCCTAAGTGGACAGTTTGATTTCACAGAAGTGTGATTGACTTGGAGTTACATTGTGTTGTTTAAGTGTTCCCTTTATTTTTTTGAGCAGTGTATATGTATATATATCTATATTGGCAACAGGTTCAGCACTCGGCTTAATAACGGCATAAAGCAAAATTCAGCGTGTCATGTCATTATTAAGCCGAGTGCCGCACCTTTTGCCGATTTGTATTACAGTTTATTTGAGGGCACCGATTCAAGTTGTTAGATGGTATTTCTGAGTGCCGAACCTTTGAGTTATATATATATATATATATATATATACAAAACAGATACTCTCCCTTTTGCGCTATTAAACAGAAAGTGAGAAAGGATTTGGTTTGGGCTGCCAAATTCCACTAAGTCCCATGTTAGGAGGGACTAAAAAGATACAAATATGTGCCAGTAGAGGAATGGGCGCACTTGGGTTGTTTTTCCACCCAATATTCAATGGGGGAAAACAGCAGTCTCCCTAAGATATTTACTCCTAATTCGTGAGCATAAAACCACATTTAACATGTTCCATGTAAAAATTTATTACAACATAAAAGCAATGATACAAAACGGTATAGTATCTCTTCTTGCAGATAACACCATATAGTACAGAGGACCAGTTGAAATAACTTTGATAGATTCCTCGTTTTCCTTTGACAATTCGGAGATTTGATGTTTATGAACAAATAACCTGACGCGTTTCGTCTTACTCTAAGACTTCATCAGGGGTATGTCTCTAGTGCTTGATAAATACTGTTAGTGCATCAATGAAATGGCAATTACGTATTCTGGATACTTGAAAAAACCACACACCGGTGGGGTACACAGGTGAAAGTTAGATTAAGCCTTATGGTTAAGTGCTTGAATAACAAGTTCAAACGCATAGGCCTGAACGCAAGTTCATATAGGTATGCGACCTTATGATTCAGGGATTTGGATAACAAGTTCAAATACACAGGTCTACCACAATTTCATATGCGTGTGTAACCTTACCAGTAGCTACAATAGCTTCAAGTCACAACCAGTGTAATGTCATTACACTGGTTGTGAGTGTGACTTGAAGCTATTGTAGCTACTGGTAAGGTTACACACGCATATGAAATTGTGGTAGACCTGTGTATTTGAACTTGTTATCCAAATCCCTGAATCATAAGGTCGCATACCTATATGAACTTGCGTTCAGGCCTATGCGTTTGAACTTGTTATTCAAGCACTTAACCATAGGCTTAATTTAACTTTCACCTGTGTACCCCACCGGTGTGTGGTTTTTTCAAGTATCCAGAATATGTAATTGCCATTTCATTGATGCACTAACAGTATTTATCAAGCACTAGAGACATACCCCTGATGAAGTCTTAGAGTAAGACGAAACGCGTCGGGTTATTTGTTTATAAACATCAAATCTCCGAATTGTCAAAGGAGAAGGAGGAATCTATCAAAGTTATTTCAACTAGAGATGTGCACTTGAAATTTTTCGGGTTTTGTATTTTGGTTTTGGGTTCGGTTCCGCGGCCGTGTTTTGGGTTCGACCGCGTTTTGGCAAAACCTCACCGAATTTTTTTTGTCGGATTCGGGTGTGTTTTGGATTCGGGTGTTTTTTTTTAAAAACACTAAAAACTGCTTAAATCATAGAATTTGGGGGTCATTTTGATCCCAAAGTATTATTAACCTCAAAAACCATAATTTCCACTCATTTTCAGTCTATTCTGAATACCTCACACCTCACAATATTATTTTTAGTCCTAAAATTTGCACCTAGGTCGCTGGATGACTAAGCTAAGCGACCCTAGTGGCCGACACAAACACTGTGCCCATCTAGGAGTGTCACTGCAGTGTCACGCAGGATGGCCCTTCCAAAAAACACTCCCCAAACAGCACATGACGCAAAGAAAAAAAGAGGCGCAATGAGGTAGCTGTGTGAGTAAGATAAGCGACCCTAGTGGCCGACACAAACACCGGGCCCATCTAGGAGTGGCACTGCAGTGTCACGCAGGATGGCCCTTCCAAAAAACCCTCCCCAAACAGCACATGACGCAAAGAAAAAAAGAGGCGCAATGAGGTAGCTGTGTGAGTAAGATAAGCGACCCTAGTGGCCGACACAAACACCGGGCCCATCTAGGAGTGGCACTGCAGTGTCACGCAGGATGGCCCTTCCAAAAAACCCTCCCCAAACAGCACATGACGCAAAGAAAAAAAGAGGCGCAATGAGGTAGCTGTGTGAGTAAGATAAGCGACCCTAGTGGCCGACACAAACACCGTGCCCATCTAGGAGTGGCACTGCAGTGTCATGCAGGATGGCCCTTCCAAAAAACCCTCCCCAAACAGCACACGACGCAAAGAAAAAAAGAGGCGCAATGAGGTAGCTGTGTGAGTAAGATAAGCGACCCTAGTGGCCGACACAAACACCGGGCCCATCTAGGAGTGGCACTGCAGTGTCACGCAGGATGGCCCTTCCAAAAAACATTCCACAAACAGCACATGACGCAAAGAAAAATTAAAGAAAAAAGAGGTGCAAGATGGAATTGTCCTTGGGCCCTCCCAGCCACCCTTATGTTGTATAAACAGGACATGCACACTTTAACCAACCCATCATTTCAGTGACAGGGTCTGCCACACGACTGTGACTGAAATGACGGGTTGGTTTGGACCCCCACCAAAAAAGAAGCAATTAATCTCTCCTTGCACAAACTGGCTCTACAGAGGCAAGATGTCCACCTCATCATCATCCTCCGATATATCACCGTGTACATCCCCCTCCTCACAGATTATCAATTCGTCCCCACTGGAATCCACCATCTCAGCTCCCTGTGTACTTTGTGGAGGCAATTGCTGCTGGTCAATGTCTCCACGGAGGAATTGATTATAATTCATTTTAATGAACATCATCTTCTCCACATTTTCTGGATGTAACCTCGTACGCCGATTGCTGACAAGGTGAGCGGCGGCACTAAACACTCTTTCGGAGTACACACTTGTGGGAGGGCAACTTAGGTAGAATAAAGCCAGTTTGTGCAAGGGCCTCCAAATTGCCTCTTTTTCCTGCCAGTATAAGTACGGACTGTGTGACGTGCCTACTTGGATGCGGTCACTCATATAATCCTCCACCATTCTTTCAATGGTGAGAGAATCATATGCAGTGACAGTAGACGACATGTCCGTAATCGTTGTCAGGTCCTTCAGTCCGGACCAGATGTCAGCATCAGCAGTCGCTCCAGACTGCCCTGCATCACCGCCAGCGGGTGGGCTCGGAATTCTGAGCCTTTTCCTCGCACCCCCAGTTGCGGGAGAATGTGAAGGAGGAGATGTTGACAGGTCGCGTTCCGCTTGACTTGACAATTTTCTCACCAGCAGGTCTTTCAACCCCAGCAGACTTGTGTCTGCCGGAAAGAGAGATCCAAGGTAGGCTTTAAATCTAGGATCGAGCACGGTGGCCAAAATGTAGTGCTCTGATTTCAACAGATTGACCACCCGTGAATCCTTGTTAAGCGAATTAAGGGCTCCATCCACAAGTCCCACATGCCTAGCGGAATCGCTCAGTGTTAGCTCCTCCTTCAATGTCTCCAGCTTCTTCTGCAAAAGCCTGATGAGGGGAATGACCTGACTCAGGCTGGCAGTGTCTGAACTGACTTCACGTGTGGCAAGTTCAAAGGGCATCAGAACCTTGCACAACGTTGAAATCATTCTCCACTGCGCTTGAGACAGGTGCATTCCACCTCCTATATCGTGCTGAATTGTATAGGCTTGAATGGCCTTTTGCTGCTCCTCCAACCTCTGAAGCATATAGAGGGTTGAATTCCACCTCGTTACCACTTCTTGCTTCAGATGATGGCAGGGCAGGTTCAGTAGTTTTTGGTGGTGCTCCAGTCTTCTGTACGTGGTGCCTGTACGCCGAAAGTGTCCCGCAATTCTTCTGGCCACCGACAGCATCTCTTGCACGCCCCTGTCGTTTTTTAAAAAATTCTGCACCACCAAATTCAAGGTATGTGCAAAACATGGGACGTGCTGGAATTTGCCCATATTTAATGCACACACAATATTGCTGGCGTTGTCCGATGCCACAAATCCACAGGAGAGTCCAATTGGGGTAAGCCATTCCGCGATGATCTTCCTCAGTTGCCGTAAGAGGTTTTCAGCTGTGTGCGTATTCTGGAAAGCGGTGATACAAAGCGTAGCCTGCCTAGGAAAGAGTTGGCGTTTGCGAGATGCTGCTACTGGTGCCGCCGCTGCTGTTCTTGCGGCGGGAGTCCATACATCTACCCAGTGGGCTGTCACAGTCATATAGTCCTGACCCTGCCCTGCTCCACTTGTCCACATGCCCGTGGTTAAGTGGACATTGGGTACAGCTGCATTTTTTAGGACACTGGTGAGTCTTTTTCTGAGGTCTGTGTACATTTTCGGTATCGCCTGCCTAGAGAAGTGGAACCTAGATGGTATTTGGTAACGGGGGCACACTACCTCAAGAAATTGTGTAGTTCCCTGTGAACTAACGGCCGATACCGGACGCACGTCTAACACCAACATAGTTGTCAAGGCCTCAGTTATCCGCTTTGCAGCAGGATGACTGCTGTGATATTTCATCTTCCTCGCAAAGGACTGTTGGACAGTCAATTGCTTACTTTAAGTAGTACAAGTGGTCTTCCGACTTCCCCTCTGGGATGACCATCGACTCCCAGCAGCAACAACAGCAGCGCCAGCAGCAGTAGGCGTTACACGCAAGGATGCATCGGAGGAATCCCAGGCAGGAGAGGAATCGTCAGAATTGCCAGTGACATGGCCTGCAGGACTATTGGCATTCCTGGGGAAGGAGGAAATTGACACTGAGGGAGTTGGTGGGGTGGTTTGCGTGAGCTTGGTTACAAGAAAAAGGGATTTACTGGTCAGTGGACTGCTACCGCTGTCACCCAAAGTTTTTGAACTTGTCACTGACTTATTATGAATGCGCTGCAGGTGACGTATAAGGGAGGATGTTCCGAGGTGGTTAACGTCCTTACCCCTACTTATTACAGCTTGACAAAGGCAACACACGGCTTGACACCTGTTGTCCGCTTTTCTGTTGAAATACCTCCACACTGAAGAGCTGATTTTTTTGGTATTTTCACCAGGCATGTCAATGGCCATATTCCTCCCACGGACAACAGGTATCTCCCCGGATGCCTGACTTAAACAAACCACCTCACCATCAGAATCCTCCTGGTCAATTTCCTCCCCAGCGCCAGCAACACCCATATCCTCCTCATCCTGGTGTACTTCAACACTGACATCTTCAATCTGACTATCAGGAACTGGACTGCGGGTGCTCCTTCCAGCACTTGCAGGGGGCGTGCAAATGGTGGAAGGCGCATGCTCTTCACGTCCAGTGTTGGGAAGGTCAGGCATCGCAACCGACACAATTGGACTCTCCTTGTGGATTTGGGATTTCGAAGAACGCACAGTTCTTTGCGGTGCTTTTGCCAGCTTGAGTCTTTTCAGTTTTCTAGCGAGAGGCTGAGTGCTTCCATCCTCATGTGAAGCTGAACCACTAGCCATGAACATAGGCCAGGGCCTCAGCCGTTCCTTGCCACTCCGTGTGGTAAATGGCATATTGGCAAGTTTACGCTTCTCCTCCGACAATTTTATTTTAGGTTTTGGAGTCCTTTTTTTTACTGATATTTGGTGTTTTGGATTTGACATGCTCTGTACTATGACATTGGGCATCGGCCTTGGCAGACGACGTTGCTGGCATTTCATCGTCTCAGCCATGACTAGTGGCAGCAGCTTCAGCACGAGGTGGAAGTGGATCTTGATCTTTCCCTAATTTTGGAACCTCAACATTTTTGTTCTCCATATTTTAATAGGCACAACTAAAAGGCACCTCAGGTAAACAATGGAGATGGATGGATACTAGTATACTTATGGATGGACTGCCGAGTGCCGACACAGAGGTAGCTACAGCCGTGGACTACCGTACTGTGTCTGCTGCTAATATAGACTGGATGATAATGAGATGAAATCAATATATATATATATGTATGTATATATAATATCACTAGTACTGCAGCCGGACAGGTAGATAATATATTTATTAGGTAATGATGACTGATGACGGACCTGCTGGACACTGTCAGCTCAGCAGCACCGCAGACTGCTACAGTAAGCTACTATACTATAGTAGTATGTACAAAGAAGAAAGAAAAAAAAAACCACGGGTAGGTGGTATACAATTATGGATGGACTGCCGAGTGCCGACACAGAGGTAGCTACAGCCGTGGACTACCGTACTGTGTCTGCTGCTAATATAGACTGGATGATAATGAGATGAAATCAATATATATATATATATATATATGTATGTATATATAATATCACTAGTACTGCAGCCGGACAGGTAGATAATATATTTATTAGGTAATGATGACTGATGACGGACCTGCTGGACACTGTCAGCTCAGCAGCACCGCAGACTGCTACAGTAAGCTACTATACTATAGTAGTATGTACAAAGAAGAAAGAAAAAAAAAAAACCACGGGTAGGTGGTATACAATTATGGATGGACTGCCGAGTGCCGACACAGAGGTAGCTACAGCCGTGGACTAACGTACTGTGTCTGCTGCTAATATAGACTGGATGATTGATAATGAGATGAAATCAATATATATATATGTATGTATATATAATATCACTAGTACTGCAGCCGGACAGGTAGATAATATATTTATTAGGTAATGATGACTGATGACGGACCTGCTGGACACTGTCAGCTCAGCAGCACCGCAGACTGCTACAGTAAGCTACTATACTATAGTAGTATGTACAAAGAAGAAAGAAAAAAAAAAACCACGGGTAGGTGGTATACAATTATGGATGGACTGCCGAGTGCCGACACAGAGGTAGCTACAGCCGTGGACTACCGTACTGTGTCTGCTGCTAATATAGACTGGATGATAATGAGATGAAATCAATATATATATATGTATGTATATATAATATCACTAGTACTGCAGCCGGACAGGTAGATAATATATTTATTAGGTAATGATGACTGATGACGGACCTGCTGGACACTGTCAGCTCAGCAGCACCGCAGACTGCTACAGTAAGCTACTATACTATAGTAGTATGTACAAAGAAGAAAGAAAAAAAAAAAACCACGGGTAGGTGGTATACAATTATGGATGGACTGCCGAGTGCCGACACAGAGGTAGCTACAGCCGTGGACTAACGTACTGTGTCTGCTGCTAATATAGACTGGATGATTGATAATGAGATGAAATCAATATATATATGTATGTATATATAATATCACTAGTACTGCAGTTGGACAGGTAGATAATATATTTATTAGGTAATGATGACTGATGACGGACCTGCTGGACACTGTCAGCTCAGCAGCACCGCAGACTGCTACAGTAAGCTACTATACTATAGTAGTATGTACAAAGAAGAAAAAAAAAAAAACACGGGTAGGTGGTATACAATTATGGATGGACTGCCGAGTGCCGACACAGAGGTAGCTACAGCCGTGGACTACCGTACTGTGTCTGCTGCTAATATAGACTGGATGATAATGAGATGAAATCAATATATATATATGTATGTATATATAATATCACTAGTACTGCAGCCGGACAGGTAGATAATATATTTATTAGGTAATGATGACTGATGACGGACCTGCTGGACACTGTCAGCTCAGCAGCACCGCAGACTGCTACAGTAAGCTACTATACTATAGTAGTATGTACAAAGAAGAAAGAAAAAAAAAAACACGGGTAGGTGGTATACAATTATGGATGGACTGCCGAGTGCCGACACAGAGGTAGCTACAGCCGTGGACTAACGTACTGTGTCTGCTGCTAATATAGACTGGATGATTGATAATGAGATGAAATCAATATATATATGTATGTATATATAATATCACTAGTACTGCAGCCGGACAGGTAGATAATATATTTATTAGGTAATGATGACTGATGACGGACCTGCTGGACACTGTCAGCTCAGCAGCACCGCAGACTGCTACAGTAAGCTACTATACTATAGTAGTATGTACAAAGAAGAAAGAAAAAAAAAACCACGGGTAGGTGGTATACAATTATGGATGGACTGCCGAGTGCCGACACAGAGGTAGCTACAGCCGTGGACTACCGTACTGTGTCTGCTGCTAATATAGACTGGATGATAATGAGATGAAATCAATATATATATATATACAGAAAGAAACTGATTTCTAAATGGTGCGCAACAAAAGGTGCAGCCTCAATCAAAAATCACACAATAGTGGCGTCTCCCTCACCCCCACAAAACAATACAATATAGAACAAAAATAGGGTGAAATCGAAATGTGGCGCTCCTAGCAAACTGCGTGTATGGGGAAAAGGCTATGATAATATATCATAGAGTGACAGGAGTAGTATCAACAGTATACATCCCTGATTACCACTTGTATCTTCAGCATATAAAATAGGTTCCTCCGTATTCTTTAGAGTACTCCTTCTCCTGATTAATTTCCTCTCCAGATGATCATAAAATAGAGGAAATAAAGGCAGGATAGTGCAAAAACGTTTTTTAATACGACAATAAAACACATAAAAATTCCATGAAATCCAATCCCATAAAAATTGACACACAAGTGACAAGGGGAACACCAGCAGGCAAAGGAGATGTAATTACCAGAAATTATGGGAACCTTGCGAGTCCCCAAATTCGCATGGATGTAAAACGATGTTCCAGGCAGTCTCCCGGGTTAAAGGCTCCCTGGATATGGTAATTCCTTTCTCCAACTGCCGTTTGAATGGTCACCTGTCCTTCACCAACGCGTTTCAGGTCCGTTCCAGACCCTTTTTCAAGGTAAGTGTGTCATACATAAAACATCCCTGTTATTTATTCAAGAAACCACCAATGATATGTCCATCAGCTGTGTGAAGATGGCCGCCTCCATGATGTTATCCACGGTTGTCCTAACAACCGTTCCTACCATCCGGTCACGTGACACTAAATGAAACTGTTCGGCGCATCGTCCCGCCGCCACGTTGTTGTCCGCGGTTGTCCTGGTAACCGCTACTCCCATCGGGTCATATGACGCTCACTGTGATGATCCCACGTGAAGTCCCGCGAGAGAATCTTCTTCCTTAATTGTTCTAGTGTCCCGTTCTCTATGTAGGCGGCACTTCCGCCCTTGCTTGTTCGTGCGATATACATCACTTCCGCCCTCACCAGGAAAAATTGTATTGGTTATATCCGGACGGAGTGTTGTAACCAGGCAACCATAACATCTTCAACTTTGTTCATATTAAAGCCCGTCATCATTCAAATAATGCCCAATCTCAACCATAATATGATGTCACTGCAGGGAGAATAATAGGGCTTTTAATGCATGTCCCTAGTTTACATATGTGCATAAAAAAACATGTACATAAAAAACAAACACAATAATACAAAAAATACATCAGAATAAAAAATAATATCTGAAATATCTTTTGAAATAGAGGCCCATCACTCCCCTACAATTCCAGTGAGACAATCAGAAAGAGATAGAGGACAGAGACAAAGGATTAGGAGGAGGAGGGGTAATTCACCCAATTATCAGCAGAGGGAAAATGTACACTCATCACCATATAGGAAATACACACAACAAGATGGGTACCAGGGTCATTCTAGACCTTGGAGGACAAGGAGACGAGAAGAATACATAAGAGGAGCGGGAAGGAATGATCTATACAACCCCCCAAGGAACAGACCACAAATTAGAACCCGTGATCAAGAATGGGGAGAGGGTTTAGACCATGGGACTTACACACCACTTGAACAAAGAAATAGGTTCGCCCCATTGGAGAGAGAATCAAGGGGGGGTCCTTTTTTAGAGAGGAGAGGGAGGAGAGACAATTTAAGATAGACCTCTTAAAGAGGAAATCTAGAGGGAAGAGAGGGGGGAAAAAGAAGAAAAAGGCTAACACAAAACATAAAAAGAAGAAAAAAGTTAGAGTCATTAGTCTGGAGGATCCGGAGGCCATTCTTGAATCTAGCAATACCAGGCTAGATGGAGAAGACATTCCTCAAATGATAATAGAAGGAGGCAAATCTAAGATTTTTAATATCAGTTCTTACACTCTTTCTAGTTACGAGATGAGAGTTTTGGAGAAAGGGATGAAATATGCCCCGACTACCTCCATTAACAAATTCTGTACTTTTGTGGACATACACAAGTTTGTTAGAAAACTATGTCTTAAGAAATTCTTTCTTACGAAAGAGAATACAGAGGATCTTGGTACTATTGATACAGAAGCAAATACTCCGTTCAAACCGAGATCCATTTTTTATCCACAGCATGTGAAGGGTAATTTTATGGAGACCTTCTCCACCCTAGTACAGGATGATTTAAAAAGTATAAAAAGTACAGGGGTCAAGTGCAACCTCACAATGAAAGAAAGGGAAGCTTTGAAACAACTTAAAAACAACCAAGAATTAATTATCAAACCAGCAGATAAGGGCGGTGGGGTAGTGATGATGGACAGGTGTTGGTATATCCAAGAAGTAGAAAAACATTTAAGTGATAAGGACACCTATCAAAAATTGAGGACAGATCCTACAACCAGAATCCAGGGGAAGTTAGAAGAATTAATTAAAACCCATGGAGACCTAAATGTCCTAACAAAAAAAGAACAGGAGTTCATCATCAATAGAGACCCCATGGTCCCGGTAATATATCTCCTACCAAAGGTTCATAAGGATGCGCAGCATCCACCTGGGAGACCTATAGTCTCAGGTATTGAATCAGTGACGGCTAATCTATCCGAAATGGTTGATTATTATCTACAACCTTTGGTTATGAATAACAGATCCCATTTACAAGACACAAAAGATCTGTTAAATTTCCTTTCTACTGTTACGTGGGAGAGTGATATGTATATGGTGACCGCTGATGTTAAATCTCTGTACACTATCATAGACCATCAGATGGGTGTAGGAGCAGTGGTTGATTACTTGAGTAGAAGTGATTTAGAGATCAATACTCAAAATTTCATTATTGATAGTGTACGCTTCATTTTGGAGAACAATTATTTCATGTTTGATGGTGACTATTTCTTACAGAGAGTAGGCACTGCCATGGGCACCAGGTTTACCCCAAGTTACGCCAATATTTTTATGGGGAAGTGGGAAACCGACTTTGTTTGGGGACCCAACCCATTTGGGGCGAACCTGGTGTCCTGGAAACGGTACATAGACGATGTCATCTTTCTGTGGAAGGGTGACAGGGAAGAACTCGACAATTTTTGTGGTTACCTTAACCGAAACCCTTGCGGTATTGAACTTACCTTTAATATTAGCAATATGGAGGTTAACTATTTAGATGTCACCTTGTATATTAAGGATGGCATTCTGTGTACTAAAACTTTTACTAAACCGACCGACTCTCAAACCTACATTGACAGAAACAGCTGTCACCACAGGAATTGGCTTGAATCAATTCCAAATAGCCAATTCAAACGGATTAAACGGAATTGTTCCGAAGAAGCTGTTTGTAAAGATCAATTGGATCAGTTAGAAACCAAATTCCAACTTTGTGGATATGAGAGGGCCAGATTAAACACAGTAAAGAATGATGTTATAAAACTTGTTAGGAAAACCCTTTTAAATAATAGAGAGATTGCACAAACAACAAATAAGTTTGAGTATGCTTTTATTACCGGTTATAGTGTACAACATAAAGCTTTGGAAAAATCCTTTAAGAAACATTGGGCAATTCTTCAAAAAGATCCTATTTTGAAGGAGGTTCTACCGGAACACCCTGTGTTTATATATAGAAGAGCTCCCAATCTTAAGAATTCCTTGGTAAAAAGCGACCTTCCTCCAATCAAAAAGGAAGGCATTAGGAGCACTAAGGGTTTCCATCGATGTGGTTCCTGCATTGGTTGCAGGGAAATAACCACAGACAGTGGAAAGAAATTGGAACATCTTATTATTAATGAGATAACCCACGATATACGAGATTTTATAACATCCAACGTTAAAAATGTGGTGTATGCCATTGAGTGCTCATGTCATTTATTCTATATTGGACGGACTTCTAGACAACTGAAAATAAGGGTGAGCGAACACCTAAGGAATATTAGAAGGGGGCTGGACACCCATGCGTTGTCCAGCCATTTTAAAAAACATCATAATTGTGACCCCAAACACATCATCAGATTCGTAGGTATCAAGAGAATAGAATGCGGTCGCCGACAGAAGGATACTTCCAAACGTTTAGCCAAAGCAGAGATGGAACTTATTTATAAATATAATACACTGCAACCCAGTGGGTTGAATTTAGACTTTGAACTGAAATGGTTTCTGTAGGATCCTCAGTTTAGCTTTTATCTCTCCCCTTCTTTTTAGGCCCCCATAAACATCATTTACACTATACGTGTGGGGTTTTTATTATTTTTTATTCTGATGTATTTTTTGTATTATTGTGTTTGTTTTTTATGTACATGTTTTTTATGCACATATGTAAACTAGGGACATGCATTAAAAGCCCTATTATTCTCCCTGCAGTGACATCATATTATGGTTGAGATTGGGCATTATTTGAATGATGACGGGCTTTAATATGAACAAAGTTGAAGATGTTATGGTTGCCTGGTTACAACACTCCGTCCGGATATAACCAATAAATTTTTCCTGGTGAGGGCGGAAGTGATGTATATCGCACGAACAAGCAAGGGCGGAAGTGCCGCCTACATAGAGAACGGGACACTAGAACAATTAAGGAAGAAGATTCTCTCGCGGGACTTCACGTGGGATCATCACAGTGAGCGTCATATGACCCGATGGGAGTAGCGGTTACCAGGACAACCGCGGACAACAACGTGGCGGCGGGACGATGCGCCGAACAGTTTCATTTAGTGTCACGTGACCGGATGGTAGGAACGGTTGTTAGGACAACCGTGGATAACATCATGGAGGCGGCCATCTTCACACAGCTGATGGACATATCATTGGTGGTTTCTTGTATAAATAACAGGGATGTTTTATGTATGACACACTTACCTTGAAAAAGGGTCTGGAACGGACCTGAAACGCGTTGGTGAAGGACAGGTGACCATCCAAACGGCAGTTGGAGAAAGGAATTACCATATCCAGGGAGCCTTTAACCCGGGAGACTGCCTGGAACATCGTTTTACATCCATGCGAATTTGGGGACTCGCAAGGTTCCCATAATTTCTGGTAATTACATCTCCTTTGCCTGCTGGTGTTCCCCTTGTCACTTGTGTGTCAATTTTTATGGGATTGGATTTCATGGAATTTTTATGTGTTTTATTGTCGTATTAAAAAACGTTTTTGCACTATCCTTCCTTTATTTCCTCTATTTTATGATCATCTGGAGAGGAAATTAATCAGGAGGAGTACTCTAAAGAATACGGAGGAACCTATTTTATATGCTGAAGATACAAGTGGTAATCAGGGATGTATACTGTTGATACTACTCCTGTCACTCTATGATATATTATCATAGCCTTTTCCCCATACACGCAGTTTGCTAGGAGCGCCACATTTCGATTTCACCCTATTTTTGTTCTATATTGTATTGTTTTGTGGGGGTGAGGGAGACGCCCCTATTGTGTGATTTTTGATTGATGCTGCACCTTTTGTTGCGCACCATTTAGAAATCAGTTTCTTTCTGTATTGAGTTTTCTTCTCTCACATTGGTTTCTATTAGGTGCCGCAGTTAACATGTTCAAATTTAGGGACCACAGACGGTCCATGTTAGAAAATCTGTTTAAAGATGATGGGGAACATATAGAGTTACTAGATGAGAGTTTAGAAACTATTATGAGAAAACTGGAAAATACCCTCATTAAGGAAAATAAATGCTGGTGGGAGATGGTAACCCTAGAAAAGTATGTAGTTAACAACATCATACCAAGGGGTTTACAAATTAACAAAAAAGCATCCTTTGATAGCTCATCATGTGCTTTCAAAGAAGAATGGGAAGGTATTGTTAATGACTGCTCCATCTCTCTCATGAATCTGATTATTAAGGAAAGAAAAAGGGAGTTGGAAAAATTAGATGAGGAGATTAAAGTTTATAGAGACCTTATTACCCCTTTTGCAGATAATAGTGAGTTTAAGGATTTGGAGCAGAGAATAGAGGCCAACTTGAGAAAAACAGAGAAAGTTCTAGTAGATAGAAAAATAAGAAAATAAATCAGTGACAAAAAAGAAAAACAGGAGAGAACAAAAAAAGAAGAGGAGGACTCTGAAATATCTTTTGAAATAGAGGCCCATCACTCCCCTACAATTCCAGTGAGACAATCAGAAAGAGATAGAGGACAGAGACAAAGGATTAGGAGGAGGAGGGGTAATTCACCCAATTATCAGCAGAGGGAAAATGTACACTCATCACCATATAGGAAATACACACAACAAGATGGGTACCAGGGTCATTCTAGACCTTGGAGGACAAGGAGACGAGAAGAATACATAAGAGGAGCGGGAAGGAATGATCTATACAACCCCCCAAGGAACAGACCACAAATTAGAACCCGTGATCAAGAATGGGGAGAGGGTTTAGACCATGGGACTTACACACCACTTGAACAAAGAAATAGGTTCGCCCCATTGGAGAGAGAATCAAGGGGGGGTCCTTTTTTAGAGAGGAGAGGGAGGAGAGACAATTTAAGATAGACCTCTTAAAGAGGAAATCTAGAGGGAAGAGAGGGGGGAAAAAGAAGAAAAAGGCTAACACAAAACATAAAAAGAAGAAAAAAGTTAGAGTCATTAGTCTGGAGGATCCGGAGGCCATTCTTGAATCTAGCAATACCAGGCTAGATGGAGAAGACATTCCTCAAATGATAATAGAAGGAGGCAAATCTAAGATTTTTAATATCAGTTCTTACACTCTTTCTAGTTACGAGATGAGAGTTTTGGAGAAAGGGATGAAATATGCCCCGACTACCTCCATTAACAAATTCTGTACTTTTGTGGACATACACAAGTTTGTTAGAAAACTATGTCTTAAGAAATTCTTTCTTACGAAAGAGAATACAGAGGATCTTGGTACTATTGATACAGAAGCAAATACTCCGTTCAAACCGAGATCCATTTTTTATCCACAGCATGTGAAGGGTAATTTTATGGAGACCTTCTCCACCCTAGTACAGGATGATTTAAAAAGTATAAAAAGTACAGGGGTCAAGTGCAACCTCACAATGAAAGAAAGGGAAGCTTTGAAACAACTTAAAAACAACCAAGAATTAATTATCAAACCAGCAGATAAGGGCGGTGGGGTAATGGTAATGGACCGGTGTTGGTATATCCAAGAAGTAGAAAAACATTTAAGTGATAAGGACACCTATCAAAAATTGAGGACAGATCCTACAACCAGAATCCAGGGGAAGTTAGAAGAATTAATTAAAACCCATGGAGACCTAAATGTCCTAACAAAAAAAGAACAGGAGTTCATCATCAATAGAGACCCCATGGTCCCGGTAATATATCTCCTACCAAAGGTTCATAAGGATGCGCAGCATCCACCTGGGAGACCTATAGTCTCAGGTATTGAATCAGTGACGGCTAATCTATCCGAAATTGTTGATTATTATCTACAACCTTTGGTTATGAATAACAGATCCCATTTACAAGACACAAAAGATCTGTTAAATGTCCTTTCTACTGTTACGTGGGAGAGTGATATGTATATGGGGACCGCTGATGTTAAATCTCTGTACACTATCATAGACCATCAGATGGGTGTAGGAGCAGTGGTTGATTACTTGAGTAGAAGTGATTTAGAGATCAATACTCAAAATTTCATTATTGATAGTGTACGCTTCATTTTGGAGAACAATTATTTCATGTTTGATGGTGACTATTTCTTACAGAGAGTAGGCACTGCCATGGGCACCAGGTTTGCCCCAAGTTACGCCAATATTTTTATGGGGAAGTGGGAAACCGACTTTGTTTGGGGACCCAACCCATTTGGGGCGAACCTGGTGTCCTGGAAACGGTACATAGACGATGTCATCTTTCTGTGGAAGGGTGACAGGGAAGTACTCGAC
Source organism: Pseudophryne corroboree (assembly GCF_028390025.1). Lineage (NCBI taxonomy): Eukaryota > Metazoa > Chordata > Amphibia > Anura > Myobatrachidae > Pseudophryne > Pseudophryne corroboree. Next base: position 222,121,627 of record NC_086448.1, on the reverse strand, counting down.
ATTTTTTGTGGTTACCTTAACCGAAACCCTTGCGGTATTGAACTTACCTTTAATATTAGCAATATGGAGGTTAACTATTTAGATGTCACCTTGTATATTAAGGATGGCATTCTGTGTACTAAAACTTTTACTAAACCGACCGACTCTCAAACCTACATTGACAGAAACAGCTGTCACCACAGGAATTGGCTTGAATCAATTCCAAATAGCCAATTCAAACGGATTAAACGGAATTGTTCCGAAGAAGCTGTTTGTAAAGATCAATTGGATCAGTTAGAAACCAAATTCCAATTTTGTGGATATGAGAGGGCCAGATTAAACACAGTAAAGAATGATGTTATAAAACTTGATAGGAAAACCCTTTTAAATAATAGAGAGATTGCACAAACAACAAATAAGTTTTAGTATGCTTTTATTACCGGTTATAGTGTACAACATAAAGCTTTGGAAAAATCCTTTAAGAAACATTGGGCAATTCTTCAAAAAGATCCTATTTTGAAGGAGGTTCTACCGGAACACCCTGTGTTTATATATAGAAGAGCTCCCAATCTTAAGAATTCCTTGGTAAAAAGCGACCTTCCTCCAATCAAAAAGGAAGGCATTAGGAGCACTAAGGGTTTCCATCGATGTGGTTCCTGCATTGGTTGCAGGGAAATAACCACAGACAGTGGAAAGAAATTGGAACATCTTATTATTAATGAGATAACCCACGATATACGAGATTTTATAACATGCAACGTTAAAAATGTGGTGTATGCCATTGAGTGCTCATGTCATTTATTCTATATTGGACGGACTTCTAGACAACTGAAAATAAGGGTGAGCGAACACCTAAGGAATATTAGAAGGGGGCTGGACACCCATGCGTTGTCCAGCCATTTTAAAAAACATCATAATTGTGACCCCAAACACATCATCAGATTCGTAGGTATCAAGAGAATAGAATGCGGTCACCGACAGAAGGATACTTCCAAACGTTTAGCCAAAGCAGAGATGGAACTTATTTATAAATATAATACACTGCAACCCAGTGGGTTGAATTTAGACTTTGAACTGAAATGGTTTCTGTAGGATCCTCAGTTTAGCTTTTATCTCTCCCCTTCTTTTTAGGCCCCCATAAACATCATTTACACTATACGTGTGGGGTTTTTATTATTTTTTATTCTGATGTATTTTTTGTATTATTGTGTTTGTTTTTTATGTACATGTTTTTTTATGCACATATGTAAACTAGGGACATGCATTAAAAGCCATATTATTCTCCCTGCAGTGACATCATATTATGGTTGAGATTGGGCATTATTTGAATGATGACGGGCTTTAATATGAACAAAGTTGAAGATGTTATGGTTGCCTGGTTACAACACTCCGTCCGGATATAACCAATACATTTTTCCTGGTGAGGGCGGAAGTGATGTATATCGCACGAACAAGCAAGGGCGGAAGTGCCGCCTACATAGAGAACGGGACACTAGAACAATTAAGGAAGAAGATTCTCTCGCGGGACTTCACGTGGGATCATCACAGTGAGCGTCATATGACCCGATGGGAGTAGCGGTTACCAGAACAACCGCGGACAACAACGTGGCGGCGGGACGATGCGCCGAACAGTTTCATTTAGTGTCACGTGACCGGATGGTAGGAACGGTTGTTAGGACAACCGTGGATAACATCATGGAGGCGGCCATCTTCACACAGCTGATGGACATATCATTGGTGGTTTCTTGTATAAATAACAGGGATGTTTTATGTATGACACACTTACCTTGAAAAAGGGTCTGGAACGGACCTGAAACGCGTTGGTGAAGGACAGGTGACCATCCAAACGGCAGTTGGAGAAAGGAATTACCATATCCAGGGAGCCTTTAACCCGGGAGACTGCCTGGAACATCGTTTTACATCCATGCGAATTTGGGGACTCGCAAGGTTCCCATAATTTCTGGTAATTACATCTCCTTTGCCTGCTGGTGTTCCCCTTGTCACTTGTGTGTCAATTTTTATGGGATTGGATTTCATGGAATTTTTATGTGTTTTATTGTCGTATTAAAAAACGTTTTTGCACTATCCTGCCTTTATTTCCTCTATTTTATGATCATCTGGAGAGGAAATTAATCAGGAGAAGGAGTACTCTAAAGAATACGGAGGAACCTATTTTATATGCTGAAGATACAAGTGGTAATCAGGGATGTATACTGTTGATACTACTCCTGTCACTCTATGATATATTATCATAGCCTTTTCCCCAATATATATATATGTATGTATATATAATATCACTAGTACTGCAGCCGGACAGGTAGATAATATATTTATTAGGTAATGATGACTGATGACGGACTTGCTGGACACTGTCAGCTCAGCAGCACCGCAGACTGCTACAGTAAGCTACTATACTATAGTAGTATGTACAAAGAAGAAAGAAAAAAAAAAAACCACGGGTAGGTGGTATACAATTATGGATGGACTGCCGAGTGCCGACACAGAGGTAGCTACAGCCGTGGACTAACGTACTGTGTCTGCTGCTAATATAGACTGGATGATTGATAATGAGATGAAATCAATATATATATATGTATGTATATATAATATCACTAGTACTGCAGCCGGACAGGTAGATAATATATTTATTAGGTAATGATGACTGATGACGAACCTGCTGGACACTGTCAGCTCAGCAGCACCGCAGACTGCTACAGTAAGCTACTATACTATAGTAGTATGTACAAAGAAGAAAGAAAAAAAAAAACCACGGGTAGGTGGTATACAATTATGGATGGACTGCCGAGTGCCGACACAGAGGTAGCTAGCTACAGCCGTGGACTAACGTACTGTGTCTGCTGCTAATATAGAGTCTAGACTGGATGATAAATTATTGATAATGAGATGAAATCAATATAATATCACTAGTACTGCAGCCGGACAGGTACTATATATATTTATTATGTAATGACTGATGACGGACCTGCTGGACACTGTCAGGTCAGCACAGCACCGCAGACTGCTACAGTAAGCTACTATAGTAGTATGTATAAAGAAGAATGAAAAAAAAAAAACCACGGGTAGGTGGTATACAATATTATATATATATATATATATATATTATATACAATTATATATATATATATATATATTAAACTGGTGGTGATTGATTATTAAACTGGTGGTCACTTCAGGTCACGTTGCAACTTGCAACTAGTACTCCGAGGCCTAAGCAGACAATCACAAAATATATTATTATACTGGTGGTCAGTGTGGTCACAACAATGGCAGTGTGGCACTGACTCTGGCAGCAAAAGTGTGCACTGTTCGTTATATGTACTCCTGAGTCCTGCTCTCAGACTCTAACTGCTCCCCACTGTCAGTGTCTCCACCACAAGTCAGATAATACACTTACAGTCACACTATCTAATCTATAAATATCACTTCAGCAAGTAGTATAGTAGTATACAGTATAGTAGTACTCCTCCTAATAATGCTCCCCAAAATACTGTGTCTCTCTCTTCTCTAAACGGAGAGGACGCCAGCCACGTCCTCTCCCTATGACTCTCAATGCACGTGTGAAAATGGCGGCGACGCGCGGCTCCTTATATAGAATCCGAGTCTCGCGATAGAATCCGAGCCTCGCGAGAATCCGACAGCGTGATGATGACGTTCGTGCGCGCTCGGGTTAACCGAGCAAGGCGGGAAGATCCGAGTCGCTCGGACCCGTGTAAAAAAACATGAAGTTCGGGCGGGTTCGGATTCCGAGGAACCGAACCCGCTCATCTCTAATTTCAACTGGTCCTCTGTACTACATGGTGTTATCTGCAAGAAGAGAACCTATACCGTTTTGTATCATTGCTTTTATGTTGTAATAAATTTTTACATGGAACATGTTAAATGTGGTTTTAAGCTCACAAATTAGGAGTAAATATCTTAGGGAGACTGCTGTTTTTCCCCATTGAATATTGGGTGGAAAAACAACCCAAGTGCGCCCATTCCTCTACTGGCACACATATATATATATATACAAACAACGGGTGGTGCGGCACTCCAAGCGGCTACAACAAACTGGCAGTCAAGTCCTAAGTGCAGACAACGTTTCAATGCGGTTTATTGCATTTTCGTCAGGTCAATATGAAACAACAAGTGAACTCACCTAAATACCCAGAGTGTGCAGCGTCCTCCCCCGCACGTCCGGAACTCAGGCACCCGCCAGGTCCGTCGGCGCTAGCTAATGATGCAATCAACCAGTGTCTATCACCATGGAAACGTGATACACACCAGCGCTCTGCACATACCATGCCCCGCACATGCATATCTGACAAGGCAACAGCATAACACATATAAACTAGAGATGAGCGGGTTCGGTTTCTTTGAATCCGAACCCGCACGAACTTCACTTTTTTTTCCACGGGTCCGAGCGACTCGGATCTTCCCGCCTTGCTCGGTTAACCCGAGCGCGCCCGAACGTCATCATGACGCTGTCGGATTCTCGCGAGGCTCGGATTCTATCGCGAGACTCGGATTCTATATAAGGAGCCGCGCGTCGCCGCCATTTTCACTCGTGCATTGAGATTGATAGGGAGAGGACGTGTCTGGCGTCCTCTCCATTAGAATAGAGATAGATAGATTAGATAGAGAGAGATTGTGCAGAGTCGCAGACAGAGTTAGTTTACCACAGTCAGTGACCAGTGCAGCAGCTAGTTAACTTTTATTTAATATAATATATCCGTTCACTTCTCTCTGCTATATCCGTTCTCTGCCTGAAAAAAAAAACGATACACAGCACAGTCAGTCACACAGTGTGACTCAGTCTGTGTGCACTCAGCTCAGCCCAGTGTGCTGCACAGTCATCAATGTATAAATTAAAAGCTTATAATTAATTGTGGGGGAGACTGGGGAGCACTGCAGGTTGTTAGCAGGAGCCAGGAGTACAATTATATTAATTAACAGTGCACACTTTTGCTGCAGGAGTGGTGACCAGTGCCTGACCACCAGTATAGTATTGTTGTATACTACTAATATCTCTTTAAATATCAACCAGTCTATATTAGCAGCAGACACAGTACAGTGCGGTAGTTCACGGCTGTGGCTACCTCTGTGTCGGCACACGGCAGGCAGTCCGTCCGACCAGAATTGTATTATTTATTATTATATACCTACCACCTAACCGTGGTTTTTTTTTCATTCTTTATACCGTCATAGTGTCATCCTAATTGTTACGAGTATACTACTATCTCTTTATCAACCAGTGTACAGTGCGGTAGTTCACGGCTGTGGCTACCTCTGTGTCGGCACACGGCAGGCAGTCCGTCCGACCAGAATTGTATTATTTATTATTATATACCTACCACCTAACCGTGGTTTTTTTTTCATTCTTTATACCGTCATAGTGTCATCCTAATTGTTACGAGTATACTACTATCTCTTTATCAACCAGTGTACAGTGCGGTAGTTCACGGCTGTGGCTACCTCTGTGTCGGCACACGGCAGGCAGTCCGTCCGACCAGAATTGTATTATTTATTATTATATACCTACCACCTAACCGTGGTTTTTTTTTCATTCTTTATACCGTCATAGTGTCATCCTAATTGTTACGAGTATACTACTATCTCTTTATCAACCAGTGTACAGTGCGGTAGTTCACGGCTGTGGCTACCTCTGTGTCGGCACACGGCAGGCAGTCCGTCCGACCAGAATTGTATTATTTATTATTATATACCTACCACCTAACCGTGGTTTTTTTTTCATTCTTTATACCGTCATAGTGTCATCCTAATTGTTACGAGTATACTACTATCTCTTTATCAACCAGTGTACAGTGCGGTAGTTCACGGCTGTGGCTACCTCTGTGTCGGCACACGGCAGGCAGTCCGTCCGACCAGAATTGTATTATTTATTATTATATACCTACCACCTAACCGTGGTTTTTTTTTCATTCTTTATACCGTCATAGTGTCATCCTAATTGTTACGAGTATACTACTATCTCTTTATCAACCAGTGTACAGTGCGGTAGTTCACGGCTGTGGCTACCTCTGTGTCGGCAGTCGGCAGGCAGTCCGTCCATCCATAATTGTATTATTATTATAATATATACCACCTAACCGTGGTTTTTTTTTCATTCTTTATACCGTCATAGTGTCATACTAGTTGTTACGAGTATACTACTATCTCTTTATCAACCAGTGTACAGTGCGGTAGTTCACGGCTGTGGCTACCTCTGTGTCGGCAGTCGGCAGGCAGTCCGTCCATCCATAATTGTATTATTATTATAATATATACCACCTAACCGTGGTTTTTTTTTCATTCTTTATACCGTCGTCATAGTGTCATACTAGTTGTTACGAGTATACTACTATCTCTTTATCAACCAGTGTACAGTGCGGTAGTTCACGGCTGTGGCTACCTCTGTGTCGGCAGTCGGCAGGCAGTCCGTCCATCCATAATTGTATTATTATTATAATATATACCACCTAACCGTGGTTTTTTTTTCATTCTTTATACCGTCGTCATAGTGTCATACTAGTTGTTACGAGTATACTACTATCTCTTTATCAACCAGTGTACAGTGCGGTAGTTCACGGCTGTGGCTACCTCTGTGTCGGCAGTCGGCAGGCAGTCCGTCCATCCATAATTGTATTATTATTATAATATATACCACCTAACCGTGGTTTTTTTTTCATTCTTTATACCGTCGTCATAGTGTCATACTAGTTGTTACGAGTATACTACTATCTCTTTATCAACCAGTGTACAGTGCGGTAGTTCACGGCTGTGGCTACCTCTGTGTCGGCAGTCGGCAGGCAGTCCGTCCATCCATAATTGTATTATTATTATAATATATACCACCTAACCGTGGTTTTTTTTTCATTCTTTATACCGTCGTCATAGTGTCATACTAGTTGTTACGAGTATACTACTATCTCTTTATCAACCAGTGTACAGTGCGGTAGTTCACGGCTGTGGCTACCTCTGTGTCGGCAGTCGGCAGGCAGTCCGTCCATCCATAATTGTATTATTATTATAATATATACCACCTAACCGTGGTTTTTTTTTCATTCTTTATACCGTCGTCATAGTGTCATACTAGTTGTTACGAGTATACTACTATCTCTTTATCAACCAGTGTACAGTGCGGTAGTTCACGGCTGTGGCTACCTCTGTGTCGGCAGTCGGCAGGCAGTCCGTCCATCCATAATTGTATTATTATTATAATATATACCACCTAACCGTGGTTTTTTTTTCATTCTTTATACCGTCATAGTGTCATACTAGTTGTTACGAGTATACTACTATCTCTTTATCAACCAGTGTACAGTGCGGTAGTTCACGGCTGTGGCTACCTCTGTGTCGGCAGTCGGCAGGCAGTCCGTCCATCCATAATTGTATTATTATTATAATATATACCACCTAACCGTGGTTTTTTTTCCATTCTTTATACCGTCGTCATAGTGTCATACTAGTTGTTACGAGTATACTACTATCTCTTTATCAACCAGTGTACAGTGCGGTAGTTCACGGCTGTGGCTACCTCTGTGTCGGCAGTCGGCAGGCAGTCCGTCCATCCATAATTGTATTATTATTATAATATATACCACCTAACCGTGGTTTTTTTTTCATTCTTTATACCGTCGTCATAGTGTCATACTAGTTGTTACGAGTATACTACTATCTCTTTATCAACCAGTGTACAGTGCGGTAGTTCACGGCTGTGGCTACCTCTGTGTCGGCAGTCGGCAGGCAGTCCGTCCATCCATAATTGTATTATTATTATAATATATACCACCTAACCGTGGTTTTTTTTTTCATTCTTTATACCGTCATAGTGTCATACTAGTTGTTACGAGTATACTACTATCTCTTTATCAACCAGTGTACAGTGCGGTAGTTCACGGCTGTGGCTACCTCTGTGTCGGCAGTCGGCAGGCAGTCCGTCCATCCATAATTGTATTATTATTATAATATATACCACCTAACCGTGGTTTTTTTTTCATTCTTTATACCGTCGTCATAGTGTCATACTAGTTGTTACGAGTATACTACTATCTCTTTATCAACCAGTGTACAGTGCGGTAGTTCACGGCTGTGGCTACCTCTGTGTCGGCAGTCGGCAGGCAGTCCGTCCATCCATAATTGTATTATTATTATAATATATACCACCTAACCGTGGTTTTTTTTTCATTCTTTATACCGTCGTCATAGTGTCATACTAGTTGTTACGAGTATACTACTATCTCTTTATCAACCAGTGTACAGTGCGGTAGTTCACGGCTGTGGCTACCTCTGTGTCGGCAGTCGGCAGGCAGTCCGTCCATCCATAATTGTATTATTATTATAATATATACCACCTAACCGTGGTTTTTTTATACCACCTAACCGTGGCAGTCCGTCCATAATTGTATACTAGTATCCAATCCATCCATCTCCATTGTTTACCTGAGGTGCCTTTTAGTTCTGCCTATAAAATATGGAGAACAAAAAAGTTGAGGTTCCAAAATTAGGGAAAGATCAAGATCCACTTCCACCTCGTGCTGAAGCTGCTGCCACTAGTCATGGCCGAGACGATGAAATGCCAGCAACGTCGTCTGCCAAGGCCGATGCCCAATGTCATAGTACAGAGCATGTCAAATCCAAAACACCAAATATCAGAAAAAAAAGGACTCCAAAACCTAAAATAAAATTGTCGGAGGAGAAGCGTAAACTTGCCAATATGCCATTTACCACACGGAGTGGCAAGGAACGGCTGAGGCCCTGGCCTATGTTCATGGCTAGTGGTTCAGCTTCACATGAGGATGGAAGCACTCAGCCTCTCGCTAGAAAACTGAAAAGACTCAAGCTGGCAAAAGCACCGCAAAGAACTGTGCGTTCTTTGAAATCCCAAATCCACAAGGAGAGTCCAATTGTGTCGTTTGCGATGCCTGACCTTCCCAACACTGGACGTGAAGAGCATGCGCCTTCCACTATTTGCATGCCCCCTGCAAGTGCTGGAAGGAGCACCCGCAGTCCAGTTCCTGATAGTCAGATTGAAGATGTCAGTGTTGAAGTACACCAGGATGAGGAGGATATGGGTGTTGCTGGCGCTGGGGAGGAAATTGACCAGGAGGATTCTGATGGTGAGGTGGTTTGTTTAAGTCAGGCACCCGGGGAGACACCTGTTGTCCGTGGGAGGAATATGGCCGTTGACATGCCAGGTGAAAATACCAAAAAAATCAGCTCTTCGGTGTGGAGGTATTTCACCAGAAATGCGGACAACAGGTGTCAAGCCGTGTGTTCCCTTTGTCAAGCTGTAATAAGTAGGGGTAAGGACGTTAACCACCTCGGAACATCCTCCCTTATACGTCACCTGCAGCGCATTCATAATAAGTCAGTGACAAGTTCAAAAACTTTGGGTGACAGCGGAAGCAGTCCACTGACCAGTAAATCCCTTCCTCTTGTAACCAAGCTCACGCAAACCACCCCACCAACTCCCTCAGTGTCAATTTCCTCCTTCCCCAGGAATGCCAATAGTCCTGCAGGCCATGTCACTGGCAAGTCTGACGAGTCCTCTCCTGCCTGGGATTCCTCCGATGCATCCTTGCGTGTAACGCCTACTGCTGCTGGCGCTGCTGTTGTTGCCGCTGGGAGTCGATGGTCATCCCAGAGGGGAAGTCGTAAGCCCACTTGTACTACTTCCAGTAAGCAATTGACTGTTCAACAGTCCTTTGCGAGGAAGATGAAATATCACAGCAGTCATCCTACTGCAAAGCGGATAACTGAGGCCTTGGCATCCTGGGTGGTGAGAAACGTGGTTCCGGTATCCATCATTACTGCAGAGCCAACTAGAGACTTGTTGGAGGTACTGTGTCCCCGGTACCAAATACCATCTAGGTTCCATTTCTCTAGGCAGGCGATACCGAAAATGTACACAGACCTCAGAAAAAGAGTCACCAGTGTCCTAAAAAATGCAGCTGTACCCAATGTCCACTTAACCACGGACATGTGGACAAGTGGAGCAGGGCAGGGTCAGGACTATATGACTGTGACAGCCCACTGGGTAGATGTATGGACTCCCGCCGCAAGAACAGCAGCGGCGGCACCAGTAGCAGCATCTCGCAAACGCCAACTCTTTCCTAGGCAGGCTACGCTTTGTATCACCGCTTTCCAGAATACGCACACAGCTGAAAACCTCTTACGGCAACTGAGGAAGATCATCGCGGAATGGCTTACCCCAATTGGACTCTCCTGTGGATTTGTGGCATCGGACAACGCCAGCAATATTGTGTGTGCATTAAATCTGGGCCAATTCCAGCACGTCCCATGTTTTGCACATACCTTGAATTTGGTGGTGCAGAATTTTTTAAAAAACGACAGGGGCGTGCAAGAGATGCTGTCGGTGGCCAGAAGAATTGCGGGACACTTTCGGCGTACAGGCACCACGTACAGAAAACTGGAGCACCACCAAAAACTACTGAACCTGCCCTGCCATCATCTGAAGCAAGAAGTGGTAACGAGGTGGAATTCAACCCTCTATATGCTTCAGAGGTTGGAGGAGCAGCAAAAGGCCATTCAAGCCTATACAATTGAGCACGATATAGTAGGTGGAATGCACCTGTCTCAAGTGCAGTGGAGAATGATTTCAACGTTGTGCAAGGTTCTGATGCCCTTTGAACTTGCCACACGTGAAGTCAGTTCAGACACTGCCAGCCTGAGTCAGGTCATTCCCCTCATCAGGCTTTTGCAGAAGAAGCTGGAGGCATTGAAGAAGGAGCTAACACGGAGCGATTCCGCTAGGCATGTGGGACTTGTGGATGCAGCCCTTAATTCGCTTAACAAGGATTCACGGGTGGTCAATCTGTTGAAATCAGAGCACTACATTTTGGCCACCGTGCTCGATCCTAGATTTAAAGCCTACCTTGGATCTCTCTTTCCGGCAGACACAGGTCTGCTGGGGTTGAAAGACCTGCTGGTGACAAAATTGTCAAGTCAAGCGGAACGCGACCTGTCAACATCTCCTCCTTCACATTCTCCCGCAACTGGGGGTGCGAGGAAAAGGCTCAGAATTCCGAGCCCACCCGCTGGCGGTGATGCAGGGCAGTCTGGAGCGACTGCTGATGCTGACATCTGGTCCGGACTGAAGGACCTGACAACGATTACGGACATGTCGTCTACTGTCACTGCATATGATTCTCTCAACATTGATAGAATGGTGGAGGATTATATGAGTGACCGCATCCAAGTAGGCACGTCACACAGTCCGTACTTATACTGGCAGGAAAAAGAGGCAATTTGGAGGCCCTTGCACAAACTGGCTTTATTCTACCTAAGTTGCCCTCCCACAAGTGTGTACTCCGAAAGAGTGTTTAGTGCCGCCGCTCACCTTGTCAGCAATCGGCGTACGAGGTTACATCCAGAAAATGTGGAGAAGATGATGTTCATTAAAATGAATTATAATCAATTCCTCCGCGGAGACATTGACCAGCAGCAATTGCCTCCACAAAGTACACAGGGAGCTGAGATGGTGGATTCCAGTGGGGACGAATTGATAATCTGTGAGGAGGGGGATGTACACGGTGATATATCGGAGGGTGAAGATGAGGTGGACATCTTGCCTCTGTAGAGCCAGTTTTTGCAAGGAGAGATTAATTGCTTCTTTTTTGGGGGGGGTCCAAACCAACCCGTCATATCAGTCACAGTCGTGTGGCAGACCCTGTCACTGAAATGATGGGTTGGTTAAAGTGTGCATGTCCTGTTTTGTTTATACAACATAAGGGTGGGTGGGAGGGCCCAAGGATAATTCCATCTTGCACCTCTTTTTTCTTTTCTTTTTCTTTGCATCATGTGCTGATTGGGGAGGGTTTTTTGGAAGGGACATCCTGCGTGACACTGCAGTGCCACTCCTAGATGGGCCCGGTGTTTGTGTCGGCCACTAGGGTCGCTAATCTTACTCACACAGCTACCTCATTGCGCCTCTTTTTTTCTTTGCGTCATGTGCTGTTTGGGGAGGGTTTTTTGGAAGGGACATCCTGCGTGACACTGCAGTGCCACTCCTAGATGTGCCCGGTGTTTGTGTCGGCCACTAGGGTCGCTAATCTTACTCACACAGTCAGCTACCTCATTGCGCCTCTTTTTTTCTTTGCGTCATGTGCTGTTTGGGGAGGGTTTTTTGGAAGGGCCATCCTGCGTGACACTGCAGTGCCACTCCTAGATGGGCCCGGTGTTTGTGTCGGCCACTAGGGTCGCTTATCTTACTCACACAGCGACCTCGGTGCAAATTTTAGGACTAAAAATAATATTGTGAGGTGTGATGTGTTCAGAATAGGCTGAAAATGAGTGTAAATTATGTTTTTTGAGGTTAATAATACTTTGGGATCAAAATTACCCCCAAATTCTATGATTTAAGCTGTTTTTTAGGGTTTTTTTAAAAAAACACCCGAATCCAAAACACACCCGAATCCGACAAAAAAAATTCGGTGAGGTTTTGCCAAAACGCGGTCGAACCCAAAACACGGCCGCGGAACCGAACCCAAAACCAAAACACAAAACCCGAAAAATTTCCGGCGCTCATCTCTAATATAAACATAACAGAAATTACACACAGAAATATAGCATCAGCTCCTAGTGATGGAAAAAGGCTAATAATCATAATGCACAGAAGCATATGTGCAGGATAGCTATAGATACAAGACATATAGTGAACACATATGTATACATTATACAAAGTTGCAAGCCAAACAAATGTATCTGAACACATAGTAGTACCTGTATACCATGCAGGGACAGAATAGACAGAAATAGATCATAAATAGCAGGGCTAACAGGCAGAGATGGTCACATTAATCTGCAACACTATAGATGTATCATAACAAGGCACTTAAACCTAGTTGCTCATTAAGCCCCCTAGGCTGCAGAGTGCCCAAATGGTGGATCCATCTCACCTCGAGCTGCAACAATTTGCGACCCCTGTCCCCACCACATACCAGGGGCGGGACATGGTCTATCATACGATAACGCTGAGCAGCAAGTGAGTGCCGGGCCAGCATAAAATGTCGTGCGACCGGCTGGTCACTGGAGCCCTTACAGATAGCTGCTTTAATAGCCGACCTGTGGGCTGCCATACGCTCCTTGAACATTCGTTCTGTCTTGCCAACGTATGACAGCCCACAGGGGCACAGCAGCTGGTACACAACAAATTTAGACGAACAGGTTAATGTAAAGTTAATTTTCATAGACCGTCCCGTGAGGGGATGCTGGAAAATCCTACCACTAATCATTAATTGACAGGTAGTACAGGTGCATCTAATGCAACCATGTGGATTGCTATGTAGCAATAGATGTGGATTGGGAGAAATATAGGCTTTAATCAACCTGTCTCTAATGTTGCGCCGCCTAGTGTAACATGACATAAGGCGGGTCCATTGGAGATCTAAATCCTGGTCTGATTGTACTATATTCCAGAGTTTTTTGGATGTGCGATTTATCACACTACTGGCAGGACTAAACTGACCTACCCATGGAATCATATCACTACCATCATTAGCTGGAGTGGCCTGATGTAAGATCTGTGCACGATCCAATGCCAGTACTTTAGCCTTGGCTTGTGCAAGTAATTGCTCAGGATAACCTCTAAGTATAAACTTTCTAATCATGGCCTCCATTTGTACCTCTGCCACTTCTGGATCTGATGTAATACGACGGATTCTTAATAGTTGAGAAAATGGCAAGCCTTGTTTTAATGAAGGCGGATGGAAACTAGAGAAATGAAGAATATTATTCCTATCAGTAGGTTTACTGAACAACGATGTATGAATACGTCCATCATGGATGGATATATTAACATCTAGGTAATTCACTGATACATTACTCATAGAGTATGTTAATTTCACAGGATGGTTCTGGCTGTTATGTGTGTCAATAATTTGTTTGAGTCGTTCCTGACTGCCCTTCCATACAACAAGAAGATCATCTATATACCGATAGTAGGTGATGATATCGGCAGCTATAGAAGGATCATCAAAAAACACCTCTTGTTCAACTTTGAACATGAAGATGTTCGAGTACGATGGGGCCACCGGGGACCCCATGGCACAACCAGTTTGCTGGAGGTAGATTTTGCCATCAAAAGAAATTTTTTTTTTTTATTAGAGTCATATATAGTAGGTCTAGACAGAATTGCAAATCTGGGCCTTTAATATTAGGATGACCATTCAAAAAACTATGCACCGCCTCCATGCCATAGGCATGAGGGATAACAGTGTATAAACTCTGTACATCAATGCTGCACAGAGTGATTTCAACATCAAACCTGTCCAACCTCTCTAATTTGCGCAGAAGAGTATTGGTATCCAGCAAAAACCTAGGGTGGGATTAAATATATGGCTGAAAAATAGAGTCAAGAAACAGCGCGGACGGTTGAAACAGGGATTTTTGAGCAGAAATAATAGTCCTGCCCGGAGGTTTGGACAGACACTTATGAATTTTGGGAGTGGTGTAGAGTAATGGAATGACCGGGAATTTAGGTACTAAGGCATTCCGCAATTCTACAGAAATAATCCCTGCTGCAACTGCCACATCCAATCTGTCACACAATTCTTTTTTAAATAGTGAAGTGGGATCAGACTGTAGTAGACTATATGTGGACAAATCTGCAAGTTGGCTATGAATTTCTGCCCGCTAGTCAGTCAGATCTTGTAATACAAGAGCACCCCCCTTGTCGGCAGGTCTAAAGATGATGTCAGAACATGCTGACAACCAATCCAAGGCTAATCTCTCCGCTTTTGTAAGGTTATTTATACTCTGAGGCAGTGTGACGATCTGTTGATCTGTCTCAGATTCCAATAATCGCATAAATGTCCGAATGAACGCATTTTGCGTCTGAGGTTCAAAGGTAGATTTGGGTAAGATCTTCTTTAATTTAGTTGGCATGTCAGAAGCTACAGCAGACGGGGTAGGGTTTTTACAGAAATGCTCACGAAGTTTAAGTTGACGGTGCAACCGATATTTATCGGTCTTCCATTGTAGCTGATCTTGTGAACAAGAGGGTATGAAGGACAACCCTTTGGAGAGGACAGAAAGTTCTGTGTCATTAAGCTCATAGCTGGATAGATTAATGACTAAATTTTCTGTGTCTTTGCGTTCTTGGGGGGTCGGCCTACTCTGCCCCTTCCTCTACCATTGATGCCCACGTCTTGTATGGCGGCGTTGTCTTAAGAGCCTTGACAAAAGATACACTCACGGAGCGATGTGTAGTCTCATATACAAGTAGCAGGTGGGTCCGGCTCTCCCATTAATCAGGTTCAATGCGCTGGGTTCCCTCACAAAAATAGCATACAAACAACGGGTGGTGCGGCACTCCAAGCGGCTACAACAAACTGGCAGTCAAGTCCTAAGTGCAGACAATGTTTCAATGCGGTTTATTGCATTTTCGTCAGGTCAGTATGAAACAACAAGTGAACTCACCTAAATACCCAGAGTGTGCAGCGTCCTCCCCCGCACATCCGGAACTCAGGCACCCGCCAGGTCCGTCGGCGCTAGCTAATGACGCATTCAACCAGTGTCTATCACCATGGAAACGTGATACACACCAGTGCTCTGCACATACCATGCCCCGCACATGCATATCTGACAAGGCAACAGCATAACACACATAAACATAACAGAAATTACACACAGAAATATAGCATCAGCTCCTAATGATGGAATAAGGCTTATAATCATAATGCACAGAAGCATATGTGCAGGATAGCTATAGATACAAGACATATAGTGAACACATATGTATACATTATACAAAGTTGCAAGCCAAACAAATATATCTGAACACATAGTAGTACCTGTATACCATGCAGGGACAGAATAGACAGAAATAGATCATAAATAGCAGGGCTAACAGGCAGAGATGGTCACATTAATCTGCAACTCTATAGATGTATCATAACAAGGCACTTAAACCTAGTTGCTCATTAAGCCCCCTAGGCTGCAGAGTGCCCAAATGGTGGATCCATCTCACCTCGAGCTGCAACAATTTGCGACCCCTGTCCCCACCACGTACCAGGGGCGGGACATGGTCTATCATACAATAACGCAGAGCAGCAAGTGAGTGCCGGGCCAGCATAAAATGTCGTGCGACCGGCTGGTCACTGGAGCCCTTACAGATAGCTGCTTTAATAGCCGACCTGTGGGCTGCCATACGCTCCTTGAACATTCGTTCTGTCTTGCCAACGTATGACAGCCCACAGGGGCACAGCAGCTGGTACACAACAAATTTAGACGAACAGGTTAATGTAAAGTTAATGGTCATATACTGTATATGTACAAGTCCACCAACAGAATTTATTTAGCAGAATTTTGAAATGTTGCTGTGTTATTTAATGGAGAGAATAAATTTTTCTGTATGACAATTTATATGCTGCTATATGTCAAGAAATTAAGAATGAAACAATATTGTTCTAATAAAGGTGTATCTAAGAAAAAAAATCATAGACATTTGGGTGGTTATTCCGAGTTGTTCGCTCGCTGCCGATTTTCGCAGTGCAGTGATTAAGTAAAAAAAATGGCAAAAATGCGCATGCGCTAAGTACTTTCACACAAAACTTTGTAGATTTACACAAGCTCGAGCTAAGTTTTTTCATCTCTCGAGTGATCGTAGTGTGATTGACAGGAAGCGGGTGTTTCTGGGCGGAAACTGGCCGTTTTCAGTGAGTGTGCTAAAAAACGCAGGCGTGCCAGGTAAAAACGCAGCAGTGGCTGGAGAAATGGGGGAGTGGCTTGCCAAACGCAGGGCGTGTTTAGGTCTGGAGCTACTCAGAAACTGCAGGGAATTATTTAGTAGCAGTTCTCCTAATCTTTCGTTCGCTATTCTGCTAAGCTAAGATACACTCCCAGAGGGCGGCGGCCTAGCGTGTGCACTGCTGCTAAAAGCAGCTAGCGAGCGAACAACTTGGAATGGGGGCCTTGGAGCGAAAAAAGTAAATGAGTACTACTAGCATATACTGTAAGGTTGAGATAGAGGTAATCCAGTTCCAGTGGAGTTATTGTATTATGCATTGAAAAGAGAACAAATTCATGTGAAGACAGAAAAAGTTCAGAACTACACAGGTGTGCCATTTACACAAAACAATATTAGGTATTCTAAGCATGTCAATTTAGCCCTTAAAAAACCGGGAGATTTCAGCATCTGATGTATGTCTGCACGAAAGAGACAAGAACGTAAAAAAGAAAAGAAGGCGGTATCTTTTCTGGGGCACACTTTTTAGGTATGTCTGCCCCTACAAGTACAGTATTCACCAAAGAAAAACAATTGAATGAACAGTTAGGGCAACTCCTGTCAGTAGTTACCAAAAGGATATCTTATTATTGGCAAAGGAGGATGCTATAGCTGGTTTTAGTGCAAGGTTTACAATTACACGTATAGAGGGAACAATACACACTTTTAGATGTGTATACACATATTTATCCCCTAATTGTGCCAAATAGCCCCATTATACACACCGTAGATGGGGGGTCATTCAGGTGAAGTCAGATTTGCTCCTTGGAAGCAGCAGTGACAACTCTGTATTTAGATGCAGCAGGAGACTTCTATTACATGCAGACACCTCCTACTACAGTAGTGATCCGAGCTGCATCCTAGGACATAGCACCAGATCAAACCATCATGGTGCAACGCAAGCCGCCCATCGCAGAGGCCAGGATATCTGCATCCTACGATGGAGATCTAGGCCTCTTCCCATCCTCTAAACAGTGGCAAGCGGAGCCGGTCATCGTATCCTCCCTGCCCCTGTAACGGCATCAGACTGTTAATGAATGACAGTCTGATGCCGGCCTGCGTTCTATGCTACAGTTCCTGTTTGCGTGCAGAACGGGTCCTGCGCATGCACAAAGTACTGAAAATATTCATCTTATGTGGGCCCTCTCCTCTCTGCAGTGATGTAGACTATGCAAATATGTAGGTCTCTGGAAACATGGTGTCTGCCGTGTTGCTGGCAATGAATCTCTATTGCGCAGGTCTCTGGAAACTTGGCTCCTGACATGTTCCCTGAGACATATCTCTACTGTGCATGCGCAAATAACCAGGAAAATGTCCACCATGCCATTTTCCATGTGATTTCTTCAGAGGTAGCAGCACCAATGCGGCACTCCAGAGAGGCAAGTAATTAAACCTGGGTGCAGGGCAATGTGCTGATGTTTTTGCGGATGACTGTTTCTTTCATTTCATATTTTTATGTACAGAATTTATGCTCTGATGAATAAAGAAATGTAAAAATAATAAACATGGTTGCAGGACCGCACACACTGCACTCATTAGAGGTATGCCTATGTTCACACCGTTATACCAATTCCTTTGAGACAAAATACCAATCCTAAACACCTCTCACACTGTAAGTAAATTTGTGTGCATTTTCTATACAATGCCAATAAGATACATCATTTAGGAACAAGTACTTAAAGTACAGGATTCACTACCCATGGATGAGCCCCTACAGAAAGTTTTGCCAGGCATCTCCTGCCACATGGTTCAAAAAGGATAGGTATATGAGGGCACAGAAGTTTGTATTCAAGTGCCCTTGTAAAAAGGAAATGTATTGATGTCTATAAGTTCCATAAAAAATGCCCCGCTTTCAGAAGCATTATTACCAGTTATTTATATAGCGCACACATATTCCGCAGCGCTTTACAGAGAATATTTGGCCATTCACATCAGCACTATTAAAATCGCTATGGAAAATATATATCATAAGTCATGAGAAATTGTCTGTTGCAGTACATTTTGCATAGGCGTGCGCAGCACATTTTATTAGGGGGTGCACCGCCTTTTGGGCGTGTCTAGCACCGCCTTTTGGGTGTGTCTAGCACCATCTATTGACGGTCAATGCAATATAAAATATCCACCCTTGTACCAATCCTAATAAAGCAGATACATTGTCAGATGTTGTGGTGTGCACCAAACAAACACCTCTGATGGCACTCACTGGAATTACACTGCTCCTCCTCAGCCTGGTCTGGCTCCCCCTCTCTTTCCCCTGCAAGCTGCAGCAGCTTACTTACAAACCAGTCACTCACTGACAATGACAGTCGCAGACTAGTACTGCTGCTGGAAAAAAAAGTGATGTGTCAATGCGCGACACGTCACTCATGCTGCTGCCGACCGCCTGCCAGTATTGTATTTGTTTTCCTAATGGGAAGGCTGGCTGCATGCTGCGCCTCATCAGTGGCTGGCGTTGGCATAGCATAGAAGAAGAGAGGTGGGCGTGTGGCGGGTGTGACGAGTGGGCGTGCGAGCAGCATGACCTAATTACGTCACATTACGCTGTTTTATTACACGGAGATGGAGCCGAGAGTTTGAAAGCCGATGGCAGTGGCACCCTTGATTAACCCAGGCGTCCGGTCAGTAATGCAGTCCTGACAGGGTGCAGCGCAGAGGAGACAGTAATCAGCCTGCTCGGCGATCGCTGCATTAGGCATGTGAGATCGGGGTGCCGGACAATTGGGGTCATTTCGAGTTGTTCACTCGTTGCTGATTTTTGCTATACTGCGATTAGTCGCTTACTGCGCATGCGCAAGGTTCGCAGAGCGCATGCGCTTAGGTATTTTACACAAAAGTTAGGTATTTTACTCATGGCATTATGAAGCTTTTTCATCGTTCTGGTGATCATAGTGTGATTGACAGGAAGTGGGTGTTTCTGGGCGGAAACTGGCCATTTTCTGTGAGTGTGCGAAAAAACGCTGGCATTTCTGTGGAAAACGCGGGACTGTCTGAAGAAATGGGGGAGTGTCTGGGCGAACGCTGGGTGTGTTTGTGACGTCAAACCAGGAACGAAACTGACTGAACTGATCGCAATGTATGAGTAAGTCTGGAGCTACTCAGAAACTGCTAAGAAATTTCTATTCGCAATTCTGCTAATCTTTCGTTCGCAATTCTGCTAAGCTAAGATACACTCCCAGAGGGCGGCGGCTTAGCGTGTGCAATGCTAAATGTTAAAAGCAACTAGCGAGCGAACAACTCGGAATGAGGGCCTTTAGGGGATGCCTGTGCGCACCAGGCACCCCCCCTGCACACACCAAAGACATTTTGCAGTGTGATAATAGACTGAAAGGATTGGTAATAGATTATGTACTGAGTAATCCCAAAGGGAGTTGATAGAAGTTGTCTGCTGTTATGCAGAGAAGACTATTGGACATGCAGTATGTATTATAAGCACTTCATCCCAGGGTGCTGAACACTAGCACTTGAATGATTTCTAGGACCTATGGGGGTAATTCCAAGTTGATCGCAGCAGGAAATTTTTTAGCAGTTGGGCAAAACCATGTGCACTGCAGGGGGGCAGATATAACATTTGCAGAGAGAGTTAGATTTGGGTGGGTTATTTTATTTCTGTGCATGGTAAATACTGGCTGCTTTATTTTTACACTGCAATTTAGATTGCAGATTGAACACACCACACCATACATGCCGACATCCTGGCTGCTCTCTCCGGGAGAGAGCAGCCAGGTCGTCTCAGCAGGGGGGCGGGGCAGGGTTATGACACTCATAGGGGGTGGGGCGGAGGCGGAAAAGGGGCGGCGGAGGCAGAACAGGGGCGGGGTTATCACGGTATATCGTTTAAGCCACGCCCCCTGTTATGTAATGCCGCAATTACCGACATTATACAGCAGTGGGCGTTGCTATGATGACGCGATTCAGCAAGAATCGCGTCATCGACTGCCCGGACCGCCCACTTTACTCACTTAGTGGGCGGCCGGGCAGGGGGGCCCCTAAAAAATCGGGAGACTTGCCTGCTCTTCCGGGGGGGCCGGGAGGGTCACCCGATTTTCGGGAGCCTCCCGCCCAATCCGGGAGAGTAGGCAAGTATGCACCACACCCAAATCTAACTCTCTCTGCACATGTTATATCTGCCTCCCCTGCAGTGCACATGGTTTTGCCCAATTGCTAACAGAATTCCTGCTGCGATCAACTTGGAATTACCCCCTATATGTATATTATAATTGCAAATAAATGTATATTGGAAAACAGTTATCTATCTGTGCCTGCTCCTTAATGTAGTGATAACATGAGATGTTTGTGTAACTGTACATGGAATTGCTATAGATACTGTATAAACAGTACTGCAAACTATTTTCTCATTCAAGAATTAAAGAAAACATTGCTGCTAAATTTAAGACTTATATAATAATTAACACAGTCTAAAAAGCCGCACTGTTTCTTTAAACAAGACTGTGTTTACTCATACAGATGGTGTCATTATTTGACTCACATGCAAGGATTCATTTACAGGAGAATGAGCAGTAACAGGTCTATGATGGCCCTAGGGCCCGATTCAGACCTGATCGCTGCTGTGCGTTTTCGCACAGCAGGCGATTACCGATTGACTGCGCATGCATGTGCACCGTAATGTGCACACGTCGGAAAACAGGCATCGCCAAACAGCGACAAGCTGATGTGAAAATTTCAATCGCACAGCCCTTCGCAAGCTGATTGACAGGAGGAGGCCGTTTGTTGGTGATTACTGACCGTTTTCTGTGACGCAGGCGTTCCCAAGCATTTTCAGGGAGGGTATGTGCCCTCAGTTCCAGACTCGATCAGCCTGTTCTCTCTGCACTGTAGGAGTAAGTCCTGGGCTGCGCACACACTGTACACAGTGGAAAAAACATTCCATGGTGAGTGTGATGCAGCTGTCAGCTGACTGAGGGACATTTTTAGCATGGCGTACATAGGTGGTCATTCCGAGTTGTTCGCTCGGTAATTTTTTTCGCATCGCAGCGATTTTCCGCTTATTGCGCATGCGCAATGTTCGCACTGCGACTGCGCCAAGTAAATTTGCTATGAAGATTGGTATTTTACTCACGGCATTACGAGGTTTTTTCTCCGTTCTGGTGATCGTAATGTGATTGACAGGAAGTGGGTGTTTCTGGGCGGAAACTGGCCGTTTTATGGGAGTGTGTGAAAAAACGCTGCCGTTTCTGGGAAAAACGCGGGAGTGGCTGGAGAAACGGAGGAGTGTCTGGGCGAACGCTGGGTGTGTTTGTGACGTCAAACCAGGAACGACAAGCACTGAACTGATCGCACTGGAAGAGTAAAGGGGGGTACACACAGAGCGATAATCTAAGCAATCTGACTAGATTGCTTAGATTTTCAGCAAGATCGCTCCGTGTGTAGCCCTAACAGCGATAGCGATGCGCAGCCCCGCGCATCGCTATCGCTGCTGCTAGATTGGCCTGCATGCAGGCCAATCTAGCGGGTCGCTCACTTCACCTGCTGGGTGAAGTGAGCGGCCCCCCCGTCTCCCCCCGCACGCTCAGCACAGATCGCGCTGTGCTGAGCGCCGGGAGAGATGTGTGCTGAGCGGTTCGCTCAGCACACATCTCTCCAGCATCGGGCCGTGAGTACTGGCCTTAAGTCTCGAGCTACTCAGAAACTGCAAAGAAATTTCTATTCGCAATTTTGAGAACCTTTCGTTCGCAATTTTGATAAGCCAAGATTCACTCCCAGTAGGCGGCGGCTTAGCGTGTGCAATGCTGCTAAAAGCAGCTTGCGAGCGATCAACTCGGAATGAGGGCCGTAATGCGATTGCACACTTGCACGGGTGAATTTACACTCCCCTTGGGCGGCAACTATCTGATTGCAGGACAGTAAAACTAGCAGCAGAGTGATCAGGTCTGAATTAGGCACTTAGACGTCTGGGGTTGTACACGCACTCTAATGTATGGGCTAGCATTTGTCAAATAATCACCAACAGGTGTAGGTATTTTGGTGAAAAAATGGTATCCAATAAATGTGGGTCATGGTTCACGTAAATAGTCCCTATTATGGGGGAGGGCGGGGACTACTACTGATGGCTATGTCAATTGTCATTCAAATACCAAGCACAATAAATCATATGTGTATATATGTGTATATACTGTAATAGAGCGCCCTGTGTCAGCCCTGTCTACAACTCATTATATCATGCATGGAGTGCCCCCTGGACGCTCCGTGTGGCTCTGCAGAAGCGCTACTGGCTGCCGTGTGCTATTCCAGGCAACAACAAAGCATAGGCTAACAGTATGAGCAGTAGTATTTCATTGTCGATGATCCCTCTTCAAGACCAAAAATGCAGTGTTTTTCCAATGCAGGATTTGAATGCACTTGGTACTCTGTGAACTGTGGAAGCAAACATGCAAAACTCTCTTAAGGGCGTAGCTACCATAGGTGCAGGGAGTGCAGCTGCTATGGGGCCCAGAGCTGAGAGGGGCCACCTTCCTTGCCACAGTTACATGTGTTATATACAGGGTGTAGCTACCATAGGTGCAGGGAGTGCAGCTGCTATGGGGCTCAGAGCTGAAAGAGGCCACTTCCTTGTCACAGTTACATGTGTTATGTACAAGGGTGTAGCTACCGTAGCAGAAGGGAGTGCAGCTGCTATGGGGCCCAAAGCTGAGAGGGGCCACCTTCCCTGTCAAAGTTACATGTGCTATACACATTTTTCACCATTGCTTGGAAAATAGTGGCCCTTACAAACTTTTGCCTTAGGGCAATATATCTAGTTACGACCCCTGGACCTGCTCATTGTAATGTGGTATAAAATAAACTGGAGGGTAGTATAATGTTACATAATATGATCTGGGGTACTGTAATGTGGCACAATATGAAGTGGAGCCACTATATGTGGCATAATATGTACTGGGGCACTGTATATCATAATGTAAATTGGGGATACTGTGTTGAATAATGTGTACTGGCAGCCCTACAATGTGACATTAAGTGAACTAAGGCACTATTATGTAGTGATGTGCACCGGACATTTTTCGGGTTTTGTGTTTTGGTTTTGGATTCGGTTCCGCGGCCGTGTTTTGGATTCGGACGCGTTTTGGCAAAACCTCACCGAAATTTTTTTGTCGGATTCAGGTGTGTTTTGGATTCGGATGTTTTTATACAAAAAACCCTAAAACACAGCTTAAATCATAGAATTTGGGGGTCATTTTGATCGCATAGTTTTATTAACCTCAATAACCATAATTTCCACTCATTTCCAGTCTATTCTGAACACCTCACACCTCACAATATTATTTTTAGTCCTAAAATTTGCACCGAGGTCGCTGGATGGCTAAGCTAAGCGACACAAGTGGCCGACACAAACACCTGGCCCATCTAGGAGTGGCACTGCAGTGTCAGGCAGGATGGCACTTCAAGAAAATAGTCCCCAAACAGCACATGATGCAAAGAAAAAAAGAGGCGCATTAAGGTCGCTGTGTGACTAAGCTAAGCGACACAAGTGGCCGACACAAACACCTGGCCCATCTAGGAGTGGCACTGCAGTGTCAGGCAGGATGGCACTTCAAAAAAATTGTCCCCAAACAGCACATGATGCAAAGAAAAAAAGAGGCGCACCAAGGTCGCTGTGTGACTAAGCTAAGCGACACAAGTGGCCGACACAAACACCTGGCCCATCTAGGAGTGGCACTGCAGTGTCAGGCAGGATGGCACTTCAAAAAAATAGTCCCCAAACAGCACATGATGCAAAGAAAAAAAGAGGCGCACCAAGGTCGCTGTGTGACTAAGCTAAGCGACACAAGTGGCCGACATAAACACCTGGCCCATCTAGGAGTGGCACTGCAGTGTCAGGCAGGATGGCACTTCAAAAAAATTGTCCCCAAACAGCACATGATGCAAAGAAAAAAAGAGGCGCACCAAGGTCGCTGTGTGACTAAGCTAAGCGACACAAGTGGCCGACACAAACACCTGGCCCATCTAGGAGTGGCACTGCAGTGTCAGGCAGGATGGCACTTCAAAATAATAGTCCCCAAACAGCACATGATGCAAAGAAAAAAAGAGGCGCACCAAGGTCACTGTGTGACTAAGCTAAGCGACACAAGTGGCCGACACAAACACCTGGCCCATCTAGGAGTGGCACTGCAGTGTCAGGCAGGATGGCACTTCAAAAAAATTGTCCCCAAACAGCACATGATGCAAAGAAAAAAAGAGGCGCACCAAGGTCGCTGTGTGACTAAGCTAAGCGACACAAGTGGCCGACACAAACACCTGGCCCATCTAGGAGTGGCACTGCAGTGTCAGGCAGGATGGCACTTCAAAAAAATTGTCCCCAAACAGCACATGATGCATTGAAAAAAAGAGGCGCACCACAGGTATAGAATGTAGATGGATAGTATACTTAATGACGACACAGAGGTAAGTACAGCAGTGGCCTTCCGTACTGCTATTATATATAGTATACTGGTGGTCACTGTGCCAGCAAACTGCAAAACTAAAATGCACTACAGGTATAGAATGTAGATGGATAGTATACTTAATGACGACACAGAGGTAGGTACAGCAGTGGCCTTCCGTACTGCTATATATAGTATACTGGTGGTCACTGTGTCAGCAAACTGCAAAACTAAAATGTACCACAGGTATAGAATGTAGATGGATAGTATACTTAATGAATGACGACACAGAGGTAGGTACAGCAGTGGCCTTCCGTACTGCTATATATAGTATACTGGTGGTCACTGTGTCAGCAAACTGCAAAACTAAAATGCACCACAGGTATAGAATGTAGATGGATAGTATACTTAATGACGACACAGAGGTAGGTACAGAAGTAGCCTTCCGTACTGCTATATATAGTATACTGGTGGTCACTGTGTCAGCAAACTGCAAAACTAAAATGCACCACAGGTATAGAATGTAGATGGATAGTATACTTAATGAATGACGACACAGAGGTAGGTACAGCAGTGGCCTTCCGTACTGCTATATATAGTATACTGGTGGTCACTGTGTCAGCAAACTGCAAAACTAAAATGCCCCACAGGTATAGAATGTAGATGGATAGTATTCTTAATGACGACACAGAGGTAGGTACAGCAGTGGCCTTCCGTACTGCTATATATAGTATACTGGTGGTCACTGTGTCAGCAAACTGCAAAACTAAAATGCGCCACAGGTATAGAATGTAGATGGATAGTATACTTAATGAATGACGACACAGAGGTAGGTACAGCAGTGGCCTTCCGTACTGCTATATATAGTATACTGGTGGTCACTGTGTCAGCAAACTGCAAAACTAAAATGCACCACAGGTATAGAATGTAGATGGATAGTATACTTAATGACGACACAGAGGTAGGTACAGCAGTGGCCTACTGTACCGTAATGCTATATATTATATACTGGTGGTCACTGGTCAGCAAAACTCTGCACTGTACTCCTCCTATATAATATTATACCGGTGGTCCCCAGTCCCCACAATAAAGCAGCACACTGAGCACAGATATGGAGTGTTTTTCAGGCAGACAACATATACTGGTGGTCACTGTCAGCAAAACTCTGCACTGTACTCCTGCTATATAATACAGCTGCTCCCCAGTCCCCACAATTAAGCAGTGTGAGCACAGATATATGCAGCACACTGAGCACAGATATGGAGCGTTTTTTTCAGGCAGAGAACGGATATCTGGTGGTCACTGATCAGCAAAACTCTGCACTGTACTCCTCCTATATACAGCTGCTCCCCAGCCCTCCCCACAATTAAGCAATAGTGCACAGCACAATCAAGTTCAACAATAACGGAGAGGACTGTGTCAGCAAACTGCAAAACTAAAATGTACCACAGGTATAGAATGTAGATGGATAGTATACTTAATGAATGACGACACAGAGGTAGGTACAGCAGTGGCCTTCCGTACTGCTATATATAGTATACTGGTGGTCACTGTGTCAGCAAACTGCAAAACTAAAATGCACCACAGGTATAGAATGTAGATGGATAGTATACTTAATGACGACACAGAGGTAGGTACAGAAGTAGCCTTCCGTACTGCTATATATAGTATACTGGTGGTCACTGTGTCAGCAAACTGCAAAACTAAAATGCACCACAGGTATAGAATGTAGATGGATAGTATACTTAATGAATGACGACACAGAGGTAGGTACAGCAGTGGCCTTCCGTACTGCTATATATAGTATACTGGTGGTCACTGTGTCAGCAAACTGCAAAACTAAAATGCCCCACAGGTATAGAATGTAGATGGATAGTATTCTTAATGACGACACAGAGGTAGGTACAGCAGTGGCCTTCCGTACTGCTATATATAGTATACTGGTGGTCACTGTGTCAGCAAACTGCAAAACTAAAATGCGCCACAGGTATAGAATGTAGATGGATAGTATACTTAATGAATGACGACACAGAGGTAGGTACAGCAGTGGCCTTCCGTACTGCTATATATAGTATACTGGTGGTCACTGTGTCAGCAAACTGCAAAACTAAAATGCACCACAGGTATAGAATGTAGATGGATAGTATACTTAATGACGACACAGAGGTAGGTACAGCAGTGGCCTACTGTACCGTAATGCTATATATTATATACTGGTGGTCACTGGTCAGCAAAACTCTGCACTGTCCTCTCCCTAACATTTCCAATGCACGAGTGAAAATGGCGGCGACGCGCGGCTGCTTATATAGAATCCGAATCTCGCGAGAATCCGACAGCGGGATGATGACGTTCGGGCACGCTCGGGTTACCCAAGCCATACGGGAGAATCCGAGTATGGCTCGGACCCGTGTAAAAAGGGTGAAGTTCGGGGGGGTTCGGTTTCCGAGAAACCGAACCCGCTCATCACTACTATTATGGTGCATAACATTGACAACTGCTGCGTAGAGGTGTCTCTAGAAGCTTTGGGACAGGGGTCCTTTCAAAATGTTGCTATGGGGCCCTCAAAGTTCTGGCTACGCCCCTGATCTCTCTGCTTGGCCCTGGAACACAACTGTGTAAATGAAATTATCATTTTAACATTCTGTAGATACAATTAGAGTTAGAGATGGAAAGCCATAAACCTGACAAACAAAACATATGTTTCTGTCTTTATAGATCTCATAAGTGCAATATATGGATCAGCAGCTTCTGCAATTTATACCAAGGAGCGTACTCAAAGATCATCTGTCAGGGTTATGTTGACGTGGGCATCTCTGTATAATGCAGAAAGTCTACAAATAACTTCAGATGTGGGAATGCAGTGCTAGTATGTGAGATTAAACACCAGATTGTACTACCTAAATTATAGCAAATTAAAAAGACCATGACAAACCCCTGCAGGGACCAAAGTATGCAAATTGTTTGTTTGGTTAACACAGATTGAGACGATTTACAGAATATGTTCTCTCCCTTGTTTGCCACTTGTACCGTAACTGCTGTTAAAATGAAAGTAGCAAATGCACACTTCAAGCTGTGTTTGGGTTTTATACACTTGCACAGGGTTTGATAGAAACATACAATGCATATTTTTCTATTAATTGTTCTGTAAAATATAATCTCTCTACCAACCATGGACTGAAGGTGCTGAGCATTCAGGCTTGACCATTTGGGTTATACAGTTGCTAATTTGGGGTCTACTGACACAAATCCTATTATTAGCAATAATATAGGGTATACATTCATTATGTCGACAGTGACAATGTTACTGTCGACAGCACTATGGTGGTCATTCCGAGTTGATCGCAGCTAGCAACTTTTTGCTGCTGCTGCGATCAACTAGTACATACCTATGGGGGAGTGTATTTTAGCTTAGCAGGGCTGCGATCGCTTGTGTAGCCCTGCTAAGCTAAAAAAATTCAAGTAAAGCTAGACCAGCCCTGGACATACTTACCCTGTGCGACGATCTCTGTGATGCTGGAGCCGGCTTTGACGTCAGACATCCACCCTCCGTTCTTCTGGACACGCCTGCGTTTTCCTTACCATGCCCCGAAAACGCCAGCCAACGGTCCGGACAGGGCCGGTTCTAGCCTTTTTGGCACCCCGGGCGGAAAATAGAGGCGTGGCTTCGTACAGGGGGCATGGTCAGTTATGCCCCCTGTACAGTAGAGTAGCGCCGCTGAAAGAAAAAAAAAAAGAATACTTACTATCCTCGCTCCTGATTCCCGACCGCTGCAGACCTCCACCGGCGCTGCTCCTCTCCTCGGATCTGGCCTAGACAGACTCTAGAGGTCAATTATGACTCCTAGCGTCTGTGTCAGTCCCACAATGCTGTACGGTGCGCAATTACATCATCGCGCACCGCACAGCAAAGGTCCTCTTCACAGCGGGGGACACAGCGGGCAGCGGGGGGGCACAGCAATAGTGGATCTTGCCATGGTGCGGCGCCCTCCGGAAGGCGGCGCCCTGGGCAAAAGTCCTGCTTGCCCGTGGCAAGATCCGCTACTGGGTCCGGATCCACCCAGGAACGCCTTCTGTCTGTCAATCTTCTTGCGGTCGGCTCTGCGACCGCTTTTCTCACAGGACGCGACGTAACCACGGCTACCCCTGTCGTCGGGCAATGTCACACTTGTGCAGTGCGGCCGCCGTGCATGTGCATTCCGGACCCGTTCACACTGCAACGACAAACCGTTGCGTGCTAACGGGTAGGAATGACCCCCAATGACCGCATGTTAAAGCAGCATGTTTAAAGTTATACTGCCACCACTGCTAAAATGCTATAACCACTTGCCTGGTAAGCTTGTATAGTTTGCAACAACATCAGGCAGTGTGTTATCTTATCAAACAATGCGACTAGTCAGATACACAGAGTGGCCAGCTGCCCGGTTGATAATCTTCCTGCAGCTGACAATTACAGAAGGACCTCCCGGCCCTATGCCTTCCTGCACCCCCCCCCCCATCTGGCGACTGCACAGAGAAGCAGCCACCCGGAAATTGTATATTAAGCCCTTAGCACTCCCTGTGTGTACCTGGCTGCTGCTCAGATGAGCAACCACTGGGGAAATGAAAGTTGAGATGGTCACGATGGTTTTCGATGTTCCGTTGTGTCCAATGTTCCAATGTTTGAAAACCGATATTTGACAAATATTTAAAAAAATTATAAATCTTTTTGGATAATTTTAAATACATGTTCTTAACCTACTGTAATTCACTTAAAAAAACAACACTTTCTGAGCATTTTTTTGAGAAAACAAATTGCGAGTTAAGTGGTTAAGTAGCATTTTAACTTTGTTGACATTGTGGTGTCGGCATAGTGCTGCAGACATGTTGTAGAATTGTATCTATTCCGAATTAAAACATTATCATACAGTAGCCTAATCTTTGACTGCTTTACAGGTATAGGGCAAACTAAATGGTTAAACACTTACTATTCCATTCAAAATATACAGGAGTTCTTATTGCATTGATATTTGAGATGGTGTTAATAAATCTCATAGACATATTCAACGTTGGGGTAATTTAGTTCTTAATGCTTTTTATCTACAGTAAAAATATTTGCAAAGAATGTGGGAACATATCAATGTCTCACACACATGGTTCTTCATAGCAGTAAAATCAAACAGTTATAACGGTAATACTTCATTTAAGCCCAAAACAGAGTGAAGACCACACACAGTGAACAATCAATAATCCCACTGAGAAACAGCACAGTTTTATGTTTCCAAAAAGAAAAACATGCATATTTAGAAAAAAAGTTTTATATAAACATATTCTTTTCATATAATTTATTGTTTTCATCCATAGAATATATTCTAAATTCTTACCAGTTTGGTTCAGTTCTTTTGTTTAACACATATCATGTGACAATCACATTTGGTGGTGCTGTTTTCTTTGGATCAGCAATGTCATCTTCAGTTTAATACAGAACTTCAAATAACCATATAATCATTTCCAACAATGGAATACTTTCATTTCAACACTTAACTAGAAGCATAACATTTTTATTGATCAGCAGGAATTAATTATCCACCGTCTGTCAAACAGATTACGTTGCAGTATTTAAACATAGCAATATAATGTGCAGATCAAGAGGGTTTTTTCCCCCTAGTTTATCATCTAGAAAAGTGAGAATCAAATGATATTTGCTTATGGATAGAAACTATAATGTCTGAGATTGATCAGATTTTATTAAGTGGATTTGTATTCTGGTGGCAGAGGTGTATCTAGGGGTCGAGCTCCCCTGGCAAAGTAAGGGGCCACCCCACCCCCCCCACACACACACACACATTTGAAATAAGGAGTGAGTATTGGAAATAGGGCATGGTCTTGTGGGGGAAGGGTGTGGTCACAATAGTACTTCCAATTCAAATTACGCCACACAGTAGTATCCCTTATTCACATTTACACCGCACAGTAGTGTCTCATAATCACGTTATATCATCCCTCCCCCCTAACCCACCTTTCCAACAAACTGACCCTAACCCGCCCCTCCAGCCTCTTCAGTGGTGCCTAACCCACCATTTCTAATCTCCCTCCCTGCAGCCTAACCCTAACCCTCCCACCCTCGCAACCTAAATCTAACCCTCGCAGCCTAACCCTCCCACCACCGCAGCCTAACCCTAACCTTCCCACGTGGCTTGCCAGTGGAGACTTTAGTACCAACTCGATCCGGATTTTGGCATTCTGCATCACTATCTATGTTGGGATGCCAGCATCATTCTGAGCAGTTTCGGGATGATGGCGTCAGCTTGCCAACCGCCGGGATGCCAAACACCGGCATCTTGACTGCATCCCGAATAATATGCTTATGAGATGCTGTGAGATGAGCCTCAAATGGACCCAGCCTTTAACCAAACACCATTAGTTGGATGGTAGAAGTGCTGCTGAGAGCTGTAGTTTATTTTGAGTCTGATTACAAAGTGCGGTGCTGCTGGATACTAGTCTGATCACTAGTGCAGTGCGGTGCTGACAGACACCGGGACCACGGCGGCAGTAACAGACTCTGACCAGTCACAGTCTGACAGTACTACTTTTCTACCCTTTGGCCACGGGTGGCACACCCAGGCGGCGCCCCCTCCTTACCTGGCACCCCTGGCGAGTGCCATCCTGGCCAATGGGTAGATACACCCCTGTCTAGTGGTATACTATTTTTCTACATAATTGAATATACTGGGATAAAAACACATCTACAGTAATGTATGGGTTGAGTCTCCAATATCTGAAATACTTAGGACCAGAAGCAATTGGGATTTTTAAGGATTTTGGAACCCAGCACTGCTGGGTCCCATGTCAGGGTGAAGGAGAGACTCGGAGAGCTCACTCGAAACACAGGTGGCACTCTGTGGTTTGGGGTCAGTGCTGGTTTATGAATCCGGTGCCTGCCAGGGGCTGTTGATGGTAGGTGGCAGCTTGGCCAGGAGAGTAGAGGTGGCGACAGCAAGAGAGGGACCTGTGAACCACAGACATTGCAGGGAGTAGTGTCTGCAAAGAAACCATGGTACTTACCACATCACTCCCAGTGATGAGTCAGGGATCTTTTTAGGGATGGTCTGGCAGGGAGGAGAGCAGGCAGAAATTGTGTCTCATAGAGAAGACACACAGGAACCAGAGAAGGGTGGGCTTGGAAAACTATATGTTGGTGGCAGAGTTGAAGCTACGGGTAAGCCACGCCCCCTAGTGACATGTCATGGAAATTAGATGATGTCATTGACATGGCTCCCGAAAAACTTGTTTCTGGAATATTTAGTTTTTTTGGAATAACGGATATGGGAGATTCAACCGGTTCTAATAAAATATAAAGTCTAATGTGAGCAGGACCAGTGCTGGACCGAAACTATCCAAAGACATTCTGCTTATTAGGCAAGAAGACTTTCAGATAGAAAGTCAACCAGATAATACACTGAGTGGAACAATTATTATAACCACCAGGTGATTTCATGCAAAGTACTGTAGCTATTCCGCAGATATTGCTGACGTAGGATTGTATATAATAACGGAAAGGCAAAGGCATGCAGAGACTAATGAAGTGCATCACTCATGAAATAATAAGTACATAAACACGATCGGACAGACTTTTAATATGAAATGATTGTTTAAGTGTACACAGAGGGAGGACTGACAGACCAAAAATTGGTTTGAGCACTAGGAGTCAAATGTAATGGAGTGTGATTTTGCACAAATGTGTGAGTTTAGTGCTGAGTTTGTACATTTTGCAAACTCTACCAATGTAATGGGGTGCAAATGTGAGTAACCTCGCACATTTCTGACCTTACTAAAAACTTACACATGACAACTCGCATCCAGATGTTTTCCAATACAACAGACAGATCTCAGGCAACGTAATGCAATGCGAGTTTGTAACTTGCACACTAAACAACACCAAAGACTAGTCTAAAAATAGCAACAAGAAGTTTGGTAACTGCTCTTATCCAATTAGTAATGCCATCCAGGTGCATGAGAGGGAGGGATTATTCTAAAAAAGAAACATTGGTATCCCCCAGCACACTGGATGGGTGGCACTTGATATACCGGTTGTCGTGATCCCAGCACTCAGCATACTGGTGCCGGAATCTCAACCGCCGATATACTGACAACTATTCGCCCTCTTGGGGTGTCAACAACACCCCTGGAAGGAAAATAAATAGCGTTGTGCGCAAAGTGCACCACCAGGCATGCAGCATGGCAAGAGCAGCAAGCCTGCAAGGGGCTCTTTTGCACTTGCCCTGCTGCGAGCATTCCGGTATGCTGGGCACCGGGATCCCAAGCGCCGGCGAATCATATTACACCCCACTGGATGACATCAGCAACAGGATTTCATGACTACATGGTAGTAAATATCTCAGTTGCACACATTTGCAAAGGTATGGCCCCCAGTTAATGGGGAGATAACCTGTGAAAGCAGATTGTGGTGTGTAGTCCTGCAGAAGGCTATACTTTAGTATTGATGTTGCTCTTTAATAAAAGCAATAATAATAACAAACAAAGTGCAACATCCAACTGAGGATGCAACCATCATCCACAAGCCCAGGGTACTCTATGCCATGTGGAAGCATTCTCAAAGTACTCATTGAGCCTCCACATGGCCAAGCATGGAATGAGACTGTTATCAATAACCAGCCAGACAGAAAATGACCAATACTATGAACACAGGTCAAACCTGGGATTTTAACCAACGAACCAGACATCGCTGTGTGCAGGGACCATTACTGTGGGCAAGGAACTTAACCACTAGGCTACAGAGCCTGCCCGTGTCTTTGGCCAGCAGAGAGACTTTACTCAATCTGTATTTTGTGTATTTAGTGTTGATTTAGCACTTTAATAAAAGCTATAATAATGATAACAACAACAACACAGTGCAACATCCAACTGAGTATACAACCATCATCCACAAGCCCAGAGTACTCTATGCCATGGGGATGCATTTTCAAGGTAATAGTTGTGCCACCACATTTACAAGCATGTTCTGACACTGTGACCAATAACAATAACCAGCCAGGCAGAAAACGACCAATACTGCAAACACAGGTTGAACCCAGGATTACGAACCAATGACTCTGACATCTCTGTGTGAAGGGAACTTAACCATTAGGCTACAGAGCCTGCCCATGCAAAAGACTGTTCTTTAGTGTTAATTTTGCACTTTAATAAAAGCAATAATAATAACAAACACAGTGCAACATCCCACTGAGGATACAACCATCATGCACAAGCCCAGAGTACTCTATGCCATGTTGAAGCATTCTCAAAATACTCATGAAGTCTCCACATGGCCAATCATGTTCTGAGACTATTATCAATATCAATAACCAGCCAGGCAGAAAACAACAAATACTATAAACACAGGTTGAACTTGTGACACTAATATCTTCGTGTGCAGGGAATAACACTATGCAAGAAACGTAACCATTAGGTTACAGAGACTACTTATGTTTCTGCATCGCAGAGGGACTTTACTCAATGTGTATTCTGTGTATTTAGTGTTGATATTGCAGTTTAATAAAAGTAATAATAATAATAATAATAATATTAATAAACAAACACAGTGCAACATCCAACCATCATGCACAAGCCCAGGGTACTTTATGCCATATGGAAGCATTATCAAATTGCTCATGGAGCCTCCACATGTCCAAGCATGTTCGGAGACTGTTACCAATATCAACAACCAGCCAGGCAGAAAATAACCAATGATATAAACACAGGTTGAACCCAGATTTGAACCAGTGACCCTGACAACACTGTGTGCAGAAAAACATCACTGAGTGTGGCGAATTTAACAATTAGGCTATAGAGCCTGCCCAGGTTTCGGCATAGCAGAGAGACTTTTCTCAATGTGTATTCTGTGTTTTTTTGCACTAGATTACTTTTTTGATTGATGAAACATCAAAGAATCTTTGCCATCATTTGTTGTGAAATAGCATATTTATCAATTAACTAGTGAAACACGGGACGGCAATCATAAATTAAGAGGAAAGTCTAGGAGTAGAGCATTTTGTCTCTCCTGGAATGGGTCATATTGGATAGTATGACAGTGCACTAGAGAAGGGTCACCTACTAGTGTAGCAATGATGGAATCCCAGGTTGGATTCTTTCAGGCACCTTGGATGCTGCCTGATGAGATGCCTTCTTTTTCCCTTAGGTATGCTATGTGGGCAAGCAGCAAGGTGCTTTAGGGACAGTGATGGTCCCTTCCTAGGGTACCCAGGCATGGTGGTCTCAATGTTACTGCTCTCTGGAAGATGGAGGACATGGGTAAAATGCCCACAGTTAGTGGGGAGATCACCTGTGAAAGCAGATTGTTTTGTTTAATCCTGCAAAAGGCTGTTCTTTAGTGTTAATCTTGCACTTTAATAAAAGCAAGAATAATAACAAACACAGTGCAACATCCAACTGAGAATACAACCATCATCCACAAGCCCAGGGTACTCTATGCCATGTGGAAGCATTCTCAAATTACTCATGGAGCCTCCACATGGCCAAGCATGTTCTGAGACTGTTACCAATATCAATAACCGTTAAAAAAAAATTTAAATATAGGCTTGGGTCCCAATGCATTTTCTTGGATAATGGCCCTGTATAACTCCCCGACGGCAAGGGTCCGTGTAAATGGCACCTTGTCTGACCCATTCACCATAAGCAACGGTACTAGACAAGGATGCACATTATCTCCTTTGATTTTCGTGCTATGTATTGAGGCGCTGGCTAGGTCTATACGAGCCAATCGCGCCATCACAGGTTTTACCGTAGGCGCAGAGG
The DNA here is from genome assembly GCF_028390025.1 of Pseudophryne corroboree. Taxonomy (NCBI): domain Eukaryota; kingdom Metazoa; phylum Chordata; class Amphibia; order Anura; family Myobatrachidae; genus Pseudophryne; species Pseudophryne corroboree. Next base: position 222,085,735 of record NC_086448.1, on the reverse strand, counting down.
CGGAACTACCGCCAGTGCAACCAGTTCGTTGCACTGGGGCCCGCCTCTGTCCAGGGGCCCAAAGCATGTAATGAGTCAAACTGACTCATTACATGCCACTGTGCGCTGTGGGCAACCGCTGCCCGCAGCGCACAGCCGCCCAGAGAGGAGAGGAGCAGCGGTACGGGGGAAGGAGGAGGAGGGAGGTGGAGGAGGGAGCCGCAGCAGCGCTTTGTTACTGGTTGAGGCGCTGCTGCTGCTGCCCCTCTACTCCACTATAGTCTGTCTTCCGAGAACAGCCTATAGTGAAGCAGAGGGGCAGCAGCAGCAGCAGTGCCTCCACCAATAACACAGCGCTGCTGCGGCTCCCTCCTCCACCTCCCTCCTCCTCCTTCTTTCCTGCCCGGGAATCGTGAGTGACCAGAAGCTGCACCGAGGAGCCTGAGCCAGCGGAGAGGGTAAGTATAATTCTTCTTTCTTTCTTTCTTTCTTTCTTTCTTTCTTTCTTTCTTTCTTTCTTTCTTTCTTTCTTTCTTTCTTTCTTTCTTTCTTTCTTCTGTCTGCCGCAATGTGTAAAAAGGGGGAATCTGCCTGCCGCATTGTGTAAAAATGTGGAATCTGCCTGCCGCAATGTGTAAAAATGGGGAATCTGCCTGCCGCAATGTGTAAAAAGGGGGAATCTGCCTGCCGCAATGTGTAAAAAGGGGGAATCTGCCTGCCGCAATGTGTAAAAATGGGGAATCTGCCTGCCGCAATGTGTAAAAAGGGGGAATCTGCCTGCCGCAATGTGTAAAAAGGGGGAATCTGCCTGCCGCAATGTGTAAAAATGGGGAATCTGCCTGCCGCAATGTGTAAAAATGGGGAATCTGCCTGCCGCAATGCGTAAAAATGGGGAATCTGCCTGCCGCAATGTGTAAAAATGGGGAATCTGCCTGCCGCAATGCGTAAAAATGGGGAATCTGCCTGCCGCAATGCGTAAAAAGGGGAATCTGCCTGCCGCAATGTGTAAAAAGGGGGAATCTGCCTGCCGCAATGTGTAAAAAGGCAGAATCTGCCTGTCGTAATGTGTAACAAGGGCACGCTGTTTGCCGTAATGTGTAAAAAGGGCACGCTGTCTGCCGTTATGTGTAAAAAGTGTACGCTGTCTGCCACTATGTTTAACAAGGGCACGCTATCTGCCGTTATGTGTAAAAAGTGTACGCTGTCTGCCACTATGTTTAAAAAGGGCACGCTATCTGCCGTTATGTGTAAAAAGTGTATGCTGTCTGCCACTATGTGTAACAAGGGCACGCTCTCTGCTGCTATGTGTAACAAGGGCACGCTGTCTGCCGTTATGTGTAAAAAGGGGACGCTGTCTGCCGTAATGTGTAAAAAGGGGGACGTTGTCTGCCGTAATGTGTAAAAAGGGGGCGCTGTCTGCCGTAATGTGTAAAAAGAGGAATCTGTTCGCCGTAAGGTGTAAAAGGGTCTCTACCTGGTGTAGTGGTGCTACTGTGCGGCGTAATTTGAATAATGGAGACTTCTGTGCACGGTTTTATGAATTGGTATTATTTTGTGGCCACACCCCTTCCCCACGAAGCCACGCCACTATGTATTTTTGCGCGCGCCTACGACGCGCACTGCCCCTGTTTTGCATGCAGGGGTGGGGCTCCGATGCCATTTATTGCACACAGTGCTAAAATGTCTAGTTACGGTACTGTTGCTAGGTATCCATTTCTCTGGCCCTGAGCAGGTCTCCCTCACCAGATCCTCTCCAGGGGTGAGGGGGTGGACTTGGATGGGATGGGGGGGGGGGGCAAAGCATTTTGTTGCACCTGGGCCCACCGCTCGCTAGTTCCGCCACTGCGTAGGCGATAGAGAATATAAGTTAGCCCTGTTTGCCGATGACCTCTTGGCCATAGTATCCCATCCCCTGGACTCCCTACCGCACCTAATGAAAGAACCCAACATATTTTGACAACTTTCCAATTTCAAAATTAATTATGCTAAATCTAGTGCTCTTAACATTTCCGCCCCTGCAGACTCCGTCGCGGACCTTGGGGGTAATTCCAAGTTGATCGCAGCAGGAAATTTTTTAGCAGTTGGGCAAAACCATGTGCACTGCAGGGGGGGCAGATATAACATTTGCAGAGAGAGTTAGATTTGGGTGGGTTATTTTGTTTCTGTGCAGGTTAAATCATACTTGCCTACCTGACCCTCTCCATGAGGGAGAAAATGCTCTGTTCCTGGACTTTCCTGGTAATGTATGATTGCCATCACCTGTGGTGAAACACCTTTCTTATCAATTAACTAGCTCACCACAGGTGATGGCAATCATACATTACCAGGAAAGTCCAGGAACAGAGCATTTTCTCCCTCATGGAGAGGGTCAGGTAGCAAGTATGGGTTAAATACTGGCTGCTTTATTTTTACACTGCAATTTAGATTGCAGATTGAACACACCACACCCAAATCTAACTCTCTCTGCACATGTTATATCTGCCCCCCCCCCCTGCAGTGCACATGGTTTTGCCCAACTGCTAATAAATTTCCTGCTGCAATCAACTTGGAATTACCCCCTTTAAACGCTCTTTCCCTTTTTCATGGCAACCCTCCCACATAACCTATCTCGGTGTTAAGTTGTCTGCTAACGAGTCCCAGTTGTTCCCACTGAATTATTTGCCTCTTTTGCAAACGATTCGAAATGACTACTCTAGATGGAACATGAAATACCTGTCTTGGTTTGGGAGGATTAATATAGTTAAGATGAATACCCTCCCTAAATTACTATATGTAACGCAGACCCTCCCGATCCGCATCCCGGAATCCTGGTTCCGAACTGTTTCACTTTTGATCAAGCAATTTGTTTGGCAGAGGAGGAGACCTAGGCTTAAACGCTCCCAATTGACCAAATCGATTGAGGGAGGCGGCCTCCAGCTTCCTGATATAAAGTATTACTATTATGCCATTCTTTTGAGTAGAGTTATAGACTGAACGAGACACCGTGAGCTTAAACAATGGGTGGAACTGGAGGGCCTGTACGTACAGCAATTCCCAGAAATATTTTCTTGGCTCCCCTGCTCCCCTAAGTTGCACCTTCCCCATCCAACTATAACTCCTACACTTGCTACCTGGAAGTCATTGCGGGAACTACCTTATATCTCTTCTAAATTCAGCCCATTGACATCCTTTCTGGCCAACCCTGACTTTGCTCCGGGTGTCAACCCTGCCTACTTCTCGCAATGGGCGCTAAGAGGTCTGTTCAGGGTCGGTCAGATGGTGTCGTTGACTGGAGTAAGACAGTTCTCAGACCTGAGGGCGAAGTGGGACATCCCCCAACAAGACTTTTGGAAGTTCCTACAAATAAGACACTTTTTGATGACTGGCTCTAGACTTCGGAACGCCGCTAGAGAATTGACCCTCTTTGAGAAACTCTGTGTTGCTGTCCTTGACCCGACCCACACTATTTCCACACTTTACAAGCTTGTTTGCCACTCCCAGCCTACCGTTACTCCATCCTTTGCTGTGGCTTGGGAGGGGGACCTGGGCATTTCCTTGTCGCCTAGAGACTGGGGAAAAAAAATCCTAAAAATTCACATGAGCCCTGTCTGTGTCCAGGTCAGAGAGACTCAATATAAAGTCGTGACGAGATGGTATAGGCACCCCTCTCTTCTCCATGCTATGTATCCCTCCTCTCCCTCCTCTTCAGCTCTCCGTTGCTCCTCCCCATCGGGCACCCTTCTACATATTTGGTGGACATGTCCACTGAACCAATCCTTCTGGCGGAAGGTAATACGCATCTCTCAGGCTATTCGTAAGACTCAAATCCCGCATGATCCAGCATTTTGGATTATTAATCACTCCAAAATTCCAATGTCCCAACACAAACATTCTCTATTGCGCCATTTAAGTAACGCAGCGCGTGCTGTTATCCCGTCCATGTGGAGGTCCCACCTCCCTCCTACGAGTCGTACGTGGTTCACAAAACTAGATTATTTTATGAGAATGGAGGATCTGTTCCTCTCATCGATAGGCAAGTCTTGTGAATTTAATTCCACATGGTTCCCTTGGCTGGAATACAAGGCCTCCCAGGCCTACTTAGCCACTCCATTGGATAGTAACTAATACCCCATTTCTCTATCTCCCATAACTTGCTAAGTGGTACCTCTCCTTCTCTTACTCCTCTTCTCTTTATCTCTCCTTTTCTTCCTTCCTACTTCTTCTTGTCTCTACCCTTGGTGCCTTTCGGCGCATCTATTCTGTTCCCCTACTAGTTTTCTTGTTTCTTATGTATGAGAACACCTTTAATTGCTGCTACACACCACAGCCTTTTCGCAGACATAGCTAGATTTCTTGCGATGTTTTCTTAGAATAGACCCCTCTCCTCGGCTGTTAAACTCCAACGGCCTGCTCACTTGGTATATAATACCTCTGAGGATTACACTCCCTTCTGCAAGTTTGCTACCTCTTCTTTTTGACGTATGTACAATTAGATTTGTGTATATTGGCTTTATCTGTGTCGGTGTTTCTGTACTTGTAACTGCATTGGTGTTTTTCTTTCCTTGTTCATGTCTTTTGAAAATCCGTAATAAAAAACTGATTATATATATAAAAAAAAATAAAAATAAACGACCTTCTAGATGGTGCCTCTTTGGACCCTTTGACCTCCTTGGCCAGCATAGTTGTAATCCCCAAGCCGGGCAGGGATCCAGAGATAGTCTCTAACTATAGACCTATTTCTTTATTAAATGTGGATTGGAAAATCTACGCAAAAGTATTGGCGAACAGGCTAGGTCCTTTACTTCCCCTCCTGGTACACCCGGACCAGGTCGGTATTATATCCGGTCGACAAACGTGTGATAATACCCGTCGTATAGTTGATATCATTCATGCGATCCACAAACAAAAACTAACAGCTCTGGTCTTGGGACTGGATGCTGAAAAAGCTTTCGACCGGATTCAATGGCCCTTTATGTTTTACACCCTCTAATCTATAGGGAATCGAGATCAGTTTCTATGGGGTATTTGAGCTCTATATGATAAACCTAGTGCAGCAGTGTTGGCCAACGGGGTTGCCTCCCCTCCCTTTTCGATATCTAATGGAAAAAATTTTTTTTAAAAAAATGGCCAATACGATAAACACAGGTTGAACCTAGGAATTGGACCAGTGACCCTGACATCTTTGTGTGCAGGGAACTTCAATGTGTGCAGGGAACTTAGCCATTTAGCTATGGAGCCTACCCATGTTTCTGCACAGCAGAGAGACTTTACTCAATTTGTGTTCTGTGTATTTAGTGTTGATATTGCAGTTTAATAAAAGTTATAATAATAACACAGTGCAATATCCAACTGAGGATTCAATCATCATCCACAAGCCCGGGGAACTCTATGCCATGTGGAAGCATTCTCAAATTACTCATGGAGCCTCCACATGGCCAAGCATGTTCTGAGACTGTAACCAATATCAACAATCAGCCAGGCAGAAAATGACCAATAATATAAACACAGGTTGAAGCCCGGATTTAAACAAGTGACCCTGACATCACTGTGTGCAGGGACCTTAACCATCAAGCTACGGAGGCTGCACATGTTCCTGCACAGCAGAGAGACTTTTCTCAATGTGTATTCTGTGTTTTTTTGTACTAGATTAGTTTTTTGATTGAAAAAACTTCAAAGAGTCTTTTCCGTCATCTGTGGTGAAAAGCCGTTTTTATCTATTAACTAGTGCAACATGGGATGGCAATCGTAAATTAAGCGGAAAGTCTAGGATTAGAGCATTTTGTCTCTCCTGGAATGGTTCATATTGGTTAGAATGACTGTGCACTAGAGAAGGGTCACCTACTGGTGTAGCAATAATGGTGTCCCAGGTAGAATTCTTTCAGGCACCTTGGATGCTGCCTGATGAGATGCCTTATTTTTCCCTTAGGCATGCTATGTGAGCAAGCAGCAAGGTGCTCTAGGGACATTGATGGTCCCTGCTTAGGGTACCTTGAAATGGTGGCCTCAACACTACTGCTCTATGGAAAATGGATGAGATGGGCAAAATGCCCCCCGTTAGTGGGGAGGTCACCTGTGAAAGCAGATTGTGGTGTGTAGTCCTGCAAAAGGCTGTTCTTTAGTGTTAATCTTGCACTTTAATAAAAGTAATAATAATAATAATAATAACAACAACAAACAATGTGCAACATCCAACTGAGGATACAACCATCATCCACAAGCCCAGGGTACTCTATGCCATGTGGAAGCATTCTCAAATTACTCAATGTGTATTCTGTGTTTTTTGCTCTTTAATAAAAGCAATAATAATAATAATAATAGCAAACACAGCCAAGCCCAGGGTACTCTATGCTATGTGGAAGCATTCTCCACATGGCCAAGCACGTTCCGAGACTGTTACCAATATCAATAACCAGCCAGGCAGAAAATGACCAATACTAGACACACAGGTTGAATGTGGGATTTGAATTAGTGACCCTGACATATTTGTATATAGTGAACATCACTGTGTGCAGGGAACTTAACCATTAGGCTATGGAGCCTGCCCACGTTTCTGCACAGCAGGGATACTTTTCTCAATCTGTATACTGTATTTAGTGTTGATGTTGCACTTTAATGAAAGTAATAATAATAATAATAATAATAATACAGTGCAACATTCAACTGAGGATACAACCATCATTCACAAGTCCAGGGTATACTATCACTATGTGCAGGGAACGTAGCCATTAGGCTACAGAGGCTGCCCACGCTCCTCCACAGCAGATAGACTTTTCTCAATGTGTATTCTGTGTTTTTTGCACTACAGTAGATCAGTTTTTTGATTGATAAAACTTCAAAGAGTCTTTGCCATCATCTGAGGTGAAACACGGTTTTTATTAATTAAATAGTGCAACACAGGGGACAGCAATCATAAATTAAGAGGAAAGTCTAGGAGTAGAGCATTTTGTCCCTCCTGGAATGGGTCATATTGGATAGTATGACAGTGCACTAGAGAAGGGTCACCTACTGGTATAGCAATGATGAAGTCCCAGGTAGGATTCTTTCAGGTAGCTTGGATGCTGCCTGATGAGATGCCTTTGTTTTCCCTTAGGCATGCTATGTGGGCAAGCAGCAAGCTGCTCTAGTGACAGTGATGGTCCCTTCTTAGGGTACCCAGGCATGGTGGCCTCAATGTTACTGCTCTATGAAAGATGGATGAGATGGGCAAGATGCCCCCAGTTAGTGGGGAGGTCACCTGTGAAAGCAGATTGTGGTGTGTAGTCCTGCAATAGGCTATTCTTTAGTGTTAATCTTGCACTTTAATAATAATAATAATAATAATAAAATTAATAACTAACACAGTGCAACATCCAACTGAGGATACAACCGTCATCCACAAGCCCAGGGTGCTCTATGCCATGTGAAAGCATTCTCAAATTACTCATGGAACCTCCGCATGGCCAAGCATGTTCTGAGACTGTTACCAATATCAATATCCAGTCAGACAGAAAATGACCAATAATGTAAACAAAGGTTGAAACCGGGATTCAAGCCAGTGACGCTGACATTACTGTGTGCAGGGAACTTAACCATTAGACTACGGAGTATGTCCACATGCCTGCACAGCATAGATACTTTACTCAATGTGCATTATGTGTTGAGGTTGCACTTTAATAAAAGCTATAATACAATATATATACAAGATGGTGAGTGCGCTGTTAACGGCAGCCAGTATAGGGAGGGTCAGCCCCTAATGTGTGATACCACAAAGTAGAAATATATATATATATATATATATATATATATATATACTGGCGCCGGCTTTTGATCCAATAAGGGACAATACCAAATCATAAAATTGTCAACAGTTTATTAGATACATAATAAAAATTATAAGGTAAATAGTTTAAAATAGGTGAAATAACAATTCTCTGTCTGAATTAGGTTGTCACAGTTCTCTATCTTTACTGCGTAGATAACAGAGAAATATTTGTAAATGACCACTTCGTCCTCTCTCAGATTGACATTCGCAAAATCTGGTTAGGGCTCATTCCTCATCATAGTCATTGGTTAATTTAAAGTGCAGTGTTTACCCAGTCCTTGCAGGTGTAGTCCCCAAGGATCCCAATTGTAGCTGTGGATCCAAATGGCAGTAGGGGATGGTTCCGGGTTCCCAGACTGAAACACTTATAAAGGTCCAATGGAGGCACAAGAGTCCAATTGTTACCAGTCGAAGCAGAGGTGGAGATCGTACTGGTGGTCAGAGATTATATGAAGCTCAACGCGTTTCGCTGGACTGATAGGCTGCCAGCTTCCTCAGGAGCACTTTAAATTAACCAATGACTATGATGAGGAATGAGCGCTAACCAGATTTTGCGAATGTCAATCTGAGAGAGAACGAAGTGGTCATTTACAAATATTTCTCTGTTATCTACGCAGTAAAGATAGAGAACTGTGACAACCTAATTCAGACAGAGAATTGTTATTTCACCTATTTTAAACTATTTAGCTTATAATTTTTATTATGTATCTAATAAACTGTTGACAATTTTATGATTTGGTATTGTCCCTTATTGGATCAAAAGCCGGCGCCAGTATATATATTTATAATAATACAATATATACTATAACAATCATCATCCACAAGCCCAGGGTACTCTATGCCATGTGGAAGCATTCTCAAATTACTCATGGAGCCAGCACATGGCCAAGCATGGTATGAGACTGCTAGCAATAACCAGCCAGACAGAAAATGACCAATACTACAAACACAGGTCGAACCCAGGATTTGCACCAGTGACCCTGACATCTCTGTGTGTAGGTAACACCACCATGTGCAGAGAACTTAACCATTAGGCTATGGAGCCTGCACAATGTATCTGTACAGCAGAGAGACTTTTCTCAATGTGTAGATCTGAAGCAGCAGTTCCCTCCGATTGTGAGTTCTGCCTACCTACTGTATGCTCTCCCCTCGCCCAATCTCCAGAGACCTCTGAAGAGGAGAGCAGCAGTGACCAGCCATGACATATCACTCCCAGCTCCTGCCATGCTCTACTGCTACACTGCTGCTTCTTTCTCCTACCCCAAACAAAATATAAAAATCCTTCTCCTAAGGCAATTGATCGGCATCAGGGAAGATTTCCAGATACTCCTCAAATTTGAGGAGGATAGTTACTACATCTCCTGGATCCTAAAAGATTTTTTGGTATGTTAGTAAGGGTACATTTAGAATTTCAGGTAAAATATTCATGTACTTTTTAATAGAGATGAGCGGGTTCGGTTCCTCGGAATCCGAACCCCCCCGAACTTAAGCCTTTTTACACGGGTCCGAGGCAGACTCGGATCTTCCCGCCTTGCTCGGTTAACCAGAGCGCGCCCGAACGTCATCATCCCGCTGTCGGATTCTCGCGAGGCTCGTATTCTATCGCGAGACTCGGATTCTATATAAGGAGCCGCGCGTCGCCGCCATTTTCACACGTGCATTGAGATTGATAGGGAGAGGACGTGGCTGGCGTCCTCTCCGTTAGAATAGATAGAGACACTTGAGTTGATTTACTACTAACTTAGTAATTTTGGGGAGCATTAGGAGTACTCAGAGTGCAGAGTTTTGCTGATAGTTACTAGTGACCACCACCAGTTTTATTTATTATTTAATATAATCCGTTCTCTGCCTGAAAAAAAAACGATACACAGTCACATACTATATCTGTGCTCAGCCTCAGTGTGCTGCATGATAATATCATCTATGTATATCTGACTGTGCTGAGTGCTCACTGCTCACACAGCTGAATTGTGGGGGAGACTGGGGTGCAGTTATAGCAGGAGTACAGTGCACACTTTTGCTGCCAGTGTGACTGACCAGTGACCACCAGTATATTGTCTGCCTGAAAAAGTTAAACACTCCTGTGGTGTTTTTTTTTTTTATTCTATAAATGCATTCTGCTGACAGTGTCCAGCAGGTCCGTCATTCATTATATTATATAAATATTTACCTGCAGTAGTGTTATATTTTTTTTGTTCATCTCTATCATCTTTATCATCTCTATATTAGCAGATGCAGTACGGTAGTCCACGGCTGTGGCTACCTCTGTGTCGTCAGTGCTCGTCCATAATTGTATACCTACCTGTGGTGGGGTTTTTTTTTCTATCTTCTTCATACTAGTAGTTTAGGAGTCTGCTGACAGTGTCCAGCATGTCCGTCATTATATTATATATACCTGCAGTAGTGATATATATATATATATATTTTTATATCATTATCATCTCTATACTAGCAGACGCAGTACGGTAGTCCACGGCTGTAGCTACCTCTGTGTCGTCAGTGCTCGTCCATAATTGTATACCTACCTGTGGTGGGTTTTTTTTTTCTATCTTTTTCATACTAGTAGTTTAGGAGTCTGCTGACAGTGTCCAGCAGGTCCGTCATTATATTATATATACCTGCAGTAGTGATATATATATATTTTTTATATCATTATCATCTCTATACTAGCAGACGCAGTACGGTAGTCCACGGCTGTAGCTACCTCTGTGTCGTCAGTGCTCGTCCATAATTGTATACCTACCTGTGGTGGGTTTTTTTTTTCTATCTTCTTCATACTAGTAGTTTAGGAGTCTGCTGACAGTGTTCAGCAGGTCCGTCATTATATTATATATACCTGCAGTAGTGATATATATATATTTTTTATATCATTATCATCTCTATACTAGCAGACGCAGTACGGTAGTCCACGGCTGTAGCTACCTCTGTGTCATCAGTGCTCGTCCATAATTGTATACCTACCTGTGGTGGGGTTTTTTTTTCTATCTTCTTCATACTAGTAGTTTAGGAGTCTGCTGACAGTGTCCAGCAGGTCCGTCATTATATTATATATACCTGCAGTAGTGATATATATATATATTTTTTATATCATTATCATCTCTATACTAGCAGACGCAGTACGGTAGTCCACGGCTGTAGCTACCTCTGTGTCGTCAGTGCTCGTCCATAATTGTATACCTACCTGTGGTGGGGTTTTTTTTTCTATCTTCTTCATACTAGTAGTTTAGGAGTCTGCTGACAGTGTCCAGCAGGTCCGTCATTATATTATATATACCTGCAGTAGTGATATATATATTTTTTTTATATCATTATCATCTCTATACTAGCAGATGCAGTACGGTAGTCCACAGCTGTAGCTACCTCTGTGTCGTCAGTGCTCGTCCATAATTGTATACCTACCTGTGGTGGGTTTTTTTTTTCTATCTTCTTCATACTAGTAGTTTAGGAGTCTGCTGACAGTGTCCAGCAGGTCCGTCATTATATTATATATACCTGCAGTAGTGATATATATATATTTTTTATATCATTATCATCTCTATACTAGCAGACGCAGTACGGTAGTCCACGGCTGTAGCTACCTCTGTGTCGTCAGTCACTCGTCATCCATAAGTATACTAGTATCCATCCATCTCCATTGTTTACCTGAGGTGCCTTTTAGTTGTGCCTATTAAAATATGGAGAACAAAAATGTTGAGGTTCCAAAAATAGGGAAAGATCAAGATCCACTTCCACCTCGTGCTGAAGCTGCTGCCACTAGTCATGGCCGAGACGATGAAATTCCATCAACGTCGTCTGCCAAGGCCGATGCCCAATGTCATAGTACAGAGCATGTAAAATCCAAAACACAAAATATCAGTAAAAAAAGGACTCAAAAATCTAAAATAAAATCGTCGGAGGAGAAGCGTAAACTTGCCAATATGCCATTTACCACACGGAGTGGCAAGGAACGGCTGAGGCCCTGGCCTATGTTCATGGCTAGTGGTTCAGCTTCACATGAGGATGGAAGCACACAGCCTCTCGCTAGAAAAATGACAAGACTTAAGCTGGCAAAAGCACAGCAAAGAACTGTGCGTTCTTCGAAATCACAAATCCACAAGGAGAGTCCAATTGTGTCGGTTGCGATGCCTGACCTTCCCAACACTGGACGTGAAGAGCATGCACCTTCCACCATTTGCACGCCTCCTGCAAGTGCTGGAAGGAGCACCCGCAGTCCAGTTCCTGATAGTCAGATTGAAGATGTCAGTGTTGAAGTACACCAGGATGAGGAGGATATGGGTGTTACTGGCGCTGGGGAGGAAATTGACAAGAAGGATTCTGATGGTGAGGTGGTTTGTTTAAGTCAGGCACCCGGGGAGACACCTGTTGTCCGTGGGAGGAATATGGCCATTGACATGCCTGGTGAAAATACCAAAAAAATCAGCTCTTCGGTGTGGAAGTATTTCAACAGAAATGCGGACAACAGGTGTCAAGCCGTGTGTTGCCTTTGTCAAGCTGTAATAAGTAGGGGTAAGGACATTAACCACCTCGGAACATCCTCCCTTATACGTCACCTGCAGCGCATTCATCATAAGTCAGTGACAAGTTCAAAAACTTTGGGCGACAGCGGAAGCAGTCCACTGACCAGTAAATCCCTTCCTCTTGTAACCAAGCTCACGCAAACCACCCCACCAACTCCCTCAGTGTCAATTTCCTCCTTCCCCAGGAATGCCAATAGTCCTGCAGGCCATGTCACTGGCAATTCTGATGAGTCCTCTCCTGCCTGGGATTCCTCCGATGCATCCTTGAGTGTAACGCCTACTGCTGCTGGCGCTGCTGTTGTTGCTGCTGGGAGTCGATGGTCATCCCAGAGGGGAAGTCGTAAGACCACTTTTACTACTTTCACCAAGCAATTGACTGTCCAACAGTCCTTTGCGAGGAAGATGAAATATCACAGCAGTCATCCTGCTGCAAAGCGGATAACTGAGGCCTTGGCATCCTGGGCGGTGAGAAACGTGGTTCCGGTATCCATCATTACTGCAGAGCCAACTATAGAACTGTTTGAGGTACTGTGTCCCCGGTACCAAATACCATCTAGGTTCCATTTCTCTAGGCAGGCGATACCGAAAATGTACACAGACCTCAGAAAAAGACTCACCAGTGTCCTAAAAAATGCAGTTGTACCCAATGTCCACTTAACCACGGACATGTGGACAAGTGGAGCAGGGCAGACTCAGGACTATATGACTGTGAAAGCCCACTGGGTAGATGTATTGACTCCCGCCGCAAGAACAGCAGCGGCGGCACCAGTAGCAGCATCTCGCAAACGCCAACTCTTTCCTAGGCAGGCTACGCTTTGTATCACCGCTTTCCAGAATACGCACACAGCTGAAAACCTCTTACGGCAACTGAGGAAGATCATCGCAGAATGGCTTACCCCAATTGGACTCTCCTGTGGATTTGTGGCATCGGACAACGCGAGCAATATTGTGTGTGCATTAAATCTGGGCAAATTCCAGCACGTCCCATGTTTTGCACATACCTTGAATTTGGTGGTGCAGAATTATTTAAATAACGACAGGGGCGTGCAAGAGATGCTGTCGGTGGCCAGAAGAATTGCGGGACACTTTCGGCGTAAAGGCACCACGTACAGAAGACTGGAGCAACACCAAAAACGCCTGAACCTGCCCTGCCATCATCTGAAGCAAGAAGTGGTAACGAGGTGGAATTCAACCCTCTATATGCTTCAGAGGTTGGAGGAACAGCAAAAGGCCATTCAAGCCTATACAACTGACCACGATATAGGAGGTGGAATGCACCCGTCTCAAGCGCAGTGGAGAATGATTTCAACGTTGTGCAAGGTTCTGCAACCTTTTGAACTTGCCACACGTGAAGTCAGTTCAGACACTGCCAGCCTGAGTCAGGTCATTCCCCTCATCAGGCTTTTGCAGAAGAAGCTGGAGACATTGAAGGAGGAGCTAACACTGAGCGATTCCGCTAGGCATGTGGGACTTGTGGATGGAGCCCTTAATTCGCTTAACAAGGATTCACGGGTGGTCAATCTGTTGAAATCAGAGCACTACATTTTGGCCACCGTGCTCGATCCAAGATTTAAAACCTACGTTGTATCTCTCTTTCCGGCAGACACAAGTCTGCAGGGGTTCAAAGAACTGCTGGTGAGAAAATTGTCAAGTCAAGCGGAACGCGACCTGTCAACATCTCATCCTTCACATTCTCCCGCAACTGGGGGTGCAAGGAAAAGGCTCAGAATTCCGAGCCCACCCGCTGGCGGTGATGCAGGGCAGTCTGGAGCGACTGCTGATGCTGACATCTGGTCCGGACTGAAGGATCTGCCAACGATTACGGACATGTCGTCTACTGTCACTGCATATGATTCTCTCACCATTGAAAGAATGGTGAAGGATTATATGAGTGACCGCATCCAAGTAGGCACGTCAGACAGTCCGTACGTATACTGGCAGGAAAAAGAGGCAATTTGGAGGCCCTTGCACAAACTGGCTTTATTCTACCTAAGTTGCCCTCCCACAAGTGTGTACTCCGAAAGAGTGTTTAGTGCCGCCGCTCACCTTGTCAGCAATCGGCGTACGAGGTTACTTCCAGAAAATGTGGAGAAGATGATGTTCATTAAAATGAATTATAATCAATTCCTCCATGGAGACATTCACCAGCAGCAATTGCCTCCACAAAGTACACAGGGAGCTGTGATGGTGGATTCCAGTGGGGACGAATTGATAATCTGTGAGGAGGGGGATGTACACGGTGATGAATCGGAGGATGATGATGAGGTGGACATCTTGCCTCTGTAGAGCCAGTTTGTGCAAGGAGAGATTAATTGCTTCTTTTTTGGTGGGGGTCCAAACCAACCCGTCATTTCAGTCACAGTCGTGTGGCAGACCCTGTCACTGAAATTATGGGTTGGTTAAAGTGTGCATGTCCTGTTTATACAACATAAGGGTGGGTGGGAGGGCCCAAGGACAATTCCATCTTGCATCTCTTTTTTCTTTCATTTTTCTTTGCGTCATGTGCTGTTTGGGGAGTGTTTTTTGGAAGGGCCATCCTGCGTGACACTGCAGTGCCACTCCTAGATGGGCCAGGTGTTTGTGTCGGCCACTAGGGTCGCTTATCTTAGTCACACAGCTACCTCATTGCGCCTCTTTTTTTTCTTCTTTGCGTCATGTGCTGTTTGGGGAGTATTTTTTGGAAGGGCCATCCTGCGTGACACTGCAGTGCCACTCCTAGATGGGCCAGGTGTTTGTGTCGGCCACTAGGGTCACTTATCTTAGTCACAGAGCTACCTCATTGCGCCTCTTTTTTTTCTTCTTTGCGTCATGTGCTGTTTGGGGAGTATTTTTTGGAAGGGCCATCCGGCCTGACACTGCAGTGCCACTCCTAGATGGGCCAGGTGTTTGTGTCGGCCACTAGGGTCGCTTAGCTTACTCACACAGCTACCTCATTGCGCCTCTTTTTTTCTTTGCGTCATGTGCTGTTTGGGGAGTGTTTTTTGGAAGGGCCATCCTGCGTGACACTGCAGTGCCACTCCTAGATGGGCCAGGTGTTTGTGTCGGCCACTTGGGTCGCTGAGCTTAGTCACACAGCTACCTCATTGCGCCTCTTTTTTTCTTTGTGTCATGTGCTGTTTGGGGAGTGTTTTTTGGAAGGGCCATCCTGCGTGACACTGCAGTGCCACTCCTAGATGGGCCAGGTGTTTGTGTCGGCCACTTGGGTCGCTGAGCTTAGTCATCCAGCGACCTCGGTGCAAATTTTAGGACTAAAAATAATATTGTGAGGTGTGAGGTGTTCAGAATAGACTGAAAATGAGTGGAAATTATGGTTATTGAGGTTAATAATACTTTGGGATCAAAATGACCCCCAAATTCTATGATTTAAGCTGTTTTTTAGGGTTTTTTGAAAAAAACACACGAATCCAAAACACACCCGAATCCGACAAAAAAAATTCGGTGAGGTTTTGCCAAAACGTGTTCGAATCCAAAACACGGCCACGGAACCGAACCCAAAACCAAAACACAAAACCCGAAAAATTTCCGGTGCACATCCCTACTTTTTAATGGATTAGAAAATTATTTTTAAGAAGCCATCATTCTCAATTGGAACATGTGTATATAAGTAATAACCATTGGGCATTATTTGGGAGTGCCAAAATTGAGTTCACACTTGGTACTGAAAATGCCCACTCCAATGCATAAGCAAGTAATGACACATTCAGGCATATTCAATTATGTGCGAGTTTTTCAAAATGTTCTACACCACTTTGTTTTTCTCTTAGGCATGGGATTTTTGGTATTTAGGGCCTAATTCAGCCTGGATCGCAGCAGCAAACTTTTTCTCTAGTGGGCAAAACCATGTGTAGTGCAGGTGGGGCAGATATAACATGTGCAGAGAGAGTTAGATTTGGGTGGGGTGTATTCAAACTAAAATCTAAATTGCAGTGTAAAAATAAAGCAGCCAGTATTTACCATGCACAGCAACAATAGAACCCACCCAAATCTTACTCTCTCTGCACATGTTATATCTGTCTCCCCCCCTGCAGCAGGGGCAAATGCAGGATTTCTAGAGGGGGGTTTCCAAATGCATTCCACAATCTCCCACTCTGCGGAACATTGGAGCAAGGGCGGGAGTCTGGGGGAAGTGGTTGACGAACTTAATACCGACCCTGGACACATCAGTCTTTTTATACTCTGAACATATAAGTGGTCTATAGTAGAGATGAGCGGGTTCGGTTTCTCTGAATCCGAACCCGCCAGAACTTCATGTTTTTTTTCATGGGTCCGAGCGACTCGGATCTTCCCGCCTTGCTCGGTTAACCCGAGCGCGCCCGAACGTCATCATGACGCTGTCGAATTCTCGCGAGGCTCGGATTCTATCGCGAGACTCGGATTCTATATAAGGAGCCGCGCGTCGCCGCCATTTTCACACGTGCATTGAGATTGATAGGGAGAGGACGTGGCTGGCGTCCTCTCCGTTTAGAATAGATTAGAGAGACACTTGATTTACTAATTTTGGGGAGCATTAGGAGTACTCAGTACAGTGCAGAGTTTTGCTGATAGTGACCACCAGTTTTATTTATAATCCGTTCTCTGCCTGAAAAAAGCGATACACAGCACACAGTGACTCAGTCACATACCATATCTGTGTGCACTGCTCAGGCTCAGGCCAGTGTGCTGCATCATCTATTATCTATATATAATATTATATATATCTGTCTGACTGCTCAGCTCACACAGCTTATAATTGTGGGGGAGACTGGGGAGCACTACTGCAGTGCCAGTTATAGGTTATAGCAGGAGCCAGGAGTACATAATATATTATATAGTGAGTGACCACCAGACACACAGTGCAGTTTATTTAATATATCCGTTCTCTGCCTGAAAAAAGCGATACACACAGTGACTCAGTCAGTCACATACCATATCTGTGTGCACTGCTCAGGCTCAGGCCAGTGTGCTGCATCATCTATATATATTATATATCTGTCTGACTGCTCAGCTCACACAGCTTATAATTGTGGGGGAGACTGGGGAGCACTACTGCAGTGCCAGTTATAGGTTATAGCAGGAGCCAGGAGTACATAATATTATATTAAAATTAAACAGTGCACACTTTTGCTGCAGGAGTGCCACTGCCAGTGTGACTAGTGACCAGTGACCTGACCACCAGTATATATAATATTAGTAGTATACTATCTCTTTATCAACCAGTCTATATTAGCAGCAGACACAGTACAGTGCGGTAGTTCACGGCTGTGGCAACCTCTGTGTCGGCACTCGGCAGCCCGTCCATAATTGTATATACCACCTAACCGTGGTTTTTTTTTCTTTCTTTATACATACATACTAGTTACGAGTATACTATCTCTTTATCAACCAGTCTATATTAGCAGCAGACACAGTACAGTGCGGTAGTTCACGGCTGTGGCTACCTCTGTGTCGGCACTCGGCAGCCCGTCCATAATTGTATATACCACCTAACCGTGGTTTTTTTTTCTTTCTTTATACATACATACTAGTTACGAGTATACTATCTCTTTATCAACCAGTCTATATATTAGCAGCAGACACAGTACAGTGCGGTAGTTCACGGCTGTGGCTACCTCTGTGTCGGCACTCGGCAGCCCGTCCATAATTGTATATACCACCTAACCGTGGTTTTTTTTTCTTTCTTTATACATACATACTAGTTACGAGTATACTATCTCTTTATCAACCAGTCTATATATTAGCAGCAGACACAGTACAGTGCGGTAGTTCACGGCTGTGGCTACCTCTGTGTCGGCACTCGGCAGCCCGTCCATAATTGTATATACCACCTAACCGTGGTTTTTTTTTCTTTCTTTATACATACATACTAGTTACGAGTATACTATCTCTTTATCAACCAGTCTATATATTAGCAGCAGACACAGTACAGTGCGGTAGTTCACGGCTGTGGCTACCTCTGTGTCGGCACTCGGCAGCCCGTCCATAATTGTATATACCACCTAACCGTGGTTTTTTTTTCTTTCTTTATACATACATACTAGTTACGAGTATACTATCTCTTTATCAACCAGTCTATATATTAGCAGCAGACACAGTACAGTGCGGTAGTTCACGGCTGTGGCTACCTCTGTGTCGGCACTCGGCAGCCCGTCCATAATTGTATATACCACCTAACCGTGGTTTTTTTTTCTTTCTTTATACATACATACTAGTTACGAGTATACTATCTCTTTATCAACCAGTCTATATATTAGCAGCAGACACAGTACAGTGCGGTAGTTCACGGCTGTGGCTACCTCTGTGTCGGCACTCGGCAGCCCGTCCATAATTGTATATACCACCTAACCGTGGTTTTTTTTTCTTTCTTTATACATACATACTAGTTACGAGTATACTATCTCTTTATCAACCAGTCTATATTAGCAGCAGACACAGTACAGTGCGGTAGTTCACGGCTGTGGCTACCTCTGTGTCGGCACTCGGCAGCCCGTCCATAATTGTATATACCACCTAACCGTGTTTTTTTTTTCTTTCTTTATACATACATACTAGTTACGAGTATACTATCTCTTTATCAACCAGTCTATATATTAGCAGCAGACACAGTACAGTGCGGTAGTTCACGGCTGTGGCTACCTCTGTGTCGGCACTCGGCAGCCCGTCCATAATTGTATATACCACCTAACCGTGGTTTTTTTTTCTTTCTTTATACATACATACTAGTTACGAGTATACTATCTCTTTATCAACCAGTCTATATATTAGCAGCAGACACAGTACAGTGCGGTAGTTCACGGCTGTGGCTACCTCTGTGTCGGCACTCGGCAGCCCGTCCATAATTGTATACTAGTATCCAATCCATCCATCTCCATTGTTTACCTGAGGTGCCTTTTAGTTGTGCCTATTAAAATATGGAGAACAAAAATGTTGAGGTTCCAAAATTAGGGAAAGATCAAGATCCACTTCCACCTCGTGCTGAAGCTGCTGCCACTAGTCATGGCCGAGACGATGAAATGCCAGCAACGTCGTCTGCCAAGGCCGATGCCCAATGTCATAGTACAGAGCATGTCAAATCCAAAACACCAAATATCAGTAAAAAAAGGACTCCAAAACCTAAAATAAAATTGTCGGAGGAGAAGCGTAAACTTGCCAATATGCCATTTACCACACGGAGTGGCAAGGAACGGCTGAGGCCCTGGCCTATGTTCATGGCTAGTGGTTCAGCTTCACATGAGGATGGAAGCACTCAGCCTCTCGCTAGAAAAATGAAAAGACTCAAGCTGGCAAAAGCAGCACAGCAAAGAACTGTGCATTCTTCGAAATCCCAAATCCACAAGGAGAGTCCAATTGTGTCGGTTGCGATGCCTGACCTTCCCAACACTGGACGTGAAGAGCATGCGCCTTCCACCATTTGCACGCCCCCTGCAAGTGCTGGAAGGAGCACCCGCAGTCCAGTTCCTGATAGTCAGATTGAAGATGTCAGTGTTGAAGTACACCAGGATGAGGAGGATATGGGTGTTGCTGGCGCTGGGGAGGAAATTGACCAGGAGGATTCTGATGGTGAGGTGGTTTGTTTAAGTCAGGCACCCGGGGAGACACCTGTTGTCCGTGGGAGGAATATGGCCGTTGACATGCCAGGTGAAAATACCAAAAAAATCAGCTCTTCGGTGTGGAGGTATTTCACCAGAAATGCGGACAACAGGTGTCAAGCCGTGTGTTCCCTTTGTCAAGCTGTAATAAGTAGGGGTAAGGACGTTAACCACCTCGGAACATCCTCCCTTATACGTCACCTGCAGCGCATTCATAATAAGTCAGTGACAAGTTCAAAAACTTTGGGTGACAGCGGAAGCAGTCCACTGACCAGTAAATCCCTTCCTCTTGTAACCAAGCTCACGCAAACCACCCCACCAACTCCCTCAGTGTCAATTTCCTCCTTCCCCAGGAATGCCAATAGTCCTGCAGGCCATGTCACTGGCAATTCTGACGAGTCCTCTCCTGCCTGGGATTCCTCCGATGCATCCTTGCGTGTAACGCCTACTGCTGCTGGCGCTGCTGTTGTTGCCGCTGGGAGTCGATGGTCATCCCAGAGGGGAAGTCGTAAGCCCACTTGTACTACTTCCAGTAAGCAATTGACTGTTCAACAGTCCTTTGCGAGGAAGATGAAATATCACAGCAGTCATCCTACTGCAAAGCGGATAACTGAGTCCTTGACAACTATGTTGGTGTTAGACGTGCGTCCGGTATCCGCCGTTAGTTCACAGGGAACTAGACAATTTATTGAGGCAGTGTGCCCCCGTTACCAAATACCATCTAGGTTCCACTTCTCTAGGCAGGCGATACCGAGAATGTACACGGACGTCAGAAAAAGACTCACCAGTGTCCTAAAAAATGCAGTTGTACCCAATGTCCACTTAACCACGGACATGTGGACAAGTGGAGCAGGGCAGGGTCAGGACTATATGACTGTGACAGCCCACTGGGTAGATGTATGGACTCCCGCCGCAATAACAGCAGCGGCGGCACCAGTAGCAGCATCTCGCAAACGCCAACTCTTTCCTAGGCAGGCTACGCTTTGTATCACCGCTTTCCAGAATACGCACACAGCTGAAAACCTCTTACGGCAACTGAGGAAGATCATCGCGGAATGGCTTACCCCAATTGGACTCTCCTGTGGATTTGTGGCATCGGACAACGCCAGCAATATTGTGTGTGCATTAAATATGGGCAAATTCCAGCACGTCCCATGTTTTGCACATACCTTGAATTTGGTGGTGCAGAATTTTTTAAAAAACGACAGGGGCGTGCAAGAGATGCTGTCGGTGGCCAGAAAAATTGCGGGACACTTTCGGCGTACAGGCACCACGTACAGAAGACTGGAGCACCACCAAAAACTACTGAACCTGCCCTGCCATCATCTGAAGCAAGAAGTGGTAACGAGGTGGAATTCAACCCTCTATATGCTTCAGAGGTTGGAGGAGCAGCAAAAGGCCATTCAAGCCTATACAATTGAGCACGATATAGTAGGTGGAATGCACCTGTCTCAAGTGCAGTGGAGAATGATTTCAACGTTGTGCAAGGTTCTGATGCCCTTTGAACTTGCCACACGTGAAGTCAGTTCAGACACTGCCAGCCTGAGTCAGGTCATTCCCCTCATCAGGCTTTTGCAGAAGAAGCTGGAGGCATTGAAGAAGGAGCTAAAAGGGAGCGATTCCGCTAGGCATGTGGGACTTGTGGATGCAGCCCTTAATTCGCTTAACAAGGATTCACAGGTGGTCAATCTGTTGAAATCAGAGCACTACATTTTGGCCACCGTGCTCGATCCTAGATTTAAAGCCTACCTTGGATCTCTCTTTCCGGCAGACACAGGTCTGCTGGGGTTGAAAGACCTGCTGGTGACAAAATTGTCAAGTCAAGCGGAACGCGACCTGTCAACATCTCCTCCTTCACATTCTCCCGCAACTGGGGGTGCGAGGAAAAGGCTCAGAATTCCGAGCCCACCCGCTGGCGGTGATGCAGGGCAGTCTGGAGCGACTGCTGATGCTGACATCTGGTCCGGACTGAAGGACCTGACAACGATTACGGACATGTCGTCTACTGTCACTGCATATGATTCTCTCAACATTGATAGAATGGTGGAGGATTATATGAGTGACCGCATCCAAGTAGGCACGTCACACAGTCCGTACTTATACTGGCAGGAAAAAGAGGCAATTTGGAGGCCCTTGCACAAACTGGCTTTATTCTACCTAAGTTGCCCTCCCACAAGTGTGTACTCCGAAAGAGTGTTTAGTGCCGCCGCTCACCTTGTCAGCAATCGGCGTACGAGGTTACATCCAGAAAATGTGGAGAAGATGATGTTCATTAAAATGAATTATAATCAATTCCTCCGCGGAGACATTGACCAGCAGCAATTGCCTCCACAAAGTACACAGGGAGCTGAGATGGTGGATTCCAGTGGGGACGAATTGATAATCTGTGAGGAGGGGGATGTACACGGTGATATATCGGAGGGTGAAGATGAGGTGGACATCTTGCCTCTGTAGAGCCAGTTTGTGCAAGGAGAGATTAATTGCTTCTTTTTTGGGGGGGGTCCAAACCAACCCGTCATATCAGTCACAGTCGTGTGGCAGACCCTGTCACTGAAATGATGGGTTGGTTAAAGTGTGCATGTCCTGTTTTGTTTATACAACATAAGGGTGGGTGGGAGGGCCCAAGGACAATTCCATCTTGCACCTCTTTTTTCTTTTCTTTTTCTTTGCATCATGTGCTGATTGGGGAGGGTTTTTTGGAAGGGACATCCTGCGTGACACTGCAGTGCCACTCCTAGATGGGCCCGGTGTTTGTGTCGGCCACTAGGGTCGCTAATCTTACTCACACAGCTACCTCATTGCGCCTCTTTTTTTCTTTGCGTCATGTGCTGTTTGGGGAGGGTTTTTTGGAAGGGACATCCTGCGTGACACTGCAGTGCCACTCCTAGATGGGCCCGGTGTTTGTGTCGGCCACTAGGGTCGCTTATCTTACTCACACAGCGACCTCGGTGCAAATTTTAGGACTAAAAATAATATTGTGAGGTGTGAGGTATTCAGAATAGACTGAAAATGAGTGTAAATTATGGTTTTTGAGGTTAATAATACTTTGGGATCAAAATGACCCCCAAATTCTATGATTTAAGCTGTTTTTTAGTGTTTTTTGAAAAAAACACCCGAATCCAAAACACACCCGAATCCGACAAAAAAAATTCGGTGAGGTTTTGCCAAAACGCGTTCGAACCCAAAACACGGCCGCGGAACCGAACCCAAAACCAAAACACAAAACCCGAAAAATTTCAGGCGCTCATCTCTAGTCTATAGTATAGACTGTATCAAACATATTTACTATAAAAAAAAGTGGTCAGGAAAAGGTTAAAGATCCAATAATATATAAATACAAATATATATTAGAACCTGTAGGAGACAGAACTGGACATTATGAGCACACATTCTCCCACCTCATGAAAGGCTCCTGTCTCTACTTCTTTGCAGCTACTTTCTGGTCCAGCGCGGTAATTGAGTATTCAGATCCACACACATAGCAAACTTGGTAGAAGAAGCTGCTACCACTGGGCATGTGCAGCAGCTCCGCTCTGTCCTTTAAACTGCATGATGTGGTGGCAGCTCAAGAAATCGAATTATGGGGGTCATTCCGACCCGATAGCTCGCTGCAGTTTGTCACAGCGCAGTGATCGAGTCGGGACTGCACATGCACCGGCGCCTCAGTGCGCCGGTGCACGGCAGCCGTCGGTGCCTAGATATCGCCTCTGAGACAGAGGCAGTTGCTGGGCGGTAGGGGGAGCGGTCCGGCTAACGCAGGCGTGGCCGGACCATTGGGGGGGTGGTCCGTGGCGGCTGCGTGCCGGGTAGCGATGAGTAGCTCCTGGCCAGCACGCTAAAGCTGCACTGGCAGGGAGCTACTCTTGAAGTGCAAAGGCATAGCTGCTGCGCGATGCCTTTGCACTTCTGTGGAAGGGGGGGGCGGCACTGACATGCGGGGCGGACTAGCTCTGTGCTGGGCGTCCCCCCGCATGTCTGTGTGAATGATCATAGCTGTGCTAAATTTAGCACAGCTACGATCAACTCGGAATGACCCCCTATAAACTGTTGCTATTGTGGTCATAATTTGAGCCACTGGCCAAAAGGATGGGAGGTTTCCAGTAGAGATGAGCGGGTTCGGTTCCTCGGAATCCGAACCCCCCCGAACTTCACCCATTTTACACTGGTCCGAGGCAGACTCGGATCCTCCAGCCTTGCTCGGTTAACCCGAGCGCGCCCGAACGTCATCATCCCGCTGTCGGGTTCTCGCGAGATTCGTATTCTATATAAGGAGCTGGGCGTCGCCGCCATTTTCACTAGAGATGAGCGCCGGAAATTTTTCGGGTTTTGTGTTTTGGTTTTGGTTTTTCGGTTCCGCGGCCGTGTTTTGGGTTCGACCGCGTTTTGGCAAAACCTCACCGAATTTTTTTTGTCGGTTTCGGGTGTGTTTTGGATTCGGGTGTTTTTTTCAAAAAACCCTAAAAAACAGCTTAAATCATAGAATTTGGGGGTCATTTTGATCCCAAAGTATTATTAACCTCAAAAACCATAATTTACACTCATTTTCAGTCTATTCTGAATACCTCACACCTCACAATATTATTTTTAGTCCTAAAATTTGCACCGAGGTCGCTGTGTGAGTAAGATAAGCGACCCTAGTGGCCGACACAAACACCGGGCCCATCTAGAAGTGGCACTGCAGTGTCACGCAGGATGTCCCTTCCAAAAAACCCTCCCCAAACAGCACATGACGCAAAGAAAAAAAGAGGCGCAATGAGGTAGCTGTGTGAGTAAGATAAGCGACCCTAGTGGCCGACACAAACACCGGGCCCATCTAGGAGTGGCACTGCAGTGTCACGCAGGATGTCCCTTCCAAAAAACCCTCCCCAAACAGCACATGACGCAAAGAAAAAAAGAGGCGCAATGAGGTAGCTAACTGTGTGAGTAAGATAAGCGACCCTAGTGGCCGACACAAACACCGGGCCCATCTAGGAGTGGCACTGCAGTGTCACGCAGGATGGCCCTTCCAAAAAACCCTCCCCAAACAGCACATGACGCAAAGAAAAAAAGAGGCGCAATGAGGTAGCTGACTGTGTGAGTAAGATAAGCGACCCTAGTGGCCGACACAAACACCGGGCCCATCTAGGAGTGGCACTGCAGTGTCACGCAGGATGGCCCTTCCAAAAAACCCTCCCCAAACAGCACATGACGCAAAGAAAAAAAGAGGCGCTATGAGGTAGCTGACTGTGTGAGTAAGATAAGCGACCCTAGTGGCCGACACAAACACCGGGCCCATCTAGGAGTGGCACTGCAGTGTCACGCAGGATGGCCCTTCCAAAAAACCCTCCCCAAACAGCACATGACGCAAAGAAAAATAAAAGAAAAAAGAGGTGCAAGATGGAATTGTCCTTGGGCCCTCCCACCCACCCTTATGTTGTATAAACAGGACATGCACACTTTAACCAACCCATCATTTCAGTGACAGGGTCTGCCACACGACTGTGACTGATATGACGGGTTGGTTTGGACCCCCCCCAAAAAAGAAGCAATTAATCTCTCCTTGCACAAACTGGCTCTACAGAGGCAAGATGTCCACCTCATCATCATCCTCCGATATATCACCGTGTACATCCCCCTCCTCACAGATTATCAATTCGTCCCCACTGGAATCCACCATCTCAGCTCCCTGTGTACTTTGTGGAGGCAATTGCTGCTGGTCAATGTCTCCGCGGAGGAATTGATTATAATTCATTTTAATGAACATCATCTTCTCCACATTTTCTGGATGTAACCTCGTACGCCGATTGCTGACAAGGTGAGCGGCGGCACTAAACACTCTTTCGGAGTACACACTTGTGGGAGGGCAACTTAGGTAGAATAAAGCCAGTTTGTGCAAGGGCCTCCAAATTGCCTCTTTTTCCTGCCAGTATAAGTACGGACTGTGTGACGTGCCTACTTGGATGCGGTCACTCATATAATCCTCCACCATTCTTTCAATGTTGAGAGAATCATATGCAGTGACAGTAGACGACATGTCCGTAATCGTTGTCAGGTCCTTCAGTCCGGACCAGATGTCAGCATCAGCAGTCGCTCCAGACTGCCCTGCATCACCGCCAGCGGGTGGGCTCGGAATTCTGAGCCTTTTCCTCGCACCCCCAGTTGCGGGAGAATGTGAAAGAGGAGATGTTGACAGGTCGCGTTCCGCTTGACTTGACAATTTTCTCACCAGCAGGTCTTTCAACCCCAGCAGACTTGTGTCTGCCGGAAAGAGAGATCCAAGGTAGGTTTTAAATCTAGGATCGAGCACGGTGGCCAAAATGTAGTGCTCTGATTTCAACAGATTGACCACCCGTGAATCCTTGTTAAGCGAATTAAGGGCTCCATCCACAAGTCCCACATGCCTAGCGGAATCGCTCCGTGTTAGCTCCTCCTTCAATGTCTCCAGCTTCTTCTGCAAAAGCCTGATGAGGGGAATGACCTGACTCAGGCTGGCAGTGTCTGAACTGACTTCACGTGTGGCAAGTTCAAAGGGCATCAGAACCTTGCACAACGTTGAAATCATTCTCCACTGCACTTGAGACAGGTGCATTCCACCTCCTATATCGTGCTCAATTGTATAGGCTTGAATGGCCTTTTGCTGCTCCTCCAACCTCTGAAGCATATAGAGGGTTGAATTCCACCTCGTTACCACTTCTTGCTTCAGATGATGGCAGGGCAGGTTCAGTAGTTTTTGGTGGTGCTCCAGTCTTCTGTACGTGGTGCCTGTACGCCGAAAGTGTCCCGCAATTCTTCTGGCCACCGACAGCATCTCTTGCACGCCCCTGTCGTTTTTTAAATAATTCTGCACCACCAAATTCAAGGTATGTGCAAAACATGGGACGTGCTGGAATTTGCCCATATTTAATGCACACACAATATTGCTGGCGTTGTCCGATGCCACAAATCCACAGGAGAGTCCAATTGGGGTAAGCCATTCTGCGATGATCTTCCTCAGTTGCCGTAAGAGGTTTTTAGCTCTGTGCGTATTCTGGAAAGCGGTGATACAAAGCGTAGCCTGCCTAGGAAAGAGTTGGCGTTTGCGAGATGCTGCTACTGGTGCCGCCGCTGCTGTTCTTGCGGCGGGAGTCCATACATCTACCCAGTGGGCTGTCACAGTCATATAGTCCTGACCCTGCCCTGCTCCACTTGTCCACATGTCCGTGGTTAAGTGGACATTGGGTACAACTGCATTTTTTAGGACACTGGTGAGTCTTTTTCTGACGTCCGTGTACATTCTCGGTATCGCCTGCCTACAGAAGTGGAACCTAGATGGTATTTGGTAACGGGGGCACACTGCCTCAATAAATTGTCTAGTTCCCTGTGAACTAACGGCGGATACCGGACGCACGTCTAACACCAACATAGTTGTCAAGGCCTCAGTTATCCGCTTTGCAGCAGGATGACTGCTGTGATATTTCATCTTCCTCGCAAAGGACTGTTGGACAGTCAATTGCTTACTGGAAGTAGTACAAGTGGGCTTACGACTTCCCCTCTGGGATGACCATCGACTCCCAGCAGCAACAACAGCAGCGCCAGCAGCAGTAGGCGTTACACGCAAGGATGCATCGGAGGAATCCCAGGCAGGAGAGGACTCATCAGAATTGCCAGTGACATGGCCTGCAGGACTATTGGCATTCCTGGGGAAGGAGGAAATTGACACTGAGGGAGTTGGTGGGGTGGTTTGCGTGAGCTTGGTTACAAGAGGAAGGGATTTACTGGTCAGTGGACTGCTTCCGCTGTCGCCCAAAGTTTTTGAACTTGTCACTGACTTATTATAAATGCGCTGTAGGTGACGTATAAGGGAGGATGTTCCGAGGTGGTTAACGTCCTTACCCCTACTTATTACAGCTTGACAAAGGGAACACACGGCTTGACAAATGTTGTCCGCATTTCTGGTGAAATACTTCCACACCGAAGAGCTGATTTTTTTGGTATTTTCACCAGGCATGTCAATGGCCATATTCCTCCCACGGACAACAGGTGTCTCCCCGGGTGCCTGACTTAAACAAACCACCTCACCATCAGAATCCTCCTGGTCAATTTCCTCCCCAGCGCCAGCAACACCCATATCCTCCTCATCCTGGTGTACTTCAACACTGACATCTTCAATCTGACTATCAGGAACTGGACTGCGGGTGCTCCTTCCAGCACTTGCAGGGGGCGTGCAAATGGTGGAAGGCGCATGCTCTTCACGTCCAGTGTTGGGAAGGTCAGGCATCGCAACCGACACAATTGGACTCTCCTTGTGGATTTGGGATTTCGAAGAACGCACAGTTCTTTGCGGTGCTTTTGCCAGCTTGAGTCTTTTCAGTTTTCTAGCGAGAGGCTGAGTGCTTCCATCCTCATGTGAAGCTGAACCACTAGCCATGAACATAGGCCAGGGCCTCAGCCGTTCCTTGCCACTCCGTGTGGTAAATGGCATATTGGCAAGTTTACGCTTCTCCTCCGACAATTTTATTTTAGGTTTTGGAGTCCTTTTTTTACTGATATTTGGTGTTTTGGATTTGACATGCTCTGTACTATGACATTGGGCATCGGCCTTGGCAGACGACGTTGCTGGCATTTCATCGTCTCGGCCATGACTAGTGGCAGCAGCTTCAGCACGAGGTGGAAGTGGATCTTGATCTTTCCCTAATTTTGGAACCTCAACATTTTTGTTCTCCATATTTTAATAGGCACAACTAAAAGGCACCTCAGGTAAACAATGGAGATGGATGGATACTAGTATACAATTATGGATGGACTGCCGAGTGCCGACACAGAGGTAGCTACAGCCGTGGACTATTGTACTGTACTGTGTCTGCTGCTAATATAGACTGGTTGATAAAGAGATGTAGTATGTATGTATAAAGAAGAAAGAAAAAAAAACCACGGGTAGGTGGTATACAATTATGGATGGACTGCCGAGTGCCGACACAGAGGTAGCTACAGACGTGGACTACTGTACTGTGTCTGCTGCTAATATAGACTGGTTGATAAAGAGATGTAGTATGTATGTATAAAGAAGAAAGAAAAAAAAAACACGGGTAGGTGGTATACTATTATGGATGGACTGCCGAGTGCCGACACAGAGGTAGCTACAGCCGTGGACTACCGTACTGTGTCTGCTGCTAATATAGACTGGTTGATAATGAGATGTAGTATGTATAAAGAAGAAAGAAAAAAAAAACCACGGGTAGGTGGTATACAATTATGGACGGACTGCCGAGTGCCGACACAGAGGTAGCTACAGCCGTGGACTACCGTACTGTACTGTGTCTGCTGCTAATATAGACTGGATGATAATGAGATGTAGTATGTATAAAGAAGAAAGAAAAAAAAACCACGGGTAGGTGGTATACAATTATGGATGGACTGCCGAGTGCCGACACAGAGGTAGCTACAGCCGTGGACTACCGTACTGTGTCTGCTGCTAATATAGACTGGTTGATAATGAGATGTAGTATGTATAAAGAAGAAAGAAAAAAAAACCACGGGTAGGTGGTATACAATTATGGACGGACTGCCGAGTGCCGACACAGAGGTAGCTACAGCCGTGGACTACCTTACTGTGTCTGCTGCTAATATAGACTGGTTGATAATGAGATGTAGTATGTATAAAGAAGAAAGAAAAGAAAAAACCACGGGTAGGTGGTATACAATTATGGATGGACTGCCGAGTGCCGACACAGAGGTAGCTACAGCCGTGGACTACTGTACTGTGTCTGCTGCTAATATAGACTGGTTGATAAAGAGATGTAGTATGTATGTATAAAGAAGAAAGAAAAAAAACCACGGGTAGGTGGTATACAATTATGGACGGACTGCCGAGTGCCGACACAGAGGTAGCTACAGCCGTGGACTACCGTACTGTACTGTGTCTGCTGCTAATATAGACTGGTTGATAAAGAGATGTAGTATGTATGTATAAAGAAAAAGAAAGAAAAACCACGGGTAGGTGGTATACAATTATGGATGGACTGCCGAGTGCCGACACAGAGGTAGCTACAGCCGTGGACTACTGTACTGTGTCTGCTGCTAATATAGACTGGTTGATAAAGAGATGTAGTATGTATGTATAAAGAAGAAAGAAAAAAAAACCACGGGTAGGTGGTATACAATTATGGACGGACTGCCGAGTGCCGACACAGAGGTAGCTACAGCCGTGGACTACCGTACTGTACTGTGTCTGCTGCTAATATAGACTGGTTGATAAAGAGATGTAGTATGTATGTATAAAGAAGAAAGAAAAAAAACCCACGGGTAGGTGGTATACAATTATGGATGGACTGCCGAGTGCCGACACAGAGGTAGCTACAGCCGTGGACTACTGTACTGTGTCTGCTGCTAATATAGACTGGTTGATAAAGAGATGTAGTATGTATGTATAAAGAAGAAAGAAAAAAAAACCACGGGTAGGTGGTATACAATTATGGACGGACTGCCGAGTGCCGACACAGAGGTAGCTACAGCCGTGGACTACCGTACTGTACTGTGTCTGCTGCTAATATAGACTGGTTGATAAAGAGATGTAGTATGTATGTATAAAGAAGAAAGAAAAAAAAACCACGGGTAGGTGGTATACAATTATGGATGGACTGCCGAGTGCCGACACAGAGGTAGCTACAGCCGTGGACTACTGTACTGTGTCTGCTGCTAATATAGACTGGTTGATAAAGAGATGTAGTATGTATGTATAAAGAAGAAAGAAAAAAAAACCACGGGTAGGTGGTATACAATTATGGATGGACTGCCGAGTACCGACACAGAGGTAGCTACAGCCGTGAACTACCGTACTGTGTCTGCTGCGACTGGATGATAAATAATGATATAAAAAATATATATATATCACTACTGCAGCCGGACAGGTATATATTATATAATGACGGACCTGCTGGACACTGTCTGTCAGCAGAATGAGTTTTTTATAGAATAAAAAAAAAAACACCACACAAGTCACACGACGAGTGTTTAACTTTTTCAGGCAATCACAATATAGTATACTACTAACTATACTGGTGGTCAGTGTGGTCAGGTCACTGGTCAGTCACACTGGCAGTGGCACTCCTGCAGCAAAAGTGTGCACTGTTTAATTTTAATAATATGTACTCCTGGCTCCAGCTATAACCTATAACTGGCACTGCTCCCCAGTCTCCCCCACAATTATAAGCTGTGTGAGCACAGTCAGATATATACATAGATGATGCAGCACACTGGGCTGAGCAGTGCACACAGATATGGTATGTGACTGAGTCACTGTGTATCGTTTTTTTCAGGCAGAGAACGGATTATATTAAATAAAACTGCACTGTCTGGTGGTCACTGTGGTCAGTCACTACTAAACTCTGCACTCTCTACAGTACTCCTAAGCTCCAGTAAATCAAGTGTCTCTGTCTCAAATCAATCTCACTCTCTCTCTTCTAATCTAAATGGAGAGGACGCCAGCCACGTCCTCTCCCTATCAATCTCAATGCACGTGTGAAAATGGCGGCGACGCGCGGCTCCTTATATAGAATCCGAGTCTCGCGAGAATCCGACAGCGTCATGATGACGTTCGGGCGCGCTCGGGTTAACCGAGCAAGGCGGGAAGATCCGAGTCGCTCGGACCCGTGAAAAAAAACATGAAGTTCGGGCGGGTTCGGATTCCGAGGAACCGAACCCGCTCATCTCTAATTTTCACTCGTGCATTGGAGATGATAGGAAGAGGACGTGTGCAGCGTTCTCTCAGCTGTGTTCAGTGTGCTGCAAATATCTGTGCTCAGTGTGCTGCAAACATCTGTGCTCAGTGTGCTTGCAAATATCTGTGCTCAGTGTGCTGAAAATATCTACGTTCTCTGCCTGAAAAACGCTCCATATCTGTGCTCAGTGTGCTGCAAATATCTGTGCTCAGTGTGCTTTATTGTGGGGACTGGGGATCACCAGTATTATATAGTAGGAGGACAGTGCAGAGTTTTGCTGACAAGTGACCACCAGTATTATACATTCTCTGCCTGAAAAACGCTCCATATCTGTGCTGTATTGTAGTATATAGTAGGAGGACAGTGCAGAAATTTGCTGACCAGTGACCACCAGTATTATATCAGTACGGTACAGTAGTCCACTGCTCTACCTACCTCTGTGTCGTCAAGTATACTATCCATCCTAACCTGTGGTGCATTTTAGTTGTTGTGCGCAGTAGTAGGAGGAAAGTGCATAATTTTGCTGACCACCAGTATATAATATATAGCAGTACGGTACAGTAGTCCACTGCTCTACCTACTTCTGTGTCGTCAAGAACACTATATCCATCCATACCTGTGGTGCATTTTAGTTGTTGTGCGCAGTAGTAGGAGGACAGTGCATAATTTTGCTGACCACCAGTATATAATATATAGCAGTACGGTACAGTAGTCCACAGCTCTACCTACCTCTGTGTCGTCAAGTATACTATCCATCCATACCTGTGGTGCATTTTAGTTGTTGTGCGCAGTAGTAGGAGGACAGTGAATAATTTTGCTGACCACCAGTATATAATATATAGCAGTATGGTACAGTAGTCCACTGCTCTACCTACCTCTGTGTCGTCAAGTATACTATCTATCCTAACCTGTGGTGCATTTTAGTTGTTGTGCGCAGTAGTAGGAGGACAGTGCATAATTTTGCTGACCACCAGTATATAATATATAGCAGTACGGTACAGTAGTCCACTGCTCTACCTACCTATGTGTCGTCAAGTATACTATCCATCCAGCGACCTTGGTGCACCTCTTTTTTTCTTTGCATCATGTGCTGTTTGGGGACTATTTTTTAAATCTGCCATCCTGTCTGACACTGCAGTGCCACTCCTAGATGGGCCAGGTGTTTGTGTCGGCCACTTGGGTCGCTTAGCTTAGCCACACAGCTACCTCATTGCACCTCTTTTTTTCTTTGCATCATGTGCTGTTTGGGGACTATTTTTTAAATCTGCCATCCTGTCTGACACTGCAGTGCCACTCCTAGATGGGCCAGTTGTTTGTGTCGGCCACTTGGGTCGCTTAGCTTAACCACCCAGCGACCTTGGTGCACCTCTTTTTTTCTTTGCATCATGTGCTGTTTGGGGACTATTTTTTAAATCTGCCATCCTGTCTAACACTGCAGTGCCACTCCTAGATTGGCCAGTTGTTTGTGTCGGCCACTTGGGTCGCTTAGCTTAGCCACACAGCTACCTCATTACACCTCTTTTTTTCTTTGCATCATGTGCTGTTTGGGGACTATTTTTTGAAGTGCCATCCTGTCTGACACTGCAGTGCCACTCCTAGATGGGCCAGTTGTTTGTGTCGGCTACTTGGGTCGCTTAGCTTAGTCATTCAGCGACCTTGGTGCAAACTTTTAGGACTAAAAATAGTATTGTGAGGTGTGAGGTGTTCAGAATAGACTGGAAATGAGTGGAAATTATGGTTATTGAGGTTAATAATACTATGGGATCAAAATTACCCCCAAATTCTATGATTTAAGCTGTTTTTGAGGGTTTTTTGTAAAAAAAACACCCGAATCCAAAACACACCCGAATCCGACAAAAAATTTTTAGGGAGGTTTTGCCAAAACGCGTCCGAATCCAAAACACGGCCGCGGAACCAAATCCAAAACCGCAACACAAAACCCGAAAAATGTACGGTGCACATCACTAGTTTCCAGGCAACCAGAACCCCCCCTTCATTTGCCTATGTGCAGTGCACATGGTTTTGACAGTTAGAGAAAGATTTTGCTGCTGTGATCAGATCTGAATTAGGCCCTTAATTGGGTGCAGGGTTTTTTTTTTTTTGGAGGAGGGGTTGGCACTCTTTTTACTTTTTGATCACCTCCTGAGCACAACTATTATTTTCTAAAATCTTTATTTTTAGGAAAAATTAGAGGGTCTTACGTCAGAACTCATGAGAAAGCCCCCTAATGACTAATTAAGCAATGGGAAATGTCAAGTTACAGTAGCTTAATTAATCTTTATTTAGTTACATTCTGCAGAGCTGTTTTCTTGCATTGCATCCCGACAAACTGATCTTCTGCAGCATCAGTGTATGTGAGATCCCTGTGACCCCCTGTCAGGGCTGGCTCCAGGCCTACTAGCACCCTGAGCGAGAAAATGTCAAAGCTCCCCCCCCCCTCCATGTGCGCACCGAAGGCGTGCATGCTCCTGGAAAAGTGGGCCTTGCCTCGCAACTTCATATTATCAAGCTATAAATACATATATTTTCACAACCCGTCTACGCACAGAATTAGTAGCCTTACACATAACAGCCACAGTAGTGTTCTTTACATATAATGTCTCCAGTGTAGTTCCAGATACACATAATGTCTTCAGTATAGTGCCAGATACACATAATGTCTGCAGTATA
The DNA here is from genome assembly GCF_028390025.1 of Pseudophryne corroboree. Classification (NCBI taxonomy): domain Eukaryota; kingdom Metazoa; phylum Chordata; class Amphibia; order Anura; family Myobatrachidae; genus Pseudophryne; species Pseudophryne corroboree. Next base: position 222,051,549 of record NC_086448.1, on the reverse strand, counting down.
GTGCCAGATACACATAATGTCTACAGTAAAGCAATGCCAGATAGACATGACATACCCCCCAGCAGTGCCAGATAGACATGACATGCCCACCAGCAGTGCCAGCTACACATGATATGCCCCCCAGTAGTTCCAGATAGACATGATATGCCCCCAGCAGTGTCAGATAGACATGATATGCCCCCAGCAGTGCCAGATATACATGATATTCCCACAGCAGTGCCAGCTACACATGGTATGCCCCCCAGCAGTGCCAGCTACACATGATATGCCCCCATCAGTACCAGCTGCACATGATATGCCCCCCAGCAGTGCCAGCTACACTTGCTATGCCTCCCAGCAGTGCCAGATACACATGATATGCCCCCAGCAGTGCCAGCTACACATGATATGCCCCCAGCAGTGCCAGCTACACATGATATGCACCACAGCAGTGCCAGATAGACATGATATGTCCCCCAGCAGTGCCAGATAGACATGATATGCCCCCCAGCAGTGCCAGATAGACATGATATGCCCCCCAGCAGTGTCAGCTACACATGATATGCCCCCCAGCAGGGCCAGATAGATATGATATGCCCCCCAGCAGTGTCAGCTACACATGATAGGCACCCCAGCAGTGACAGATCGACATGATATGCCCCACACAGTGCCAGCTACACATGATATGCCCCCCAGCAGTGCCATCTACACATGATATGCCCCCAGAAGTGTCAGCTACACATGTCCCCACAGTGCCAGATACATATATGCCCCCAGTGCCAGATACATTAATGCCCCCACAGTGCCAGATACACAAATGCCCCCACAGTGCCAGATACATAAATGCCCCCACAGTGCCAGATACATATATACCCCCACAGTGCCAGATACATTTATGCCCCCACAGTGCCAGATACATATATCCCCCCACAGTGCCAGATACATATATGCCCCCACAGTGCCGGATACATACTGTATATGCCCTCACAGTGCCAGATACATATATGCGCCCACATTGCCAGATACATATATGCCCCCACAGTGCCAGATACATATACAGTATGCCCCCATAGTGCCAGATACATATATGCCCCCAGTGCCAGATACATGTATGCCCCAGTGCCAGATACACATGTCCACAATGTGCCAGATATGCGCCCACAGTGGCAGATACATATTTGGCCCCAGTGCCAGATACACATGTCCCCAGAGTGCCAGATATGCCCCCAGTGCCACATACACATGCCCCCACAGTGCCAGAAACACATTTCTCCAGAGTGCCAGATATGCCCCACAGTACCTGTGCCGGCGACGAGAGAGGAGGAGTGCTGTGGGCCGTGGGCGGACTAAAGCTGACGTCAGACGACGGCGCTGCACAGCGTGCACAGAGCATTTTAGCAGGCTGGCTCCAGGCTCCAATATGGCGGTGCCAGCGTGCGGCACCCATTAAGGCTGGTGCCCATGCGCGAACGCTCAATTCGAACATGCCTGGAGCCAGCCCTGCCCCCAGTCAGGTGTGTGTGACCCTCGGTGTGTGACCACTGGTGGGTGCATGTGTGTGACACCCCCTTCCTTGTGAGAGCTTCCTCCCTTTGCAGCAGACTCCTCCACTCCCAGCATCCTGGATGGATGACTCAGCACAGAATGAAGCTGACAGGGAGACTGAAGAGACCAGTGGAATGGACAGAACACGCAAGTAAGTACCCAGTATTTCGTGGCCACATTTTTGGGTTTGTAAAAAATATTGGGGGTTATGTCCTGTAGGTAATTGAATATAACTAAAATCATTTAAAAAAAACAAAAAACTTTCAAAAGTATAAAGCAGATCCAGAAACATTTCTCTCCAGAATTGTTACTGGTGATCAAATGTTTGCCCATGACATGGATCCTATAAGTGATACGACAATCCACGCAAATGATGCACCACAGTCATTCTATTCCCAATTTTGCACACATTCTTTTGTTGACAAAATTAGGTCCTTTCAATGATCCCTGCTTTCATATATCCATCTAATTAAATGAGCTGCCCTCATATACACGGTAGTAGTGAAAGCTTTTTGTTAATCGGAGCACAAATTGCACTGTAAAAGAAAATATTTTGATCGTATGCCCTTTCTGGAAGTGATTTCACAAAATGTTAAATACATCTTTCACCTTTTTATGTACTTGAGTCCACTATTTGTGTTTTTGTGTATTTGGCTGTTTTTAAATAAATAGAGTGCCTTCAGACAGCCTCTCATTTTATTTTAGACTGACATAATGTACAGTATTTTAATAAAAATTATTTAAAAATAATGTAAATGCTAGCCTTGGGGGCATGACATAGCTGCAAAAATAGAGTTCGCATTGATGTTTGACAGAATTTCTCTGCCTTGAAGTTTCTGAGGCACCCTCCTACCTCCTCTCTCCCAACCTCCTGAGCTTTCTGTAATATTCAACATCTTGGCCCCAGCCCCATAGCTAACCCTTGGACATGAGGCTCCAATTTCCCTGTGAGATGGAAATGTTATCTGCACGAACTGGCCAGCACCAGTGTCCCATTCTCTAACCCTGTCTACCCTCTGGCACCCAGATAAATTTGTCAGTGAGTCTTTCAAATGGCTCTTTTCTCATGGTCTTTCTCTGCTCCATATATGCAGCCTGCTTATGCTCTGCATCACTTATTATTATTACCAGTTATTTATATAGCGCTCACATATTCCGCACCGCTTTACAGAGACTATTTGCCCATTCACATCGGTCCCTGCCCCAGTGGAGCTTACAATATATTCCCTACCACATGTACACAAGCACACATTCACACTAGGGTTAATTTGTGTTGGGATCCAGTTGACCTACCAGTATATTTTTGGATTGTGGGAGGAAACCAGAGCACCCGGAGGAAACCCACATAAGTATGGGGAGAATATACAAACTCCGCACAGGTAGAGCCATGGTGGGAATCGAACCCATAACCTCAGTGCTGTAAGGCAGTAATGCTAACCATTACATTATCCATACTGCTCCATTACACCACCCGTAGTTAGCTTACACATTTTATTTACAGCATCCACCCTGCCAGTGGCTCCCCTCTTGTTGCCTGCTGTGACATCACCCTGCATGCAGATACCCCCTGGTGACTCCTGCTTTGGCTTGCTGACCTCCTGAGGTTGCTGCTCCCTGTGTCTGTTCAGCGAGGTCAATGAGGCCATCTTGGCTTGTTACCTCACATTATGATCCCTTCACCAGGAACCTTAAAGTGATCCATCCTGCTACAGCACAGGTACATAGATCTCCATATTACCTCCATTCAATCCTGTGCCTGCTATTGCATCTTGCCTGTTTCTTTACTTAGATTTGATTGTACTTTCCACTCAGGCAACACCAGGTTTCTTTTGATGTAATTGCTCCAGTCCCTCCTGAAGCAATGCCTTAGGCCTTCCATCTTAAATGTCCTCCAACTGCATAGAGAAATTGTGGCCATCCTGGACTCTTTCTTTCAATCAAGATACACTGTAGTATGCAGATGCTTTAATCTTATCTACAGGAGTCAATACAAACCCAGGTCTCCCAGATGCAAGCCAGCATTGTTCATCTAGATTTGAGGGTAGCTTTTCTGCAGGTTGATAGATAAAACTCTGATTGGCTTCTTAAGCAACTTTGTGAGGTGTTAACCTGCCAAACTTTTAAGGTTGAAGGCTGTGCAGCTCCAAATTTATGACCTCGATAACAGGAGTCAGCAAAAAAAGTTTGTATCCAAGGACTTGATGAAGATGTCTCCACTCAAGGCCGTACTGTTAGTCATGAAATTTTTTTGGCATAATCCTGAAATTTTACCTCAACAAACCTATTGAAATAGATTGGACTCATAGGGCATAAGGGCTGAGTTTTCTATATGGAGATCACACCAGAATTTTATCTGTTAGCTCTATTATTTCTCACAAAAGAAATCCTTCAGAATCTGCAAAGTTTGGATGACACAGAATTTAATATATTTCAAGAATTATCTTGATAAACGCTACAACAGCATAGATTGCTAAAGCCATTAACGGAGGAGCTAAGCAACAAAAATTAAAATACAGATGGACAGGAGATGCACAGTGGAAAGCTGTCAAACCCTGCGTTCACCTTCAGATCTCAACAATTTCTCTCTACTCTAGAGCTGGCTAAGATTGTTATCCCTGATTGAAATGAACACACTCTCTCCCCTGTCCAATAGATCAGTCTGTCTCATCAGGTCTGCAAGCAACTGTCACAACACTCCAAGAAGCCATTTGCACACCTGGTACCTTCATGACAGATGTCCATTATGTGATTCCGTCTTTCTTGTCTAATGGATTTGGTGTCCATGATTTTCTCATGTCCATCACCTTTCTGGATTATTATTTACTTATTCATGTTCTGCTAACTTATGACCACATGTGTCACACTGTATTCATGCTATACTCTAAAGAGCTGTACCTTAATTTTTGCAGATCATTGTTGCTTATCTGTGTTTGCTGATTTTGTAGATTCTTTTTTATTTGTTGATCTATCCATATAATTGTTCTATCTATAACTTTAATGACTCCCTAGGTTGATTGAGTCAGGAACTCCAAGTATGCCCTCACCACCATCCTTGCCCCCGAGCCAAGGGACCTCTAGTGATTCCCAATGTCTCTTAGAAGTGATTTGTAATATTTTACTGTGCTTTATTATGGTTATCCTATAATTTCTCTTCTCCTTTTTGTCTTTCTTTTCTAATCTATCTATCTATCTACATATCTATCTTTATATATATATATATATATATGTACACATTATATATTAAATTATATGTATCGTATATATATTTATCTTTATATATATATATATATATATATGTGTGTGTACACATTATATATTAAATTATATGTATCTTACAATTTAAGATCTTTCAACCTGTATATACAATATGCATGACAATACAAGGAAAGGTTAAAAATAAATATTTTTGTTAGAAAGATACAAAACAAATTTTTCGTATTGTCAGCATATCTACAGTACATATAAACATACTGTTTGATACTTTTGAATAAATGCGTCCTTTACTAATGTGACCCAAGAGTACTATACAAAGCGTTCAGAGTGTTATCATTGAGATATACTTCATTAACTTTTCTGCTCCCTATACAGCATAGTGTTCTCATTAATCACATCAGAATGGTAGCTTTTGGCTATTGCAACAACAACAATTTTTATTAGCTTTTTTAAAAAGATATACTTCAGGCCAGATACTAGATTGTATTTATTTATTTATTATCTCAGGATGAAAGTATTTCTGGAGAAATTAGCTATCACTAGATATGAATAAATCAGGTTTTACTGCAGAACACAAACAGGGCATTTTACAGTGTTTTGCAATCCTGGAGATACTGGGTCTTATTCAGAGTAAGTTGCACGTAGTAGGCATCATTGCTACTGATCCAAGTTGTGTGCGCAAAATTCAATCTGCGACTCACTAGTCTGTCAGGCTCCAGAGCCTTACCTCCGGCGGGTGCTCCCGCGGGTTACCGCCCCGCTGGTTGGCGCGGCTGCGGCGGCGGGTCCTCCTGGACGGATGTGTGGCTGCCAAGGGCTGGGGGCCGAGGGTCTGGAGAGCCGGGCGCTGCAGCGGGTATCGCTGCGGTAAGGTCCTCTAGTGGTGACACAGTATAGTGTGTCAGAGACGTGTGTCAGAGACAGAAGCTGGCTAAAGCTGGGGCCAGCCATGTTGGAGACCAGAGTATTACCAATGAAGTTCCCAATCTGTGTCCAGCCAATCCTGCGTGTTCTCCCCTTACAACAGGGGGCTGGCCTAGAGGGAGAGTGCCAGTGCTTCAAGTTATCTCCTTGTGAAAGGTTCTCCAGCTCTGTGCTCCTAGGTTACTTCTGGATCCCTGGTCCTGGTTGCTTTCATATATCGGTTATTTAAATGCTGCTGCAGTCCTGCTGTCTAAGTCTGTTGCCACTCGTGGAAGCGCTCACGGGGTCCCAGGTCGTAGAGGAGCTCCAGGTGTTAACGGCGGTTCTTCAAAGTCGAAGTTCTTTAGCCTCGTCTTTCAATCAAAAACCACAGTCTTCATTTCTTTAAAGAGAAAACAACAGAGAACCTGCTGTATAGCGCCTTACAATATATAAATATACAACCAATATTAATTATAGTTGCTCCAGCACCTGCGCTGTCGTGAAAAACACTGTGTGGGTGTTTAATTGAAACAATGTAAAGAATAGGGAGAAAACAGCTGCGCAATGTGTTGGAGCAATGAAAATAGGAGCTGACATGTATATAATAAAAAGTAATTTATTTATAAGAATGACATCACATGAAAAATGAATTATATATCTATAATAATAATTATGCCAAATTGGATAGTTGAACACCTTGATTTTTGTATAGGAATATAAGCTGTGGGTAAGCACCTGAAATGCTGATATAACAATGTGTCCGGTGTCAATTTCCAGAGATAGTGTCCACAGTAAATGAACAACCAGTCAGTTGGTGATGAGAATAAAATTGCCGGAGTGTGCAGTCTCAATGTAGCAAATATACCTGTTGCCGGATGAGTTGATAGATACCTCTCTGTGGGCTGGTACAGACCGAGCGTCCTCGGCTGTATAGTCCTGCAGTGCCCACTGTTTGCTGTGCAGCAGGGAGGTAGTTGTACTATCGTCAGGCGGGTGCAACGGGTTGTCAGCGGCGTGCTGATGAGAGCGGCGGAAAGAGATGGCGTTGCGCCGGGATGTGGAGCCGAAGCAGGGGTGACTCAGTCAGCAGCTTGCTATGTCAACAGAGTCCAAAGTCAAGGTGTGCAAGAGGGCAGGGTCCTAATGCGTTTCGTCACATATCATGTGACTTTCTCAAAGGTATAACCCAGCCTCTAGGTCTATCAGTATTTAAGGCGTCACTACTATGAGAAACATGTGTAAATAATTTAACTCGTTAGACAATGCCATTTAAAAGCAAGATACACGTCAGCTATAAGAGAGTTACATCAATCATGAAGCACATATCTAAAATAACAAGTTCATTAATATAAAGAACTAAAACAGATACTATATCTTAGAAAAGAATTAGAATTGATACATATAATCATATATAGAGGTTTACAATTAGTCTGAATATGCTCATGTGGATAGAGCCTGTTAGACACAAATTATATAATACAACACAATATAAATAGCTTTTAAAAATAAACCTATTATAAAACTAACTAGAGAGTGAAGACAGCAAATATAAGGCTAAAGAATAAAAAAAAAAATGAAAAAAAAAAATATACAAATGGAAGATGTGGATCGCACACCCGAAGGCATAATTATTATTATAGATATATAATTCATTTTTCATGTGATGTCATTCTTATAAATAAATTACTTTTTATTATATACACGTCATTTTCATTGCTCCAACACATTGCGCAGCCGTTCCCTCCCTATTCTTCATTTCTTTAAAGTCCAAGTTCTTCAGCCTCATCTTTCAGTCACAAACCACATCTTCATTTCTTCAAAGTCCAAGTACTTCAGCCTCGTCTTTTAATCATAAAACACAGTCTTCAGTTCTTCTTTACCGGAGTTCTTCAGCTTCACTCTTCAAGTCATTTAACCATAGACTCTAATTCTTCCAGTTTCTTCTATTTCTCCAATATTCGTGTACAGCCTGATTATTCATTAAAACATGGCGTGACGTCCTCACCGGCGGCTCATTCATTTCATCTTCCTCCCGCTGCTTAGCGCTTGTGGGCATTGCAGGACTTTGGCCGAGGACGCTCGGTCCAATACCAGCCCACGAAGAGAGGTAAACACCAATTTATACACTGAGCGTGGTGAGGCTAATCATTTGAAATTCCGGGACTGCTGCAATTATTTATTACTACCAGCCATTATCCATATTACCAGCATTCAGTGACTATGGATATGCACTAAAGGAACTTATTCCAGCTATTGTCCCTCTATGTTGAAAGAGAGACTTATTTTATGAGACCAATAAGGTGTGTTTATATAGTATATGAATGTTTATTCACAATTAGTTGTCTTCTAATCTTTTACATGGTTAATAAATTTATATTATCTATGTCGGCTCTCATCTTTTTATCCTCTCCTGATATACAGCGCAGCCGTTTTTTGCTTTAAACTATACTCTTTACAACGTCCACATATTGTGTACGGCGGTGCAGTTTCTCAGGAGAATTTCTATTAATTTATTAATAGTCTTTATTTTTAGAGGTGCTCTTTAAGCAGTATTTTGGTTCTTTTTCTTTTTAATAGTCTTGACTGTGACTCCACCCCCTTGTTGTACTTTGGTGAGATGAGACTGGATTGCAACTGGAGGTGTGGTTTCAGCAGTTATTCACAAAATATGAAAAATAAAAGAAAGTACATATTACAGTTGATGACTATATAGGGCAAGTGGATTAGTGCATTTACAATGCTTCGTAAAGGAGATGCTGCATTTGAGACTTTTGACACTTTTCAGTGGTCATTTTAGTCACACTCTGCAAATGCATGCTCACACCACACCTTTAGTGTACTTTGGCTGCAACTGAAAGTCCACTGCAATCGTACGCACACCCACTTCATGCAACCGCATGTCCATTCTGACTCAGGTCTCAACCCCTTGGTCGAATGCAGTTTCAAAACATGTTTGAAACTGAAAAAATACACAGATTGTGAAAATTTACTCACATGCAATTCAAAAATCATGTTTCCATCTGACTGGCAAAATCCTTGGTGGGCTACACTGTCTGAGGTCCCCATCCCCTTCCTTAGTGGTCAGTAACTGGGTGGAGCAGGATCGTGGATGAACTTTGGTGCTTGGTTTGTTTCTATGGAAAATACACCAAGAATAGCCCTCCTGCCAATCAAAGTAGGCAATCCTAACACACACCTGTGCCCCACTTTATAAAGGGATCCTGTGTTTTGCATGCCCTCGCTAGTGGTTGGCCAAGTCCCTTTGTGGTGACTAGCAACACCCATTAAGATTGGGGCCTTGCCACTTTATTCCCTGGTGGCAGGGACATACAGAACTTTGTGGGCCACATAGCAACCGTCTAGAGAGACACATCTTTCCAAAGCAGTTGTTCATTTTGTGCCCCAGGTTATTTTATGAACTATAGTGGTGTCCTAGTAAATGTTATGCCCAATAGTAGTGCCCTAGTTCACAATATACCTCACAGTCCCCTCAGTTCCTATTACATGGTTGAGCGACATTATTATGACCAGCTCCTACATTTGACATCGGCAGCATGTAGCCCATGAAGTATGTCACATGTCGTGCGCTGGCTTGGTGGGTATATAAGGTGTGTGATAGGCCATCTGTATACATTTCACTTACTACTGTTATGGGTAAAAAGGGGCTTTTATCCGATTTGTAAAAAGAGATGATTATCGGCTTTGGGGCCAAGGGTGGCAGTATTTCTGAAACAGCGCAGTTTGTGAACTGTTTCTGTGCTGCTATGGTGAAGGGGTATCATGATTGGACAAATGCCACCATTGAGAATAACTGACTTGGAAACTGTGGAGCATCACATTCCATTGATGTGAGAGGTTCACATCAGTTAAATAAGTGCGTGAGGACCGACTGACACACTACAGTGGAGCAGCTTACCATCAAAATAAACCTTGGGGCTACTTGACGGGTGTCTAAAATGACAGTTCAGTTCGTCTAGCTGCTGTCCATGCTGCACATGGCATTTACTCTGGTTTTTAGCTGGTGGTAATAATAATAATGTGACTTGACTGTGTATGTGTATGTCACACTGTAGTGCCCCAAGTTAACAATATGCCACGTTGTACCACCGGCAGTTCATATGTCATATGTTAGCGAGAAATTACAGGAATTTTGTAGATAACTTTTTGACATGAGTGTAGTTGAGTGAGGCCCCAGAGGTGGTCCCCTTATGCCTCTGGGCCCCATAATAATAGCACTTTCTGCACCCACTATAGCTATGGCCATGCGCATAGGGCTCTTCCTGCCCTAGTCTGACCATGTCTGAACATAACTAAGCCCACAATCTTTGAGCTCGACTTTCGCTTCACCATTTCATGCTACAATTGTAAATTTTAATTCTGCATCATTAAACGTCAGTAACTAGAGAGGGGATGATGATATTCTTTTGTTCTGAGATGTGATTTTGGTCTAATACAAAGAAGTCTGGGTGGAACAAAATTTTTAGAGGGAATGCAACTCAGAGTACTTAATACCAAATTCTGCCATTAAATGCAGACACGTTTGCTGTCATTTGAGTTTAAACTTGTTAGCAGGGGTTTGCTGAATATATTTTTGGGTTGTGTAGTTGAAAATACAGATATCATAGGAAACACTGGTTAGAATATTTTCAAATTTGAAGGTATAAGTTTGTCCCCAAACAATGTAGAAAAACATTCGAGACAGAAAGGGGGGAAAGGTGGGACTAAAAATGGCGCTGTATAGGATTGTTGAGCTGGCCCAATGGAGGTTGACAGAGTACCCTATTAGACTCTTAAGAAAGGTACAAGCTAAGAAAATGGTTAACTCACCCTTTTGGGTGCTTAAATCCTGTAACTACCTATTGCTAGGTGTCAAATAGAGGTGAATACTTGTCAATGTAAATGTAATATAAAAAGATTTAATAAAAACATATGACAAAATATAAAATAAAATATGACATAAAATAAGACATTGAAATTCGGGTCACAATGGTAGCAGGGAAAAAATCATACCGATGATGGTAAATTGGAGCCGCAGGTTTTAGAATAAATTAGAGGATCCCAGGAAATACCTTGCTTTGGCTCCAAAGGTTTAATCCCCGCTGGCCATGGATGTGTACTTCAAAGATCAAACGTCCATCAATGTTGAGGAAAGGCACAGCAGGGCAATGCCAACGTGATTTGGGACTATCCTGTCTATTTTTCAAGGCTGTGTTATGAGCCATGGTAGTGGCTCATTCCTGTTTTGCATTTTGGTTATGTATTTTATGTTATACTTCTGCATCTGTTCCCCGTGGGTGTCATGGGGTGTCCGGTGTCCATCCTTAAGGAGAGGGTACTGTTATGAACCACAAGCTGTGGTTCATTCCTGTTCATGTATTTTATGTTATAGTACTCTTGAAGGCCAGGATTTTCCTTTGCTCTGGTTTAGAAGACTCTTGTTGGCCGCCGGTGGTGAGTCTGTGTAATTGCAGCCTGTTTCCATGTGTTTAGCCTCACCTGTCTGTTAATTGCACCTGTCAGTTTGGAGTCGTGCAGCAGGGCAGCTGTACGACATAATTAATTAGGGTTCCTGCTGTGATTGGAAGAAATCCTTGTTATATTCTGTCTCAGTGCATTACACAGACGCCGGTGATAGTTTCTGCCTAGCTGCTTCCAGCCTTGAAGCATTCTTGTCCAGGAGTCCAGTGTCTGATCCAGTGTCTGATCCAGTATCCTGCCTTGAAGCATTCCTGTCCAGAAGTCCTGTGGCTTTGTCTGTGCCTGAACCAGTATCCGGCTTCTTGGTGTCCACCGGTCTGTCGTTTGTGATTTTGCCTGTCCTCCGGTCCTGAGAGCCTGTGTCAGCTACTTTGGAGGTTCCTGTCCTTTTGCCAGTATTCGTACCGGTTTCGTGAGTAGCGGCTCTGCCGCATCCCTCGGCCTAGGCCACAGCATCTTGTTATATTTGTTTTGGGAGGTTCTACGTTGGCTGTCCTCGCCGGTATACGACAGTGTCGTGTAGGCGTGTGGACAGCATTGCCTTTGTTGTTAGTCTTGGCGGCTGAGCTGCGCATACTTTCATTTAGTTCTGTAGCGCCCCTAACTCTGTATTTCTGTCTTTAGTTAGAGGTTCCCCTTGTCATCATCCCGTCTCAGTTTACGCCTTGTCTCCAACTAAGACCGGGGGGCATCGGAGTTGGGCAGACATAATCCGTCCTTCAAACGCGGCTGCCGTGGGCCCAAGAAACCATAGTCTCGCAGGCGTAAGCGGACAACAAGGGTGAGACAACGGAGTCAGGTTTCCATAGGTGTTGCCGCTGAGCTCCGTTTATACTACAGCTTGTGTTCCAGTGCTTGGGGCTTGTCCACCCTGAGTACCAAGCACTGCGAACGTAACAGGCTGATTCTTGAAAAAGCCTTGAAAAAGGGACAGGATAGTCCCGAAACGCGTTGGCGTTGCCCTGCTGTGCCTTTCCTCAACATTGATGGACGTTTGAGCTTTGAAGTATACATCCATGGCCGGCGGGAATTAAACCTTTGGAGCCAAAGCAGGGTATTTCCTGGGATACTCTGCTTTATTCTAACACCTGCGGCTCCAATTTCCCATCATCGGTATGATTTTTTTGTTACCATTGTGACCCGAATATATTGTCAATGTCATATTTTATGTCATAATTTTTTCATATTTTGTCATGTTTTTATTAAATCGTTTTATATTACATTTACATTGACAAGTATTCACCTCTATTTGACACCTAGCAATAGGTAGTTACAGGATTTAAGCACCCAAAAGGGTGAGTTAACCATCTTCTTAGAATGTAGAAGAACACCTGTAGAAGTGCTGTGGCAGAAAAGATGAGGTTCTCACCTTTCTGTTCAACTTCAACATACTTTTCCTCCCCTCACTCCTCAGTGTAGTAGGAAGTGCTTGGTTACATGTTCTTATTGAGCAGATCATGGTTAATAACAGGGACAGCGACAATCAGAATCTCAAGTTGCCTGGAATAATTGGAGAATTAAGAAAATACCTAAATAATTGATTTTTTTGTTTGGGCCAATTAAGCAGGAAAGAGGCCTACAAGGAGAGTTAAGTTGGCCCAGAAACATAAAAGTCAAGCATTTCAGTTTTACTAGTATTCATTTTATAGTCCAAATAATTAGAATAGAGGACAATCTCAGAGAGGCGAGGTTGTAAGGATTGAGCTGGACTGCATATGGATATTAAGACATCATTTGCATATAATGCAATTTTATAGTCAGAAGGATCGACTGTCACACCGGCAATGTTGGTATTTTTATGGATCCTCAATGCCATATGCTCCATGAAAAGGGCAAAGATCAGGGGAGAAAGTGGGTATCCTTGCCTGGTACCATTAGGAAATCTGAAAAGGGAAGAGGTGAGGTGACTGACAGACTGTGTAGTGGTGGGGGCCGATATAATGCTGAGATACCATCTAGAAATTTACTAGAAACCCGATCTTCTGGAGCACTCCAAAAGCAAAGGACCAAGAGACAAGGTTAAATTTTTTCTTGGCATCCATTGCCAAAATCAACAAGGGGAGTTTCTGCCTATGAATAGAATAAATTAAGTATATGGCTCTCCTAGTATTGTCTGATGCCTGATGACCCACCTGATGTGGGTGGACCAAATGGGTTAGAAATGTGGCTAAGTCATTGTCCAAATTTTTGCATAAATTTTGAGGTTTACAATTAGTAGTGAAATTGGAACAGAAATTGGAGCATTGTGTGGGTTCTCTGTCAGGTTTCAGAATTGCCATGACATTGGCTTGTATGGAAGCTAATACAAAGGATGCACTGCCCAAAATATTGGAGGTGAGGGGCAAGCTCCTTCACAAAGGATTTGTAATATTGAGCTGTGAAGCCATTAGGACCTGGAGCAGCCAAGGTCCGCATAGATTTAATAGCAGCAGTCTTCTCCTCCAACAAGGGGGTATATTTACTAAGATTCGTAATTTCCGAAAATAGGTCAAAGTTCAATCACGAATGACATCGACAGTGTAAAACTGCAACTTTTTGAATTGATTACGATGGATTTACTAAGCTGTCGTATTCGTATTTTTCTTTGCTTCCGATGTCGATGTCATTCGTTTTTTTTTACCTATTTTTACGGCAGTGATTAGCAAAACACTGCCGTTTTTTTTTACAATCAATCTCGGCCGGATCTGTGTGATCCGTGCTGGGGTTCTTATTTTTTTTTTTTTTATTAAACAATGTAAAATCACAAAAAAAAATGCGTGGGGTCCCCCCTCCTAAGCATAACCAGCCTCGGGCTCTTTGAGCCGATCCTGGTTGCAGAAATATGGGGAAAAAATTGACAGGGGTTCCCCCATATTTAAGCAACCAGCATCGGGCTCTGCGCCTGGTCCTGGTTCCAAAAATACGGGGGACAAAAAGAGTAGGGGTCCCCCGTATTTTTAAAACCAGCACCGGGCTCCACTAGCTGGACAGATAATGCCACAGCCGGGGGTCACTTTTATACAGTGCCCTGCGGCCGTGGCATCAAAAATCCAACTAGTCACCCCTGGCCGGGGTACCCTGGGGGAGTGGGGACCCCTTCAATCAAGGGGTCCCCCCCCCCAGCCACCCAAGGGCCAGGGGTGAAGCCCGAGGCTGTCCCCCCCCATCCAATGGGCTGCGGATGGGGAGGCTGATAGCCATTTGTGATAATGAAAAGATATTGTTTTTAGTAGCAGTACTACAAGTCCCAGCAAGCCTCCCCCGCATGCTGGTACTTGGAGAACCACAAGTACCAGCATGCGGCGGAAAAACGGGCCCGCTGGTACCTGTAGTACTACCACTAAAAAAATACCCAAAAAAACACAAGACACACACACCGTGAAAGTATAATTTTATTACATACATACACACATACATACATACTTACCTTATGTTCTCACGCAGGTCGGTCCTCTTCTCCAGTAGAATCCAAGGGCTACCTGTTGAAGAAATTCTACTCACCAGATCCATGGGTCCAGGCTCCTCGGCAAATCCAGGGTTAATCCACGTACTTGAATAAATAAAAAAAAACGGTGTCCCGACCACGAACTGAAAGGGGACCCATGTTTGCACATGGGTCACCTTCCCACGAATGCCAGAAACCCACTTTGACTTCTGTCTAAGTGGGTTTCTTCAGCCAATCAGGGAGTGCCACGTTGTAGCACTCTCCTGATCAGCTGTGTGCTGCTGTCCTCACTGACAGGCAGCACGCGGCAGTGTTACAATGTAGCGCCTATGCGCTACATTGTAACCAATGATGGGAACTTTCTGCCCTGCGGTTGACCTAAAGTGACGTCACCGCTGAGCAGAAAGTTCCCAGCATTGGTTACAATGGAGCGCATAGGCGCTACATTGTAACACTGCCGTGTGCCGCCTGTCAGTGAGGACAGCAGCACACAGCTGATCAGGAGAGTGCTACAACGTGGCACTCCCTGATTGGCTGAAGAAACCCACTTAGACAGAAGTCAAAGTGGGTTTCTGGCATTCGTGGGAAGGTGACCCATGTGCAAACATGGGTCCCCTTTCAGTTCGTGGTCGGGACACCGTTTTTTTTTTTTATTCAAGTACGTGGATTAACCCTGGATTTGCCGAGGAGCCTGGACCCATGGATCTGGTGAGTAGAATTTCTTCAACAGGTAGCCCTTGGATTCTACTGGAGAAGAGGACCGACCTGCGTGAGAACATAAGGTAAGTATGTATGTATGTGTGTATGTATGTAATAAAATTATACTTTCACGGTGTGTGTGTCTTGTGTTTTTTTGGGTATTTTTTTAGTGGTAGTACTACAGGTACCAGCGGGCCCGTTTTTCCGCCGCATGCTGGTACTTGTGGTTCTCCAAGTACCAGCATGCGGGGGAGGCTTGCTGGGACTTGTAGTACTGCTACTAAAAACAATATCTTTTATTTTACAACAAAGGCTATCAGCCCTCCCATCCGCAGCCCATTGGATGGGGGGGGGACAGCCTCGGGCTTCACCCCTGGCCCTTGGGTGGCTGGGGGGGGGGGACCCCTTGATTGAAGGGGTTCCCACTCCCCCAGGGTACCCCGGCCAGGGGTGACTAGTTGGATTTTTGATGCCACGGCCGCAGGGCGCTGTATAAAAGTGACCCCCGGCTGTGGCATTATCTGTCCAGCTAGTGGAGCCCGGTGCTGGTTTTAAAAATACGGGGGACCCCTACTCTTTTTGTCCCACGTATTTTTGGGACCAGGACCAGGCGCAGAGCCCGATGCTGGTTGCTTAAATATGGGGGAACCCCTGTCATTTTTTTCCCCATATTTCTGCAACCAGGATCGGCTCAAAGAGCCCGAGGCTGGTTATGCTTAGGAGGGGGGACCCCACGCAATTTTTTTGGCAAAAATAAGCACTTTCCCACCCCTTCCCACTGATATACATGCACGGATCTCATGGATCCCTGCATGCATCTCAAATCACGGAAAAAAAAGCAGGTCTGTTTTTTTTTAGGACTTTTTTACGAGTTGTAATTTTTCACGGCAGTGTTTTGTGTTTTTTTGCTTTGCACTTCTTAGTAAATGACCGAGATTCATATCTAAACAGGCGTAATTTGACCGATGGTGTATTCATTCGTAATTTTTTACCTGAACTAGCAAAAAATTACGAATGCCCTCATCACTGCCGTGATTAGTGTTTAGTAAATGACCGAGATTAACCGAGATGACACTTTGAAGAAAAAACGGCATCTCGGTCAAAATCGGGAGCTTAGTAAATATACCCCATGATGTCTGTATAGAAGGGTGGGATTTTGATATACACTGTACAGCTGACAAATATGAACGTACTCGCTCAGACTCAGTGGAGGATGAAGGGGGCTGGGTTTCTGGTAAATTATAAAGGGAATGATAAAAGTTCCTAAATTTCTCCCACATTGCGTTGGGATCATAAGTGAGCGCTCCTAGTTTGCTGGAATACAGTTTACTAATCATGCCTACATCTCAATTTTTTTGCTAAGAGGCTATCAGTTTTGTCTGCTTTATCATAAAACTGCTGGCGCAATTTCTGTAATATAGTCACAGAAGGGCATTAAACTGTCCTTTGCGGCATTCTATCTGGGAAAGAAGAGAAGCCCTGGGATAAATTTTATGTTGAGCTAGTAGAGTGTAGATTTGATATTCTAAGGACAAAACTTCCTGGGCCACCTTTCTTCTTATGACAGAAGCCTTTGCTATAAGATGGCCTAGAATGGTGATCTAATGTGCGTCCCAGAAAATTCCAGAAGTGGTATAATGGGAAGCATTTTTTTTTCTCAAAATAATTGTGCAAGACTGCTTTGTTCTCCAGAAGAGTTGGGGGATGTACCAATAGGGAATCGTCTAAATGCCACTTGCATGTCTCAGGAAGGGCCGACGCTCATCTGAGGCAGCTCCAACGCATATGTGCACTCCCGGTGTGACTAGACGCTCTCCCGTTCTAGAAAATGGAGCACGTCTCCGTCACGGGACGAGATGTTCTCAGCAATAGGTGTGCCTGGGCAAGCACGCCCAGGCACAGATGGAGCCACAATTAGCATGGCTTCATCTGTATATATATCTAGTAGAATATAAACTCCTGCATGGTCAGTCCATGTAAACGGAGTGAGACCAGCCTCACTGACTAGTGAGGTGATTGACTGAGAAATATCAATCATGTATATGAGAATTATGCTACTTTGGCACAGAGAAATGGGTATACTCCCTAGCCATGGAGGTCCTGAGGCACCAGGAGTCATAAATTAAACTGTTTGATGGAGGATGTAATGGCGAGGGAGGCAGTAGATAGGGCAGCATCTCTTTTATTTTTAGGGTAATAGGACCTATCCAAAAGAGTGTCGATAACTGTATTAAAGTTCCCTCCCAGAATTATATGTCCCTGAACTACTCTTTTAAGATGCATCGACAAGGAGTGAAAAAGTTATGATTTATCTTGGTTAGGGGCATATTTTGAGATAAGGGTAAAGACCTCCGAGTAGAGGGTACCGACCACCATTGCATACTGTTCCTCTGCATCAGCTATTGTTTTATAATGTACAAATGGAACATTACTGTGGATCAAATTGCGATGCCCCATTTATTTCAATTTGCAGATGCAAAGAAGGTCTGGGTTAATTTTTTTTACCTTAAAGCTGAGAATGGGAGCTGGTAAAATGAGTCTCCTGGAGGAAGTGTTTTAGATAATACAGATCCAGATAAATCCGAACTCGCATTCATTTTGGTGTTAAGAACCGAATAAATCCGAACCCGCACATCTTTAATTTATAATAGCAAACATGGACTATGATGTCTCAAATAGGTTGAGACACTGGGGGCTTCTTCTTGACACACACACAGTCCACATCCATGACCTCTAGGACCACATGTTGAAAAAGGGTCTGCAGAAAAGTCAGTAACAAGGCACTTGGGATCAATACCACTATATTCCGGATCCTAAGATTGTTGCGAAGAATGCAGCTCTCCAGATCCTTCTGTTCTTTTTTAAGCAATTCAAGTTCATTAGAAAGCCTGGGGAGTTCATTATCCAGGCAATGTTGTGAGCGGCACAGATCAACCATCTTTGATTCCAAGGGTTCAGTTCAAGTGCCTAGAGAGGCAATTTCAGCTTTAAATTCTGAAACTGCCTTGGAAAGTTTAAAGACTGTCTACACTCCTTCCAGCAAGCTAGTCATATTGATTAAATCTGTATAGTCGATATCTGACTCTGAAGAGTGGGACGAGGAAGGAGATTCTGGCTGAGACATTTGGCTGTGAGCATTTTTGCTTACTTCCCAAAAAGATTGCAGAAGCTGCCTAAGCCTTTTTATTTTTCCAAGACGTAGGAGAGGAATCAAAGTAAGGAAATATCACAGGAGGTTGATGAGAAGACCCAGTAATGGTAAAGGAAGCCAGGGTAAATAAGTTATATTTAAAATAACATAGTACAGCTTGGTAGACTAAAGAGAACATTAAGGTTGTCAGGTCAACAAGCAAAAAAGAAAAAATTGTAAATGACACAGAGTTGGTGTAGTAGTAATAATAATAATAATAATAATAATAATAATAATGAAAAAAAATATATATAGCACTTTTCTCCAGCAGGACTCAAAGTGACTTGACAGACATAAAAAAATAACACATTTTACAAAGGATTTTGTATTATAGCAAGTAGAAAACTACACAGAACAAAGCACCTAGAGAGCACAATAAGCATACTGTCAGGTTGGTGCAGTCACTTTGGGTAATAAATTCCACAGGTTATATATTCCATGCATGAAAGGTACCAGACGAGGCAGACATCTTGGGCACACTATATTCTATAATCCTGGGTGGAATAGGTCATACCTAGTGTAGATCACACAAAATGGGTGGTTGCAGTATCCTAATGCTAGTAGTAGGGTTCTAACATAACCGTTAGGTCCATGTAGTTTTCATCCCACCCATGAGCATACACGGTGAGGCAGCCGTGTGGGCGCACTGCAAAGGTAACACTGTGGGAGATAAACCATACAAGGACCCAGGTCATATATGGGAAACCTGGCATATGTGTAATATGATATAGTCTACATAAATAAATCAATGTGTAGTACATCCTTCCCATGAAGGGCCCATCTGAGACAGCCATCTGAGGCAAACTGCATAGGTTGCTGTTGGAAGGGTGTGCAAAAAGTGGAGGTGGTCACAGAAAGAAAATGTAAGAGAAAAGCAAAACATGGTGGCATAAAAGGCAGTAATAAAACAGTGGTGAAGGCTATATAAAAGCAATGGAATTAGATTTCACATTTTTCAGGGAGCAGTAGATGATATTCGCAGCAGTAAGGTGGCCAAGTTGCATGGGTGGTGGATACCATCAGGAGGGATCCAGAGTAAGTAGCAAGATGAAAGCAGTTCTTAAGAGCAAAGTTGGCTGATAAATTTTTCTCCCTTGTTCTCCTTCTGTTTCCCTCCTGCTTAGGGGTGCTCTTTTAGTTCTGCTGTATCTGTCCAGGGGTGCTCTTTTAGCTCTATTGTATCAGTCCAGGGGTGCTCTTACAGCTCTGCTGTATCAATCCAGGGGTGCTCTTTAAGCTCTGCTGTATCAGTCCAGGGGGTGCTCTGTCAGTCCATCCAGGGGCTCCACCCCAGTGTAAAATTAAAATAATAAATGGTAAAAACAAAAAGCATAAAAATATAATTACTATACAATTTTTATTTAAGTAGTCTTAAGTACTGTGACACGGCCGGTCAGACCGCAGTATATTATTATTATTTCGTACTCATACACGTATTGTGTGATGCTGTTTGTGAAATTAAACCACGGCGTTTGATTACTATTTCTGACTCATTCATGTATTGTGTTACACTGTGGTTGAAGGTGGTACCACAGTAATATATTTTATTTCATACTCATGCACTTATTGTGAGACACTACTGGTGAAATTAAACTACAGTGTTCGATAACTATTTCTGACTCATACACGTATTGTGTGACACTGTGGGTGAAGGTGGTACAACAGTAATATATTTTATTTCATACTCATACACGTATTGTGTGACACTGCTGGTGAAATTAAACTACAGTGTTTGATTACTATTTCTGACTCATGCACATGTTGTATGACACTGTGGGTGAAGGTGGTACAACAGTAATATATTTTATTTCATACTCATACAT
This sequence comes from Pseudophryne corroboree, assembly GCF_028390025.1. Taxonomy (NCBI): domain Eukaryota; kingdom Metazoa; phylum Chordata; class Amphibia; order Anura; family Myobatrachidae; genus Pseudophryne; species Pseudophryne corroboree. The sequence goes on along the minus strand of NC_086448.1, from coordinate 222,031,292 downwards.
GTATTGTGCAACACTGTTATTGAAATTAAACTGCAGTGTTCGATTACTATTTTGTACTTATACACGTTTTGTGCGATGCTGTGGGTGAAGGTGGTACAGTACCACAGTGATATGTTTTCATACTCCTACACGTATTGTGTGACACTGTGGGTGAAGGTGGTACTACAGTAATATATTTTCATACTCATACACATATTATGCGATGCTGTGGGTGAAGGTGGTACCACAGTAATATATTTTCATACACATATTGTGCAATGCTGTGGGTGAAGGTGATACCACAGTAATATATTTTCATACTCATACGAGTATTGTATGACACTGTAGGTGGTTGATACTAGAGATGTGCGGTGGGTACTTTTCGTGTTTTGGTTTTTAATCTGGATCCCCGCTCGTGTTTTGAACCATCATTTTGGGTTTGGGTTTTGGATCTGGATGATTTTTGAAAAAACAACAACCTGAAAAACAGCTAAAATCACATAATTTGGAGGTAATTGTGATACTACGTTATTATTAACCTCAATAACATTCATTTCCACTCATTTCCAGTCTATTCTGAACAACTCACACCTCACAATATTGTGAGGCCAAAAGTTTGCACTGGAGTCGCTGGATGACTAAGCTAAGCGACACAAGTTTCCGGCACAAACACCTGGCCCATCTAGGAGTGGCACTGCAGTGGAAGATAGTATAGCAGTTTTAAAAACTAGTCCCCAAAGAGCATATAATGCAAAGAAAAAAAATAGGTGCACGAGGTCGCTGGATGACTAAGCTAAGCGACACAAGTGGGCGGCACAAACACCTGGCCCATATAGGACTTGCACTGCAGTGGCAGACAGGATGGCACTTTTAAAAACTAGGCCCCAAACAGCACATAATGCAAAGAAAAAAGAGGTGCACCGTGGTCGCTGGAGGACTAAGCTAAGCGACACAAGTGGGCGGCACAAACACCTGGCCCATCTTGGAGTGGCACTGCAGTGGCAGACAGGACGGCAGTTTTAAAAACTAGGCCCCAAAGAGCACATAATGCAAAGAAAAATAGAGGTGCAAAATGGAATTGTCCTTGGTCCTTCCACCCACCCTAATGTTGTATAAAGAGGACATGCACACTTTAACAAACCAATCATTTCAGCAACAGGGTCTGCCACACGACTCTGGCTGAAATGATTGGTTTGTTTGCCCCCCCCCCCCAAAAAAAAAGAAGACATTAATCCCCCCACTAAAAAAGAAGCAATTAATCTCTTCATGCACAAACTGAATCTACAGAGGCAAGATGTCATCCTCATCCTCTGATTCCTCACCCTTTTCAGTGTGTACATCCTCCTCCTCACGGAGTATTAATTCGTCCCCCTGGAATCCACCATCACAGGTCTCAGTGTGCTTTCTGGAGGCAATTGCTGGTAAAGGTCTTCTGGAGGAATTTATAATTCATTTTGATGAACATCATCTTCTCCACATTTTTTGGAAGTAACCTCGTACGCCGATCACTGACAAGGTTACCGGCTGCAGTAAACACTCTTTCAGAGTACACACTGGAGGGAGGGGGGGGGGGGGGGTCAACTTAGGTAAAATAAATCCAGTTTGTGCATGGGCCTCCAAATTGCCTCTTTATCCTGCCAGTATACATATACATACATGCCTACTTGGATGCTGTCACCGATATAATCCTCCACCATTCTTTCAATGTTGACAGCATCATATGCAGACATGTCAGTAATCGTTGGCAGGTCCTTCAGTCCAGACCAGATGTCAACACTTGCTCCTGACTGCCCTGCATCACCGCCAGCGGGTAGGCTAAGAAATGTTATCCTTTTCCTTGCAGCCCTAGTTGGCGGAGAAAATGAAGGAGGAGCTGTTGTTGGGTCATGTTCCGCTTGAGATGACAATTTTTTCAACAGCAGGTCTTTGCACCTCTGCAGACTTGTGTCTGCCAGAAAGAGAGATACAATGTAGGCTTTAAACCTAGCACGGTGGCCAAAATGTAGTGCTCTGATTTCAACAGATTGACCACCCTTGAATCCTGGCAAAGCGAATGAAGGAATCCATCCACAAGTCCCACATTCTTAGCAGAATCACTCCATCTTAGCTCCTCCTTAAAATTCTCCAGATGCTTCTGCAAAAGCCTGATGAGGGGAATGACCTGACTCAAGCTGGCAGTGTCTGAACTGACTTCATGTGTGGCAAGTTCGAAGGGTTGGAGAACTTTGCACAACACGGAAATAATTCTCTACTGTGCTTGAGCCAGGTGCATTCCACCTCCTTTGCCTATATTGTAGGTAGATGTATAGGCTAAAATGGCCTTTTGCTGCTATTCGATCCTCTGAAGAATACAGAGTGTTGAATTCCACCTCGTTACCACCTCTTGCTTCAGGTGATGGCAGGGCTGGTTCAGGAGTGTTTGCTGGTGCTCCACTCTTCGGCACGCAGTGGCTGAATGTCAAAAGTGGCCCGCAATTTTTTGGCCACCGACAGCATCTCCTGCATACCCCTGCCATTTTAAGAAAAATTCTGCACCACCAAATTAATTGTATTTGCAAAACATGGGACATGCTGGAATTTGCCCAGATGTAATGCATCTTGCCTGCCTACGAATGAGCTTGCATTTGTGAGATTCTGCTACTGATGCCGCTGCTGTTGTTGCTGCAGGAGGCAATACATCTACCCAATGGGCTGTCAAAGTCATGTAGTCCTTAGTTTGCCCTGCTCAACTTGTCCACATGTCCGTGGTGAAGAGGACACTGGGTGCAACCGCATTTTTCAGGACACTGAGGATACTTTTCTTAAAGTCCCTGTACAGTTCGGGAGTCGCTTTCCTAGTGAAGTGGAATTTAGACGGGATTTGGTACCAGGGACACAGTACGTCCATCAACTGTCTAAATCGCACTGCACTAATGGTGGATACCAGACGCACATCTAACACTAGCATAGTTGTTATGGCCTCAGTTATCCGCTTTGCAACAGGGTGACTGCAGTTATATTTCATCTTACTCGCAAGGGACTGTTGGACAGCCACTTGCTTAGTCAAAGTAGTAAAAGTGGTCTTCCGACTTCCCCTTTGGGATGACGATTGACTCCCAGCAACAACAGCAGCAACAGCAGCAGTAGGCGTACCACTCAAGGATCCCCCGGAGGAATCCCGGTTAGGAGTGGACTCATTAGTCATGCCAGTGACATGGCCTGCATGACTCCTGACATTCCTGATTGAGGAGGAAATTGATGTTGAGGGAGTTGGTGGTGTGGCTTGCAGGAGCTTGGGTACAAGAGGAAGAAGGGATTTAGGTGTCAGTGGACTGCTTATGCTCTTACCCAAAGTTTCTGAACTTGACAATGACTTCTGATGAATGCGCTGCAGTTGACGTATAAGGGAGGATGTTCCTAGGTGGTTAACGTCTTACCCCTACTTATTACAGATTGACAAAGGCAACACACGGCTTGACACCTGTTGTCCGAATTTGTGGAGAAATAATTCCACACCAAAGAGGTGGCTTTTTTGGTATTTTGCCCAGACATGACAATGGGCTTTCTCATCCCATGAACATAAACCATCTCCACTGGTGCCTTATTCAAACAAACCACATCACCATCATAATCCTCATTGTCAACTTCCTCCTCAGTGCCAGCTACACCTATATACTCCTCATCCTGGTGTACGTCTACAGTGACATCCTAAATATCAATATCAGCAACTGGACTGGCGGTGTTCTTCCCAGCACTTGCAGGGGGCGTGCAAATGGTGGTAGGATCCTCCTCTTTCCATACAGTCTTGGGAAGGTCAGGCCTAGACATTGCAACCGCGGACACACTTGGACTCTCTTTCGGGATTTGTGATATCTCTGAACGCACAGTTGTATTTTCCTGTGATTTAACAAGCTTATTTTTTTTATTTTTTGAGGGGGAGGAGGTCTTCCATCCTCATGAGAAGCTGAGCCACCAGTCATGAACATAGGCCAAGGCCTTAGCCTTTCCTTGCCACTTCGTGTCATGAACAGTATATTGCCAATTTTACGTTTCTCTTCAGATAATTTTTGCTTCTTGGATTTTACACGCCATCTATGACATTGGACATCGTCAATATCATGACTGTTGGCAGCAGCAGCTTCAGTATTAGTACTAGGAACTGAAGTGGTTTCTGATCTTCCACTATTTTCTCCTCCAAATTGTTATTTTCCATTTCACAGGCCAGCACTCCTTTATTATTACAGCACACAGAACAGTGCCTCTTTATTTTCACAGCGCCATTGTATTCCTAAAGCATACAGGAGCAGTGTGCTTTTAATTTGTAAGAACTGCACCCCTGAATTTTTATAGCAGACAGGGCCAGTGTAATGCTATTAAGACATCAGTACCCCCATATTTAACAGCATACAGGAGCAGTGATCTTTTCATTTGTAAGAACTGAGCCCCTGAATTTTTATAGCAGACAGCGCCAGTGTAATGTTATTAAGAAATCAGCACCCCTATATTTTACAGTGCCTTTGCCCCCTGTACAACACATTAACAGCCAGGACAGCAACACAGCAACACAGCAACACCCTTGTACAGCTGGAGCACATGAAACACCAATGACAGCCAGGACAGCACCCCTAACACACCACAGGTACACCAAAGTGACTGTAGCAGCACCCCTACAGAGCACACACTAACCCCACCCAATGCCACCACCCACAGAGAGCGACTGAGGGCTATCTCCCTCACTCTCCAAGTCCAGAGTGAAAATGGTGGCGACGCACGGCTGTTTATATGGGATCCAAATCCAGTGAAAATCCGACAGTGGGATGATGATGTTTTTCCTCGTTCTGGTTTCCGAGTCTGGTGGGAAGTCCTGAGCCGGACTCGGATCCAGACTCGGAGCATGAAGTTCAGGGGGGTTCACTCATCTCTAGTTGTTACATGTGCTGTCTGCAGCTCTGTTCTGTCTGTTTAATTGCATCTGTGTCTGCTTAATTGCTGTAGCAGCTGCATGGTATTAGTGATCTTTGGAGGCTTGGCTACAGGAGACTGATGACTGGATCCTGTCTCCTTTATCTTCTGATTCTGCCTTGTACTGCTTGCTTGTCATAGAGATTCTGTTGCAGCATGAGCCATTGCTGCTCTGCCTTAGCCACAGATACTGGTTTATACCTTTTTGTCCAGCCCCAGGACATTCTGTTACCTATCCCCTTTTCTAAATCCTGTTCTGGTACCAGTACTAGTCTTTTGTGTTCCCTTTCTGCCTCTCACATTATTATTGTTGTTTTGTTGTGTGTTATATGTTCTCTCCCAGTCCGTAGGCAATCCACCTATTGGGAGAGTTCTGTGTTTGGTGTTTTTTGTCTATTCTTCCACAGCTGCAGCCTGGCAGTACCTTTATTGTCTGTCCCTTGTCCCTCTGTGTGAGAGCCTAGCTTTGTGAGTTTACTGTCTTCCTTTCTTTCTCAGCTGCAGCTTTGCAGAACCCCTATTGTTTTTTTCCTGCAATCAGTTAATTAGTTTGTGTCTCTGTTTCATGTGCTATTGGTAGGTGTACTTTGTATTATCCATTACATATTAAACAGTAATCACCTCCTGAGTACCTAGTACTCCTGCCGCTGTCATCATCTCCCAACAGTAGTATTGCTCCTTTGTGTCTGTTACTGTGTTTGCCAGGAGTAACATCCACTGGCCTGGAGCATTCCTTGTCATTTATGTACCAGTTGATATGTGTCTTATCCAGTCTTGATCCCACTGTGTGTTTTACTCCTGCTATTTACCAGTACCTGCCAGTCCAGTTTTGTCTAGCCCTTTCTATTGTGTGCCCATCTGTCCAACGTTAACCCACTCCGTGCCAGGTGGGTGTCTACGCCAGCATATTTCCTTTAGTTGCCCAGCCTCCAATAGTTTTCTTGTCCTCATTAAGACCTGTGGGCATTTGAGTACTCTGTTGACTTAATCCACCTAGGAAAGGCAGCTGCTAAAGGTGAAGCTTTAGTATGCAGGAGACTTGAGGATTGCTGGGCTTGCGTAACAGTGGTACATTTTATGTACACATTGGGGGGGGTGCTGTACTCAACTTCATGTTTGTTGATAGATGTGGAGGATGAACATTTGAGAGGAGAGCAGGAGAGGTTAAAGTGAGATGGAACAGGGCGGAACTGCGTTCCGTCCATTCCATTTGGAGATGGAACGCAGTTCTGCCTCCTCCGGCACACCTAACCCGATGTGTGCCCGACACTGCAGCGAGAAGCCGGGCTCCCGCTGAGATTGTGCTACCAGTGGGCGCGGGCTCCCTCTCCACATCGCAAGCCGGAGGCAGGAGCTCACTACTGAGCTACAGCTTTTGCAGTGTGCAGCTGTGTGGCGCTTTGGGAGAGACATTATGGCATCTCTCCCATAGTTCTGAAGAGAGGGAGCGGCAAGGAAGTAGTGGATGGCAGTAGTTGGACACAGGAGCGGGGTTTAAGTTGAGTCTATTGTGTTGTTTTCTGCGTGTGTAAGCGGCACTATTAAAGGGGGCATAACTAAAGGGAGCATATCAACTGGGGGCATTTCTACAAGGGGCATAACTAAAGGGGAGGTATCAGTTGGGGGCTTTTCTACAAGGGGCATAGCTAAAGAGATTGTATCAACTAGGGGCATTTCTACAATGGGCATAACTAAAGGGGGCATATCAACTGGGGTCATTTCTACAAGGGGCATAACTAAAGGGGGCATATCAACTGGGGCATTTCTACAAGGGGCATAACTAAAGGGGCATATCAACTGGGGGCATTTCTACAAGGGGCATAACTAAAGGGGGAATAACTAAAGGTGGCATATCTATATGGGGGCATATCTACAGGGGGCATATCTACAAGGGGCATAACTAAAGGAGACATCTACAGGGGGCATAACTACAGGGGGCATAAATACTGGGGACAATACTACATGGGGTATTACTACAAGGGGCACTACTAATGAGGGCATTGCATAGGGGCACTTCATAAGGGGAATCACATCTGGGGATGTAAGGGGCACTACTACTAGGGGCACTGCATAAGGGGCATCAATACTATGGGCTCTACATATGGGGCACTACCACTACAGTGGGCACTGCATAAGGGGCACTACTACTGTAGGCACTGCCACCACAGTGGACATTGCATAAGGGGCACTACTACTGTGTGCATTATGTGGATTTGGGGTGCTACTACTGTGGGCTTTCTGCATAAGGGGCACTAATGTGTGTCATAACATGAATAACGGACACTACTATGTAGTGCAATGTGAATAAGATTGTGCTACTGTGCGGCATAATTTGAATTGGAGATACTACTGAGTGACCATGCCCCTTGCTTTTTAAGACCACGCCCCTTTTTGTGGCATACGCTGCAGGGGCATGGGCGGTGGGGGGGTGAGTTTCACCACTTCTCTGCGACCACTTTAAGCACTGGAGAGCAGGACCTCCTACACCAATCGCTGACAAGTTTCCCGGCTGTGCTGAATACACACTGGCGGGTGGGCTACTTAAGTAAAGCAAAGCCAGTTTGTGCAATTGCCTCCAAATTGCTTTTTTTCCTGACAGTACCATCTGACATGCCTATTCAGATGCTATCACTAAAATAATCATTAACCATTTTTTGAATGGTGACCATATTATTTGCAGTCACAGTAGACATGTCAGTAATTGTAGGCAGTTCCTTCAGTCCAAACCAGATGTCAAAAGTTTTTGCTGACTGATCTGCCACTGGGTCTCTTAGGAAAATGTAGGGCCTAATTCAGACTGGATCGCTGCAGCGACACCGATCGCAGTCTGAATCCCTATGTGGAATGCGCCCATGCACCCTGGGAGCCCAGTGAGATGCGAACAGCATCTCTGGGCTGCGATCGCCTCTGCTTGATTGACAGGCAAAACCAGTCATGGGGTGGGAGGGGGCATGCCAACAGCGTTTGAACGCTGTTGGTGGGGGGGCGGTCCGAACAACTAAAGTGAATACGGACCGTTGCGGGATCAGGCCGCGGTGTTGCTGCATGACATCCTTTCCTTTCCTTTTTCTTCTTCAATGAAAACATTCTTGGTTACTTTATGGCACAGGTTGTCAATCTTGGTATGCAGGACCAGAAACAGTTCAGATCTCCTCACACAATCACAAGTTAAATAATTAGTTCCACCTTTGGCTGTTGTAAAATGTTTCAATGAGTAATTAGTACATCTGTGCACCTGCTGGTGAACTGTGTGGGGTCCTGAGGACCAAATTTGAGAACCACTGCTTTATGGGGTCACACAGTTTATTAAACTGCCATCCTGTCTACCACTGCAGTGTTATTTTATTTCCTAGATGTGCCATGTTGGAAGTTTAAGCACCACATGTTTGTGCCACCCACTGGTGTCACTTAGCTTCATCATCCAACTACCTTGCTGCAACCTTAAGGCCTAAAGTGGCTGAAAACAATGGGGGTAATTCCAAGTTGATCGCAGCAGGAAATTTTTTAGCAGTTGGGCAAAACCATGGCCCTCATTCCGAGTTGTTCGCTCGGTAAATTTTTTCGCATCGCAGCGATTTTCCGCTTAGTGCGCATGCGCAATGTCCGCAGTGCGACTGCGCCAAGTAAATTTGCTATGCAGTTAGGAATTTTACTCACGGTTTTTTCTTCGTTCTGGTGATCGTAATGTGATTGACAGGAAGTGGGTGTTTCTGGGCGGAAACTGGCCGTTTTATGGGTGTGTGCGAAAAAACGCTACCGTTTCTGGGAAAAACGCGGGAGTGGCTGGAGAAACGGAGGAGTGTCTGGGCGAACGCTGGGTGTGTTTGTGATGTCAAACCAGGAACGACAAGCACTGAACTGATCGCAGATGCCGAGTAAGTTTGAAGCTACTCAGAAACTGCTAAGAGGTGTGTAATCACAATTTTGAGAATCTTTCGTTCGCAATTTTAAGAAGCTAAGATTCACTCCCAGTAGGCGGTGGCTTAGCGTGTGTAAAGCTGCTAAAAGCAGCTTGCGAGCGAACAACTCGGAATGAGGGCCCATGTGCACTGCAGGGGGGGCAGATATAACATTTGCAGAGAGAGTTAGATTTGGGTGGGGTGAGTTCAATCTGCAATCTAAATTGCAGTGTAAAAATAAAGCAGCCAGTATTTACCCTGCACAGAAACAAAATAACCCACCCAAATCTAACTCTCTCTGCAAATGTTATATCAGCCCCCCCTGCAGTGCACATGGTTTTGCCCAACTGCTAAAAAATTTCCTGCTGCGATCAACTTGGAATTACCCCCAATATTGTGAGCTGTGGTGTGATCAAAATTGACTGGAAATGAGTGGATGTTAATGTTATTGAGGTTAATATACTGTCGGAACAAAATCAAGGCACATTTTGGTGATTTTAGCTGTTTTTATGATTTTATCAAAAAAATACAGATTGAAAACAATACAAATACAGAACATGGAAGGGCAGTTTTGGCAAAACAAATACAGCTCCAAAACATGAAAGAGATACAGATCCGAAACCAAAACACAAAACCTGAGAAAAGGCCCGATGCACATCTCTAATCCATGTACATATCTAGATACCACATTTGGGGTTCACACTTTCCCTACCACCCCCCTCCCACACATACATCCACCTTAGAACATCTTTGGCGGCTCCTCTCATGCATATATTCCTAGTACAAAACCTCCAAAACTGTACTACTGTAGTTTGGAGAAACAGAGATTGTATACATGTTCCCAATGATGGAAAATTCCATTTAGGCTTCACTACAAATGAAAATAAATTGTTAACATTCATATTTGAACTGTCACCAATTAAATGAATTAATTTATTTATTTACTGCAATATTTTAACCTTCGCTGTAAAAAATAAGATACACTATTTCTTAGAGCTCAACATGAATGTCACAGAAAAAAAATAAACCTATGCTTGCCCCAAATCATATTTGTGTTGTAATCTAGTTTGACATTTCCTTAACCTATAAAAAGGCTACAACATTAATCTGCCATGAATTGAAAGCATGTCATAAAACTGGCTGAAAGGGTAAAGACTTTAAAGATTGACAGCTTAATTTTGTAATCATAGTATTACTAGCTCATAAGTATAATAATTGCACAAAACCCAGGACCTGCACGGAGAGATTAGAGTTAATGCTTCTATAATGCATTAATGTTATGCATGCGGTCATCTAATTTTGAATCACGTTGGTTATTTTTAGCACTAGATATACAGTAAATGTAACAGAAAATTTATTTTTTAACATTCAATTATTAGACTACTAAAATTTCAATATTTAAAGGGGTAAGAATGTTATGGAAGGGGCCTGCAGAGCAGCTGGGCATGCCTTCTCCAAGAAGTCATCCCAGGATAGGATGCAAGTATAACATAATGCTCAGATCCTACCTTGGGGCATCTCTTGCAGGGTAGGGTTCCCCAACTGTACTGCTCCTTGGCATAACAAAAAATATTGCATTGCCACATAGTTGCTTCTTACCCATTTTATAAATACAGAAAATGAATTCCAATGTATGGTATTCACAATTTAAAAAAATAAATAAATGAGCATTATGTTTTATTTTTCTTGCTAATAACCACACACATACAATTTGGACACACTCTATATATACACAAGTGATTTTATTTATATACTTCATTAAAGTATTATATTTTGTATGAATTATATAATGTAAAGCTGCCCACACATCAGACCAACTTTCCTCCACCTATCAAGTTAGTTGGTTGGTTGGAATAAAAATCTGGTAATGCTGATTGTCATTTGCTCCCACACTTTACCAGATTTTTGTTCTAACCAGCCAACTACTGTAGTTAGATGGTTGAAGGAAAGTTGGCCTACTAGTGTAAGACCAGCTTTCCAGCTTTCCTTTAGCTATTCTATCACTATCTAATTAGCTCAACAATAATTAGGAGAATATACCACTGGCGCCAAACTGGTGCATACTAGCATATGCTACAGTATCCATGCAAAACTGGATGTATGAGATTCATCCAGCTCTAAAAACTGTGCAAAATGTTTTTGTTTTTTGTGTTTTTTTTGGGGGGGGGAGCTGGGGGGGATTTAACTGTATTTTGGTTACAAATTACTGTTTATGCAACTTTGCATCAGTTACAGTATGCCTGGATATTTCAGCATACAGGCAATAGCAAAGTTAATAGAAAACACCTTTAGGAAATACTACTATGCATTGAAGTTCTAAAAACAAATAGATTAAATATCATTCACAAAATCAATGAATAGAAATTATTACAAGGAAAAAAATATCAGCTTATAAAAAAAGTTTGATTCTTAGAGTGCTATTTAGAGTATTATTTGGAGTTCTCTACGGTGATACAAATGAGAGAAAATCCTGGAATGTGGTTCTTTCTAGTTAAAGAAGAGCAACTTTTTTTTTTAAACTTTCTTTTTATTTATTAACATTTATTTATATAGTTCCAGCATATTCTGTTATGCTTTACAATTGGAAACAAAACAGTAATAAAACAAGACTTTAATAACAGACATAGAGAAGTGAGAGGGCTTACAATCTATATGGAAATTGGGGGGTACATATAAATGCATACATATACATATGTGTATATATTAGAGATGTGTGGTGGGCACTTTCTGTGTTTTGTGTTTTGGTTTTAGATCTGGATCCTCGCTCGTGTTTTGGATCTGGATTGGTTTTGCCAAAACCACAATTTCGGATTTTGGTTTTGGTTTTGGATCTGGATGATTTTTGAAAAAAAACCCCCACAAAAACAGCTAAAATCATAGAATTTTGGGGTAATTTTGATTCAACGGTATTATTTATTAACCTCAATAACATTCTCTTCCACTCATTTCCAGTCTATTCTGAACACCTCACAATATGGTTTTTAGGCCAAAAGGTAGCACCGAGGTCACTGGATGACTAAGCTAAGCGACACAAGTGGGCGGCACAAACACCTGGCCCATCTAGGAGTGGCGCTGCAGTGGGAGACAGGATGGCACTTTTAAAAAGTAGGCCCCAAAGTGCACATAATGCAAAGAAAAAAAAAAGGTGCACCGAGGTCACTGAATGACTAAGCCTAGCGACACAAGTGTGCGGCACAAACACCTGGCCCATCTAGGAGTGACACTGCAGTGGCAGACAGGATGGCAGTTTTAAAAACTAGGCCCCAAACAGCACATCATGCAAAGACAATAAAGAGGTGCACCGAGGTCGCTGGTTGAATAAGCAAAGCAACACAAGTATGTAGAACAAACACCTGGCCCATCTTTGGAGTCACACTGCAGTGGCAGACAAGATGGAACTTTTAAGAAGTAGGCCCCAAACAGCACATCATACAAAGAAAAAAATAAGAGGTGCAAGATGGAATTGTCCTTGGGATGTCCCAACCACCCTTATGTTGTATAAACAGGACATGCACACTTTAACAAACCAATCATTTCAGCGACAGCTTCTGCCACACTACTGTGGCTGAAGTGATTGGTTTGTTTGGTCCCTCACCAAAAAAGAAGCAATTAATTTCTCTGTGCACAAACTGGCTCTACAGAGGCAAGATGTCATCCTCATCCTCTGATTCCTCACCCTTTTCAGTGTGTACATCCTCCTCCTTACAGAGTATTAATTCGTCCCCACTGGAATCCACCACCACAGGTCCCTGTGTACTTTCTGGAGGCAATTGCTGGTAAATGTCTTCCAGAGGGAATTTATAATTAATTTTGATGAACATCATCTTTTCCACATTTTGTGGAAGTAACCTCCTACGCCGATCGCTGACAAAGTTACCAGCTGCACTAAACTCTCTTTCGGAGTACACACTGGAGGTGGGGAAACTTAGTTAAAATAAAGCCAGTTTGTACATGGGCCTCCAAATTGCCTCTTTATCCTGCCAGTATACATACGGACTGTCTGACATGCCTACTTGGATGCTGTCACCGATATAATCCTCCTCCATTCTTTCAATGGTGACAGAATCATATGCAGTGACAGTAGACATGTCAGTAATCGTTGGCAGGTCCTTCAGTCCAGACCAGATGTCACCATTTGCTCCTGACTGTCTTGCATCACCACCAGCGGGTGGGCTAGGAAATTTTATCCTTTTCCTTGCAGCCCCACTTGCTGGAGAAAATGAAGGAGGAGCTGTTGACGGGTCACGTTCCGCTTGAGTTGACAATTTTCTCACCAGCAGGTCTTTGCACCTCTGCAGACTTGTGTCTGCCAGAAAGAGATAGACAATATAGGCTTTAATCCTAGGATCGAGCACGGTGGCCAAAATGTAGTGCTCTGATTTCAACAGATTGACCACCCTTGAATCCTGGCAAAGGAAATGAAGTCCAACATACTTAGCGTAATCGCTCCGTATTAGCTCCTCCTTGAATTTCTCAAGCTGCTTCTGCAAAAGCCTGATGAGGGGAATGACCTGATTCAAGCTGGCAGTGTCTGAACTGACTTCACGTGTGGCAAGTTCGAAGGGTTGGAGAACCTTGCACAACAGGGAAATCATTCTCCACTGCGCTTGACTCATGTGCATTCACCCTCCTTTGCTTATATCGTAAGTAGATGTATAGGCTTGAATGGCCTTTTGCTGCTCCTCCATCCTCTGAAGCATATAGAGTGTTGAATTCCACCTTGTTACCACCTCTTGCTTCAGGTGATGGCAGGGTAGGTTCAGGAGTGTTTGCTGGCTCTCCAGTCTTTGGCACACAGTGGCTGAATGTCAAAAGTGGCCCGCAATGTTTTTTTCAGGCCACCAACAGTATCTCCTGCACGCCCCTGTAATTTTTCAAAAAATTCTGCACCACCAAATTAATTGTATGTGCAAAACATGGGACGTGCTGGAATTTTCCAGATGTAAGTCATGCACTATATTGGTGGCGTTGTCCGATATCACAATTCCCCAGAATAGTCTAAGTGGGGTAAACCATTGTGTGATGATGTTCCTCAGTTTCCGTAAGAGGTTGTCAGTAGTGTGCCTCTTACGGAAACTATTGATACACAACGTAGCCTGCCTAGGAATGAGCTGGTGTTTGTGAGATGCTGCTACTGGTGCCGCTGCTGTTGTTGCTGTGGGAGGCAATACATCTACCCAGTGGGCTGTCACAGTCATGTAGTCCTTAGTTTGCCCTGCTGCACTTGTCCACATGTCCGTGGTAAGTGTACACTGGGTACAACTGCATTTTTCAGGACACTGAGGACACTTTTCTTAATGCCCCTGTACAGCAGTGGCAGCAGCAGCTCCAGCAGGCGTACCACTCAAAGATCCTCTGGAGGAATCCCAGTTAGGAAAGGACTCATCAGTCATGCCAGCGACCTGGCCTGCAGGACTACTGATGTTCCTGAGGGAAAAGGGCCCTAATTTGCACACCTTAATTAGGTAGTGAGGTGCTACTCTGCTTGAGACTTAGTAAAGTGTACAAAGGGAAAAGGTAGCAGGTGCACTATCTCACACTAGCTCAACCTGTAGTAACCAGAGGCACTTAGCATATTCCTGGCCAGGGCTATGAGCTTACCCACCGCATCATGGTAGCCTCTCATTGGGTAAGTCCCTAACACTAACTATAGGGGTTCAGGTCCGGGGGGCAGGACACCCCAGAGCCACCCAGCCAGGCAACCCCAGGGCATCGCAGGAGTAATAAAAATATAGGGTTAAAGAGGTAGGAGCAGCTGTTGCTGCATGTGTGAATAATGTGAGGAGTAAAAGAAAATTATGTGAAGGTGTTACATATATATATAAAACTAACTATAACTATAAACTACTGATGTTCCTGACTGAGGAGGATATTGACATTGAGGGAGTTGGTGGTGTTGCTTGCAGGAGCTCGGGGTACAAGAGGAAGAAGGGATTTAGGTGTCAGTGGACTGCTTACACACTTACCCAAAGTTTCTGAACTTGACAATGACTACTGATGAATGCGCTGCTGGTGACGTATAAGGCAGGATGTTCCTAGATGGTTAACGTCCTTACCCCTACTTATTACGGATTGACAATGGCAACACACTGCTTGACACCTGTTGTCTGGATTTCTGGAGAAATAATTCCACTCTGAAGATGTGTTTTTTTGGTATTTTGCCCATGCATGACAATGGGATTTCTCATCCTATGGACATCAACTGTCTCCCCCAGTGCCTGATTTGAACAAACCACATCACCATCAGTATCCTTCTCGTCAACTTCCTCCTCAACGACAGCAACACCCATATCCTCATCCTGGTGTACTTCAACAGTGACATATTCAATTTGAATATCAGAAACTGGACTGTGGGTTCTACTTCCAGCAATTGCAGAGGGCGTGCAAATGGTGGAAGGAGCCACCTCTTCCTGTCCAATGTTGGGAAGGTTAAGCCTAGACATCGCAACCGTGGACACACTTGGACTCTCCTTGGGGATTTGTGATATTTCTGAACGCACAGTTGTTTTTCCTGTGCTTTAACAATCTTAATTATTTTTTTTCGAGAGGAAGTATGGCTTCCATCCTCATGAGAAGCTGAGCCACCAGTCATGGACATATGCTAAGGCCTTAGCCTTTCCTTTCCACTTTGTGTCGTGAATGGCATATTGCCATTTTTACGTTTCTCATCAGATAATTTTATTTTGATTATTCATTTTTGCTTCTTGGAATTTACAAGCCTTCTATGACATTGGGCATGGGCCTTAGCAGACAATGTTAATGAAATGACTGGTGGCAGCAGCAGCTTCAGCACTAGTACTAGAAACTGGGAGTGGTTTTTGATCTTCCACTATTTTTTCCTCCAAATTGTTGTTTTCTATTTCACAGGACAGCACCCCTTTATTATTACAGCACACAGAACATTGCCCCTTTATTTTCACAGAGCCCCTGTATTCTTACAGCAAAGAGGAGCAGTGTGCTTTTCATTTTTAACTGCACCCAAACTTTTATAGCAGACAGGGCCAGTGTAATGTTATTAAGACATCATCAGCACCCCTATACTTAACATCATACAGGAGCAGTGTGCTTTTAATTTTTAAGAACTGCACCCGTGAATTTTTATAGCAGACAGGGTCAGTGTAATGTTATTAAGACATCAGCACCCCTATATTTCACAGCATACAGGAATAGTGTGCTTTTAATTTTTAACTGCACCCAAACGTTTATAACAGACAGGTCCAGTGTAATGTTATTAAGACATCAGCAGCACCCCTTATTTCACAGCATACAGGAGCAGTGTGCTTTTAAATTGTAAAAACTGCACCCAAATTTTTATGACAGACAGGGTCAGTGTAATGTTAAGACATCAGCACCCCTATATTTCACAGCATACAGGGACAGTGTGCTTTTAATTTTTAACTGCACCCAAACTTTTGTAGCAGACAGGGTCAGTGTAAAGTTATTAAGACATCAGAACCCTTATATTTCACAGCATACAGGAGCAGTGTGCTTTTAATTTGTAAGAACTGCACCCCTTAATTTTTATAGCAGACAGTGCCAGTGTAATTTTATTAAGACATCAGCAGCACCCCTATATTTCACAGCATACAGGAGCAGTGTGCTTTTCATTTGTAAAAACTGCACCCACATTTTTATAGCAGACCGGGCCAGCGTAATGTTATTTAGACATCAGCACCCCTATATTTCACAGTACCCCTGCCCCCTGTACAACACAATGACAGCCAGGAAAGCAATACACATGTACAGCTGCAGCACCCGGCAGTAACAGCAGGGATAGCACAGCCAGGACAGCACCCCTAACACAGCACAGAGTTTCCGAGTCTGGTGGGAAGTCCCGGGCTCGGGACATGAAGTTCGGGGGGGGGGGGGGTTGGTTCTCAGGGAACCGAACCCGCTCATCCCTAGTATATATAAGGGAAAAAACAGAGGCTCCTGGAGTCTTAACAAAAGCTTATACAGTGCATCTGGAAAGTATTCACAGCACATTACGTTTTCCACATTTTGTTATTTTACAGCCTTATTCCAAAATGGAATAAATTATTTTTTTACATCAAAATTCTATACACAATACCCCATAGTGAAAAACATGAAACATGTTTTTTTTTGGAGATTTTTGCACATTTATTAAAAATCAAAAACTAAGAAATCACATGTACATATTCACAGCCTTTGCCATGAAGCTCAACATTGAGCTCAGGTGCATCCAGTTTCCACTGATCATCCTTGCGATGTTCCTACAGCTTATTTGGAGCCCACCTGTGGTAAATTCAGTTGATTGGACATGATTTGTAAAGGCACACACCTGTCAATATAAGGTCCCACACTTGACAGTGCATGTCTGAGCACAAACCAAGCATGAAGTCAAAGGAATTGTCTGTAGACCTCCGAAACAGGATTGCCTCAAGGCACAAATATGGGGAAGGGTACAGAAAAATATCTGCTGCTTTGAAGGTCCCAATGAGCACAGTGGCCTCCATCATCTTTAAATGAAAGAAGTTCGGAAACCGCCAGGACTCTTCCTAGAGCTGGTAGACCGTCTAAACTGAGCGATCTGGGGTAAAGGGCTCTAGTCAGGGAGGTGACCAAGATCCCGATGGTCACTCTGTCAGATCTACAGCATTCCTCTGTGGAGGGAGGAGAACCTTCCAGAAGGATAACCATCTCTGCAGCAATCCACCAATCAGGCCTGTATGGTAGAGTGGCCAGATGGAAGCCACTCCTTAGTAAAAATCACATGGCAGCCCACCTGGAGTTTGCCAAAATGAACTTGAAGGACTCTCAGACCATGAAAAACAAAATTCTCTGATCTGATGAGACAAAGATTGAACTCTTTGGCATGAATGCCAGGCGTCATGTTTGGAGGAAACCAGGCTCTGCTCATCACCAGGCCAATACCATCCCTACAGTGAAGCATGGTGGTGGCAGCATCATGCTGTGGGGATGTTTTTCAGAGGCAGGAACTGGGAGACTAGTCAGGATAGAGGTAAAGATAAATGCAGCAATGTACAGAGACATCCTGGATGAAAACCTGCTTCAGAGCACTCTTGACCTCAGACTGGGGCGACGGTTCATCTTTCAGCAGGACAATGACCCTAAGCACAAAGCCAAGATATCAAAGGAGTGGCTTCAGGACAACTCTGTGAATGTCCTTGAGTGGCCCAGCCAGAGCCCAGACTTGAATCAAATTGAACATCTCTGGAGAGATTCAGCGGTGCAAGTGGGCGGGTACTTGTGGGTACTGCGTACCCTTAAGAATTTAGCTCTCGCCAACGGGCCGACGCTACTTGCCGCTGCTTCCCTCCCTCCTTTCACTGCCAACTCAGAGGAGAGCTCAGCGTTCACTCTCCTGCCCCTCAGTGTCTTCCTTCAATTCAGCGCGGGCCGTGAGCCAATTAGAGCTCGCGGACCGGCAGCCAAGGCTTTGATTGGCTCACGGATGGCGCTGAATTGAAGGAAGACAGTGATACCCGCACCGACTGAGAGTCAGGAGAGGCACAGGCTGCGCTCACCTCCCCTCACACACACACACACAGGATCAAGACAGCAGCAACGGTGAGCAGCAGGGGAAGGGGGGCATGTATACCTGGCCCTGGGGGCATATCTGGCACTGGGGGGACATGTGTATCTGGTACTGGGGGCACATGTGTATCTGCCACTCTGGGGGCATTTCTGTATCTGGCACTGGGGGCATATCTGGCACTGGGGGGGCATTTCTGTATCTGGCACTGAGGGCAATGTATATCTGACACAGTGGGGGCATTTGTGTATCTGGCACTGTGAGGCAATGTATATCTGGCACTCTGGGGGCATTTGTGTATCTAGCACTGTGGGGCAATGTGTATCTGGCACTGTGAGGCAATGAATATCTGGCACTCTGGGGGCATTTGTGTATCTGGCACTGTGGGGCAATGCGCATCTGGCACTGTGAGGCATTGTATTTCTGGCACTCTGAGGGACATTTGTGTATCTGGCAGAGTGAGGCAATGTGTGTCTTGCACTGTGGGGCAATGTGTATCTGGCACTGTGGGGCAATGTGTATCTGGCACTGTGGGGCAATGTGTATCTGGCACTGTGGGGCAACGTGTATCTGGCACTATTGGGGTCATATGTGTATCTTCCCCTCCCCCCATATGTGTATCACGCTCCCATTTTCATTGACCATGCCTCCATTTTCATTGGCCATGCCCCATGTGGCATTTGGCCACACCCATTTTTTGGCACGTACACCTTCGGTGTGCGCACACAGTACCTATAAGACATTTTTTCTACTTGCACCACTGGAGAGATCTGAAAATGGCTGTGCACCAACGCTTCCCATCCAACCTGATGGAGCTTGAGAAGTGCTGCAAAAAGGAATGGGCGAAACTGACCAAAGATTAGTGTGCCAAGCTTGTGGCATCATATTAAAAAATACTTAATCAACAAAAGTGCATTAACAAAGTTTTGAGCAGAGGCTGTGAATACTTATGTACATGTAATTTCTTTGTTTTTTTATTTTTTATAAATTTACTAAAATCTCAAAAAAACTTTTTTCACGTTGTGATTATGACGTATTGTGTGCAGAATTTTGAGGGAAAAAATGTATTTATTCCATTTTGGAATAAGTCTGTAACATAACAAATTGCAGAAAGAGTGAAGTACTGTGAATACTTTCTGGATGCACTGTATATTGCTGTCACAAAACATACTAATGTTTCAAAGCAAAAAGTATTCATTCCTGTAGTATTTTTCACAGTGTTGTCTGGTTTTTATTTCTAGTAAACCTGTTAATTAGTTACTGGTGCTTGGATGATATTTTGTAACTAATTTGACTACGGGCATCGATGTAAGTTTTAAACATGTTATAGTCATTGCACTACATATAGTTATTTAATTGTTTGTAAAATATTCAAACCCCCTCATGTTGGCAAAATGTATGATATTCTTCAAGTCATCTCTTGTACTTCTATGATTGTGATATACGTAGTTCGTGCCATTGTGGCCTTTACTACGTGGATTAAATCACCGATAAGTTCTCTGAGAGGTTGGCAGCTCATAGATCTGCCATCAAATTATCCCTAGAGGGTAGAAATATTGACGAACCTGTTGAAAAACACTTTAAAGAAAAGGGACACTCTCTATCATGATTAAATACTTCATAATTGATCATGTCCCTGACTTCATATGGGTGGTGGGGGAGGGGGTGATATGGGCAAAAACCTCCTAAAACAAAGTAGATACTAAGATTATGAACTATCTGCCCTGGAGAATTGAATGTAAAAAATCAATATAACACCATTTGATTTCATAACATATAATGTATATATACCCATAATTTGAGTTTATGCAGTTGCCTACTTATATTCCTCTGCTACCAATTCATGTTTTTATTATGTGCTTTCCAGCATATATTCATTGTCTTTCTTTATATGTTTTTCTAGGTCATGTGGTGGTGCTGTGCACCCTTTTACTGTATGTGAGCATCTCTTGGAATGCGCTTACTCTGAATTGTGGAACGCAGTCTTCCTGGTGACCCTTGGAATGCACTACATGTGGTTACTATGGTAACCTTCTGTATGTAAACTGGAAGTGCGGGATCCATGGGTGTACAGCACAGCCACATGTGAGTGTTTGTTGGTGGGGGGGGGGGGTGAAGGTATTTATGGGGTTTCTTTTGTCTTTTGTACTCATTTGTCCTGTCTATTGTCCTGAGGAAGGGGCTGTGTCCCTGAAAATGTTTGACACCATGGGGGAGATTCAAATGTTTGAAAAGTCAGTTGGGAGTCTGTTATTTTCCTATCTAATAGACGGGAAAAAACAGACACCCAATCGACTTATTCAAACATTTGAAATCCACCCCATATATCAGCAATAATTTGTGGCACTTAGTTAACAAGACTCTGTACACCACACAGGTAAGTAGTCAATATTTTGACAGTTTACTCTATCACCATCAGGACAAGAATAATACAAAAATTACACTCACCACATATCTCCTGAAACTACCCCACATGTTCCAGCGTGCATCTGAACCCAGAACCAGCGCCAATAAATGACGTCATGATCATCTGGTAAAGAATACACTGGCCCAGATACAAAAGTTAAAAAGGCTTCATTGGCATACAATACAAAATACATTAGTACATGCTCAGTATAATAACACTATCAGAAAAAGATTAACATTTTAAATGATTGATACAACTCAAGGCTTTTTTATATAGATTTGTCAGGCTTGGTTTACCTAGTCCTGTAATGTCCATACACACTAGTCTATCACATATATTCCTGCCAAGTTTAAAGGCAGCTATAGGTCTTTTATCTTTAAACACAGGCAGAACAGGGTCTGTACGAAAAATGGGCCAAAGAGCCTCTGCAGCTTTTTTGATTGTGGGGCAAGCAACAGTGAAATCAGATACCCACAGAATAACATTATCTTTCATCCTAGTAGAAGAACTGAGTACATCCGCCCTTGGTATATTCAACACTTTTTGTTTTTGTTCCTCAAGAACACCTAGATTATACCCTCCATCAAGAAATTTACAGATTAGGGTGTCTAAATGTGCCTAGATCTTATCAGGATCACTGGTGATGTGTGCAATGCTCCTCATCTGTTATATTGGCAGGCCTTTTTTAAGGGACTCCGAGTGATGGCTGGAAGCCATCAAAAAGGTATTACGGTCAGTTGCTTTATGATGTACCTTGGTCTCAAAGCTGTTATCTACATTCTGAACTTTAACATCCAAATATACTGCCTCCTGGGTACTATGTAAAGATGGAGCCACGCTCATCTAGGCTTCTCTGCTGTGCCTAGGTGCACCAAGGTTTATTATCATAAGCCTTTCATCTATTGTTCTCAGCTGCAATACAATACAGAGAGAACAATACAACAGGGGATTAAATCATTACAGCAGGGGATTAAGTCCGACTGCCCTGGCTCATTTAATCCTATTAAAGGCAAAGATGAGGAGGGCTCCATCTGTATATAGGTTTACTTAATTGGATCTACCATTAAGTCCTCAAATCCATCTGCACCTCCTGTCCACAGCCTAAAAATATTGTCAATATATCTAGTGTACCATAGTATATATTGATTTGCTGTGGACAACAAAAGACCGAGTTGCGCTTGACAATTAGGAGATATAAGCATTTATTATATAAAAAAATATATTAACAACAATTCTCCCGGGAGTATGATAAAACAATTCAATATAACATGAAATCTATTCAATGTAATACCCCTGACCTTAATGATTAATTAATAAGGGCTTTCTGTTGGAAAGAATGCCTAATGCTGTTTGATACAAACTCCAGAAATATGGTTATAAAAGAAATTCAGACATTATTAGATGACTATATAAAAATAAAGTGCAAGTCTATATGCAGGAGAGTTTGACTCACTTGATCCGTAAAAAGAAAGTCCCAAAAAGTCCTGAATCTGTAATGGCACGTATCAATTCCAATGATCCTGAAATATTGAAGGACCTTAAATGAATGGATGGTGTACAAATGATGTACAGATGGGCTGCACAAATGAATCTACAACCACTGTGATGTTAGTGGCAGAGAGGGAGACCTGTCACACTGCTTTTGGTGAGAGCTCATCTACATCGCCGCACAGGTAACATCCCGCCGCCTGGGCGACGCAGCCACCTGCCAGCAGTGTGCACGGCTGTATTCCATCTCAGCCCGGCGGCCAGTGCGGACCTTGCTCTCCCTGTCCCCGTGCAGGGGCATAGCAGGTGACTCTCCTAAGATCACCCCGGGCTCTCTCTGCCACTAACATCACAGCACAGCTTATTTTCTCTGATACATTTATTTGCCCCCTGATTGTTTAGGAACATCCTCTTTTCTTCTTTAAACATATTAGCATACGAGGGTGCCACGGCTGAACCCATAGCGCACCCTTGTAGCTGGAGGTAGAACTTACCATAAAGCAAAAAAAAATTCCTATAGAGTGTTAACTCTAACAGTTTCAGAAATAGATCTTGATCAAACACAGGCTCAGGTAAGTGAGCAACCAATAAATCTCTCATCGCTAACATACCTGCATAGGGGGTCATTCTGAGTTGTTCGCTCGTTGTTGATTTTCGCAACGGAGCGATTAAGGCAAAAATGCGCATGCGCATGGTTCGCAGTGCACATGCGGTTAGTATTTTAACACAAAACTTAGTAGATTTACTCGCGCCCGAACTAAGATTTTTCATCGTTGAAGTGATCGGATTGTGATTGACAGGAAGTGGGTGTTTCTGGGCGGAAACTGGACGTTTTCTGGGAGTGTGCGGAAAAACGCAGGCGTGTCAGGGAAAAACGCGGGAGTGTCTGGAGAAACGGGGGAGTGGCTGGCCGAACGCTTGGCGTGTGTGTGACGTCAAACCAGGAATGAAACTGACTGAACTGATCGCTATTTGTGAGTAAGTCTCGAGCTACTCAGAAACTGCTAAGAAATTGCTATTCGCAATTCTGCTAATCTTTCGTTCGCAATTCTGCTAAGCTAAGATACACTCCCAGAGGGCGGCGGCTTAGCGTGTGCAATGCTGCTAAAAGCAGCTAGCGAGCGGACAACTCGGAATCACCCCCATAGTGCGCAATAGATGTATACAAACTTGATACATCCAAACAACACATCAAGGTACCAGATGGAATATCTGTAAACGTAGACAATTTCCTCAAGAAAGTTGTATCATCGAGGAAAAATGACTTCTTATTCAATAAAAAAGACTTGAGTTGGTACAATGAGTCACATTCCGAAATTATCTGACATCCGGGAGGTTTGGCACTGTTGTTGTGTAGCTCTGGTAGTGTAAAGAGTGCAGGCACCTTTGGATTTTGTATACACAGAGCCTTATAGATTTTAGGTGGAATCTTCTGACTTCAAGAAGTGAAAGTGCTTCCGCTGGTATTCTACTGTAGGATCTTTTTTCAGTTTAGTATAGAGATCACTATCAGCAAGTTGGGACTATCTCAATAAATGTACATACAGCATCATCTAACAAGCGACCAAAGGTTTTTAGTGAAACATTGTTAGAGATGCGGTCATATCTGGACCATGATAATTTAAAAAATGCATCAAACACAGTAGGTTTAGATTCCAGTTGTTGTACTTGGAAATGTTCTTTCAGTCTGTGTTGTCTAGCTAATGTATGAGAATCGCGTTTCCAGTTAAACTCAATAAAACTATTTGTGGGCACAAAACTAAATCGTTTATTAAAGACTGCTACCTCAAGTGGTTTGAGGGTTCTCTTGGAGAAAATTAACATTATGTATTTTTCTTGTCTGTTGATTTTTTTACCCTTCTTGTTTTGACACCCTCCCCCCCTGCAGGAGGGTGGTCTGCTTGGGAAGATGTTACTCCCCTTGTGCCTGCACCTAAAGGGTCACTGCCCATTCTAGACTAATCATCTGATTTAGAAATCAGAAAGTCGCTGTCGCTATTGGACATTTGGTTATTGCCCTTAGGACTGGGAATCCTCTTTTGCAATGGTTTCCTTCTCCGGATAATGGAACAGTCTGGATGTATACCATCACCTCCTGTCAGCCACTTATATACTTGGTTCTCCTCATAGTTATCATCTACTGCATATTTTTTATTGTTCTTAAATTTGATCAAGTTCTGCTTATATTGTTCACAGTTTGTCTCAAGCTTGCTCATCCCCTTTTGACTTCAAGAGTTTGCTTGTGATCTCTTTCAAAGACAGCAATTTTTTGCTTGACACTCTGCAATTCCCTATTAGATTCCACAATAGCTGCTACCATTAACACAAAGGCAAACTTATTCAATATTGAGATCCATCTGTTGACAAATTCAGGATTATTACTTCCTATAGTGGGGACATTTTGTACCCTGAAGCCACCTGGGATTTTGTGCTCCCTATAATATTCAGATAGGGACACCCCATGTAATAAAAAGTCAACCTTGCAACATTTTAACTTGAGCAATTGGTTGTACAAATCCTCCACATTCAACACAGGATCACTTAAAGTCAGTGTGTCAGTGAATAAAATATTCTATATTTGGGCTGCGGTGTAGATAAACACTGATCCCGGTGTGGACATAGCAATGTTCAATCAAAGGAGTTTTGTGCTTGCATATAAAATCCATCCATATTAAATCCATTATACAGAGAAGCTATTAACTCCAAGCACTCTCTTCACATTATTCCACAGCGCTTGAACATAACAGTCACAGATAAAGTGCACTATATAGTGCAACAGCCTACACATATTTACAAAGTTCAGCAGATGTTAGTCATATAGCATAATCTTTGATAGCTGTTCCATTGTACATGATTGGAGAGAATAGGTATTGTAATCAGTGGCGTCACAATGGGGGTGCGGCCTGCTCTCGGGTGTCACCCACTGAGGGGTGACACCAAAATGCCGGCTCCTGCACAGTAACAGGAGCCGAGTGCTGCACTGTTATATTATGTGCAGCAGTCGGCTCCTGTCACTGTGTAGGAGCCAGCACTGCAGGGACAGCACCCCTGGGAGTCAGCCCTCACCTCCCACACCCCCCAGTGACAAAAAAACAGGTGTCGGGATGCAAAGCCCCACCCCCTCCCACAAAACCCCACCCCTTTTGTGCCTTCAATGGGCTAAAATGGGTGCCGCCCGCGAAGCCCTGCCCCTCTGTTTAAGCCCCGCCCATTCCCACGAAGACCAACCCGTTTTTCTCGCTGCCGCACCGGGTGTAACAGAGGTGAGTGACGCCTCTGATTGTAATGAAGGTTTAAATATAACAAGAAGGGTGCATGACAACTGGTGCAATTGAAGCACAATAATAGAACTCCGATATTAGTCAGCACTCCAAATAAAAGTGAAACATTTGTTCAAGGTGCACAAATAATCGTGGTAATAAAGTTTGCATACAAACAACACTTAAAAGGCTTTTCAGATGAGCCAATAGGCTGTATTCAGCAACAGCATAGCATGGTGTCAAATGTTTTCGGGGACACAGACCCTTTCTTAGACAATAGACAGGACAAATGAGTACAGGAGACAAAAGAAACTCCATAAATATCTTCAATCCCCCCCCCATACACACACCCGTGTACATGTAAGTTTCAGAAAAAGAGCTTAATAGATTTTCTGGGGTGCTAAGCAAATTTCCCTAGGAGAACCCAATAGGAGGAAACCCTTTAACGCGTTTCATCCAATAAGGAAAGCAAAATTCAGTAGAACTTCATCAATTTTGCTGTACTTACCAATAATCTATTAAGGTCCTTTTCTAAAACTTATCTGTATATATGGATATGTTTTTGAATTTTGTTTTTAATTTGCACTTCAACTATTATTATTCCTCCACCTATGGGATCAGTACAAAATTCCGCTGGACGGGATCCCGGCGGTCGTAATACTGACACCGGAATCCCGACCAGCACAATCCTGACAGTGGGGCGAGCACAATGCAGCCCCTTGCGGGCTCGCTGCACTCGCCACGCTGCGGGCACGGTGACTCGCTACGCTTGGCACACTACTTTATTCTCCCTCTATGGGTGTCATGGCCACCCACGGGGGGAGAATATGTCGGGATTGTGCCGGTTGGGATTCCGGTGTCGGTATTCCAACTGCTGGGATTCCGTCTGGCGGGATGTTGACCGCATCCCCCTTCTATGTTGTTGAATCCATTGAGCACATTCTGAAAACTGATTTTGGCACGTGTGGATGATTTACTTAAACACTAATTTTGATGCATCACAGAAGTCTTTTATTGCACTAGGAGGTGCTTTTTGTCATTATTGTTTATATACATATATATATATATATATATATATGTGAAAAGGAGGAAGCTGAGCAGCGCCAATTAGCGATAACAATTTGTACTAGTATATGGACCAGAATTACTAAAAACACTCCTAAAAAGGACACTCCCTTCAATATATTTAGGGCGTCAGCTCACGTCTTAAGTAAAAAACACTGGTAAGGTGTTTTACAAGTAATCTCAGAAATCTAAAGTATCTTATCCACCATTTCTGATATATATATATATATATATATATATATATATACACACATACACATACACATAATAAAAACAGTATCTAAGCTTAGTGTGAACTGTGTAGAGGAAAGATAATTAGTAGAGTATTGTATAGATTGTAAGCTTGTGAACAGGGCCTTCCTACCTCTGTTTGTCTCTTTTTCCCAGTTTTGTTCTATTACTGTTGTTCTAATTGTTATGTACAACGGATATGCTGCGCGCATAAGAAACTAAATAAATAACTAAATAGAGTAGCTTATGGAGGTTATGTGGGTAGTTCTAGAATTTGATAAGCTTGCGTGAAGAATTCATATTCAGGGAACACGTTAAGATTTGGAGACTACAGGTAAGTCTTTTTGAGGGAGGGAAGGGCATTCCAGAGAGTGGGCGCAACCTAAAGAAAGTCCTGTAAATGGGAATATAAGCAGGTAATGGCAGTGTAAGAGAGACACAGACCTTGCCAGAGTAGAAGGGTTGAGTTGGGAGACATTATGAGATAAGCTAAGAGATATTTGTTGGTCTAGTCTTGCATGTAAGAACAAGTATATATTAACTACTGTAAAAGAAAGACAACCTACTATATGTGTGGCCTGACTGAGCAGAGCAGTAGAAGAATCTTTTGTGATGAAGATAAGTCTAGCTGCTGCTTTCAGAATACATTGTAGGGGGTGAAAGTATGTTTAGGGGAAGACCTGTAAGAAGGTCATAGCAATAATCAATGTGTAAGATAAAGAGTATATGAATTAAAGTTTTTACAGTGTCATTTGGGCAAGATATGTATGTATTCTGGATATATTTTCTCCATACAATGCTGTAGATTTTTCAATAAGCCATATAAGACCACTGGTGTAACTGAAAATCTGTGTACAACTATAAATACTGCTGTAACTGGAAATCTTTGCACAGCCCATCTCTCCTTAAGAAGACAAAAGTGATATTTGGTCATCTACTTTAAATGTCTTTTTTTTCTAATCCAGCATTTCAACATCTATGCATGAATTCCCTACAGCAGTTATTGTTATGGACATATATTGATGCTAAAATATTGAATTAATGAAATTGCAAAGAGCACAATACGATCACCAAAGGAAAGTTAGACTACTATACCACAGCTAGGGAATCAAAATGGAAGATACTAAAAGAACATCAATTTCTTTCCTATCTGCCTTAACAATTTTAGCTTCTACAAAACTGTAAAAGTGTTTATGTTCCAAGTGTGTGAGAATGTTTATCTCTGTACCTTAAAAAGTGAATTATTATGTTTATAATTGTACACAATCGTAAATTGTATTCAGACCATTGTACTGTACAGATGAACAATACAACAAGAAAACCTAATAAAGATCACTCAGCTATGTGAATCATCACACTCATTTCTTTCACGACAGGCCAAGTATCTAGCTTCACCACACACTGCATAGACTGGAAAGAATGCAGTGACGGGTGTAAGAGGAAAGTTGAAGTTCAGGTGGAAGGCAACTTTGAGGTAATGGAATATAAGATTACATTAAGCAGTGTCTAATAAGATTAATGCTGTGAAAGATGATAAGTAAAGCTGGGAAAATAGAATTAGTATATAGATAAGTACTGTGTAAGGGAGGAGGAATCAAGGATACATTTTAAATATGATTTGGGATTAGAGACAATTATTTGACTGACATAGACTGCATTCCAAGAAGTACTGTACCATAACTTTGTTTTACTTCACCTTTATGTTGCTGGACTCTAAGTATATATTTATTATTATTATTATTATTATTATTATTATTATTATTATTTTGGGAAAAATCTAAAGTTTTTAAAATATTTTATTAAACCTTTGTTTTTTATTGCAATCATTTTAAATAAAGTTAGAAATCAGCAGAATATTGTTTCTCAAATATGTATTTCAATATGATGTATATAGTGTCATGGGAAATGACAGGGAGAATATTGTGCTTGTAAAAGAAAATCATTGCTTATACACTATGTAGACAAAAGTGATTGGACACCACTGCGCAAGCAAAATGGTGTGCTTCTGCGCAGACACGTGTTTGTCAAGGCATAAAATAGGTAGAGGAGACCTGGTTAGATCATTTGCTAATAAAATCGCTTGCCTGAAGGAACTAACCGAGTTTTAAAAGGAATCACTGTAAGTTGATCAATCATAGGTATGAATGTGAGAAGCGTTGAGGATGTAAGGAAGGTTCCTACATTTATTGTCTTTTGTCATCAATGCGTGGAAGAAGAACGTTCATTGCAGGAATGCACGTTGTCCTGGAAGAAGCCTGAAACGGCAACCCAGGGACTGGAGAGTGCAAACCAAGCAGCTGCAATAAAATACTGGACGTTCCATGCATACCACTGCATACAAGTTCCAATTGCCCACTAATGTGCCGGCTTCGACAAAAAATCTCTAATGTAATGTAATGTAAATCTCTAATCACGGAGAAGAATACAGCCCAGGGCTTACGATGGTGTAAAGAGCGCAGAAACTGGATAGTGAACAATGGCGGTGAGTGTTATGGAGTGAGATGGATGTGTTTGGTTTTGATGATTGCCAGGAGAATGTCTGATGCCAGAGAGTATAGTACCTACAGTAAAGCATGGAGGTGGTAGAGTTATGCTGTGGAGCTGTTTCAGCTGGTTTGTCATACTGTAGGTCCACTAGTTGTAATGCATGGTCACATTAACTCTGAGAAGTATAGAGATGTTCTTGATAACTCTGTGCTCCCTACATTGTGGCAGTTCTATGGAAACAACAAATGTTTTTATCAGGACGACAATGGCACCTCTCATGTTTCTAGGATGATGCCGGACTTATATACAGAAAATTCGGTAACCCGGATGGACTGGCCAGCTCAGAGTCCAGATCTTCACCCCATGGAGAACCTCTGGGACAAATTGAACCAACGGGTGTATTCTAGGCCGACTCAATCTTCTTCACTGTCACAGTTGGTCAATGTACTTAAGGCGGCAAAACATACCGCCTGCTATTGTCCGGGAACTTGTGGACAGTTTACCGAGAAGGGTGTCTGAGAAATATTTTTGCCCCAATTACTCCTTTAAAAATAATAATTGTGTGATGAGGATTTCTAAAAAAAAAAATGACAGTAAAGCTGGGTAATCACTATCCAATAAATGCTGCAGATCAAATAAAAGTCTGAATCAAACAGCGATTATCAGATTGCACCCATACACAAAGAGCAATTTCTAGCTCAGTGTGTACTTCTTTGTATATAGCAACAGCGTATTATGGTTATATACTGTATAGTCATGTACTATAAATAGTGATTAATAGTACTTAAAACTTTTTTTCAGGGGCTTATTTAATTAAGCATGACATAGAAATATAATTTGTGGATATTATGTTGTAAAACACGTACTAAACATTTCTGTAGAGATTGGAATTAATGTAAAGTAAATAGACTGCTCACATGACATGTGCACATTCCATTTCCTCTCTGACACATACTAAATATGTCATCCAAGTAGTTTGTTTATATGTGTTATATTTTGTTGTCAGCACCTACAGGATGATACCCAGGATTTTCTGTTCATGCAGGGTTAGTCATAAGTTCAGCCTCACTCCATATATTTCTTTGATAAGCAGCTCTTGCTAAATAGTGATAGGGTGAATATTCCTGTATCAGAGACCCTCCCAAAACTACCACCTGTAACTATCTACAGCACAGATCACCCATCTCAATATTGCAGAATTCCCTCTCGGAGCATTGCAGTAGCTGAAGATGGGGGAATGATAAATAATTTCGAAAATAAATGCATGGACCAGTTTAAAAGTTAGTATGCGCAGGATGCCCAGAATAACAACTTCATGGCCCAGGAAAATACTTAGATTTGGGGGTGGGGGCAGGAAAAATACTAAGATGCTCCCTCTAGTCCATTTGGGAGGGAAAGTTAATTAAATAAAACATTCCAAGGATGTGTCTGATTATTGGCAGTTTCTGCATGATCAACAAATACAGCAACCCTAAGGAGTGTGTGATGAAATAAAAAGTGTAGTTAACTGGAAATGTTCTTAAAAATGTTCTTGATAGAACCACTGAATGGAAAATGGATTACTATTAAATGGAAACATTTTAACTATAATACTACTTAAAAAATATATATTTTTTTTAACATGTAAATACTTCACTCTTTGTCTTTATTTGGATAATTGAAAAGTAATTTTTGGCACACATTCCTGAGAAAACAGACATTATTATTCAGAGTTGTTCGCAAACCAAAAAAAGCATGATAATGGGCAAAACCATGTTGCACTGCATGTGGGGTAGAGTTAGAGACAGTATTTACCATGCACAGAAACAACATGGCCCACCCAAATATAAATCTCTCTGCAAATGATCTGCCCCACCTGTAGTGTAACATGGTTTTGCCTAATTATTAACTTTTTTAGTTTGCTAACAACTAGGGATGGGTGCGGGATTATTTTTCGGGTTTTGTGTTTTGGTTTTGTATCTAGATTTCCTTTGTGTTTTGAATCTGTATTGGTTTTGCCAAAACTGCCCTTTGCAGGTTTTGATTTTGGATCTGCAAGTTTTTTTAATCATTAAAACAGCTAATATAACAGAATTTGGGGGTGTTTTTATTCCTACAGTTTTATTAACCTCAATGACATTAATTTCCACTCATTTCCAGTCTATTCTGAACACCTCACACCTCACAATATTGTTTCCATCCAGTTTAGGCCAAAAAGGTTGCACCGAGGTATCTGGATGACTAAGCTAAGCAACAGAAGTGGGCGGCACAAACACGTGGAACATCTTGGAGTAGCACTGCAGTGCCAGACAGGATATCAGTTTTATAAACTATGCCCAAAAAATGCTCCAAAGAGCACATAATACAAAAAAAGAGGTGCAAGACAGAATTGTCCTTCACAGACAGTGTTGCACAAATGAGTCAGAAATATATATTACTACACACTGTGGTTTAGCTTCACCAACAGCGTCGCACAATACGTGTAGTATAAGTCAGAAATGGTGATCGAATACTGCGGTTGACCTTCACCAAAAGCATCACACAATACGTGTATGAGTCAGAAATGGTAGTCAACACTGCGGTTGACCTTCACCATCAGCGTCGCACAATACGTGTGTGAGTCAGAAATGGTAGTCGAACACTGCAGTAAACCTTCACCAACAGTGCTGCACAATACGTGTATGAGTAGGAAATAATATACTGTGGTCTGACCGGCAGTGTCACAGTACTTTTGAAAATAAAACAAAAATTGTACAGTACACTGGGGTACTGCACAAACAAGAAAAATATATATTCTTTATAACTATAATTTGGGGGGGTTTTGTTTTTAGCTTTTATTATTCTCATTTTACACTGGGGTGGAGCCCCTGGGTGGATGGACAGATCTACCTTTTAAAAACAGCAGAGAGAGCACTCCTTTTTCAGATAGAGCAGAGAGAGAGAACACCCCTTTCAGATACAGCAGACAAAGAGAACACCCCATTTTCAGATACAGCAAACAGAGAGAAAACCCTTTCAGATACAGCAGACAGGGCACCCCTTTCAGATACAACAGACAGAGCAGTACACTCACCACAGCCAGAGCAAAGATGTCGCAGATGCACGGGGATTTATATAGAAGTCAAAACCCGTGAGAATCCGACAGTGGGAAGATGATGTTCGGCCTCTCTTTGGTATCCAAGTAAGGCAGAAAGTCCCGAGTCGGACACAGATCACGGCTCGGATTGCAATGTTCGGGTGGGTTAGGTTCCCCCAAGAACCAAACCAACTCATATCAGCTAACAATTCGGAATAACCCCCATAGTCATTCTTTTCTCTAAGCAAAAATGATACTTTCTTAATTTATTAAAGTGTTATCTAATTGAAAAAAAAATACATAAAAGTTACTGTTTAATGTGTATTCTATAAAAGTGACATTTGACTGTGGCAGTTTGCCAGTACTCGAAAAACTAAGTACTCAAACAAATCTACAAGTTAATACAAGATTTGTAGTAGCTAATACACTCTTGATAATTGTACACTTTATTTATTTACTGATTTTTTCCTGTTTTTAAAACTAGTTATAACAATTACAATTTAGCCAATAAAAAATTACTGATTCTGCATTCTCTAACTACCACCACATAAAAGTACTGGTTATAGATATGAAAAATCAGGAGAAGAGCTGGCATTGGGTACCCCCCCACCCTGGACTCTGTGGGGAGAACTTGTATCTCTGCGCTTCAGCCCTTATACACTATAAGAGGAAATTACTCCATTTTTGCATGTCCAGTGCTGTTTGATACCGCATTAAATTTTGGTCTGTTTCTAAATCCTTGATCAAACCCAGATTTCATGTCTGGCCTTTAATGGTCTTTATAAGGAAAGCCCTTTTGTCTAGAGTTCTTTACTCAGACATATACTGATTAAATACTAGTGATGAGCGCCTGAAATTTTTCGGGTTTTGTGTTTTGGTTTTGGGTTCGGTTCCGCGGCCGTGTTTTGGGTTCGACCGCGTTTTGGCAAAACCTCACCGAATTTTTTTTGTCGGATTCGGGTGTGTTTTGGATTCGGGTGTTTTTTTCAAAAAAACCTAAAAAACAGCTTAAATCATAGAATTTGGGGGTCATTTTGATCCCATATTATTATTAACCTCAAAAACCATAATTTCCACTCATTTTCAGTCTATTCTGAATACCTCACACCTCACAATATTATTTTTAGTCCTAAAATTTGCACCGAGGTCGCTGGATGACTAAGCTAAGCGACCCTAGTGGCCGACACAAACACCTGGCCCATCTAGGAGTGGCACTGCAGTGTCACGCAGGATGTCCCTTCCAAAAAACCCTCCCCAAACAGCACATGACGCAAAGAAAAAAAGAGGCGCAATGAGGTAGCTGTGTGAGTAAGATTAGCGACCCTAGTGGCCAACACAAACACCGGGCCCATTTAGGAGTGGCACTGCAGTGTCACGCAGGATGTCCCTTCCAAAAAACCCTCCCCAAACAGCACATGACGCAAAGAAAAAAAGAGGCGCAATGAGGTAGCTGTGTGAGTAAGATTAGCGACCCTAGTGGCCGACACAAACACCGGGCCCATCTAGGAGTGGCACTGCAGTGTCACGCAGGATGTCCCTTCCAAAAAACCCTCCCCAAACAGCACATGACGCAAAGAAAAAAAGAGGCGCAATGAGGTAGCTGTGTGAGTAAGATTAGCGACCGTAGTGGCCGACACAAACACCGGGCCCATCTAGGAGTGGCACTGCAGTGTCACGCAGGATGGCCCTTCCAAAAAACCCTCCCCAAACAGCACATGACGCAAAGAAAAAAAGAGGCGCAATGAGGTAGCTGACTGTGTGAGTAAGATAAGCGACCCTAGTGGCCGACACAAACACCGGGCCCATCTAGGAGTGGCACTGCAGTGTCACTCAGGATGTCCCTTCCAAAAAACCCTCCCCAAACAGCACATGACGCAAAGAAAAAAAGAGGCGCAATGAGGTAGCTGTGTGAGTAAGATTAGCGACCGTAGTGGCCGACACAAACACCGGGCCCATCTAGGAGTGGCACTGCAGTGTCACGCAGGATGTCCCTTCCAAAAAACCCTCCCCAAACAGCACATGATGCAAAGAAAAAAAGAGGCGCAATGAGGTAGCTGTGTGAGTAAGATTAGCGACCCTAGTGGCCGACACAAACACCGGGCCCATCTAGGAGTGGCACTGCAGTGTCACGTAGGATGTCCCTTCCAAAAAACCCTCCCCAAACAGCACATGACGCAAAGAAAAAAAGAGGCGCAATGAGGTAGCTGTGTGAGTAAGATTAGCGACCCTAGTGGCCGACACAAACACCGGGCCCATTTAGGAGTGGCACTGCAGTGTCACGCAGGATGTCCCTTCCAAAAAACCCTCCCCAAACAGCACATGACGCAAAGAAAAAAAGAGGCGCAATGAGGTAGCTGTGTGAGTAAGATTAGCGACCCTAGTGGCCGACACAAACACCGGGCCCATCTAGGAGTGGCACTGCAGTGTCACGCAGGATGTCCCTTCCAAAAAACCCTCCCCAAACAGCACATGACGCAAAGAAAAGAAGAGGCGCAATGAGGTAGCTGTGTGAGTAAGATTAGCGACCGTAGTGGCCGACACAAACACCGGGCCCATTTAGGAGTGGCACTGCAGTGTCACGCAGGATGTCCCTTCCAAAAAACCCTCCCCAAACAGCACATGACGCAAAGAAAAAAAGAGGCGCAATGAGGTAGCTGTGTGAGTAAGATTAGCGACCCTAGTGGCCGACACAAACACCGGGCCCATCTAGGAGTGGCACTGCAGTGTCACGCAGGATGGCCCTTCCAAAAAACCCTCCCCAAACAGCACATGACGCAAAGAAAAAAAGAGGCGCAATGAGGTAGCTGACTGTGTGAGTAAGATAAGCGACCCTAGTGGCCGACACAAACACCGGGCCCATTTAGGAGTGGCACTGCAGTGTCACGCAGGATGTCCCTTCCAAAAAACCCTCCCCAAACAGCACATGACGCAAAGAAAAATAAAAGAAAAAAGAGGTGCAAGATGGAATTGTCCTTGGGCCCTCCCACCCACCCTTATGTTGTATAAACAAAACAGGACATGCACACTTTAACCAACCCATCATTTCAGTGACAGGGTCTGCCACACGACTGTGACTGATATGACGGGTTGGTTTGGACCCCCCCCAAAAAAGAAGCAATTAATCTCTCCTTGCACAAACTGGCTCTACAGAGGCAAGATGTCCACCTCATCATCATCCTCCGATATATCACCGTGTACATCCCCCTCCTCACAGATTATCAATTCGTCCCCACTGGAATCCACCATCTCAGCTCTCTGTGTACTTTGTGGAGGCAATTGCTGCTGGTCAATGTCTCCGCGGAGGAATTGATTATAATTCATTTTAATGAACATCATCTTCTCCACATTTTCTGGATGTAACCTCGTACGCCGATTGCTGACAAGGTGAGCGGCGGCACTAAACACTCTTTCGGAGTACACACTTGTGGGAGGGCAACTTAGGTAGAATAAAGCCAGTTTGTGCAAGGGCCTCCAAATTGCCTCTTTTTCCTGCCAGTATAAGTATGGACTGTGTGACGTGCCTACTTGGATGCGGTCACTCATATAATCCTCCACCATTCTTTCAATGGTGAGAGAATCATATGCAGTGACAGTAGACGACATGTCCGTAATCGTTGTCAGGTCCTTCAGTCCGGACCAGATGTCAGCATCAGCAGTCGCTCCAGACTGCCCTGCATCACCGCCAGCGGGTGGGCTCGGAATTCTGAGCCTTTTCCTCGCACCCCCAGTTGCGGGAGAATGTGAAGGAGGAGATGTTGACAGGTCGCGTTCCGCTTGACTTGACAATTTTCTCACCAGCAGGTCTTTCAACCCCAGCAGACTTGTGTCTGCCGGAAAGAGAGATCCAAGGTAGGCTTTAAATCTAGGATCGAGCATGGTGGCCAAAATGTAGTGCTCTGATTTCAACAAATTGACCACCCGTGAATCCTTGTTAAGCGAATTAAGGGCTCCATCCACAAGTCCCACATGCCTAGCGGAATCGCTCCGTGTTAGCTCCTCCTTCAATGTCTCCAGCTTCTTCTGCAAAAGCCTGATGAGGGGAATGACCTGACTCAGGCTGGCAGTGTCTGAACTGACTTCACGTGTGGCAAGTTCAAAGGGCATCAGAACCTTGCACAACGTTGAAATCATTCTCCACTGCGCTTGAGACAGGTGCATTCCACCTCCTATATCGTGCTCAATTGTATAGGCTTGAATGGCCTTTTGCTGCTCCTCCAACCTCTGAAGCATATAGAGGGTTGAATTCCACCTCGTTACCACTTCTTGCTTCAGATGATGGCAGGGCAGGTTCAGTAGTTTTTGGTGGTGCTCCAGTCTTCTGTACGTGGTGCCTGTACGCCGAAAGTGTCCCGCAATTCTTCTGGCCACCGACAGCATCTCTTGCACGCCCCTGTCGTTTTTTAAATAATTCTGCACCACCAAATTCAAGGTATGTGCAAAACATGGGACGTGCTGGAATTTGCCCATATTTAATGCACACACAATATTGCTGGCGTTGTCCGATGCCACAAATCCACAGGAGAGTCCAATTGGGGTAAGCCATTCCGCGATGATCTTCCTCAGTTGCCGTAAGAGGTTTTCAGCTGTGTGCGTATTCTGGAAAGCGGTGATACAAAGCGTAGCCTGCCTAGGAAAGAGTTGGCGTTTGCGAGATGCTGCTACTGGTGCCGCCGCTGCTGTTCTTGCGGCGGGAGTCCATACATCTACCCAGTGGGCTGTCACAGTCATATAGTCCTGACCCTGCCCTGCTCCACTTGTCCACATGTCCGTGGTTAAGTGGACATTGGGTACAGCTGCATTTTTTAGGACACTGGTGACTCTTTTTCTGAGGTCTGTGTACATTTTCGGTATCGCCTGCCTAGAGAAATGGAACCTAGATGGTATTTGGTACCGGGGACACAGTACCTCCAACAAGTCTCTAGTTGGCTCTGCAGTAATGATGGATACCGGAACCACGTTTCTCACCACCCAGGATGCCAAGGCCTCAGTTATCCGCTTTGCAGTAGGATGACTGCTGTGATATTTCATCTTCCTCGCAAAGGACTGTTGGACAGTCAATTGCTTGGTGGAAGTAGTAAAAGTGGTCTTACGACTTCCCCTCTGGGATGACCATCGACTCCCAGCAGCAACAACAGCAGCGCCAGCAGCAGTAGGCGTTACACGCAAGGATGCATCGGAGGAATCCCAGGCAGGAGAGGAATCATCAGAATTGCCAGTGACATGGCCTGCAGGACTATTGGCATTCCTGGGGAAGGAGGAAATTGACACTGAGGGAGTTGGTGGGTGGTTTGCGTGAGCTTGGTTACAAGAGGAAGGGATTTACTGGTCAGTGGACTGCTTCCGCTGTCACCCAAAGTTTTTGAACTTGTCACTGACTTATTATGAATGCGCTGCAGGTGACGTATAAGGGAGGATGTTCCGAGGTGGTTAACGTCCTTACCCCTACTTATTACAGTTTGACAAAGGGAACACACGGCTTGACACCTGTTGTCCGCATTTCTGTTGAAATACCTCCACACCGAAGAGCTGATTTTTTTGGTATTTTCACCAGGCATGTCAACGGCCATATTCCTCCCACGGACAACAGGTGTCTCCCCGGGTGCCTGACTTAAACAAACCACCTCACCATCAGAATCCTCCTGGTCAATTTCCTCCCCAGCGCCAGCAACACCCATATCCTCCTCATCCTGGTGTACTTCAACACTGACATCTTCAATCTGACTATCAGGAACTGGACTGCGGGTGCTCCTTCCAGCACTTGCAGGGGGCGTGCAAATGGTGGAAGGCACATGCTCTTCACGTCCAGTGTTGGGAAGGTCAGGCATCGCAACCGACACAATTGGACTCTCCTTGTGGATTTGGGATTTCGAAGAACGCACAGTTCTTTGCGGTGCTACTGCTTTTGCCAGCTTGAGTCTTTACATTTTTCTAGCGAGAGGCTGAGTGCCTCCATCCTCATGTGAAGCTGAACCACTAGCCATGAACATAGGCCAGGGCCTCAGCCGTTCCTTGCCACTCCGTGTGGTAAATGGCATATTGGCAAGTTTACGCTTCTCCTCCGACAATTTTATTTTAGGTTTTGGAGTCCTTTTTTTACTGATATTTGGTGTTTTGGATTTGACATGCTCTGTACTATGACATTGGGCATCGGCCTTGGCAGACGACGTTGCTGGCATTTCATCGTCTCGGCCATGACTAGTGGCAGCAGCTTCAGCACGAGGTGGAAGTGGATCTTGATCTTTCCCTAATTTTGGAACCTCAACATTTTTGTTCTCCATATTTTAATAGGCACAACTAAAAGGCACCTCAGGTAAACAATGGAGATGGATGGATACTAGTATACAATTATGGACGGACTGCCGAGTGCCGACACAGAGGTAGCTACAGCCGTGGACTACCGTACTGTACTGTGTCTGCTGCTAATATAGACTGGTTGATAAAGAGATGTAGTAGTATGTATGTATAAAGAAGAAAGAAAAAAAAAACACGGGTAGGTGGTATACAATTATGGACGGACTGCCGAGTGCCGACACAGAGGTAGCTACAGCCGTGAACTACCGTACTGTACTGTGTCTGCTGCTAATATAGACTGGTTGATAAAGAGATGTAGTAGTATGTATGTATAAAGAAGAAAGAAAAAAAACCTCGGGTAGGTGGTATACAATTATGGACGGACTGCCGAGTGCCGACACAGAGGTAGCTACAGCCGTGGACTACCGTACTGTACTGTGTCTGCTGCTAATATAGACTGGTTGATAAAGAGATGTAGTAGTATGTATGTATAAAGAAGAAAGAAAAAAAAACCTCGGGTAGGTGGTATACAATTATGGACGGACTGCCGAGTGCCGACACAAAGGTAGCTACAGCCGTGAACTACCGTACTGTACTGTGTCTGCTGCTAATATAGACTGGTTGATAAAGAGATGTAGTAGTATGTATGTATAAAGAAGAAAGAAAAAAAAACCACGGGTAGGTGGTATACAATTATGGACGGACTGCCGAGTGCCGACACAGAGGTAGCTACAGCCGTGGACTACCGTACTGTACTGTGTCTGCTGCTAATATAGACTGGTTGATAAAGAGATGTAGTAGTATGTATGTATAAAGAAGAAAGAAAAAAAAACCACGGGTAGGTGGTATACAATTATGGACGGACTGCCGAGTGCCGACACAGAGGTAGCTACAGCCGTGAACTACCGTACTGTACTGTGTCTGCTGCTAATATAGACTGGTTGATAAAGAGATGTAGTAGTATGTATGTATAAAGAAGAAAGAAAAAAAAACCTCGGGTAGGTGGTATACAATTATGGACGGACTGCCGAGTGCCGACACAAAGGTAGCTACAGCCGTGAACTACCGTACTGTACTGTGTCTGCTGCTAATATAGACTGGTTGATAAAGAGATGTAGTAGTATGTATGTATAAAGAAGAAAGAAAAAAAAACCACGGGTAGGTGGTATACAATTATGGACAGACTGCCGAGTGCCGACACAGAGGTAGCTACAGCCGTGGACTACCGTACTGTACTGTGTCTGCTGCTAATATAGACTGGTTGATAAAGAGATGTAGTAGTATGTATGTATAAAGAAGAAAGAAAAAAAAACCTCGGGTAGGTGGTATACAATTATGGACGGACTGCCGAGTGCCGACACAAAGGTAGCTACAGCCGTGAACTACCGTACTGTACTGTGTCTGCTGCTAATATAGACTGGTTGATAAAGAGATGTAGTAGTATGTATGTATAAAGAAGAAAGAAAAAAAAACCACGGGTAGGTGGTATACAATTATGGACAGACTGCCGAGTGCCGACACAGAGGTAGCTACAGCCGTGGACTACCGTACTGTACTGTGTCTGCTGCTAATATAGACTGGTTGATAAAGAGATGTAGTAGTATGTATGTATAAAGAAGAAAGAAAAAAAAACCACGGGTAGGTGGTATACAATTATGGACGGACTGCCGAGTGCCGACACAGAGGTAGCTACAGCCGTGAACTACCGTACTGTACTGTGTCTGCTGCTAATATAGACTGGTTGATAAAGAGATGTAGTAGTATGTATGTATAAAGAAGAAAGAAAAAAAAACCACGGGTAGGTGGTATACAATTATGGACGGACTGCCGAGTGCCGACACAGAGGTAGCTACAGCCGTGAACTACCGTACTGTACTGTGTCTGCTGCTAATATAGACTGGTTGATAAAGAGATGTAGTAGTATGTATGTATAAAGAAGAAAGAAAAAAAAACCACGGGTAGGTAGTATACAATTATGGACGGACTGCCGAGTGCCGACACAGAGGTAGCTACAGCCGTGGACTACCGTACTGTACTGTGTCTGCTGCTAATATAGACTGGTTGATAAAGAGATGTAGTAGTATGTATGTATAAAGAAGAAAGAAAAAAAAACCTCGGGTAGGTGGTATACAATTATGGACGGACTGCCGAGTGCCGACACAGAGGTAGCTACAGCCGTGAACTACCGTACTGTACTGTGTCTGCTGCTAATATAGACTGGTTGATAAAGAGATGTAGTAGTATGTATGTATAAAGAAGAAAGAAAAAAAAAACACGGGTAGGTGGTATACAATTATGGACGGACTGCCGAGTGCCGACACTGAGGTAGCTACAGCCGTGGACTACCGTACTGTACTGTGTCTGCTGCTAATATAGACTGGTTGATAAAGAGATGTAGTAGTATGTATGTATAAAGAAGAAAGAAAAAAAAACCACGGGTAGGTGGTATACAATTATGGACGGACTGCCGAGTGCCGACACAGAGGTAGCTACAGCCGTGAACTACCGTACTGTACTGTGTCTGCTGCTAATATAGACTGGTTGATAAAGAGATGTAGTAGTATGTATGTATAAAGAAGAAAGAAAAAAAAACCACGGGTAGGTGGTATACAATTATGGACGGACTGCCGAGTGCCGACACAGAGGTAGCTACAGCCGTGGACTACCGTACTGTACTGTGTCTGCTGCTAATATAGACTGGTTGATAAAGAGATGTAGTAGTATGTATGTATAAAGAAGAAAGAAAAAAAAACCACGGGTAGGTGGTATACAATTATGGATGGACTGCCGAGTGCCGACACAGAGGTAGCTACAGCCGTGAACTACCGTACTGTGTCTGCTGCGACTGGATGATAAATAATGATATAAAAAATATATATATATCACTACTGCAGCCGGACAGGTATATATCATATAATGACGGACCTGCTGGACACTGTCTGTCAGCAGAATGAGTTTTTTATAGAATAAAAAAAAAAACACCACACAAGTGAAGTCACACGACGAGTGTTTAACTTTTTCAGGCAATCACAATATAGTATACTACTAACTATACTGGTGGTCAGTGTGGTCAGGTCACTGGTCAGTCACACTGGCAGTGGCACTCCTGCAGCAAAAGTGTGCACTGTTTAATTTTAATATAATATGTACTCCTGGCTCCTGCTATAACCTATAACTGGCACTGCAGTGCTCCCCAGTCTCCCCCACAATTATAAGCTGTGTGAGCTGAGCACAGTCAGATTTATATACATAGATGATGCAGCACACTGGGCTGAGCAGTGCACACAGATATGGTATGTGACTGAGTCACTGTGTGTATCGTTTTTTTCAGGCAGAGAACGGATATATTAAATAAAACTGCACTGTCTGGTGGTCACTGTGGTCAGTCACTAGTAAACTCTGCACTCTCTACACTTCTACAGTACTCCTAAGCTCCAGTAAATCAGGTCAATCTCTCTCTCTCTCTCTCTTCTAATCTAAATGGAGAGGACGCCAGCCACGTCCTCTCCCTATCAATCTCAATGCACGTGTGAAAATGGCGGCGACGCGCGGCTCCTTATATAGAATCCGAGTCTCGCGAGAATCCGACAGCGTCATGATGACGTTCGGGCGCGCTCGGGTTAACCGAGCAAGGCGGGAGGATCCGAGTCTGCTCGGACCCGTGAAAAAAACCATGAAGTTCGGGCGGGTTCGGATTCAGAGAAACCGAACCCGCTCATCTCTATTAAATACCCTTGAGGACGTCCCACAGGATGAAAATCATTGGGTTCTTCAGATTGACGTTCTGTTATACTTTCGAAGTTACAGCAACAAGGGATTTTAACTATAATAGCTGTTAAGGTGTTGAATTTGTTATGTCATTGAACAATTATGAAAAGAATCAATTTGTTCTGAGTCTGTTAATAAATTTTTAAACGACTTTGTTTTATTAATCATTTATACAGTGATTGGTGGTGTTTAATAATATCCCCTTATGTATAGCGCCTTCTGATCTTGTCTTGTATCTGTTATTTATTGGACTTTAGCTAACAGAAAGTCCTTCAAGAGGTGTTGCTTGTGTCATTCTTTAGCGCAATTTGGGAATCTTTCTGTATATATATATATATATATATATATATATATCGAATAGTGGGGGTATGGCGCCACAGGTATGTGTGAGCAGATACTTATTACAATATAATACTTTGGTTAAAGACACTCCTTTTAATAATATAAGGTGTCAGCTAGCCCCTAAGTGCTCAGCAGTGATAAGCTGCCTTTAGAGTTAAAAATGTGGAAAAAAAGGGGGGATATGGGTATCAGCAACTTGCAGTGTCTAATATATTGATATAAATATGAAGAATATAGCGGGATATGGTTTAGAAAAAAAGGTAACAACATATTTATTTATACAATTTGAAACAAAATGTAGGGTTAAAAATAGAAGATAAAAGCTTGGTAATACAAAAAAAAAATATAATAGATTAAAAAAATATAATAGATAAAAAATGTATAATTTAGCTAGAACCCAGAATCACGTAAAATCAGTAAAAACAATATTGTACTGATAAAAGGTATTTTAGGATAAGAGAATAATGCTTATCTTTAAAAACGGAGAGTCAGTAGAGGTACACCCAAACTCTACTGACTCTCCGTTTTTAAAGATAAGCATTATTCTCTTATCCTAAAATACCTTTTATCAGTACAATATTG
This sequence comes from Pseudophryne corroboree, assembly GCF_028390025.1. Lineage (NCBI taxonomy): Eukaryota > Metazoa > Chordata > Amphibia > Anura > Myobatrachidae > Pseudophryne > Pseudophryne corroboree. The sequence continues at coordinate 221,987,980 of NC_086448.1, read as the reverse complement.
TTTTTACTGATTTTATGTGATTCTGGGTTCTAGCTAAATTATACATTTTTTATCTATTATATTTTTTTTTTAGTATTACCAAGCTTTTATCTTCTATTTTTATCCCATCATTTTGTTTCAAATTGTATAAATAAATATATTGTTACCTTTTTTTCTAAACCGTATCCCGCTATATTCTTCATATTTATATCAATATATTAGACACTGCAAGTCGCTGATACCCCTATCCCCTCTTTTTTTCCATATATATATATATATATACGTAGAGAGAATTAGGCAGCACTCCCAGTCTCAGGAAATCAATGTCCGGTGCCCTCACGAACCCGTATAGCAGCGGGTGAAATACAATGTCTTGTCGGCGGCACTCCGGTCAACAAACGGTACAAACACAGGTACGTAGAAACAACGTTTCGAAGTTTTATTTACTTCGTCCTCAGGTTATAACAATATCAAAAAGACACATACCTTATATCCCTTCCCCATGTGCGGTGAGCTCCGGCGTGGACCCGGCGTTCAGACGCCCACAAATGACGTCATCCTGCCGTCCCACCTGCCAGAAAAATCACCTGAAGTTAATACCAATTACAATAGCCCAAAATCAACACCATTGCATGCAAGAAAAACAAAACATTAAAAACAATGACAGAGACACTGATACAGTCAAATAATGCATGATGTATAATGGACATATCATAATGCAAATAAAGCATGTCATCCCCAAGTGTAATTACACAATGCAGCATACTGACACAAATATCACTATAATAAAGCTATAAAAAGCAATGTAGCCCTAATGTTTCATTAAGGCCCCTAGGTGCCATAGTTTGAAGTTCGTAAATCCATTTTGATTCCTTCTGCAATAACAGCTGTGACCTATTGCCACCTCTCACATTTGCTGGTACATGATCGATAATCATGTATTTTAAACATGCCATGCTATGTCGTGCCAAGGCAAAATGCCTTGCCACTGGTTGATCACTGGTACCGTTTACAATGGCCTTTCTGATTGCTAATTTGTGGTTGGCCATGCGTTCCCTCAAAGTGCAGTCGGTTTTGCCGACATAATGTAAGCCACATGGGCAACTGATTAGGTAAATAATAAACTTAGTTGTACATGTCAGTCTAAAATTGATGGTGTATTTCCTCCCACTAAAGGGATGATTGAATGTATTCCCCGTCAACAAAGATCTACACGTGGTACAATTAAGACACCTAAAACAGCCCTTCCGTAAGGACAAAAAAGAATTCTGTTCACTTTGTCTCGATGATAAGCCAGTGACATCAGCTCTAACCACCCAATCACGAATGTTTCTACCCCTGGTATAGGTGGGCATGATCTTAGTTTCAGACAAATTCAAGTCACTATCTGACTGAATCATGGGCCATAAGGATTTTGTTGTTTTAGAAATTACAGCACTCTTAGTGTTGAAGTGGTTGACCCAAGGTAAACGAGGGTTACTAGATTTTTTTTCTTTTTGTGATAGCAATGATTGCCGATTAATACTTAGAGCTTTCTCTTTGGCCTCCAACAATTTATCAAGTGGGTATCCCCTCTGTGTAAATTTAGTAATCATGCCATCAATCTGAGCTGTCGCCTTCTCTTTCTCACTGCAAATCCTCACAGCTCGTAGAAACTGTGAGAATGGTAACCCAATTTTGGATGGAAGAGGATGAAAGCTTGAAAAATGCAATAAGGTGTTACGATCTGTACTCTTTTGGTATAAATCGGTAGTTATTATACCGTTCGTACACTGTACTAATACATCCAGAAAATTCACATTGTCCCTGTTCATAACACAAGTGAATTTAATAGGGTGTCTGGACCGATTATGTGTATTAATGAAATTGCTAAGTTCCTCCTCAGTTTGTGACCAGATAATGAACACATCATCTATATACCGTAGGTATAAGATGATGGCTCCAGCAACAGCACTATTATCAAAAAAGATTTCTTGCTCAGCTGCAAACATATATGAATTTGCATACGACGGGGCCACAGGGGACCCCATCGCACACCCAGATGTCTGGAGGTAAAACTTGCCGTCAAAAATAAAATAATTGTGAGTCAATGTCATTTCCAATAAGTCAACCACAAAATCCACATCTGGCCCAACATAAAGGGGATTACCCTCAATGAGTTGCCGCACTGCCATTAACCCTGCTTCATTGGGAATTACAGTGTAGAGACTCGAGATGTCAATGCTACACAATACACTATTGCAGGGAATTTTACCTAATTTCTGCAACTGATTAATGAAAGAAGTAGTATCCAATAAATATCTATCCTTGTTAACAATGCAAGGTTGCAACAGAGTATCAAGATATGTGGCTACATTCTGAAAAAGCCCCTTACGTGCAGCAATAATGGGGCGCCCAGGAGTTTTACTCCGACAGAACTGCAGGTGTTGCGTAAGGGTCTGTCTTTTGTACCTACGGTGAGATTCAATCCCTTCCAGTGGGAAGTGGAGAGGTATAAACTTAACCGTCAGTTAAAATTACATGAACATTTTAGGGGTGCAAGGAGCACCACAGTTGTTAATGAGGTGGACAGATTACCTCCTAAGTTGTCTAAATTACAAAAATTGTAAGTTTGACCCTGTTTCCAACTATGCGACTATTAAGACCTTTGGTCGTTTATTAAATCATAATGTGTCTGTTGAAAATGTTTCCAATATGCATTCTAAGTGTGACAATAATTTGAGTAAATCTGAATATCAAGCATTGCGTGACTTGGCAGCTTATTCTGATATCACAATACGTCCCGCCGACAAGGGCGGTGGTATTGTGATACAGGATTTGCACAAATACAAAGATGAATTATATCGTCAATTGAGTGACTCCACGGTTTATAAGGTTTTGAAGGGTGACCCTACTGAATCTTTTGCACAAATTCTGTATGGGAAATTACAGGGGGCAGTTGATGCAGGGATCATTTCGAGTAGTTTAATGAAAGCACTGATTGTTGAACATCCTGTGGTCCCTGTTCTATATTCATTGCCCAAGATACATAAAAGCCTTACAGATCCTCCTGGGCGCCCCATTATTGCTGCACGTAAGGGGCTTTTTCAGAATGTAGCCACATATCTTGATACTCTGTTGCAACCTTGCATTGTTAACAAGGATAGATATTTATTGGATACTACTTCTTTCATTAATCAGTTGCAGAAATTAGGTAAAATTCCCTGCAATAGTGTATTGTGTAGCATTGACATCTCGAGTCTCTACACTGTAATTCCCAATGAAGCAGGGTTAATGGCAGTGCGGCAACTCATTGAGGGTAATCCCCTTTATGTTGGGCCAGATGTGGATTTTGTGGTTGACTTATTGGAAATGACATTGACTCACAATTATTTTATTTTTGACGGCAAGTTTTACCTCCAGACATCTGGGTGTGCGATGGGGTCCCCTGTGGCCCCGTCGTATGCAAATTCATATATGTTTGCAGCTGAGCAAGAAATCTTTTTTTATAATAGTGCTGTTGCTGGAGCCATCATCTTATACCTACGGTATATAGATGATGTGTTCATTATCTGGTCACAAACTGAGGAGGAACTTAGCAATTTCATTAATACACATAATCGGTCCAGACACCCTATTAAATTCACTTGTGTTATGAACAGGGACAATGTGAATTTTCTGGATGTATTAGTACAGTGTACGAACGGTATAATAACTACCGATTTATACCAAAAGAGTACAGATCGTAACACCTTATTGCATTTTTCAAGCTTTCATCCTCTTCCATCCAAAATTGGGTTACCATTCTCACAGTTTCTACGAGCTGTGAGGATTTGCAGTGAGAAAGAGAAGGCGACAGCTCAGATTGATGGCATGATTACTAAATTTACACAGAGGGGATACCCACTTGATAAATTGTTGGAGGCCAAAGAGAAAGCTCTAAGTATTAATCGGCAATCATTGCTATCACAAAAAGAAAAAAAATCTAGTAACCCTCGTTTACCTTGGGTCAACCACTTCAACACTAAGAGTGCTGTAATTTCTAAAACAACAAAATCCTTATGGCCCATGATTCAGTCAGATAGTGACTTGAATTTGTCTGAAACTAAGATCATGCCCACCTATACCAGGGGTAGAAACATTCGTGATTGGGTGGTTAGAGCTGATGTCACTGGCTTATCATCGAGACAAAGTGAACAGAATTCTTTTTTGTCCTTACGGAAGGGCTGTTTTAGGTGTCTTAATTGTACCACGTGTAGATCTTTGTTGACGGGGAATACATTCAATCATCCCTTTAGTGGGAGGAAATACACCATCAATTTTAGACTGACATGTACAACTAAGTTTATTATTTACCTAATCAGTTGCCCATGTGGCTTACATTATGTCAGCAAAACCGACTGCACTTTGAGGGAACGCATGGCCAAACACAAATTAGCAATCAGAAAGGCCATTGTAAACGGTACCAGTGATCAACCAGTGGCAAGGCATTTTGCCTTGGCACGACATAGCATGGCATGTTTAAAATACATGATTATCGATCATGTACCAGCAAATGTGAGAGGTGGCAATAGGTCACAGCTGTTATTGCAGAAGGAATCCAAATGGATTTACGAACTTCAAACTATGGCACCTAGGAGCCTTAATGAAACATTAGGGCTACATTGCTTTTTATAGCTTTATTATAGTGATGTTTGTGTCAGTATGCTGCATTGTGTAATTACACTTGGGGATGACATGCTTTATTTGCATTATGATATGTCCATTATACATCATGCATTATTTGACTGTATCAGTGTCTCTGTCATTGTTTTTAATGTTTTGTTTTTCTTGCATGCAATGGTGTTGATTTTGGGCTATTGTAATTGGTATTAACTTCAGGTGATTTTTCTGGCAGGTGGGACGGCAGGATGACGTCATTTGTGGGCGTCTGAACGCCGGGTCCACGCCGGAGCTCACCGCACATGGGGAAGGGATATAAGGTATGTGTCTTTTTGATATTGTTATAACCTGAGGACGAAGTAAATAAAACTTCGAAACGTTGTTTCTACGTACCTGTGTTTGTACCGTTTGTTGACCGGAGTGCCGCCGACAAGACATTGTATATATATATACGTATACAGGGGTTAAAGTGGGGGGGAATGAGGTGGAACTGAGTTCCACCACCTGTAATGGTAGGGGGAACTAGTTCCACCAACTCCATTGCCCTGCATAGTAATTCCAACAGAAAACCCTGCCCCATCACCTACATCAATAAATGATGCAGGCGGCGTTAGTGGTACTGATGGGCTGCAGCCACCTCCTTCCTCAGGTCCTGGTGGCTCCATGGTCTTCCTTAATTTACAGCTCACCCCTCCTGGTACTCACACACACTGTGTCTGTTGAACAGCATTCATCCCCTCATCTGGTCCATGTGGCTTCATTTTCCAGCACAATGTATGTTATGTCATGATGCCACCACTGCTGAAGTGAAGAGTAGCAGGCTCTGCGCATCTTGAAGACAAGATGAGAGGGGGCCGGAGAAAAAAGAGAGGGGGGGAAGCTGCTGGAGTGACAGAGGCAGAGATGTGTATAAGGGGCACTACTGTGGGCAATATGTGTATAAGTGGCACTACTGTGGTCTTTATGTGTTAGGAGCACTACTATTGTGGGCATTATGTGTAAGGGGCACTAAAACTGTGGGCATTATTGTGTAAAGGGCACACATACAGTGGGAATTGTGTATAAGGGGCACTACTGTGTGGCATAACATGTATAGAGGGTACCATTGTGTAGTGCAATGTGAATAAAGGGCACTACTTAGTGACGTAACCTGAATATGGGGCATTACTATGTGGTGTAATATGAATCAGGGGCACTACATGCGGTGTAATGTGGATAAGATTGTGCCACTGTGTGGTGTAATTGGAATTGGGGTTACTATTATGTGACAATGCTGCTTCTTTGTGATATTAATGTCCCTTCATAAAGTATGTGAAGTAGGGCGCTACTGTAATTTACAGTTTTGCAGGGGGGTGCCAAAAACACTAGCACTGTCTCTGGCTCCACTTAATGTAGGGGTGGGGCGGGGGTCAGGTATCTGGGTAAATGAGTTCCAACACCTTCCCAGGACTACTTTAAGCCCTGTAAGTATATATACAAAACACAAGATCCGGCACTACTTACAACCCGCTGTGCAACTTGCCAGGTGCCCTCCGTATTGACCGTCTGAGCGAACAGCCACTTACAAACATACACAGATCAGCGGCACTCCGGACAGAGAAAAAAAAAGACTAGAATGCCATCTTCAATTTATCGTTGATAAATTGAAGATGATATTCTAGTCTTTTTTTTCTTTGTCCGGAGTGCCGCCGATCTGTGTATGTTTATACGTATATATGTGTGTGTGTGTGTATATATATATATATATATATATACACACACACACACACACACACACACACAGTATATATATATATATATATATATATATATACAGTGGGGATTGAAAGTTTGGGCACCCCAGGCAAAAATTAATCTCCAAAAAAATCTCCAAAAGGCATCAAATTACAGATTAGACATTCTTATAACATGTCAAAAAAAGTTTGATTTTATTTTCATCATTTACACTTTCAAAAGAACAGAAAACAAAAAATGGCCTCTGCAAAAGTTTGGGCACCCTGCAGAGTTAATACCTTGTACTGCCCCCTTTGGACAGCTGAGACCTGGCAGTGTCATGGATTGTTCTCAATCATCATCTGGAAAGACCAGGTGATGTCAATCTCAAAGGTTTTAAAAGCCCAGACTCATCTGACCTTGCTCCAACAATCAGCACCATGGGTTCCTCTAAGCAGTTGTGTAGAACACTGAAACTGAGAATAGTTGATGCTCACAAAGCAGGAGAAGGCTATAAGAAGATAGCAAAGCGTTATCAGATGCCCATATCCTCTGTTCAGAATGTAATTAAGAAATGGCAGTCATCAGGAACAGTGGAAGTTAAAGCAAGATCTGGAAGACCAAGAAAAATATCAGACAGAACAGCTCGCAGGACTGTGACAAAAGCAAGTCAAAATCCACGTTTGACTGCACGATCCCTCCAGGAAGATCTGGCAGACACTGGAGTTGTGGTACACTATTCCACTACAAAGAGATACTTGTACAAATATGGTCTTTATGGAAGAGTCATCAGAAGAAAACCTCTTCTACGTCCTCACCACAAAATCAGCATTTGAAGTTTGCAAATGAACATATAGACAAGCCTGATGCATTTTGGAATAAAGTTCTGTGGACCGATGAGGTTAAAATAGAACTTTTTGGCCGGAATGAGCAAAGGTACGTTTGGAGAAGAAAAGGCACAGAATTTAATTAAAAGAACCTCTGTCCAACTGTTAAGCATGGGGGTGGATCAATCATGCTTTGGGGTTGTATTGCAGCCAGTGGCACAGGGAACATTTCACGAGTGGAAGGAAAAATTGATTCAATAAGATTCCAGCAAATTTTGGACGCTAACTTGATGACATCTGTGAAAAAGCTGAAGTTAAAGAGAGGCTGGCTTCTACAAATGGATAATGATCCTAAACACACCTCAAAATCCACGGTGGATTACATCAAGAGGCATAAACTGAAGATTTTGCCATGGCCTTCACAATCTCCTGACCTCAACATAAGGACAGCCCAGGAATCTCAAAGAACTGGAAGACTTTTGTAAGGAAGAATGGGCGACTTGAAAGACTTTTGGCTGGCTACAAAAAGCGTTTACAAGCTGTGATACTTGCCAAAGGGGGCAGTACAAGGTATTAACTCTGCAGGGTGCCCAAACTTTTGCAGACGCCATTTTTTGTTTTCTGTTCTTTTGAAAGTGTAAATGATGAAAATAAAATCAAACTTTTGTTGACATGTTATAAGAATGTCTAATCTGTAATTTGATGCCTTTTGGAGATTTTTCCATCTTTCCTTGCCTTCTTTTTGCACATTAAAATGAATTTTTGCCTGGGGTGCCCAAACTCTCAATCCCCACTGTGTATATATATATATATATATATATATATATATATATGTGGACAAAGGATGAGGTGGTAAAGAGCGACCAACGGTGCCAAATGATACTTAAAAGCAGAATGGTATTAAAAAAGAGTATACAAATTTATTTGCAATGAAACGCACTACACAAAAATGGTTGTAAAATCACACAAGCTCATATAAGGGATATATATATGACCCAAAAGTACAAAGTTTAAAAAATAAAAAATTTTAAAAATTAAAAATTAAAACAGAGCATAGTACCATAAAACTTAAAAACTTTTGGAGTATCACTTTAGTATATCGGATAAAAAAATATACTAAAAAAAGTTTCTAAAAGCCATAAAAGAATATAAGGCATTCATAAGGATATAGAAGAGGAATCAAAAATAGCTTAACTTATTGATGAGGTTTGGTCTACGTGCAGCCACATGATTGCCCGTGACAGTTTCTGTCACCCGTATACGGGTGAGAAATTCAGTATACGCCATTGAGTAACTTGCACAACGAAGTTCGTTGTGTATTTGCTTAGTTGTCCATGCGGACTACACTATATGGGAAAGATGGAGTGTGCCTTCAAAGAACGTATGGCAGCCTGCAGATCCTCTATCATAGCCGCTCTAAACTCTGGTAAGAGTGATCAGCCTGTTGCTCGCCACTTCGTAGAAGCCCATCATTTGCTGGCGACTCTACACCATCGCACTATTGACCATGTTCCACAACTTAAGAGAGGGGGTGATCGGGGCTTTATGTTATTGAGAGCAGAGTCTAAGTGGATTTTTCTTTTGGACACCCTGGTACCACGCAGACTCAATGAACAATTGGGCCTTGCTTGCTATTTATAGCTCATTATTGTAGTGATACAGGGTATAGATATTATTGAAGTTAGCATGGCATTTTTACCAGTTTACTGAACTGACATTATTTCTGTATTTCTATTAATGTGCATTTATGCTATATGTGCTAATGATTTTACAGCCTTTATGAGATATGGTCTATTGTGCGGCCCTACAGGGATATGGGTAATAGTTTGTATTTGATATCTGCCTTTACATTGCAGTACTTGATATTTAGTGCAATTTTATTGAAGATGTTATGAATCATTTCCCAGCTGGGCCTCCGGTATGACTATTCTGTTGATCAATGTAAGTATATCAATGTAAGTTTATTTGTAACAACTTCAATTTGCAGCTTTCCATCGCTCTTTGGTGATTTGATATATCACGTGTTTGGTGTTATTGCTGTTGCTCCAGTCTGTTATCATGATGCTGCTGCCGACGCCCAAAGATGACGTCACTGGCGTGGCCGAGCGGGACGCAGTGAGTGGCTGGTGCCATGACGGGACAGCTGAGGGTACTTAGGTAAGATACTATGTATGTATGTATGTATGTATGTATGTATGTTTGTCCTGATGAAAGTGTTGTAACAAATAACATTGAAACGTTGATGCTGCAGATCAGACTGCTGTCTTTACTTCTACTACCGTGAGTGCCGCCGACTGCTGTGTATTTATATATATAGATATATATATATATATACACATACAGTATATCTATATAAATGCACTCGCTTCATGGAAAAAGCACAAAGACCAATATTCACGTTTAGCAGGATGTTTATTACAAAAACATCAGTTCACATGTCAAACAGTATCCATGATGCAGCGGCAACACACGACTCCCATTTCAACCACCTTCTAGTAGTTTATAAATATTTATATATACAACACAAAACTCCCTTTCTGCGCTAATTGAACTCAGAGTACTAGGGTAGGGATCTTTTTCAATAATTTGAACCGGCTGCCTTATTCCACTAGGTCCCCTGTTAGGAGAGACCAAAACAATAGATATACAGCAATAGTGAAATTGGCACCTTGGGGCAGTTCTAACACCCCTAATTATACAATAGAGTGACACAATGTCCAAATATAATCTTATTTAAAAAAGCAATCAGTAGGTTCCAATATAGTCTGACTTGAGATACTAGGACACACAGCACAGGGTATTTGTGGTACAGTACCATAAAGTCCATCTATTGAATCTGACTCCCTGAGTATCACATGCCGATTTTTTAAATTTATCCGGTTGGAAATTATAGGAATCATCTGTCGATTCTGATTCCATAAATATCACACGCTTATCTTCCAGGACTGGCCAGGCATTTTCGGCTATGAGTTCATTTTGGGTGATTCATTTTTAATTGATGTAACCACTCAAAGGGTGGGGTGCACATAACACAGCACTCGCCATCCCAAAAGAGGGGTACACAGCTGCACTTACCACTCACAGGGTGGGGTGCATGTAGCCCATGACCACATCGCTCTAATACATACAAATGTGCACCCCACCCTTTGATTGGTTAGTGCATTGCTGTACCCCGCTTCTGGGGTGGCGAGTGCTGTGGTTTTCTTTTTGCGTATATGATGGGGTTAATCTATGGTTAACTCTTATTAACCGTGGCCACTAGCTTTCTCATGCACCCATGTGTGGACTCTTATTATCCTGAACCTGTCTCAGCTGTTCCTAAGCAATCTATCTAAGCCAATGTAAGGTGACTAGTGTACCTTTAAAAGCCATAAAGTCTGTGGCAGGTGCACCTTAAATCTAGCAGGCAGATGATGTGTGTAACAGCAGTGAAGTAGTCAGGTTTTAAGACTCTGTGATAGTGTAGGACCTGCTTGAAGGTGGGGTACCTTGGCGAGCGGTTTGCAGGCTTCCGTGCAATGGCCATTCCACTAACTAAACCTCCATCATTTATTTATTGAATTGTTGAGGATAAGTGAGCTTACATTGGTGAGTGCTGGGTTTTCTGTTTATGTATATATATATATATATATATATATATATATTTATTTATATTTATAAACTACTAAAAGGTGGTTGAACCGGCTGTCGGGCACTGCCGCTGCTACATTGATAATGTTTGAAATGTGAAATGTCAAGGCACAGAACTGTATATAAGCAGCACTGCACACTGAAGAAGTGAGCATGTTCACTTCCTTCACAAACTCATTATGGGGCTCAGCAGAGGCCACTGGAGAGACGTGATCTTCTATGATTACAAGAGTGGTGTCTGTGACAGCAGGAATATTTTTACTGACTGTGAGCTGCTTTTGGGGAAGAAGCAGCATCCCAAACCACTGTGTTTGAGTGGCTTGCAGAATTTTGGCATAGGTGATGGTCCCTGGAAGATGAGGATTGCTGTGGCCAACTTGTCTCTACTATTACCAAGGACAAGGTTGCTGCCGGGTGGGTCATAGTTGAGATAGATGCCAGGGTGATCGTGGCCCAGTTAGAGGAGATAGATATCTAATCATCATCCATCCACTTGATACTCAATGAAAAGCTTGGCCTGAGCAAGGTTTCTGCATGCTAGGTGAGGCTTGGATGACTTTGGTGTCACAACATGCTGGCCAGGTTTGATTGCAGTTGCTCAAACTCTGCCTGGGATGTTATCAGCTGGTTCTACAGTTTCAACACTGAGATAAACAACATTTGGCCTAGTGGACCACTGTTTGAGGTTCACAGTCACAGAAGTTTCGAAGCGAGTGCAGTATGGCCAAGCAGATGGTTGCCATTATCTTGTGGCCAAGACTGGTCATCTTACTACAGTACCACTCATACAGCAGAGCACCATCACTGGTACGCCAACCTGCCACAAGTGCTGGAAGCCATCTCCAGGCTTTGTCCAAGAACTCGCACTTGTGGTGCCCTTCTCCATGATGACAATGCACTTGCTCACAAGTCCAGGAAAGTAGTGGATATTCTAGCCAATAAACGCATCCAGGAGTTTGGTCATGCATCATACTGTCCAGACCTGGCCCTCTGTGATTTCTTTGTGTTCCCACAAATCAAGCGCAAAATGCATAGGATTAATTTTGAGTCACTGGAAGCTGCAGTGGAGACCTTCACCCATCATGTAGAAGATATACCTGTGTCTTGTTTGTGTTTATCTGTATACATGAGCTGGACTACTTGGCTGGATTGGAGTTTGAGATATGCTGTGGAAAACTGTATGGTCTAATATAGTTTTTGCTCATGGACTAGAAAATAATTAGGGTAGTCTGTTTGTAACTGGCAGAATGAAGAGGAGTTGCTGGCAATCATAGGCACTGGAGGTGTAGCCAAAGTCCAAAAAAGAATTCTAGACATAAACTAAAACATACAGCTGGAGATCTTATGTAGACCCCAAATGTAGGATTCACCGGAATGGGGCAAAAATACAGGAGCCACCAGTATTGAACTGGAATGCATGTGCCACCAGAATTCAAAAGCCACTAGAATGGAACCAGAATATAGGAGACACCAGAATGGAACCGGAATACAGGAGCCAGTAGTGCAGCAAGGTTGTAATGCACTTTAAGTTTCTAGGCAAAGTAGTCTGCATGAACTCATTGGTAGCATCTTAGCAGGGCTAAAGATAACATTGCAATGGCCCTTTCTGTCTCTCAATGAAGTCCCTTTATAACCCTGGCTGATCAGGGTTTGCCTATGGGTGTCATGTGACTGCAGACAGGACTCCAGTAGGTGCTTGGACAGTCATCTGACATAGCTCAACATGTCGGCGCCCAGCAGGTAGAGATGGCAGGAAAACTCATGAGGTACCCATAGAGGAAATTATGGTACACCTTGGGCAGCAGCAGGCTCTAAGAGACTGAGGACCTGATTCAGTATGAAGCTCATCTATGATGTGCTTGCATGCTGAAGCCCTTCTGCAGTGTGCGCATGTGCAGAAGCCACACTGTGCGTGCACACACAGTGAGATGCAACAGCATCTCACATATGCAAACACCTCTGACTGATTGTCAGGCAGAGGCATTTGCGGGGCGGAAGGGGGTGTTAATGCAGCATTTACAGGTCAGCATTGCAGCATTGGGGGGGGGGGTTGCAGTCTGGGCAATGCAGGCGTGTCCGGACCATTTGCAGATGGGGCAGCAGTGGCTGCGTGACGTCACACTCAGCTGCTGCGACCTGAAACATGACATGAAGCCGGCTGCCTATGCAGCTAGGTTGCGCAGGCAGAGGGCTACCTTTTACATGCAAGCACCTCTCTGCTGAACTAAGCATTCGCATATTAGTGGGGAGGTAGGGCCCGGCATGCGGGGTGGACTTGCCCTGTGCTGGGTATGCCCCCCGCATGCTAGTGTAAAAGGGTTTAAGTTGTACGATTTTTTGCACAACTACAACCCATGCTGAAATAGGCCCAGAGAGCAAATGCAGCTACATGATATCTGCAGTTCATGTTCAAACATTACTAATAGAAGTGGTAACACTGCTGCAATCAAGAATCTGCAAACACACACAGAAGAACTCTCAGGTGCATAATAAGGAAATTCAGCAGTTAGTACATACTTGCCTACCTGACCCTCTCCATGTGGGAGAAAATGCTCTGTTCCTGGACTTTCCTGGTAATGTTTGATTGCCATCACCTGTGGTGAAACACCTTTCTTATCAATTAACTAGCTCACCACAGGTGATGGCAATCATAATTACCAGGAAAGTCCAGGAACAGAGCATTTTCTCCCTCATGGAGAGGGTCAGGTAGGCAAGTATGAGTTAGTAACAGAGTTTCCTGCTCAAAGATGTTGCTGCTTGTATGCTTAGACGCCGGCAATTGCAGCACTATTATATACATCCAGCTCCAAGGTGCATATCAGCTACTAATGATACTATTTGGACACAAACAGCTGCTGTGAACATCATTGTTACAAATTAACTAAAATACATTATTTTCGTACTTTGGAGGAGGATAAAGTCTGGGAGTTTGCCAATAGTTACTATTTCCAAAGTATTTTATACTATCATAGGATTGAAATTACTTGTTTTAATGTATGCATATGAAGGAAAGAACAAATAATTGATATTATCACTCTCCTTGGAATTTTACTATTTTATTGTTGCTTATTGATGTATACTTTTGATGCATATTTCTGATTGTGATTGCACAATAAATGTGATATTATATAAACACAGGCCTTCCTAATGTTAATTCTTAATACTTATTCATTTCTGAGGACCAATGGTTATACAAAAAATCTCATATATATATGATGTGATGTAAGTAACAAGCATCCACAAGCGCAGTAATCATCTATTTATTGTCTTTTATGTCAGCCTAACAGGGGTCCTAACTAGTGATGAGCGGGTTCGGTTCCTCGGAAACCGAACCCACCCGAACTTCACCCATTTTACACGGGTCCGAGGCATACTCGGATTCTCCCGTATGGCTCGGTTAATCCGAGCGCGCCCAAACGTCATCATCCCGCTGTCGGATTCTCGCGAGATTCGGATTCTATATAAGCAGCCGCGCGTCGCCGCCATTTTCACTCGTGCATTGGAAATGTTAGGGAGAGGACGTGGCTGGCGTCCTCTCCGTTTATTAATCTTGAATTCTTGATGCAAAAATATTTGTGCTTATTGCTTAATTGTGGGGACTGGGGAGCAGCTGTATTATATAGGAGGAGTACAGTGCAGAGTTTTGCTGACCAGTGACCACCAGTATACGGTGTCTGCCTGAAAAACACTCCATATCTGTGCTCAGTGTGCTGCATATATCTGTGCTCACACTGCTTAATTGTGGGGACTGGGAGCAGCTGTATTATATAGGAGGAGTACAGTGCAGAGTTTTGCTGACAGTGACCACCAGTATACGTTGTCTGCCTGAAAAACACTCCATATCTGTGCTCAGTGTGCTGCATATATCTGTGCTCACACTGCTTAATTGTGGGGACTGGGGATCAGCAGTATTATATAGGAGGAGTACAGTGCAGAGTTTTGTTGACCAGTGACCACCAGTATACGTTGTCTGCCTGAAAAACACTCCATATCTGTGCTCAGTGTGCTGCATATATCTGTGCTCACACTGCTTAATTGTGGGGACTGGGGAGCAGCAGTATTATATAGGAGGAGTACAGTGCAGAGTTTTGCTGACCAGTGACCACCAGTATACGTTGTCTGCCTGAAAAACACTCCATATCTGTGCTCAGTGTGCTGCATATATCTGTGCTCACACTGCTTTATTGTGGGGACTGGGGACCACCAGTATATTATATAGGAGGAGTACAGTGCAGAGTTTTGCTGACCAGTGACCACCAGTATATATAGCAGTACGGTACAGAAGGCCACTGCTCTACCTACCTCTGTGTCGTCAAGTATACTATCCATATAGATTCTATACCTGTGGTGCATTTTAGTTTTGCAGTTTGCTGACAGTGACCACCAGTATATATAGCAGTACGGTACGGAAGGCCACTGCTCTACCTACCTCTGTGTCATCAAGTATACTATCCATCCATACCTGTGGTGCATTTCAGTTGTGCGCAGTATATATAGTAGTAGGCCATTGCTATTGATACTGGCATATAATTCCACACATTAAAAAAATGGAGAACAAAAATGTGGAGGTTAAAATAGGGAAAGATCAAGATCCACTTCCACCTCGTGCTGAAGCTGCTGCCACTAGTCATGGCCGAGACGATGAAATGCCATCAACGTCGTCTGCCAAGGTCGATGCCCAATGTCATAGTAGAGAGCATGTAAAATCCAAAAAACAAAAGTTCAGTAAAATTACCCAAAAATCAAAATTGAAAGCGTCTGATGAGAAGCGTAAACTTGCCAATATGCCATTTACGACACGGAGTGGCAAGGAACGGCTGAGGCCCTGGCCTATGTTCATGGCTAGTGGTTCAGCTTCACATGAGGATGGAAGCACTCATCCTCTCGCTAGAAAACTGCAGTGCCACTCCTATATGGGCCAGGTGTTTGTGTCGGCCACTTGGATCGCTTAGCTTAGTCACACAGCTACCTCATTACACCTCTTTTTTTCTATGCATCATGTGCTGTTTGGGGACTATTTTTTTGAAGTGCCATCCTGCCTGACACTGCAGTGCCACTCCTAGATGGGCCAGGTGTTTGTGTCGGCCACTTGTGTCGCTTAGCTTAGCCATCCAGTGACCTTGGTGCACCTCTTTTTTTCTTTGCATCATGTGCTGTTTGGGGACAATTTTTTTGAAGTGCCATCCTGCCTGACACTACAGTGCCACTCCTAGATGGGCCAGGTGTTTGTGTCGGCCACTTGTGTCGCTTAGCTTAGTCACACAGCGACCTTGGTACGCCTCTTTTTTTTCTTTGCATCATGTCCTGTTTGGGGACAATTTTTTTGAAGTGCCATCCTGTCTGACACTGCAGTGCCACTCCTAGATGGGCCAGGTGTTTGTGTCGGCCACTTGTGTCGCTTAGCTTAGTCACACAGCGACCTTGGTGCGCCTCTTTTTTTCTTTGCATCATGTGCTGTTTGGGGACTATTTTTTTGAAGTGCCATCCTGCCTGACACTGCAGTGCCACTCCTAGATGGGCCAGGTGTTTGTGTCGGCCACTTGTGTCGCTTAGCTTAGCCATCCAGCGACCTCGGTGCAAATTTTAGGGCTAAAAATAATATTGTGAGGTGTGAGGTGTTCAGAATAGACTGAAAATTAGTGTAAATTATGGTTATTGAGGTTAATAATACTATGGGATCAAAATGACCCCCAAATTCTATGATTTAAGCTGTTTTTGAGTTTTTTTTGTAAAAAAAAACACCCGAATCCAAAACACACCCAAATCCGACAAAAAAATTTCAGGGAGGTTTTGCCAAAACGCGTCCGAATCCAAAACACGGCAGCGGAACCGAATCCAAAACCAAAACACAAAATCCGAAAAATTTCCGGTGCACATCACTAGTCCTAACCAAACCCTTATTATGAGCAGCTGAGGTGGATTAATGCACTCTAAGAGTGTGAATATCTATTTCCATCTATATTTGTAGAATTATTTTATCACAGCGCCAGTAGTGTCAGTATTGGGGCTGCCTTTTCTGAAATGTATAGTGCTTGTATGCTTAGCAGACTTCTCAGGCAATAAACTTGGCATAACAGGATATACTGACCTGTATGATGGTGGCAGAGGTAAGTTACAAAACAAACTAGTAAAACATGATAGAATTAAATCAGGTTTGAGACTATCTGCTTCGGACTTGTCCACCTGCTTCAATAAGTAGTTTAAGCGCATGCAATTTTACTTAGACTCCTCCAGCAACTACTTTGAAAAAAATGTAATGTTCATATATATATATATATATATATATATACACACATACATACATACACTAGCTGAAGTACCCATCATCACTCAGGTTTCAATTTTCCAGTTATTGATCAGTAGCTATGTAGCTCTTTCAACACACTCATGAGGTGGCTGACCAGTGCTGTTTTGTTTTTGGGGTGTTGCCAGTTGCCCTGATCCCCAGATTTTCTTTCTGTTCAGTTTTATAATCACTTTTCCATTGTGAGATGGATCTAAATTTTTCCTTCCATTATCAGTGTTGCTATTCCAAGGCTTTTAGGTACACAACATTTTTTGTCTTCCCACTTCCATTTCTGTCAGTTGTTTTAGTTCATTAATTTATGGTTATTTCATTCAGTTATTTCAGTAAATTGAATTATGGTTATTTCTGTCAGGTATTACACTTGAATAAAGTTTTCATCCAAATCCATCCAGTAGAAGGCCCACAACAGGTTCCCTGTGTCCAAGTTCTGCCCAGCGTACACCAATGGGTGGTCCGATTGGGACCCCAAACCGCAATGTTACCACTTTATGAAGTTTTCCTCAAAATCTATCCAGTGGAAAGCCCAGTGTACCCCAACCAGAGATCCGACCAGGACTTCAACCCCATAGTATGTCTTCAGGGATCCAAAGTTACCACTCTGAAGTTTTCTTCCAATTTCGTCCACTGGCAGGCCCAGAACAGGCTCCCTGGATTAAAGCTGTGTCCGGCGCATTTTGCCATGAGGTTCGGCCGACCCAAAACCCCTAGTATGTCTTTTGGGATCTAATGTAATACCGAGTACATTTCGCTGTGAGGTCCGACCATGACCCCAATCCCATAAAACCTGGACAGGATACACAAACACAAACTCCAATAAAAAAATAAATTCTGATCATCCATAAGAAAGAAAATATAATCAGCATCTATAAAAATAGACCCACATTAAAGGGTAGTAATTCATCTTTTTTCTTTCAACCTAAAAAAATTTGTCATTTGCACATTTTCCTTGAAGGGTACTGTTTTATTTTCGAAAAGTTAATATATAAATATATTGTTTAATTAATAGTACAACACTAGCAATGAGCATTGCAATACTGTAGAAATGTGTTCAGGATATGACCGTAAAAGCCCATTATTAACCTGTGTGTGTTTATTTTAGACTGCCTTGAGAAGCTCTAGTCGTACAAGTCACATCTGTCATTTAGGATGGCTGCATAGGACATTGAATTTATCTCCAAGTGCATGATAGACCCTTGTGTGGCCTGCTTCAATCAAATAGGAAATAAGCCAAAACACAATTTTATTAAAGTGGAAAAACTAAAAAGTAGAGCAGAACTTATGTTTCATTAAGAAAAAACAAAACTGATGAATTTTTGTCAACATTAAAATCCCCAGCATTTGATTCTCTACTGCAAACAAGCTTTTGTAAAAACAGTAACAAAAGCAGGAATGTGCTTAATAAGAATGCCCTAAAATATTTCAAGAATTATGTAAAGTAATATTAATTTGTTACTATTATTAACTATAGTTTTTTTTTTAATGTATTTTACATACCTGCAGTACATTTTTGGGCTTTAGGCAGATTTGCTCCACTGATTGTTGAAAAGATAATATTGTCAAAAGTTAGATTTTTTCATAATTATCAGAATTTATGTAATTCCTGAAAGATAGCATGCCTTGAAAGGCTGTGTTTGCTCTAGGAATAATTTCCTGGAAAAGAGGAACTCGTACAATACAAATATTGTACTTTTCAAGCTTTGACTTATTTGTAGAGTGAGTATGGATAAGAAAACTTTGCAATCCACATGTGAACAGGGATATATAAATATTTAAGGGTTATGCATGCCTGGAATGGTTTTCTGGGATGCAAGAAGTCACTGACTGTTACTAAACAAAGTATATCTTACACACAAGTTAAAGAAAATGAATCTACAGGTTTAGTATCCCTTATCCAAAATTCAAAATCACACATTTTTTGTTCCCCTACTGAGATAATGACACAAATTATATATATATATATATATATATATATATACACACACACACACACACACACACACACACACACACACACACACACACACACTATATAATACATATGTCATTATCTCAGTAGGGGACCAAAAATGTGGGATTTTGAATTTTGGGTAAGGGATACTCAACCTGTATTACTATAATACGTATAATATTTATTAGGCAGGAAAGATTTAGAGGCTTAGAGAAAGATGCTTATATTTACTAAAGACTGTCTTTTTGGATCTCACATCTTTTGCAACCCACACTGGCTGGCCATTCTTTTACATACAGTAGTGTACCAGCTATGTTGTGTTTGTGATTTACTAAGCAGTACACCCAGTCCATGAAATCACAAGTCTCACAGAGGGAGACTCATAATTTGAAAAGCCACACTTGTATATTTGTGTAAAAAGTAGCATTATATCTGAGTAAAAATTTGCATCCACAGTTTTTTTTCTACTTTTCCCAAAAATAAGTTCTGTCACACTTTGTATACAGACTCAGACATGCACACAGATATACAGTCAAAGTAAAAAAAAAATGTAGGTGCTACTTTTTACACAAATATACAAGTGTAAATTTAAGTCAGTATTTATATGTAAGCACCAGCAGTTAAGTCATACAGCCTTACAATGATCATTAAATAGTGAAATGTGCCATGTGAATGCAATGATTACAAACTCCTCCCAATATATTCCCATTAAAAACCATAGCAATAAATTATGTTACACAAACAAGCATAACATAGCAACATGACAGACAACTGGAGCTTAACACAGAAGAAAAAAAATAACTATTCAATTTACCTATGCAATATAAACACTGCTATGAAATATAATCCTATTTCACTTACATCCAATGGGAGTAGTATCATTGCTTGTCACTATTGCAGTTTGCTCTGGAATTTTGGGACAGATGTAATAAGCCTGGAGAAGGCATAAAGAAGTTATAGACCAGTGATAAGTGCAAGGTGATAAGGCCCCAGCCAATCAGCTCATAACTGTTAAATTACATATTGGAGCGGATTGGCTGGTGCCTTAACAGTTATGAGCTGATTGGCTGGGGCCTTATCACCTTGCACTTATCACCACTTTATCATTTCTTTAGGCCTTCTCCACGCTTAATACATCTGCCCCTTTGTCTCTTAAGTTCATAGCATTTGTACACATAGCTTTAAGAATTTTGTTTGTGCATCTGTTATTCCTAGCAATTATTATTATTATTATCCTTTATTTATATGGCGCCACAAGGGTTCCGCGGCACCCAGTTACAGAGTACATAAATAATCAAACAGGAAAACAGCAACTTACAGTTGATGACAGTATAGGACAAGTACAGGGTAAATAAACATAGTTACATCAGCAGATGACACTGGAATAAGTATCAGGTGGCAGAAGACTGCTGGAGTTGATGCAGTTGAAGATTATTAAAGTAAGAAAGGATAAGCACATGAGGGAAGAGGTCCCTGCTCGTGAGAGCTTACATTCTAAAGGGGAGGGGTAGACAGACAGGGGTGACACAGATGGGGTACATGGAGAGCAATGTTCAGACAGTGCAAAAAGAATATTTCAAATCTGAAATGAACTGGTTGGTGATGTTTTTTTATTACTGTTCAGAAATTACACTCTATCCTTTACAACATAGCTGCACCACATCAAATCTAAAGATATAGTAAGTCTGATTAAAACAGGCTACACCGGACCACAAATGGGGAAATGATCAATGGAGATCATTAGCTCTGTATTTCCATAAACACCAGGCAGCATGCAACAATAAACTCCTGTATGATTCATACAGCCATACCAATTACAGGTTGAGTATCCCACATCCAAATATCCGAAATACGGAATATTCCGAAATACGGACTTTTTGGAGTGAGAGTGAGATAGTGAAACTTTTGTTTTTTGATGGCTCAATGTACACAAACCTTGTTTAATACACAAAGTTATTAAAAATATTGTATTAAATGACCTTCAGGCTGTGTGTATAAGGTGTATAAGAAACATAAATGAATTGTGTGAATGTACACACACTTTGTTTAATGCACAAAGTTATAAAAAATATTGGCTACAATGACATTCAGGCTGTGTGTATAAGGTGTATATGAAACATAAATACATTCTGTGCTTAGACTTGGGTCCCATCACCATGATATCTCATTATGGTATGCAATTATTCCAAAATACGGAAAAATCCCATATCCAAAGTACCTCTGGTCCCAAGCATTTTGGATAAGGGATACTCAACCTGTATAAACAAGTTATTACATCAGAAACATACATGATTTTGCATGAGAGAGAAATGTACAGTTTTTGCAATTTGTAGCATGCAGAATAGATATGACTTTTCATAGTTTAAAAAAATGATATGCATGATGTGCAGAGTAGATTTTGCAACATTACAATTTAATTACATACTTTTGTGGTCTTAATGTAGCCCATCTATTGTAGTGTTAGTTTGTAGTATGCTTACCTTCAGTTTACCTTTGGTTTAACATTGGTATAAATGTCAATATTATGATTAAAATCTAAAAAAAATTAAGTCAGTATTGATATGAAAGCAAGCACCAGCAGTTAAGTCCTACAGCCTTACAATGATCATTAAATAGTGAAATGTGCCATGTGAATGCAATGATTACAAACTCCTCCCAATATATTCCCACAAAAACCTTAGCAATAAATGAAGTTACACAAACAAGCATAAGATACCAACATGACATACAACTGGAGCTTAACACAGAAGAAAAAAATAACTATTCAATTTACCTATGCAATATAAACACTGCTATGCAATATAATCCTATTTCACTTGCATCCAATGGGAGTAGTGACTGTTCAATTTACGTATGCATTATAAACCCTGCTATGCAATAGAAACCTATTTCACTTGCATCCGATGGGACTAGTGACTGTTCAGTTTACCTGTTGATAAGAGGGAGTGATGAGGAGCCAATTTATAATCAATAACAGCTGATGATATAACTAATAATGCCAGTATAATTAATACTTTAGAATGTAAGCTCTCACAAGTAGGGCCCTCTTCCCTCATGTGCTTATCCTTTCTCTTACTTTAATAATCTTCAACTGCATAAACTCCAGCAGTCATCTGCCACCGGGCTCCTGCTCTGAAGGGGGGCACCTCTCCTCCCATTCTGTGACACCATTGAATTAAGTTAATTGATAGCTGTCGCTGTTTTTTCAGTGGCCGACTACCTCACTGGTCCCTGCACCTTACAAATCACACCCTCTTTATTATACTGAATATACACATTTTACAAGTATCACACCCAGGATTAGAAACCACAACCTATTACACTGGAAGCAGACACCTTACTGATGAAGCTGTTTGCTCCTGTATAGGAAATATGAGAATTTTAACTATATGAAGATACTCTGACAATTACATGTAACTTCATATAGTAAGAATTCTCATGCTGCCTCTACAGGAGCAAATAACTCCATCAGTAAAGTGTCTGCTGTTAGTGTAACAGGTCATGGGTTCTAATCCTGGGAATGACTGCTAAGAAATGTATGATTTAAAAGAAAAGACATTTAAATGTATAAATACAGTATATACATTTTTTTCAGAACACACCATATATATATATATATATATATATATATATATATATACACACACACATACATACATACATACATACATACATACATACATACATACATATAGTTATCTTAATATAGGAAATAGGGGGGCACCAATATTTATCTTGCCTCCAGGCAACTGTGACGAACTTACGCCACTGCTGCCACCTGATAGTTATTTCAGTGTTATCTGCTGATGTAGCAATGTTTATTTACCCTGTACTTGTCCTATATTGTCTTCAACTGTAAATTGTTGTTTTCCTGTTTTGATTATTTATTTATGTACTCTGTAATTGGGCGCTGCGGAACCCTTGTAATAATAAATAATGGCAATAATATGATTACAACCTAAATAACAGTTTTATGTCATCACTAATATGTAAGCACCAACAGCCAAGGCCTACAGCCTTATTATGCTGTAACAGGGCAATCTCGCAGTTAATGCGAGTAAGATTGTGTATGTGTATGTGTAATTGTGTAACTGTGTGCAATGCAGTTAGTTATGTGAATAAGCCTGTTTTTCAGATGTATCATTTGCATGTTTATAAAATCAAGCATATGGATAGGTGGTTGAGTCCAATGTAAGATTTAAGATGTGTAACACTATGCATACAGCAAATATACACTTTTATTTCCTTGCATCCATAGTGGGAGCAATTGTGGTTGATTTGTGTTCAACTCTGCTTAAGCTCCATTTTGTTAAGTTCAAATATAACTCATATAACACCGGAATACATTTTTTTTTCCATTGTGTTATTGATAGAATAATAAAGGTTGTAAAATAAAATAACAACGGGCTCTATTTTGTATCATGTGTGTTCCTAAAACAACCAGTTAATTTTGCGATAGTTGGTCAATGTGGTTGTGCTATAAGATAATCACTGTTGATCTGCGTGTGGTCTAATCTTATTAACAGAGATTCCGTAAGTGCTATAGCTAGCTGGCCCTATAGATTATATTGAACAATGAGGGTAGTGATTAATTCAGTGATCCCCTATAGACTATTAAAGGGAATATGTACAATATATATGTACAATATATATGTAAGTAGACACCTGAAATTTTATGTTTATTTCATTTAATAGATCAAAATTTAATATTTATGGTAATCGATCCATATAGGATGCATCAGTTTTAAAATACATATATGAAACTGTACATAATAACACCTACACAGTAATGGAAAAAAGTAGGATTAAAAGTGATAAATGCAAAAATTGCTACAAAGATTCAGTAAGTGCACTGTTAAATGCTCATAAATAGTAAAGAACAACAATATTAATAGATTTCTAACTTTCTTTGAGAAATTTGTGGTTTTCCAGGTATGTATGGGCCTCAATGTTGTGAATATTCACATAGATAACCAGACTAGGATAACCAGACTAGGTCACCCTAATATGCTGTGTGCCTCCTTGGTGGGAGTTCTATACACTAACCCAAACAGATTGTGGTGCCTGGCAGTATTTCAAATTGGTACACAACTTGTACTCCCAGTGTAAATGTAAATATGTGAACAAACATTAATGCATGGATTGTAACGTTACCAGTTTTAAAGTGATGTCATATGTGTCCACAATGCACTAGATAGTATCCGCTGATCTTTGAGCTGTTGGAAGGTCAGATGGCAAAACTTCACTGTCCAACAAATTGTTGAATCTTAGGGGAGATGTACTAAAGGTGGGTACACACTAATAGATATATCTGCAGATCAATTGATCTGCAGATATATCTATGGACGGATCGAGCAGTGTGTTCAGCATACACACTGCCCGATCCGTCGGGGACTGACGTCATGAACTGGGCGGGCGTGTACACACGCCCGCCCAGTTCAGCTGTCAATCACCGCCGGCCGCCGCAGCATGTGTACGGGCGGTCGGCCGACTGCCCCGTACACACACAGCGACGCGCCAATATATCGGTAGATATATTGGCCGTCAGCTGTGCTGCGTGGCCGACGCGATACGTCTGTGAACGACAGAGTTCACAGACGTATCGGCCGTACACACTGGCCGACGGTCCCGCGATATATCGGCCATTCAAGAGAACGGACGATATATCGACCAGTGTGTACGGGCCTTAAGCCTTGAAGAGAGATAAAGTGGAGAGAGATAAAGTATCGGCTAATCAGCTCCTAATTTTCATGTTACAGGCTGTGTTTAAAAAATGACAGCAGCTGATTGGTTGGTACTTTATCTCTCTCCACTTTTCCTTTCTCCAAGCTTTGATAAATCTCCCCCTGTGTGTGGTTTCTGGAAATCAAGGTGAGTATCATTGATGCCTTTCACCACAGATAGTGGCTTCATCAGAGGAAAGGTAAGTAGTGGCAATGGTTCTGAAATTACTTAAAGGAATGATATCCTAACAGGAAGTTTTGGTACAGCTAGACCAATAATTACTGTTCATTTTATTAAAAGTGAAAAAATTTAATATAGGTTTCTGTATGCAATCTCTTGTTTATGTCCATATTTTGTAGTGTTAAAATTAACCCACATATGTTCAGCTTAATATTTTTTATTTATGAAGGGAGAAAATACTGTTTCTACTGATCAGACAGACTAAAATCTGATAGAGATGAGCAAATCTTCTAAGGCTCAGTTTGCCAAAATATTTGTGGCTTTGGGTTATAGTTTTATTTTCAAGAAATTAAGGCTTTCTATGCTTCTTAACTTATTCTTACAACATATTTCTAACTGAAACAGAAAATAACCTTTAAAAATGTGTACTGTATTGAAGGTAAAGATTTATATAATGTAAATAAAACTAATTTATTGCACATCTGTTAAATGTATTGTAGTTTTAAACATTTGTAAGGGTAATTTCCAAAATTGTAAAGCGTGCAATGGCAGAGAGATTTTCATTGTACAGTATGTGAATGCATGTATTTGCCCACGTCCCACATACAAATATACAATGCATACTTGCTACTAATGTTTTTGGGAACTGACCTCAGAAAATCAATCTGTGCCTACCTTTGCATAATTTTGGTTCTGGCTGGAAATGTGTAATGTCTGAAATGTAACCGAATTTGAAACTTCTGTTGTACTTCCAGTTTAGGACAACCTTCCTTCATGAACTTCAATGTCCTCTTTTTGTTCCTAAAATATATCTGGTTCACCATTAGCCTTTACACTGTATATTTTAAATTAATCATGAGAATAAAGGGACAACGGCACTGACTTTTTGTACTGTATATTGGTTTCAAATAAATGTTTTTCTTTACACTATTTGAAATTCGTCTACAAATGTGGTCCACACAGTGTACACCTGGAATGTGCAAAATAATAACATAAGACTGTTTAGGCCTGGAAAAAAAAAACATCTAAGATTAAACATACAGTATATATATATATATATATATATATATATAGTATGTACGTGTATATATATATATATATATATATGAAAAAAGGGGGGGTGAGGGATATATAGCGACCACGGTGTCAGTGCAATAAGTATAAAATTGCCAATTCTATACAGTAAAATGTATTTATTAACGTACAATTGAGCATAAAAGAAACATTTAAAAAAATGGGACAACAATAAAAACACAACTGAACTAAAAGCACTTAAATTAATTATATAAAACTACAGTAAAAACAAGTATTAAGGTTTTTTTCCTTATCTTAAATGAGGTAGGTGAAGGTTCCCATATATATATATATATATATATATATATATATATATATAGGTATATGTTATCCGGCACTCTGGATGAAAGAAGTTATTTGTGCCTGGGTGCCCTCCTCTTTCAGCATATAGACAAAGAAATCCTTCCCAAGCCCGGTGTGGTACTTCGTGGAAGAAAAACAGGCGGCACTCCAAGGTCTTTTTAAATAAGCTTGTATTGGAAAATTACAGCATGGTGCAAAAGCAACGTTTCAAGACCATTACGGTCTTTTCGTCAGGCTGTGCATCTTGAAAAGTAATACAAGTGACTAAACAGTGCTAACGTGCTTACCTACATTAAATACCTGTGTGTGCAGCGTGCGGTGTCTCTCGGAGTCCCGGGCCGTCGGCTTCCGGGTGCATCAGCTGGTCGCTCCGTTCGTGACGTCATGGTTGCTGGGCAACCCGATCAAGCCTCGGGACCCGTTGCGCCGGGAGAACCTGAAGTGTAAAATTAAGATCAAGCTACAAATACTATCAAATTGGCTTGAATATTTGATAATTAGTGATTAACAAAAATGTGAATGTGGGTTAAAAACTACAATTAAAAACTAAAGATACAAATGCTCTACCATAATGCATTATAAACTCCTGAATGATGCAGAGAAAACATTATTATAGTGTCTATATAACAACAATTTACTTCTATTCATAATTATATGTACGTTATATTCTAGGAGCATAATTTTTAATAAATATGGTGAGCTATTTCAGGTTAGGAAAGTGTTCCAGGTGAATTTTTCATTTAATCCATTGGGTGCTAACGCTCCCAACAAGAATATCCATTTAGATTCACATTTGGTCAGGAGTTTTTGACGGTCACCTCCTCTTGTCAAAGGTGGGATGTGGTCTATGATTTTACAGCGAAGGTCTGATAGACGATGTCCATGTAACCGGTAGTGTCTCGCTACTGGTTGATCTATATTCTTGCCTTCCAGCGCTGCTTTAACAGCCGATCTATGGAGGGCCATACGGTCACGTAGATTACGTATGGTTTGTCCCACATAAGTAAGACCGCAAGGGCATGTGATAGTATACACTATGTATGATGTAGTGCACGTCACCACATGTTTTATTTTATATTTATGTCCAGTTTGCTGGTTGACAAAGAAATTTCCTGGTTCCATATATTTGCAAGTGGTGCACGATATGCATCCTGTTTTTTTAGTAATAGTGCCAAATGATGTTGCATTCATTTGTACAGTGATGTTAGTTTTTACTAAGCGATCTCGGATGCTTCTGCCCCTTTTATAACTGGGCATAATGCGGGTATTTTTGAATACTGGTAGATCTTTGTCTCCTGTGACAATAGGCCAAAGGGCCTTAGTTGCTTGTGGGATCACTGCACTAGCTGTATTGAATGTTGTCACAAACGGTATCTTGGTTTTGTCATCCTTTTTCTTTTTCTGTGTGGGTTGCAGCA
The DNA here is from genome assembly GCF_028390025.1 of Pseudophryne corroboree. Taxonomy (NCBI): domain Eukaryota; kingdom Metazoa; phylum Chordata; class Amphibia; order Anura; family Myobatrachidae; genus Pseudophryne; species Pseudophryne corroboree. The sequence continues at coordinate 221,960,236 of NC_086448.1, read as the reverse complement.
GATGTTCTCGTGGCATATGTAGTACTGTATTCTTAATGTCTATCAGCTCCCTGTAATGATATCCTCTGGAAGCAAATTTATCCACCATGTGTGACAGTGCTTGTTCTAGATCTTCTGGATTACTTGAAATACGTGCTGCCCTGATCATTTGTGATCGTGGTAACCCTTTGATCAAGGCAGGTGGGTGACAACTGCTGTGTAATAACATGGTGTTCCGGTCTGTGTTTTTAGTATATAAAGAAGTTTTGAGTTTACCTTGATGGATGCTTATAGTGACATCTAAATAATTAATGCTGGAAGTGCTGAACTGATGTGTGAATTTTATAGGGTTATCCATGTGATTGATATTGGAAATCAATGAGGTTAAGGTTGATAAAGGACCCGTCCATACTATCAGAAGATCGTCGATGTATCTTGTGTATAATAATATAAATTGTGTAACATCTGGATCCGAGAAGAAGAAGGTTTGTTCTTGTTGAAACATGTACACGTTGGCAAAAGAAAGGGCCACGTTGGACCCCATAGCACAGCCCTTGGCTTGAACATAGTATTGGCCATTATGTATAAAGTAGTTGTTGACCAAAGTACTTTTTAACAACTCTAAAAATAATGGGATAGGGATGTCTGAAAAATTATGTTTATGTAAGAACAATTCCATAGCTTTAAGGCCTTCTTCATGGGGGATCACTGTGTATAGACTTTTTACATCTAATGTACACAGTATGGTGTTTTCTGGGAGTTGAGGTAAAGACTGTAGCTTAAGTAAGAGTTGTGTGGTGTCTTTTAAAAAAGTAGACTGTTTAGAAATAAATGGTTGGATAAGGCCATCCAGAAATTTGGACACTGGTTGCAGCAATGACCCTCTGGCTGAGATGATGGGGCGAGGGGGTGGATTACAGGCATCTTTGTGTAATTTTGGTACAGTATATATTACCGGAGTGATGGGGTGTTCTGTACTTAGTGCTTTAAATATCCTGTTATTGATTTGTTGTGTCATAGGCATGTTTTAGAGTATTATCCAATTGTGTTTTATACTTATCAGTTGGATTAATGGATAATTTACTGTAAGTGAGAGTATCTGATAATAGCGTATCTATGTTTTTTATGTATGTGTCCGTATCCTGCAGCACTATGCCTCCTCCTTTATCCGCCGAGCGGATTATGATGTTGTTTAAGGCTGATAATTCATTAAGGGCCTGATGTTCTTGTTTAGTGAGATTGGAGCAAATTTTAGGTTTTGCTCCTTGATATTTGATCACCGATTCATCTAGAAGTCTATTGTAGGTTTTTAAGGAGGGGTTCGTAGATGCCGGATCAAAGGAAGATCGTTTATGAATTAAATGATATTTTGACTCCACTTCAGATGTTGTTGTTTGATGTTGGAAAAATTCTTTTGTTTTTAGCGTTCGATAATGTCCGTAAAGGTCAATTTTCCAATCGAGATGATTATGGTATGTAGTGGGAATAAATGATAATCCTTTGTTCAGGACTGCTGATTGCGCTGCAGTTAAAGAGTGGGAGGATAAATTGAACACTATTTCTTCTTTTTTATGTTTACTGGCGGTTTGGTGGGTTCTTTGGTTTTGACCGTCTCTCCTGGTTCTTCTGTGGACCGATGATCTGCCCTGGTTCTTGAAGCTCGATCTAAAGGGATCTCAGATGTTTTAGAGGGGTCGTCAGAGTCGTTGATGTGAAAATCGCTGTCACTATTCGATTGAGAGCGTTGTCTTCAACCTGGAACACTTTCCTAACCTGAAATAGCTCACCATATTTATTAAAAATTATGCTCCTAGAATATAACGTACATATAATTATGAATAGAAGTAAATGGTTGTTATATAGACACTATAATAATGTTTTCTCTGCATCATTCAGGAGTTTATAATGCATTATGGTAGAGCATTTGTATCTTTAGTTTTTAATTGTAGTTTTTAACCCACATTCACATTTTTGTTAATCACTAATTATCAAATATTCAAGCCAATTTGAAAGTATTTGTAGCTTGATCTTAATTTTACACTTCAGGTTCTCCCGGCGCAACGGGTCCCGAGGCTTGATCGGGTTGCCCAGCAACCATGACGTCACGAACGGAGCGACCAGCTGATGCACCCGGAAGCCGACGGCCCGGGACTCCGAGAGACACCGCACGCTGCACACACAGGTATTTAATGTAGGTAAGCACGTTAGCACTGTTTAGTCACTTGTATTACTTTTCAAGATGCACAGCCTGACGAAAAGACCGTAATGGTCTTGAAACGTTGCTTTTGCACCATGCTGTAATTTTCCAATACAAGCTTATTTAAAAGACCTTGGAGTGCCGCCTGTTTTTCTTCCACGAAGTACCACACCGGGCTTGGGAAGGATTTATTTGTCTATATATATATATATATATATATATATATATATACACTGCTCAAAAAAATAAAGGGAACACTAAAATAACACATCCTAGATCTGAATGAATGAAATATTCTTATTAAATACTTTGTTCTTTACATAGTTGAATGTGCTGACAACAAAATCACACAAATAATTATCAATGGAAATCAAATTTATTAACCCATGGAGGTCTGGATTTGGAGTCACCCTCAAAATTAAAGTGGAAAAACACACTACAGGCTGATCCAACTTTGATGTAATGTCCTTAAAACAAGTCAAAATGAGGCTCAGTAGTGTGGGTGGCCTCCACATGCCTGTATGACCTCCCTACAACCCACACAAGTGGCTCAGGTAGTGCAGCTCATCCAGGATGGCACATCAATGCGAGCTGTGGCAAGAAGGTTTGCTGTGTCTGTCAGCATAGTGTCCAGAGCATGGAGGCGCTACCAGGAGACAGGCCAGTACATCAGGAGACGTGGAGGAGGCCGTAGGAGGGCAACAACCCAGCAGCAGGACCGCCACCTCCGCCTTTGTGCAAGGAGGAACAGGAGGAGCACTGCCAGAGCCCTGCAAAATGACCTCCAGCAAGCCACAAATGTGCATGTGTCTACTCAAACGATCAGAAACAGACTCCATGAGGGTGGTATGAGGGCCCGACATCCACAGGTGGGGGTTGTGCTTACAGCCCAACACCGTGCAGGACGTTTGGCATTTGCCAGAGAACACCAAGATTGGCAAATTCACCACTGGCGCCCTGTGCTCTTCACAGATGAAAGCAGGTTCTCACTGAGCACATGTGATAGATGTGACAGAGTGTGGAGACGCCAAGGAGAACGTTCTGCTGCCTGCAACATCCTCCAGCATGACTGGTTTGGCAGTGGGTCAGTAATGGTGTGGGGTGGCATTTCTTTGGGGGGCCGCACAGCCCTCCATGTGCTCGCCAGAGGTAGCCTGACTGCCATTAGGTACCGAGATGAGATCCTCAGACCCCTTGTGAGACCATATGCTGGTGAGGTTGGCCCTGGGTTCCTCCTAATGCAAGACAACGCTAGACCTCATGTGGCTGGAGCGTGTCAGCAGTTCCTGCAAGACGAAGGAATTGATGCTATGGACTGGCCCGCCCGTTCCCCAGACCTGAATCCAATTGAGCACATCTGGGACATCATGTCTCGCTCCATCCACCAACCACAGTTGCACCACAGACTGTCCAGTAGTTGGCGGATGCTTTAGTCCAGGTCTGGGAGGAGATCCCTCAGGAGACCATCCGCCACCTCATCAGGAGAATGCCCAGGCATTGTAGGGAGGTCATACAGTCACATGGAGGCCACCCACACTACTGAACCTCATTTTGACTTGTTTTAAGGACATTACATCAAAGTTGGATCAGCCTGTAGTGTGTTTTTCCACTTTAATTTTGAGGGTGACTCCAAATCCAGACCTCCATGGGTTAATAAATTTGATTTCCATTGATAATTTTTGTGTGATTTTGTTGTCAGCACATTCAACTATGTAAAGAACAAAGTATTTAATAAAAATATTTCATTCATTCAGATCTAGGATGTGTTATTTTAGTGTTCCCTTTATTTTTTTGAGCAGTGTATATATATATATATATATGTGTACAAATGGAAAAAGAGGTGGCACTCGGAGGCTTGTGAATCAAAAAAGCAGTGTAATCAATATGGCCGTATTGATTACATTGCTTTTTTGATTCACAAGCCTCAGAGTGCCGCCTCTTTTTCCATTTGCACAAATACAAGGGATTTGCCCTGAGGAGGGCACCGGAGCAAGTTACACCCTAAAGGGGAGGCCTGAAGTGCCTGAGTTTTATTATGTGTATATATATATATATATGTATATGTATATATATATATATATATATATATATATGAAAGAAGTGGTAGGACCCAGCGCCTTCAGTGATTCGAATTTTTCCTAGTGTGGATGATAAATTAATATGCGTACCGGAAACCAGTAGGATTTCGGCTCAAAACGTGATATCTCTTTGAATTGCAGTCATCCTGGTTACTCGGTCTTTCCAAATTCTCCAAAATTCCAGTGTACCAACCAGGATATGGAAAACAGATATATTGATAATAATAGTGTAGTATTTCCACTATGTGGAGTGATAGTGCTGATAAAGATTGGTGCTGTGAATGCTATTTAGAAGCATGCATCAAATAGTGTGAATACACCTTGTGCAAATAGGGAGTGTCAAATTGTGTCCTTAACCAGGAAGAGGAAATAATATATAATAATACCATCAATATTTATATTTCTCGCATGTAATAAATTCTCAGCTGAGATCTTCTCCTGGATTGCTGGAAACACCTTAAAAATGAAACTCCTAACAAGTGGGAATAACGCCCAGAGTGTAGTATTTATAAAAAAATGTTTTTTTAATATAACACAGACAGTAGACACAATAAAAGATAGGTGGACCCGTACAATATAAAAAGTAATAAAAGCTTATCTGCTTATCCTTGGAGAGGAGTAGAGTATGTACCCAACGCGTTTTGTCCTCTGCGTTTTTTACTAGGACTTCATCAAGGGGTAGATGAGTATACACTGCATAAGGAAGCTTTATATAGGGACTTCTGGTGTTTCTAATGGTCTTCTGCGCATGTGTGGGAATTAACTTTTCCCGCCATTGTTTTTGCGGCCGCACGGGATTTGTTCTATCCCGTTATGTGACTTAAGCTGGAGTTATGTTTAGCACTGTATTGCGCATGCACGGGATTTCATACTGATTAGAAGTGATTAGAAGTGTCTTGTTGCCGCGGTGACGGCTATATTGCGCATGTGCGAGACTGGTAAAAGCGTGAGAATACTTAAGATGGAACATGTTAACTAGTGATGTTCACCGGAAATTTTTCGGGTTTTGTGTTTTGGTTTTGGGTTTGGTTCCGTGGCCGTGTTTTGGGTTCGGACGCATTTTGGCAAAACCTCACCGAAATTTTTTTGTCGGATTCGGGTGTGTTTTGGATTCGGGTGTTTTTTTAAAAAAACCCTAAAAAACAGCTTAAATCATAGAATTTGGGGGTTATTTTGATCCCATAGTATTATTAACCTCAATAACCATAATTTCCACTCATTTTCAGTCTATTCTGAACACCTCACATCTCACAATATTATTTTTAGTACTAAAATTTGTACCGAGGTCGCTGGATGGCTAAGCTAAGCGACCCAAGGGGCCGACACAAACACCTTGCCCATCTAGGAGTGGCACTGCAGTGTCAGACAGGATGGCCCTTCAAAAAAATTGTCCCCAAACAGCACATGATGCAAAGAAAAAAAGAGGCGCAATGAGGTAGCTGTGTGACTAAGCTAAGCGACCCAAGTGGCCGACACAAACACCTGGCCCATCTAGGAGTGGCACTGCAGTGTCACGCAGGATGGCCCTTCAAAAAAATACTCCCCAAACAGCACATGATGCAAAGAAAAAAAGAGGCGCAATGAGGTAGCTGTGTGACTAAGCTAAGCGACCCTAGTGGCCGACACAAACACCTGGCCCATCTAGGAGTGGCACTGCAGTGTCACGCAGGATGGCCCTTCAAAAAATTACTCCCCAAACAGCACATGACGCAAAGAAAAAAAGAGGCGCAATGAGGTAGCTGTGTGACTAAGCTAAGCGACCCTAGTGGCCGACACAAACACCTGGCCCATCTAGGAGTGGCACTGCAGTGTCACACAGGATGGCCCTTCAAAAAATTACTCCCCAAACAGCACATGACGCAAAGAAAAAAAGAGGCGCAATGAGGTAGCTGTGTGACTAAGCTAAGTGACCCTAGTGGCCGACACAAACACCTGGCCCATCTAGGAGTGGCACTGCAGTGTCACGCAGGATGGCCCTTCAAAAAAATACTCCCCAAACAGCACATGATGCAAAGAAAAATGAAAGAAAAAAGAGATGCAAGATGGAATTGTCCTTGGGCCCTCCCACCCACCCTTATGTTGTATAAACAGGACAGGCACACTTTAACGAACCCATCATTTCAGTGAAAGGGTCTGCCACATGACTGTGACTGAAATGACTGGTTGGTTTGGGCCCCCACCAAAAAAGAAGCAATCAATCTCTCCTTGCACAAACTGGCTCTACAGAGGCAAGATGTCCACCTCCTCCTCATCGTCCCATTCATCACCCCTTTCACTGTGTACATCCCCCTCCTCACAGATTATTAATTCGTCCCCACTGGAATCCACCATCTCAGGTCCCCGTGTACTTTCTGGAGGCAATTGCTGCTGGTGAATGTCTCCACGGAGGAATTGATTATAATTCATTTTAATGAACATCATCTTCTCCACATTTTCTGGAAGTAACCTCGTACACCGATTGCTGACAAGGTGAGCGGCTGCACTAAACACTCTTTCGGAGTACACACTGGAGGGAGGGCAACTTAGGTAGAATAAAGCCAGTTTCTGCAAGGGCCTCCAAATTGCCTCTTTTTCCTGCCAGTATACGTACGGACTGTCTGACGTGCCTACTTGGATGCGGTCACTCATATAATCCTCCACCATTCTTTCAATGGTGAGAGAATCATATGCAGTGACAGTAGACGACATGTCAGTAATCGTTGGCAGGTCCTTCAGTCCGGACCAGATGTCAGCACTCGCTCCAGACTGCCCTGCATCACCGCCAGCGGGTGGGCTCGGAATTCTTAGCCTTTTCCTCGCACCCCCAGTTGCAGGAGAATGTGAAGGAGGAGCTGTTGACGGGTCACGTTCCGCTTGACTTGACAATTTTCTCACCAGCAGGTCTTTGAACCCCTGCAGACTTGTGTCTGCCGGAAAGAGAGATACAACGTAGGTTTTAAATCTAGGATCGAGCACGGTGGCCAAAATGTAGTGCTCTGATTTCAACAGATTGACCACCCGTGAATCCTGGTTAAGCGAATGAAGGGCTCCATCCACAAGTCCCACATGCCTAGCGGAATCGCTCTGTTTTAGCTCCTCCTTCAATGTCTCCAGCTTCTTCTGCAAAAGCCTGATGAGGGGAATGACCTGACTCAGGCTGGCAGTGTCTGAACTGACTTCACGTGTGGCAAGTTCAAAGTGTTGCAGAACCTTGCACAACGTTGAAATCATTCTCCACTGCGCTTGAGACAGGTGCATTCCACCTCCTTTGCCTATATCGTGGCCAGATGTATAGGTTTGAATGGCCTTTTGCTGCTGCTCCATCCTCTGAAGCATATAGAGGATTGAATTCCACCTCGTTACCACCTCTTGCTTCAGATGATGGCAGGGCAGGTTCAGGTATTTTTGGTGGTGCTCCAGTCTTCTGTACGCGGTGCCTGAATGCCGAAAGTGGCCCGCAATTCTTCGGGCCACCGACAGCATCTCTTGCACGCCCCTGTCGTTTTTTAAATAATTCTGCACAACCAAATTCAAGGTATGTGCAAAACATGGGACGTGCTGGAATTTGCCCAGATGTAATGCACGCACAATATTGCTGGCGTTGTCCGATGTCACAAATCCCCAGGAGAGTCCAATTGGGGAAAGCCATTCTGCGATGATCTTCCCCAGTTGCCGTAAGAGGTTTTCAGCTGTGTGCGTATTCTGGAAAGCGGTGATACAAAGCGTAGCCTGCCTAGGAACGAGTTGGCGTTTGCGAGGTGCTGCTACTGGTGCCGCCACTGCTGTTCTTGCAGCGGGAGGCAATACATCTACCCAGTGGGCTGTCACAGTCATATAGTCCTGAGTCTGCCCTGCTCCATTTGTCCACATGTCCGTGGTTAAGTGGACATTGGGTACAACTGCATTTTTTAGGACACTGGTGAGTCTTTTTCTGAGGTCTGTGTACATTTTCGGTATCGCCTGCCTAGAGAAATGGAACCTAGATGGTATTTGGTACCGGAGACACAGTACCTCAATCAAGTCTATAGTTGGCTCTGAATTAACGATGGATACCGGAACCACGTTTCTCACCGCCCAGGCTGCCAAGGCCTCAGTTATCCGCTTTGCAGCAGGATGACTGCTGTGATATTTCATCTTCCTCGCAAAGGACTGTTGTACAGTCAATTGCTTACTGGAAGTAGTACAAGTGGTCTTCCGACTTCCCCTCTGGGATGACGATCGACTCCCAGCAGCAACAACAGCAGCGCCAGCAGCAGTAGGCGTTACACTCAAGGATGCATCGGAGGAATCCCAGGCAGGAGAGGACTCGTCAGACTTGCCAGTGACATGGCCTGCAGGACTATTGGCTTTCCTGGGTAAGGAGGAAATTGACACTGAGGGAGTTGGTGGTGTGGTTTGCAGGAGCTTGGTTACAAGAGGAAGGGATTTACTGGTCAGTGGACTGCTTCCGCTGTCGCCCAAAGTTTTTGAACTTGTCACTGACTTATGATGAATGCGCTGCAGGTGACGTATAAGGGAGGATGTTCCGAGGTGGTTAACGTCCTTACCCCTACTTATTACAGCTTGACAAAGGCAACACACGGCTTGACACCTGTTGTCCGCATTTGTGTTGAAATAATTCCACACCAAAGAGCTGATTTTTTTTGTATTTTGACCAGGCATCTCAATGGCCATATTCCTCCCACGGACAACAGGCGTCTCCCCGGGTGCCTGACTTAAACAAACCACCTCACCATCAGAATCCTCCTTGTCAATTTCCTCCCCAGTGCCAGCAACACCCATATCCTCATCCTGGTGTACTTCAACACTGACATCATCAATTTGACTATCAGGAACAGGACTGCGGGTGCTCATTCCAGCACTTGCAAGGGGCGTGCAAATGGTGGAAGGCGCAAGCTCTTCCCGTCCAGTGTTGGGAAGGACAGGCATCGCAACTGACACAATTGGACTCTCCTTGGGGATTTGTGATTTCGAAGAACGCACAGTTCTTTGCTGTGCTTTTGCCAGCTTAAGTCTTTTCTTTTTTCTAGCGAGAGGATGAGTGCTTCCATCCTCATGTGAAGCTGAACCACTAGCCATGAACATAGGCCAGGGCCTCAGCCATTCCTTGCCACTCCGTGTCGTAAATGGCATATTGGCAAGTTTACGCTTCTCCTCAGATGCTTTTGGGTCATTTTACTGATCTTTTGTGTTTTGGATTTTACATGCTCTGTACTATGACATTGGGCATTGGCCTTGGCAGACGACGTTGATGGCATTTCATCGTCTCGGCCATGACTAGTGGCAGCAGCTTCAGCACGAGGTGGAAGTGGATCTTGGTCTTTCCCTATTTTTTTAACCTCCACATTTTTGTTCTCCATATTTTAATGCGCACAACTAAAAGGCACCACAGGTATACAATGTAGATGGATGGATAGTATACTTATGGACGACGAGTGACGACACAGAGGTAGGTACAGCAGTGGCCTACCGTACTGCTATATACAGTATAATGGACCTGGTGGACACTGTCAGCAGACTGCTAAACTAGTACTACTAGTATAAAGAAAAAAAGCCAACACAGGTATACAATGTAGATGGATGGATAGTATACTTATGGACGATGAGTGACGACACAGAGGTAGGTACAGCAGTGGCCTACCGTACTGCTGTATACAGTATAATGGACCTGGTGGACACTGTCAGCAGACTGCTAAACTAGTACTACTAGTATAAAGAAAAAAAGCCACCACAGGTATACAATGTAGATGGATGGATAGTATACTTATGGACGACGAGTGACGACACAGAGGTAGGTACAGCAGTGGCCTACCGTACTGCTATATACAGTATAATGGACCTGGTGGACACTGTCAGCAGACTGCTAAACTAGTACTACTAGTATAAAGAAAAAAAGCCACCACAGGTATACAATGTAGATGGATGGATAGTATACTTATGGATGACGAGTGACGACACAGAGGTAGGTACAGCAGTGGCCTACCGTACTGCTATATACAGTATAATGGACCTGGTGGACACTGTCAGCAGACTGCTAAACTAGTACTACTAGTATAAAGAAAAAAGCTACCACAGGTATACAATGTAGATGGATGGATAGTATACTTATGGACGACGAGTGACGACACAGAGGTAGGTACAGCAGTGGCCTACCGTACTGCTATATACAGTATAATGGACCTGGTGGACACTGTCAGCAGACTGCTAAACTAGTACTACTAGTATAAAGAAAAAAGCTACCACAGGTATACAATGTAGATGGATGGATAGTATACTTATGGACGACGAGTGACGACACAGAGGTAGGTACAGCAGTGGCCTACCGTACTGCTATATGCAGTAGAATAAATGGACCTGGTGGACACTGTCAGCAAACTGCTAAACTAGTATAAAGAAAAAAAGCCACCACAGGTATACAATGTAGATGGATGGATAGTATACTTATGGACGACGAGTGACGACACAGAGGTAGGTACAGCAGTGGCCTACCGTACTGCTATATACAGTATAATAAATGGACCTGGTGGACGCTGTCAGCAAACTGCTAAACTAGTATAAAGAAAAAAAGCCACCACAGGTATACAATGTAGATGGATGGATAGTATACTTATGGACGACGAGTGACGACGCAGAGGTAGGTACAGCAGTGGCCTACCGTACTCCTATATACAGTATAATGGACCTGGTGGACACTGTCAGCAGACTGCATTTATAGTATTAAAAAAAAAGACACCACAGGTATACAATGTAGATGGATGGATACTTAGTATACTTATGGACGACGAGTGACGACACAGAGGTAGGTACAGCAGTGGCCTACCGTACTGCTATATACAGTATAATGGACCTGGTGGACACTGTCAGCAGACTGCGTTTATAGTATAAAGAAAAAAAGACACCACAGGTATACAATGTAGATGGATGGATACTTAGTATACTTATGGGCGACGAGTGACGACACAGAGGTAGGTACAGTAGTGGCCTACCGTACTGCTATATACAGTATAATGGACCTGGTGGACACTGTCAGCAGACTGCGTTTATAGTATAAAGAAAAAAAGACACCACAGGTATACAATGTAGATGGATGGATAGTATACTTATGGACGACGAGTGATGACACAGAGGTAGGTACAGCAGTGGCCTACCGTACTGCTATATACAGTATAATGGACCTGGTGGACACTGTGAGCAGACTGCGTTTATAGTATAAAAAAAAAGACACCACAGGTATACAATGTAGATGGATGGATACTTAGTATACTTATGGACGACGAGTGACGACACAGAGGTAGGTACAGCAGTGGCCTACCATACTGCTATATACAGTATAATGGACCTGGTGGACACTGTCAGCAGACTGCGTTTATAGTATAAAGAAAAAAAGACACCACAGGTATACAATGTAGATGGATGGATACTTAGTATACTTATGGACGACGAGTGACGACACAGAGGTAGGTACAGCAGTGGCCTACCGTACTGCTATATACAGTATAATGGACCTGGTGGACACTGTCAGCAGACCGCGTTTATAGTATAAAGAAAAAAAGACACCACAGATATACAATGTAGATGGATGGATACTTAGTATACTTATGGACGACGAGTGACGACACAGAGGTAGGTACAGCAGTGGCCTACCGTACTGCTATATACAGTATAATGGACCTGGTGGACACTGTCAGCAGACTGCGTTTATAGTATAAAAAAAAAAAAGACACCACAGGTATACAATGTAGATGGATGGATAGTATACTTATGGACGACGAGTGACGACACAGAGGTAGGTAGAGCAGTGGCCTACCGTACTGCTATATACAGTATAATGGACCTGGTGGACACTGTCAGCAGACTGCGTTTATAGTATAAAAAAAAAGACACCACAGGAGTGTTTTTCAGGCAGACAAACGTATACTGGTGGTCACTGTCAGCAAAACTGTGCACTGTACTCCTGCTATAGCTGCTCCCCAGTCCCCACAATTAAGCAGTGTGAGCACTCAGCACAGATATATCATGCAGCACACTGAGCACAGATATGGTATGGAGCGTTTTTTTCAGGCAGAGAACGGATAAAAAACTGGTGGTCACTATTAGCAAAACTCTGCACTGTACTCCTCCTAACAGCTGCTCCCCAATCCTCCCCACAATAAGCTAAGCAATCAGATCAACTGTGTAACACTAACTATATAAACGGAGAGGACGCCAGCCACGTCCTCTCCCTATCAATCTCAATGCACGTGTGAAAATGGCGGCGACGCGCGGCTGCTTATATAGAATCCGAATCTCGCGAGAATCCGACAGCGGGATGATGACGTTCGGGCGCGCTCGGGTTAACCGAGCCATACGGGAGAATCCGAGTATGACTCGGACCCGTGTAAAAAGGGTGAAGTTCGGGGGGGTTCGGTTTTCGAGAAACCGAACCCGCTCATCACTAATGTTAACTAGATGCTGGAGATGGAGATGGAGAGTGTTTACTTATACATTCAGGCGCCATTTTTGTGTAGTCTAATGACATTTTTAGAAGTTTTTACAAATACCATTATTTTCAAGCACAGAAATCGTAATCCAACAATTCTAAATTGTAAGAGTTTACATATGATGTTTAAATCCTTCATATACATTATAGTATCTGTTTTTTTGTTTTTTATAGAAGGCAAGTGAGAGTGGCTACCTATACATGCAAGATAACACAAATTTCGTACATAAGTGCAAAATATGGAACATGGATGTATATTAAAAAGAACAATCACTATATAAATAAAGGTGAAAAATATTGATAATTTTCTAGAAATTTGATATTCAAACTAACTAAGAATTCACTGTTATGTTATATTCATAATTTAGATAATTTATATGAATTTATCTAGAAAAACTATTTCGCTATTCATATGTGCCCTTTTAGATTGAGTAGAATCAATTTACAGGAACGGAGCCAGATAAATTCATATAAATTATCTAAATTGCCTTCTATAAAAAACAAAAAAACAGATACTATAATGTATCAGAAGGATTTAAACATCATATGTGAACTCTTACAATTTAGAATTGTTGAATTACGATATCTGTGCTTGAAAATAATGGTATTTGTAAAAACTTCTAAAAATGTCATTAGACTACACAAAAATGGCGCCCGAATGTATAAGTAAACACCCTGGATATTACATCATCACGCATCTCCAGCGTCTAGTTAACATGTTCCATCTTAAGTATTCTCACGCTTTTACCAGCTGTTACCACGGGAACCACACATCTCGCGTTAGCGCGAAGTCTCGCGCATGCGCAATATAGCCGTCACCGCTTCAACAAGACACTTCTAATCAGCACAAAATCCCGTGCATGCGCAATACAGCGCTAAACATAACTCCAGCTTAAGTCACATAACGGGATAGAACAAATCCCGCGTGGCCGCAAAAACAATGGCGGGAAAAGTTAATTCCCGCACATGCGCAGAAGCACATTAGAAACACCAGAAATCCCCATATAAAGCTTCCTTATGCAGTGTATACTCATCTACCCCTTGATGAAGTCCTAGTAAAAAACGCAGAGGACGAAACGCGTTGGGTACATACTCTACTCCTCTCCAAGGATAAGCAGATAAGCTTTTATTACTTTTTATATTGTACGGGTCCACCTATCTTTTATTGTGTCTACTGTCTGTGTTATATTAAAAAAAAATTTTCTTATAAATACTGCACTCTGGGCGTTATTCCCACTTGTTGGGAGTTTCATTTTTAAGGTGTTTCCAGCAATCCAAGAGAAGATCTCAGCTGAGAATTTATTACATGCGAGAAATATAAATATTGACGGTATTATTATATATTATTTCCTCTTCCTGGTTGAGGACACCATTTGACACTCCCTATTTGCACAAGGTGTATTCACACTATTTGATGCATGCTTCTAAATAGCGTTCACCGCACCAATCTTTATCAGCACTATCACTCCACATAGTGGAAATACTACACTATTATTATCAATATATCTGTTTTCCATATCCTGGTTGGTACACTGGAATTTTGGAGAATTTGGAAAGACCGAGTAACCAGGACGACTGCAATTCAAAGAGATATCACGTTTTGAGTCGAAATCCTACTGGTTTCCGGTACGCATATTAATTTATCATCCACACTAGGAAAAATTTGAATCACTGAAGGCGCTGGGTCCTACCACTTCTTTCATTTTTACATTTGGACTTTGAAATAGGGTCTATATCTAGAGGACTTTGGTCAGCAGCCATCCAAAATTGGAGAAGTGACTTCGATATACTCACAATATATATTCGTTATACACTATATATTGCCAATGTACACGAGTCTTGTATGATAGGTAGCAGCGCTAATTACATTACTATATCTATATATATATATATTTATATATATAGCATAACCGTAGTAGGTAATCAACGGCACTCAGAGTCTGTTCAGTGGTCGAAAAATGTATTAAAAATGACTGCATTATTCAACGTTTCGGGACTGGCACGTCCCTTTGTCAAGGTGAGGCAGAGATAAACAGTTTGGATTCAACAGAACTGCTCTGAACATTGGGATCTGAGTCCCACCCGTGCCACGGCTCAAGTGTTCACGCCAGACCCGAATTCCCATTTGAGGCTGAACATCATCTTTAATATAAGATGCCGCCGCTGGGACTCGGTGCCATTTCACTGGAATGTGCACTTTTGTTTGCTGTGTTATGCTTTGCTGTAGTGGCTGTACTGTACAGTGGGCCATGGCTGTGCTGGATAGTGACTGTGTATAGGGTGCACTTCATGCTGATATATGCTACACTATACTCTGCTATACTGGCTGTGTCCAGACTCACAAGTGGCTGTGCTGTAAAGTGAGTGACTGTGTATAGGTGGCATGCTGCATGCTGCTGTGTGCTGTGCTATACTGTGCTATACTGGCTGTGTTGTGTCCAGAGTCTCACAAGTGGCTGTGCTGCATAGGGGCTGTTTATAGGTGGCATGCTGCATGCTGCTATGTGCTGTGCTATACTCTTCTGTACTGGATGTTCAGTATAGTGACTGTGTATAGGTGGCATGCTGCAAAATAACACACATGCATTTATAAGCCCTGATATCCATGCAGTTGGAACCGAGCTGCAGGTTTAAAAATAGAAAAATAAAATATATATACTATAGATATTGTTTTTATACTGGTTGGATGGTGCGCTTATAAGCACTGTGATCTACGCATTTGTAACCGTGCTGCAGGTTTAAAAATAGAAAAATAAAATATATGTAATATACTGTATCTATTGTTTTTGTACTGGTTGTTTAGTGTGCTTTACTCAAGTGCATTTTGTTCACTTCACATGCATATATAATCCCTTTGAGCAATGGAGTTGGAACTGAGCTCCACCCTTAAAAAATGTTTTTTATATATATTGTGGCAGGAGAGGTACTTTGCCACCTGTAAGCTACACACAGGTTCCTGGGGGTAGATGGGAAGTGTGGATGGACCAGGTTCCCATCTATATGGCCAGGTTTTATTGGCTTCTTAGCACAAGAAGCTGCTTCATCAGCCAGCACATGGGTGCTGGGTTTAAAGCAGAGTCTCTCCCATGAGTCAGGGCTCCTGAAGGCAGTTAGTGTCCAGGTGATAGGCCTGCTAGGGACAGTGGGATCTGGAGGGCTGGGCCACTAGTGTCGGGATGCCGGGACCTGAAAGGTTCCTTATTAAGTAAGAGGGAATGAGGCAGGGCCTAACCTCCCTGGTAGTGTATAATAAAGACAGTGATCTTTGTTTTATGTATATCTTTGTTTTTGAGCTACCTGAATAAAAGGTATTTGTTGTTTTTGCACAAGCCTGGAGTGGGTCGTTGGTGGAATTTTTGTAACAGAGTGCATTCTAGCAAGACTCCTGTTACAAATGTTGCCTGAAGAGGGACCCTTCTGCTAGTCATGTTACACGTGGCAGAGGACCCAACAGCCACAAGGTAGCGGCACACATACCAGCGAACTTCAGACCAAGCTGAACTTGTGGGCATCAGTACCAGACCAAGGGTGTTGTGAGTAGTTGTTAAATCCAACCCCACGGGGTAAAAATAATGATATGTTTTGTTTAAACTGAATGTGTTTGATTTTGGTGCAAAGGTTTGCATTGACAGCAAAGAGGTTAAACAGGGTGCATGGCCTGTTCTGTCTTATATACATTGCACCATTCATTTAAAATAGCTGTGTTGATTTGCTCTAAGGGGTTGCAAGCAGCTGATAATTTATCATTGAATTTCTTTTCCAAGCTTATATTTACCTGTGCCTGCAAAATCTGGTCATGGGAGTTTGGTGTCCCTGTTAATTGGCTCATTAAGACCAATCAAGCAAAGTTGAAACCTTTTATAAATGTGGTTCTATTTAAATAGAGACATTTTGTGGCACTATGTGTCTCAGCAATCACTGAGTTCTAGTTTTAAGAGCCTGAAGGGAGAAGTTATTTATATGCACTACCAGTATAAGGTATTTGGGACCACTATGTACATGCTACCTTTCAGTGCTTTGTTAAAAGCTTAATCTGTGCTGAAAAGAAAAAAAATAATTTTTATTTTCCCTTTCACTTTCAAAGGTAACATGGTGAATAAAGATTTTCAGATATGCAGCATATTCTGAAGTGTCTCTTCAAATGGGTAACAAAAAGAGAATTCATGCTAAAAAAACAAAAGGGGTGACAGCTCTAAAACCTCAGGTCAGGAACTTATGTGACCCTAGTAAAGCCCCACAGTTGGAGAGTGAGGTGGAGAGTTTATTGGGGGAGTAATCCAGATCTTGGTGCAGATTTTAGCATGGAACCTTATTTTTTGGTGTCACACGATAAGTGACCTTGAAAGCAATGTCCGATTAAAGGACCAGGAGCTAGAAGAGCTTAAGGAAAAATGTGATTTCCTTCAAGAGCAGGTGAACACCTTAACGCAAAAGCTGTAGGAGAAGGAATCTCTTTTGTCTGACTCTGACCAAATTGGGAAGTAGAGAAGAGATTGCTAAGCTCTCAGGCCAGGTGTCAGAGTTGCAGAAAACCTTGGCAAAGGCTAAACCCAGATCAGAAAACTTTGTAGTACATAGCCAAGGACAGTTAGAGGAAATCTCCTGTGACCAGACACGATATGGGAGTTTGGTGCTGGCCAATAAGGCTCTGTCGCAGGACTTGGCAGAGCTTCAGGAGGAGGTTTCTAAGCTAAAACCATTGGCTATGCCTAGTTTCAGTTTAGACACAGGCGTAGCTACACCAATTGCTGAAGATGTTATACTGAAGGTTGGGTCAGTGATATCAGCCAAAGTGGAGATGCCATCTTCGGGGGAAATGATGCCAACAGTGGTGCAGGCTGCGGAAGGATGGTACCATACTGTATTGGAACACGGCTATGCTGGATTACCTGTTCCAGCCAGAATGAACAGGAAATTTGAGCCACAGCTGCCAGTGTCTAAGGCCCGGAAGGCTCCCTGCTATGACACTAGTAAGGCCATCAGCCTGGAAAGTGGAAATGAGGGCCTTTCCTCAGAGGTAGAGCATTTACAGGCACTAATGTCCATTCAGTTGGTATTGCTGTTACAGAGCATGGAGGAAGCTGCAGCCATTATTGTGCAGCGCACAGAAAATCCACAGGAATTTTGCAAGCAGCAAGAGAGAGCCACATCAGATGGCAGTGTTTTGTTGTTAACCCCTAGGACGGCAGTGAGAAGTTCCTCAGAAGCAGGACCACCTCATTCTCTGGAAAAAGAATGTCGTAGTAGCTTGGGTGAAGAGTGGAACAAAGCCCTGAGTTCAGTGGAACCTGTTCAAGATGTAACATGGCAGCCACAGGGGCTCACAGAAGATGTGTTTATGGAGAGACGAGATGAGGATGTGGGATTCCCGGCTGCTCCTCAGTTGACAGGGAGTGAGGAGGAAGTGGTAATGGAACTGGGAGAGGTTAACTTGATGTTAAGTGATCATCCACCTCCAAAACAAGAATCCTCTAATCTGCTGGATCTGTGGCAGAATGATGAACCCCAGGAATCTACCTGGACAGATGGCAATTTGATGACTACTCAAGAGCCCATCCTAGAACAGGAAGTCTTATCTGAGTTGAAGATAGCTTCTGTTGAGGTCTTGGAAACCCAGATTCCTTCTCCTGTTGACGCGATGTACGTTCAGAAGTCAATCCCAGAAGGAACATCACAGGTTCAGAAGCCCCTGGTTCTGGATATCCAGTACACATGTGAGGCTTTCTCAGATGAATCACAGACAAGACCATACCTTTGGAGGTGTCTCGCCCAAGTGAGCTAGTCATGGCTGAGCTAGTGGCAATACAGGAGTCTACTTCTGAAGTCATCCAGGAACCTGCTTCTGAAGGAGTTCCACTCGTGTATGAGGAGGATAAAGTGCAAGATTTCGATCTTGGGGTTGTTGCACCCCGGCATGATCCACCACGGGAGGCTCAAGATCCAATTTCTGAACTGGGACAGTTCATAAAGGACACACTAAGTAAGAAGCAAGAGCCTGTCTCAGAGGAATGGGTGCAGAATCCCATTTCTGAGGTTGCTCTACCCCGGGAGAGTTCTCTATATGAGACACGAGAGCTGGAAAAATTGAGGGGAGAGATATAAAAGCTGGCCCTAAGTAACAGCCAGCTAAAAGAAACTGTGAAGGAGATTCCTAAACTATGAAGTCGAATAAGAGACCTGGACAAGACACTCAAAATGGGTTATGTGCTGGTCATAGAACAGCAGGAGACAGTGACTAGGGTCAAAGATGGGAGATCGGAGGACGAAGCAGTCACATTAATGAAGAAAATGTTACCAAAGCTGGAAAGACTGAAGGAAGCACTAAAAGTTCAACAAATGAAAGGACTTTCAGAGACTCGGGACCAATGCCTCACGCTGAGGGAAAGGGTGGGGACAAAGTTGGACCATGACCTCAGAACAATTAAAGTCAGGGTAGAGACTAGGTGTTACCGGTGCCAAGAGCTTGGCCATAAAAGGTGGAATTGTCCATATAGGCCAAGACCAGTGAGGGCCGGGGTGACTACTAAGCCAAGAGTGAACTTAAAAACCTTCCCCAGTCCAGAGTTGGTTAAGGTCAGGGGTTACAAACACCCAGACAAGTATGAAGCGACTTCCTCAGTAGCCAGTAAATCCAAGCTCGATAATGGAAACATCCCTAAAGGTGGAAAGGTAAAGAGGAGGGGAAGTTTAGTGGGCAACGTGAAGTTATATATAATTGATTTTTATTTTTTTGCACGTGGGAGTGGTTTTAGGTGGTTGTTTAAACAAATCAATCTGTTTGCTGCATTTAAACCTCTTTTTCATGGAATTTTCTAACCCTATGGTGCTATTTTTGCCGGATTGCTTTGTTGTGGTTTATTTGTCCTTGTTGTGTCAGTCAAATGGGGCAGTAAAGTATAGCAAATAGTGGCTGTTGATGTGCAGAAGTTGATCAAGTGCATTTTATTGTATATGAGACAATACTACCGTCATAAAAATCATGCATACCATTGGCAAAGGGGTACAATTTTTAGTTACATTTTTTGGAGGGCAGAGGCCCCATTTTGTGACCGAGTTGTACAGTGGTGATTGTTATATTCCCCATATTTATTGATGTTTGGTTGTTGAAACATATCTTGGGCTTGACCCTCTGCTTGTGCTTTAGTCTGTCACCAGTGTAGTTATTTAAGTTAATCAACTTTTTAAATATTTTATACAAACTTATATTATTATTATTATTATTATTATTATTATTATTATTATTATTTTAGTTTGTTAGGTTATGATGATAAATGTAAATTTCAACCAGTCTAACTAAGGTATAGGCAGTGCTTAAAGTGGTCGTAGAGAGGTGGTGGAACTCACCCCCCCCCCTTCTCCAGCCCCTATGTAATAAAGATATTGCGCGCACCTACACTAGTTGCGGCCCTGTTGCCTTGTGACTGAAGATGCACCCTGTTCAGTGCTTAAAGTGGTCTTAGAGAGGTGGTGAAACTCACCCCCCTCCCCCTGACACCCATGTAATAAAGGTATTGAGCGCCGTAGGTGCACGCTCCCCAAAAGGGATGTGGTCTCAAAAAGGGGTGTGGTCACACAATAGTAATAATACCCACAGTAGTAGCACCTCTAATACACATAATGCCCACAGCAGTAGAGCCCCTTATACAATGCCCACAGTAGTTGTGCGCCTTATGCAATGTCCACTGTACTGGTAGTGCCCACAGTGGTAGTGCCCCTTATATAGAGCCCATAGTAGTGGTGCCCCTTATGCAATGCCCCCATTAGTAGGGTCCCTTATGTCCCCAGGAGTGATGCCCCTTATGAAGTGCCCCCTTTACAATGCCCTCAGTAGTAGTGCCCCCATTAGTAATGCCCTTAATGGTAATGCCTCTATGTAGTATTGCCCCCAGTAGTAATGTTGCCTGTAGTAATTCCCCCAGTCATTTAGCCCCAGTAGTTATGCCCCTGTAGTTATGCTCCCAGTAGTTTAGCCCCCAGTGGTAATGCCCCTGCAGTTATGACCCCAGCAGTTTACCCCCCCCGCCCCTTTAGTTTAGCCTTCCAGTGGCAATGCCCCCAGTAGTTTAGCCCCTGTAGTTTAGCCCTCTTGTAGTTTTGACCCCCTGTAGTTTAGCCCCCAGTGGTAATGCCCCCTGTAGTTTAGCCCCTTCATTTATGCCTCCAGTAGTTTAGCCCCCAGTAGTAAGTCTCCCGGTAGTTTAGCCCCTGTAGTTTAGCCCCCATGTAGTTTGCCCCCAGTAGTTAGCCCCCGTTAGTAATGCCCCCAGTAGTTTAGCCCCCAAGTAGTAATGTCCCAATAGTTTAGCTTCTGTAGGCATGCCCCCAGTAGTTTAGCCCCCTTGTAGTTTAGCCCCCAGTAGTTTAGCCCCCAGTAGTAATGCCCCCTTGTAGTTTAGCCCCCAAGTAGTAATACCCCCAGTAGTTTAGCCCCTGTAGTTATGCACCCAGTAGTTTAGCCCCCGTGTAGTTTTCCCCTTGTAGTAATGCCCCCAGTAGTAATACCCCCAGTAGTAATGACCCCCTGTAGCTTAGCCCCCCAGTAGTTTAGCCCCCAGCAGTTTAGTCTCTGTAGTTATGCCCCCAAGTTGTAATGCTCCAGTAGTTTAGCCCCTGCAGTTATGCCCCCAGCAGTTTAGCCCCCCTGTAGTTTACCCCCTTGTAGTTTGCCTACAAGTAGTAATGCCCCAGTAGTTTGCCCCCTTGTAGTTTGCCCCCAGTAGCTTGCCCCCAGTAGCTTTCCTCCAGTAGTTTTCCCCCTTGAAGTTTGCCCCCCCCAGTAGAAGCACTCACACATATTTAAAAAAAAACATCATACTCACCAAGCCCTGCTCCCGCTTCCGACCGCCGCAGTCTTCCTGGCGTCCACTCCTTGGCACTTATGGGAGAGACATCATGACATCTCTCCCATAGTGCACACTGACGGAGCTGGAAGCTGGAGCTCAGTAGTGAGCTCCTGCCGTCGGCTACCGCTGTGGAGAGGGAGCCGGGCGCCCGCTGATAACACAATCTCAGCGGGCGCCAGGCATCTCCCTGCGGCGCCAGGCACACATCGGGTTATGTGAGCTGGAGGAGGCGGAACTGTGTTTCGTCTCCAAGTGGAACTGACGGAATGCAGTTCCGCCCCATTCCAGCTCACTTTAGCCCCTGGGTATAGGCATTAAAACAGACTACCATCTATTTCCAAAAAGTATAATTATGTATAGAAAGTTGCACTGAACATAGTGTGTGAGTTTTGCAGCTGAATAATATTTCTTGAAGTTTGGGATACCTAAACCTCCATCATGAGAGGATCACTGAAGTGTCGTGAGAAGCACGCATGGGCGTTTGCCAGCCCAAATGAAATGGGATGCTCGGAACTGCAATAATCTAAACACGTATGGGGTAATAATAATAGGAAGAGTCTGAAAAAGATATAGGATCGGAGGGAGTACGTTCTTCTTAACCGAGTTCACATGCCCTACTGTATCAATGAGATAAATATGTTGGACAAAGAGTGTAGATCTGACTTAATATGATCTAATATGCAGGGGAAATTGTCTTGAAACAACTGATGATGATGGCGACTAAAAAAGAAAAATAACTAATGTAATTTTTTTGGGTGTGCCACTAGAAGGGGAATGCAGGCTCCAGGGAAAGTTTCATTGGCCCAGGAATGTTAAAATCAAGCACTTTAATTTTACTGGTGTTGATTTTATAACCAGAGTATTTTGAATAGAGATGAAGTTTGGAGAGGAGAGGCTGTAGATAAAGCTTCGGATTCATGATGGACAAAAGAATATCTTCCATATACAATGCAAGTTTATGCTCCAACGCCCACACCCTCACATCTGTGATATCTACAGTATATCAGTGTGGAGTGTCGCCACCAAGGGCTCCATAACAAAAGCAAACATCAGGGGCGAGAGCAGGCAGCCTTGCCTAATGCCATTAGCAATCCTGAAAGTGGAGAAGGAAACATGATTGACAAAAACAGTAGCTGTGGGAGAGCGGTATAATCCTGAGATGCCTTAAAAAAAATAGCTGGGGTATCCCATCATGTGTAGTACCTCGAAGGCAAAGGACCAAAAAATTCAGTCAAATGCATTCAGCATCCAGGGCCATAAGGAGTGATGAGATTTCCGGACATGAATGGAGTGAACTAAATCTATGGCCCGTCTAGTGTTATCATAGGCTTGATGACCCGGAATAAAACCAACCTGATCTGGGTGGACCAGATGAGTCATAGAGGGGCCAGGCAATTGGCCAAAATTTTAATATAGATTTTAAGGTCCACATTAATTATGGATATTGGTCTTTAATAAGAGCATTGGGTCGAGTCTCTACCAGGTTTCGGGATTACCACAACCTCTGCTAGTGTGGAGGCTGGAGCAAAAGATGCACCATCTATGATATTATTAAATAAATAAATAAATAATACAGAAACAAGATTATGCTATAAGAAATTATTTATTAGTGGTAAAATATTTATAATGTTTATGCAGGTACAGAGGCTCTGATAGTAACTCATCCTTGCAAAGCATTAAAAGATCTCATGGCAGAGCCAATGTCGGACTGGGACATGAAGGGCCCACCGGGGGAATGCAGTGATAGGGGCCCATACTTAGGGGTGTCGCCAGCCTACAAAGGGGGTGTGGCCAGCCTCCACATAGGCTTGAAATACACAATAGTCTAGTGCAGCGTAATGCAACATATCTACCATGCATAATACAAGTGCACATTCTGGAACCTGATCCCCAGAGGAAGAAGTGGTCCCTCAGGCAGTGGGGCCTACCAGTGGTTTCCCTGGTACCCCTGTGGGCCAGTCCGACCCTGGGCAGAGCTACTGCACATGCCCGGCCATCAGGCTGCTCAGGTGCAAGCAGGCATTGTAAAAAAGGATTCCTCTCTGAAAAAAAATGCTAAATTGTAACCTATAGGCTACAAACGCTACTGCCATTAAAATCTGGCAAGCTCCAAAAGGCAAAGCTTTTTTGTACTTGACACATTTGCCCATATCACAATTCCCATTGACTTCTATGGAGACTGCATTTGCAATTAAAAATATGGGCTGTAGCAGATATCTTAAACATTTGCTGTGGTGCCTTTTCAGTACATTTCGGGAACTCTTAATGTGCAACTCCTCTAAAAATGGCAGTCCTTCAGAAATATTGCTTGATATATTTGCCCCGTAATGTAGTAATGAGATAATGAGGTTAAGAGAGTGAAAATGTCTGAGTATATCTTCACCACTAAAGGTCTTAAATTACAAAAAAGTGCAAATCAGGCATAGGGTCTTGTCCTATAATTTGGAAACACCTCATTTATTTATTTTATTTATTTATTAACAGTTTCTTATAGAGCGCAGCATATTTTGTTGCGCTTTACAATTAGAACCACAGAAATAGAACAAAACTGGGTAAAAACAGACAGGCATAGAGGTAGGAAGGCCCTGCTTATACAATCTATATGGAAATAGGCACTGATACACAAGGATAGATGCTACCTATTGCATAATGGTCCACCAGATTGCTAGGTTCTTAATGGGTTGTATGATATGATCACTCCGCAATGTTGGCCAAGTGTCAGGAGGGTGAGAGAGTAAAGAAAGACAAGATACAGTATGTGATGTTATGTGTACTGTACACAGAGGATATAATTAGATAGGGAAGCACTGAAGGTTATGTGGGTGGGTCTGGAATTTGATAGGCTTGTCTGAAGAGGTGAGTTTTCAGGGAACGTTTAAAGATTTGGAGATTAGAGGCGAGTCTTATTGTACGTGGGAGGGCATTCCACAGAGTGGGTGAAGCCCGGATAAAGTCCTGTAATTTTGAGTGTGAACAAGTAATGCATGTGGATGAGATACGCAGATCTTGTGCAGAGCGGAGAGGTCTGGTAGGGAGATATTTTGAGATGAGTGAAGAGATGTATGTTGGTGCAGTTTGGTTAATAGCCTTGTATGTCAGTAAAAGTATTTTATATTTAATACGGTAGAATACCGGTAACCAATGGAGGGACTGACAGAGCGGATCTGCAGACGATGAATGTCTAGCAAGGAAGATTAGCCTTGCAGCTGCATTCAAAGTGGATTGTAGTGGGGAGAGCCTATGTTTCGGAAGACTGGTCAGGAAACTATTACAATAATCAATGCAGGAGATAATGAGAGCATGGATTAGAGTTTTTGCTGTGTCTTGTGTAAAATATGGTCATATTGTGGATATGTTTCTTATATGTATGTAACATGATCTTGAGACAGATGGAATTTGGGGAACAAAGGACAGTTCAGAGTCAAGAATGACACATAGGCAGCAAGCTTGTGGGGTAGGGATGATTGCTGAGTTCTCAACAGTGATAGAGATATCAGGTTGGTAACTACTATTGGCCGGTGGAAATATAATTAATTCTGTTAATATTAAGTTTGAGGTGGTGATATGTCATCCAAGGTGAAATGGCAGAAAGTCATTGAGTGACACAGCCCAATACAGAAGGTGACAAATCTGGGGAGGATAGGTAGATTTGAGTATCATCTGCATACAGATATTACTGAAATCTGAAAGAGTTGATTAGTTTGCCAAGAGATGTGGCATAGATAGAGAAAAGCAGAGTACCTAGGACTGAGCCTTGCGGTACTCCAACTAGAGAGGTAGCAAAGAGGAGGTGGAGTCAGAGAAACGAACACTAAAGAAGCGATTAGATAGGTAGGATGAGAACCAAGAAAGGGCTGTGTCCTCAATAGGCATATGTGAGTGATTACCTAGAAGTGACTGTGAGTTAACTAAGAAGCAAATAATAATTGAATATTCCTCACCATAGATGTAATATGTGCCTGGTTCTGAGGTATAGTCTTACCCTTGGTGTGTTAGTCACACAAATTATTTTATATTTATAGTTTTATTTATACACTAGCTGTTCTACCCGTTCTTTGCACAGGAGTTTCTCATTTTCACATTTGTAAATATAAATTAGTGTTAAATATTTTCTAAATCTATAGAGATGTAAATTTGAGACATCTTAATGTAAGTAAATATTAATCTATGGTTCTTGGTGTTACCCGAGGAGTACCCGTAGCAGATACAGTAAAAAGTGACAGGACCATTTTTGTAGTTTATTAAATTCTACCCACTGGAGGTGTAATCCACATTTTGATCTGATTGCCATTTGACCATTATCATTCACACAACGCAAGCCACGCATTAGTAAGGCTGTCATTATGTAAACCCCCTGTTCAGCCCCTTACGGGAGATTTATTAAAATTCGAACTACGTGGTTTTCCTATTTTCCACCTGAAGAATACCTATGTTAAATTTTAGCTTCCTAACATATCATGAAAAGATAATTAGTAATGAGTAGAGATGAGCGGGGTCGGTTCTCAGAGAACCGAACCCCCCAAATGTCAAGCTCCGAGCCCAGATCCGAGTCTGGCACAGGACTTCCGCCAGACTCTGGAATCACAACGAGGCAAAATGTTATCATCCTGCTGTTGGAATCTCACGGGTTTTGGATTACATATAAACAGACTCACGTTGCTGATCTTTTTACTCCGGACTTGGAGCGTGAGGGAGATAGACCTCTGTCTCTCTGTTGGTGGTGGTGTCAGGTGTGGCGCTGTTCTGTAGGGGTGCTTTTCCTGTCACTGTGGTGTACCTGTGCTGTCAGGGTTGCTATCCTAGCTGTGACTGGTGTTTCATGTGCTGTTAGGGGTGCTGCAGCTGTATATGGGTGTTGCTCTACTGGCTGTCACTATGTTGTACAGGAGGCAGGGGCACTGTCCTCCTGTATGCTGTGAAAATACAGGGGTTCTGGCCCAGTCTTGTATGCTGTAAAAATTCAGGGGTTCTGTTGTTAAAATGAAAGCACACTGGCCCTATATGCTGTAAAAATTCAGGGGTGCTGTTGTTAAAATAAAAAAACACTGGTCCTGTATGCTGTAAAAATACAGGGGTGCTGCTGTTAAAATAATATTACATTGGTCCTGTATGATGTAGAAATACAGGGGTGCTGTTGTTAAAATAAAAGTACACTGGTCCTGTATGCTGTAAGACTACAGGGGTGCTGTGAAAATAAAGGGGTGCTGTCCTGTGAAATGGAGAACAAAATTTGGAGGAAAACATAGTGGAAGATCAGGTACCACTTCCAATTCCTAGTACTAGTGCTGTAACTGCTGCCTCCACCAGTCATGATATTGATGATTAATTCCATCAACATCGTCTGCTAAGGCCGATGCCCAGTGTCATAGAGGGCATGTAAAATCCAAGAAGCTCAGCTTCTCATGAGGATGGAAGTCCTCCTCCTCGAAATGTAAAAATTGTTGTTAAAGCTCAGGAAAAAACAACTGTGCATTCAGACTCAGAGATATCACAAATCCCCAAGCAGAGTCCAAGTGTGTCCGTGGTTGTGATGCCTAGGCCTGATCTTCCCAAGACTGTATGGAAAGAGGAGGCTTCTACCACCATTTGCATGCCCCCTGCAAGTGCTGGGAGGAACACAGCCAGTCCAGTTGCTGATATTGAGATAGAGGATGTCACTGTAGATGTAGCATGAGGAGGATGTTGGTGTAGCTGGCGCTTAGGAAGAAGTTGATGATGAGGATTCTGATGGTGATGTGGTTTGTTTGAATAAGGCACCAGTGGAGACAGTTGTTGTCCTTGGGATGAGAAAGCCCATTGTCATGCCTGGGCAAAATACCAAAAAAGCCACCTCTTCAGTGTGGAATTATTTATCCACAAATCTGGACAATAGGTGTCAAGCTGTGTGTTGCCTTTGTCAATCCATAATAAGTAGGTGTAAGGACGTTAACCACCTAGGAACATCCTCCCTTATACTTCACCTGCAGCGCATTCATCAGAAGTCATTTTCAAGTTCAGAAACTTTGGGTAAGAGTGTAAGTAGTCCACTGACACCTAAATCCCTTCTTCCTGTTGCACCCAAGCTCCTGCAAGCCACACCACCAACTCCCTCAACATCAATTTCCTTCTCAGTCAGGAACGTAAGTAGTCCTGCAGGCCATGTCACTGGTATAACTAAGGAGACCTCTCCTAATCGGGATTCCTCCAGAGGATCCTTGAATTGTTTGCCTACTACTGCTGCTGCTGCTGTTGTTGCTGCTGGGAGTCGATCGTCATCACAGAGGGGAAGTCGGACGACCACTTGAACTACTTAAACTAAGCAATTGACTGTGCAACAGTCCTTTGCGAGGAAGATGAAATATGACAGCAGTCACTCTGTTGCAAAGCAGATTACTGAGGCCATAACAACTATGCTGTTGTTAGACATGCATCCGGTATCTGCCATTAGTGCAGTGGGATTTAGACAGTTGATGGACGCATTGTGTCCCCGGTACCAAATCCCATCTCGATTCTACTTCACTAGGCAAGTGATTCCCGGACTGTACAGGGACATTAAGAAAAGTGTCCTCAGTATCCTGAAAAATGCAGTTGTACCCACTGTCCACTTAACCACGGACATGTGGACAAGTGGAGCAGGGCAAACTAAGGACTACATGACTGACAGCTCACTGAGCAGATGTATTGCTTGCTGCAGCAACAACAGCAGCGGCACCAGTAGCAGCATCTCACAAACGCCAACTTGTTCCTAGGCAGGCTACACTGTGTATTATTGGTTCCGTAAGAGGCACACCGCTGGCAGCCTCTTACAAAAACTGAAGGAAATCATAGCACAATGGCTTACTCCACTTAGACTCTCCTGGGGATTTGTGATATCTGGCAATGCAGCCATTATTGTGAGTGCATTACATCTGGGCAAATTCCAGCATGTCCCATATTTTGCACATACAATTAATTTGGTGGTGCAGAACTTTTTGTAAAATGATAGGTGTGCAGGAGATGCTGTTAGTGGTCTGAAAAATTACGGGCTACTTTCAACATTCAGCCTCTGCGTGCCGAAGACTGGAGCACCAGAAAACACTCTAAAACCTGCCTTGCCATCACCTGAAGCAAAAGGTGGTAACGAGGTGGAATTCAACACTCTACATGCTTCAGAGGACGGAGGAGCAGAAAAAGGCAATTCAGGCCTATACATCCACCTATGAGATAGGAAAAGGAGGGGGAATGTAACTGACTCAAGCACAGGAGAGAATGATTTCCTTGTTATGCATGGTTCTCCAACCCTTCGAACTTGCCACACGTGATGTCAGTTCAGACACTGCTAGTTTGAGCCAGGGCATTCCCCTCATCAAGCTTTTGCAGAAGCAGCTGGAGAAATTGAAGGAGGAGCTTAGATGCAGCAATTCCGCTAAGTATGTGGGACTTGTGGATGGAACCCTTCATTCACTTTGCCAGGATTCAAGGGTGGTAAATCTGTTGAAATCAAAGCACTACATTTTGGCCACCATGCTTGATCCTAGGTTTAAAGCCTACATTGTATCTCTCTTTCCGGCAGACACAAGTTGCAGAGGTTCAAAGACCTGCTGGTGAGAAAATTGTCAACTCAAGTGGAACATGACCCATCAACAGCTCCTCCTTCATTTTCTCCCGCAACTGGGGCTGCGAGGAAAATAATAACATTTCCTAGCCTACCCACTGACGGTGATGCAGGGCAGTCAGGAGCAAGTGTTGACATCTGGTCCACACTGAAGGAGCTGCCAACAATTACTGACATGTCTACTGTCACTGCATATGATGCTGTCCCCATTGAAAGAATGGTGGAGGATTATATGGTGACATCGAAGTAGGCATGTCAGACAGCCTGTATGTATACTGGCTGTAAAAAAAAGGCAATTTGGATGCCCTTGCACAAACTGGCTCTATTTTACCTAAGTTGCCCCCCCTCTAGTGTGTACTCTGAAAGAGTGTTTAGTGCAGCCGGTAACCTTGTCAGCGATCAGCGTAGGAGGTTACTTCCACAAAATGTGGAGAAGATGATGTTCATCAAAATGAATGATAAATTCCTCCAGGAAAACCTTTACCAGCAATTGCCTCCAGAAAGTACACAGGGACCTGTGATGGTGGATTCAGTGGGGACGAATGAATACTCTGTGAGGAGGAGGATGTACACACTAAAAGGGGTGAAGAATTGGGGGATGATGATGACATCTTGCCACTGCAGAGCCAGTTTGCATGGAGAGATTAATTGCTTCTTTTTTGGTGAGGGGATTAATTGCTTCTTTTTTTGTGGGGGCCCAAACAAACCAATCATTTCAGCTACAGTCATGTGGCAGACCCTGTCGTTGAAATGTTTGGTTTGTTAAAGTGTGCATGTCCTTTTTATACAACATAAGGGTGGGTGGGAGGGCCCAAGGACAATTCCATTTAGCACCTCTTTTTTTTCTTTGCATTATGTTTGGGGCTTAGTTTTTAAAACTGCCATCCTGTCTGCCACTGCAGTGCCACTCCTAGACGGGCCAGGTGTATGTGCCACCCACTTGTGTTGCTTAGCTTAGTCATCCAGCGACCTCGGTGCAACCTTTTGGCCTTAAAACAATAGTGTGAGGTGTTCAGAATAGACTGGAAATGAGTGGAAATTAATTTTATTGAGTTTAATAATACCGTAGGATCAAAATTACCCTCAAATTCTGTTATTTTAGCTGTCCTTATGTTTTTTCCAATAAACATCCAGATACAAAACCAAAACCCGAAAGGGTAGTTTTGGCAAAACCAATTCAGACCCAAAACACGAGCAGAGATCCAGATCCAAACCAAAACACAAAACCCGGACAAATTTGGCATTTGTATTTTATATTTTACTGAGTTAGATTCAACAAATCATTTTGGTCATTGGTCCATTTCCTTTTCTACCTCAGGAATTCAAGATTATCCTTCATTGCTTAATTGGCTTTTACCTCTCTGTGCTCTTAATTATCCTAATTATTTTTTATTTGTTTTATGTAATAAAATTCATATCTCTTTTGTTTTGATTTATTGATTATTTTTTTGCCTTATTGTTATATGATTTAATTTCCTTAGTTGATATGTCTACTGCCACAGTAGTGTTTTCAATGATTTAGGTAAGACATGTTGAAAATTTGTAAAGATGATTTTTTTCGTGGATTTTAGTTAATTTTAAGCAATGTATTGTACAGGTGGCAAGTGCACTGAAATGTTTTCTCAACAAATTGATCTCATTTACAGTATAGGCTGTGATCAGAGAAGTGCAGTGCTTGGTGTACCATGAGCATTGTTAAACACAAATAGTGACCATAGTAATATATAGGGTCCCTCATTCTCATGATTATTTAAGCCATAAATAAGGCTATACCAAACAGGACAGTGTAGTGTTGTATAGTATAACAGTAAAGAACAGGAAGTTGGACTTTTGCACAACGCATATCCTGAAGGTTTTTCCACGTGCACCTACAGTAGATGTGCACTTGTGTAAAGCCAAGGTATTCTGCTATGTGCAGCAAGTGAGCGCTGTAAATGACCTCCAGAGTAGTAAAAATTAACCCAATGTCCTAAAGATTAGAGCTCTTGTTCATGATCTCATATGGTGTCCTATGTTTATTATTGGATTGCTAACAGAGATTGCTGTAAAGATCATAGTTTCTAATAAAATGGAATACACATACTAACTGACTTCTAAGTAGACAACTGACACTTCATGCTTACTTTTATATTTCTTAGGATTTCATCTATCCACAAAAAAGTCAGTAGATAGTGGATACCCACTATATATTAATTAGGGATCATTGATCCCTACTGCAGTATCCTCACCTAGATCTGCCTATAAAACTCCGGTTAAATGCTTGTAAACTGGGAATTACAGTATAAGCATATTGAACCTGTCGAACGCCGGGTTGAGGCATCCCTTCTCTCCCCTTGCAACACTTACCCTGGCCACAACATACACACTGCATTCACCATTTTACTATTCCCCCAGAGTTTGACCCATTGGTGGGTACATGCCCCAGCTGCCACTGCACATGTGTGACCTAGACAGAACATGTAGGATTTTTATATAGCGTATAGTACAAAAGACTAAGGGGGTAATTCCAAGTTGATCGCAGCTGGAAATTTTTTAGCAGTTGGGCAAAACCATGTGCACTGCAGGGAGGCAGATATAACATGTGCAGAGAGAGAGATATTTGGGTGTGGTGAGTTCAATCTGTAATCTAAATTGCAGTGTAAAAATAAAGCAGCCAGTATTTACCCTGCACAGAAACAAAATAACCCACCCAAATCTAACTCTCTCTGCAAATGTTATATCTGCCCCCCTGCAGTGCACATGGTTTTGCCCAACTGCTAAAAATGTTCCTGCTGCGATCAACTTGGAATTACCCCCTAAATCCAGTTTACATTTCTAATAACATTATTTCAAAGCACTTAGTCAAAAGACAGACACAACAGATTGTTAATAACATTTATAGAAATAACAAGTTCTAGAGGTGAATTTGTGTTTTGAAAAGTAAAATATCAAATAACAAATTAAAGCCTCAATTGAATTGATCAATAGCTCACAATTTGCTCACAAATTCAATGGAAAAAGCTGCAATACTACTGTATGAGCAATTGAAAATATGACTATATGTGATTGCAAGTTCATTATACCTAAAATGTCACAAATAATTCCTATAAAATCTAACATTGGAATTGGAAAATTGCAAATCAGAGTCTCTATGGAAGGAATGCAGTAATGACAACCACTTACAGCCAGGTAGACAGGATGTTTGTTTTTGAAACTTTATTTAAAATAAAATTAAATTTTTCTCTATTTTAAAGATCTTACTATATTTTACTACTCACTTATCTTTTGTTGAAATTATACAAAATCTCATTTGCACCATGCTATCCTTTTAATAGCACAAAATCTAAAATAATTAAATTATTAGTGTTTAAACAGAATTATAAGCAAATTTATGGTACAGCCTTATGTGCAGAACCACAGCAGGCGGAACCCTTCATTAGGGCACATTATCCACACAAAATATGAAGCATGAGTGATACCCTCAGACAAGTTGTGGCACCACAAGTACCAGCATGCCCGTAATCACAGACACTAGGACATGCAGGCCACCGCTAACCAGCCCCCAGAAAGGGTTAATGCAATTCACAGCCAGTAGCCCAGAGGCTGCAGAGACAACAAGGATTATACAATGTTGCTAGCTGCAGAACTTCTTTCCTGCAGCTGATTGGGTGCCTCGGGGTGGGAAGCCCAGATATGGAATGTTAACCTGGATTTATAGAACTTTGCCCTGGATCAGAGGAGGGCTTATATATCTCCTGCACAGGGCTGGAGCTGAAGAGAGGGAGACAGCATGGTGTGCAGAGGAAAGTGTTTTGTCCTGTGGTGATAAGTATTCAGCGGCCTGTGGAGTCCCTGGCGGAGATCACAGCGGCAGCCCGCAGTGTACGTCACAGCCACAGAGGAGACGTGGAGCAGTATCCAGCACTGTTGGATAGCCGGCGCACAGCGGTGACAGAGGGCCATGTCCTGCCACAGAGAACAGCCGAAAGTGCAGCACACCTGACAAAGCTAGTGGGCTGGGGGGTGCACAGCCGGAGGGGGACGCAAAGCTGCCACAAGAACTACAGTATAGCAGAGGTCCGGGCAACTGCTTCTGGGTCTTCAAAGCATCAGCCACACAGAGCAGGAGCAACAATACAGCAAGGAAGCACAAGTGCATCAGCCCTGGGACCGAGTAAGCGTGTCCGGAGGAAGCGTCTGGAGGGGTAAGCATGCAACTCCGGTTTCACTGCAATTGCTAATAGAACAGGGAAGGGGAACCTTAACCCAGCCAGCAGCCATTACTTCCCAAGTGCCAGTTATAGCCTCAGGGTTGCAGAACTCTTACAATGCTTGCCTGTCCCTGCTAGCATCTATCCCACTAGAGAAAGAGACTGTGAGTGACATGCTAGGACAGTCACCCCTTCATCCTGCCAGTAATCTTGGGACAGTGCCCAAATTAACAGAGACTATCTACACCCCGCTTTGCCAATCCTGGTCAGAGTTAATTTATAGCCGCAGGGGGCATTACTCTTGCATGAACTCAGTGAACAAGTCACTACCACAGTGTTGTGCCAGTTATTGTATATTACCAGCCATCCTTAAAAGGAATCACAAGTTACTGCTTAAATGCCAAAGATCTGCTGAACTATTGCTATTGAACTCTACCTTAAATTAATGAGAGACGGTGTCGCTTGTTAGTTGACATATAAACTGTTGCTTTGCTGCCTACGGGGACACAACAGGCTTCAGGCGCAGCCTCTAAGTACCCACAGTTATATCACATAAATCCTGTGCACAGGTAAAGGAAGTGGGACTACTGAATGAGACCTTTAAGTTAGGGATGGGTACCCGATGTCAGGTAAAGAATATGCAGTGTGATGTGCAATGCACCTGAAGTGTATGTGTCAACACAGTAATATCATTAGTTAAATGATGCAGGTACCTGCATAGTAGATCCCATTGCTCTCTAAGTTTAAACATGAATGCCTGCTAGTGAGATAGGCAAACGGTGGCTTTATAGTATGTTTGGCTAATATTTCTGTGAAAAGAGTATTCCAAGGATTTGGTTACATATTGCATGATTCTGCAGGGTACTTGTATACTATTGTGCTTCGTTTAAAAGTACTGACATATGGTATTGTAGTTTGTTTGATTAACACTTTTCCACCTACCAAGCAGTGATGAGCGCCATAGTGCTAATAAATTCCTTTAGCCCCTCTTTTCCATTCTAGTGTCTATTCTCTGGGGATCCCCATCCTTTTTTGTCTGCAAGAAGTGGGAACGTGTACCAGTCAGCTAGTGAAACCGAGGCAGAAAGCTGAGAAGAACTACAGGTACAAGCTTTGCCTTATACACCCACACTTGTTCACACATGACGGTATTATACAGCAGTGCCTGGAGATGGTGCTAATCCTTTATAATATACCTAGCAATTGATGCCACCTGGGATCTTGTCCTACATCAAGGAAGATATTGACGATTTGCATTTTGTACCCTATGTACAGTATATATTACAGATCTAAAGTCTGGTTTGTTTAGTTACTTTGGCATTGGACAAAGTGAGAGGAGCGTCAATGGCTTAATGCTTTCTATAAACTAATAGTATTCTTTGCTGTTTTGATATACTCATCATCCATGCAGAGGCTAATTTAACATTGGAGTGTATGTAGCAAATTATATGCTAATAAACAGTAGCATACAGTATGCTGTTAATTGTAACAAGTGAGATCTAATACAGTGACCTCTATAAACTTGTCAATTTGCTAGAGCTATTTATACCAAATAATATATTCTTCCATATTTTTTATATTCTAGATTCTACCATTTATGCATTAGTCTCTGCACTTCATTGTATCTCATTAAGCAATCAGAGTAGGCGTAGATACATTATGGATAATTTCTCTACTGTGTAGTATGCCCAATAAAGTCATTTTTGCCCATTTGCAGAGCCGGCGTAACTCACACAGCAAGGGTATGCAGTGTAGGGAGGCACCGGGCTGAGGAGTATCTCTCCCTACCTTGCTACCCTGCTGTTGCTGCTGGCTGCTGCTAAGCATGTCACATTGTATGACAGGCAGCATCACAGATAGGGGGAAGCACAACTCCCAGTGTCAGTGTGGCTCTCCGGCTCCCTCCTCCTCTCTCCTCACCTCTGCCCCTGTCAAGCACTGTGTCAAGCTGATCTCCGTGTAAGTACCAAATAATCACCCCTCTCTCCCCTCCTGTGAACATTTGTGTAAGGGGCACTACTTCTGTTGGCATTAAATGTGGCACTACTACTGTGGGTGTTAAGTGTAAGGGTCACTAATACTGTGGGCATTATGTGTGATACTACTACTGTGGGCATTATGTGTGGCACTACTACTGTTGGTGTAAAGTATAAGGGGCACTACTACTACTGGTGGCATTATGTGCGGCACTATTTCTGTGGACATTATGTATGGCACTACAACTGTAGGAGGCAAGTGTAAGTAGCACTACTACTACTGTGGGCATTATGTGTGGCACTACAACTGTGGAATTTATGTGTGGCACTACTACTGTGGGCATTATATGTGGCACTGCTACTGTGGGCATCATATGTGACACTAATACATTTGGCGTAAAGTGTAAGGGGCACTACTACTGGTGGCATTATGTGTGGCATTATTTCTGTGGACATTATGTATGGCACTACAACTGTAGGAGGCAAGTGTAAGGAGCACTACTACTACTACTACTACTATTACTACTACTACTACTACTGTGGGCATTATGTGTAGCACTACTACTGTGAACTTTATGTGTGGCACTACTACTGTGGGCATTATGTGGGGCACTGCTACTGTAGGTGTTATGTGTGGCACTACTACTATGGGCATTATGTGTGGCACTACTACTGTGGGCATTATATGCAATGGGCACTATTATAGTGGGCATTATGTGTGGCACTGCTTCCATTTATATGTAAAGGCACCACTACTATAAGCATTATGTGTTGCACTACTACTGTGGGTATTATGTGTATAAGGGACACTAATGTGGGCACTGTGTATAACAGGCACTACTGTGTGGCTTAACATTACTAAGGGGCACTACTGTGTGACAGTGAGAAAAAGGGCACTACTGTCTATCATAATGTGAATTAGGGGTACTACTGTGTGTTGTAATGTGAATAAGGTAAGCTACTATGTAGTGCAATATTATTATTTATTTATAATTTACAGTATTAGCAGTTTCTTATATAGCACAGCATATTCTGTTGTGCTTTACAATTAGAACAACAGTTATAGGTGGTCATTCTGAGTTGATCACTAGCTGCATTCATTCGCTGTGCAGCGATGAGGCAAAAAAATGGCACTTCTGCGCATGCGTATGTGGCGCAATGTGCACCAGCAACGTACTATTACAACGAATGATGTAGTTTCACACAGGGTCTAGCGAAGCTTTTCAGTTGTACTGCTGGCCGCATAGTGATTGACATGAAGTGGGCATTTCTGGGTGTCAACTGGCCATTTTCAGGGAGTGTTCAGAAAAACGCAGGCGTAGCAGGGCGTGTATGTGATGTCAAAACAGGAACTGAACAGTCTGAAGTGATCGCAAGTACTGAGTAGGTTTTGTGCTACTCTGAAACTGCACAGAAAAACGTTGTAGCCGCTCTGCGATCCTTTCGTTCGCACTTCTGCTAAGCTAAAATACACTCCCAGTGGGAGGCGGCATAGCGTTTGCACGGCTGCTAAATACTGCTAGCTAGCGATCAACTCGGAATGACCACCATAGAACAAAACTGGGCAAAAACAGACAGACATAGAGGTTGGAAGGCCCTGCTCACAAACTTACAATCTATAGGGAAATAGGCATTGATACACAAGGATAGATGCTACCTATTGCATAATGGTCCACCAGATTTCTAGGTTCTTAATGGGTTGTATGATATGATCACCCAGCAATGTTGGAAGAGAAAATATGTGAGGTTATGTGGATTGTACAGAGAGGATGTAATTAGATAAGGAAGCATTGAAGGTTATGTGTGGTGGGTCTGGAATTTGATAGACTTGTCTGAAGAGGTGAGTTTAGAGGAAACATTTAAAGGTTTGGAGACTAGAGGTGAGTCTTATTGTGCGTGGGAGGGCATTCCACAGAGTGGGGGAAGTCCAGATAAAGTCCTGTATGTAAGTTAAAGTATTTTATATTTATCATGGTAGAATACCAGTAACCAATGGGGGGACTGACAGAGCGGATCAGCAGATGAAGAATGTCTAGCAAGGAAGATTAGCCTCGCAGCTGCATTTAAAATGGATTTTAGTGGTGAGAGCCTATGTTTGATAAGACCAGTAAGGAGACAATTACAAAAATCAATGCAGGAGATGATGAGTGCATGGATCAGAGTTTCTGTAGTGTCTTGTTTAAGATAAGGACTCTTTTTGTATGTGTTTTTTAGGTGCATGTAACATGATTTAGAGACAGATTGAATATGTGGAACAAAGGACAGTTAAGAGTCAATGATGACACCTAGGCAGCGAGCTTGTGGGGTAGGATGGATAGTCGCATTGTCAACAGTTATGGAGATATCAGGTTGGTAACTACTCTTGGCTGGTGGGAAAATAATTAATTCTGTTTTGGAAATGTTGAGTTTGAGGTGGCGAGATAACAACCAAGATGAAATGGTAGACAGGCATTCAGTGACACGAACCAATACAGATGGTGATGAATCTGGGGAGAATAGGTAGATTTGAGTATCATCAGCATACAAATGACACTGAAATCCAAAGGAGCTGATTAGTTTACCAAGAGATGAGATATAGATTGAGAAAAGCAGAGGACTTAAGACTGAGCCTTGCGGTACTCCAACTGATAGAGGTAGAGAAGAATAGGTAGAATCAGAGAAGTGAACACTGAAAGAGCAATTAGATAGGTAGGATGAGAACCAAGTAAGGGCTGTGTCCTGAAGACCTAGGGATTGTAGTGTTTGTATGAGAAGAGAGTGGTCAACAGTGTCAAAAGCAGCAGAGAGATCTAGAAGAATAAGAAGTGTGTAATGGCCTTTTGATCTAGCAGTGACCAGATCATTCACTACTTTGGTCTATGTCTGTGGAGTGTTGGGCATGAAAGCTTGACTGAAGTACTGTAGGTCCAATAAATTGTGGGAGTTGAGAAAGTGTGTAAGGCGAGTGTAGGTCAGTCTCTCAAGTAGCTTGGAGAGGCATGAGTGCTGAGAAATGGGACAGTAGTTAGAGGGAGTGTTTGGGTCAGAATTGTATTTTTTTTCAGAATGGGAGAAATCACTACATGCTTAAACAGAGAAAGAAAGATACCAGTAAAGAGAGAGAGAGATTACAGATTTTAGTTAAGGTTGTGAGGGTATAGGATCAAGAGGAGAGGTAGTGGAGTAGGAGGATGAAAAGAGTGTTGAGACTTCATCTTCACTTGTGGGATCAAATGAAGAGAAAGTGCCAGAGGGTTCAGGTAAGGAATTGAGCAGGTCATTGGCTGAGTTAGAGCATACCATTTCATCTCGGATTTTATCAATCTTATCCTTGAAGTAGGAAGCAAGTTCTTGTGCATGGATAGTAGCTAGTGGGGGAGGTGAGGGAGGATAAAGAAGTGATTTAAATGTATTAAAAAGTCGCTTGGGGTTGGTGGCATGAGAATAGATGACAGATTAGAAATATGTTTGTTTGGCAGTGTCCAGGGCCTGATGATAAGAGTGGTAGGTGGTCTTATATGTGAGAAAGTCACTTGGATTCTGAGATTTATGCCACTGACATTCTACTTCACGTGACAGTTTTTGTAGGTGTCTTGTTGATTAGAGTGCCAGGGTTGGCATCTAAGCCTACGTGGGGTGTGATGGGTAGCTGGAGCCTCTTCATCAAGGGCATGCTCTAGAGTCTGGTGTAGGTGGGATAAAACAGTTTCAGGTGTGTTAAATGTAGAAATTGGTGAGAGCAGTTGTTGCAGAGAAGTGAAAAGTTGTTGAAAATGTATATTGTTAGTATTTCTGCGGGTTAGAGGAGGCTTTCTTGTTTTTAGTGTCATAGAGTTTAGAGTAATGGAAGAGCTTGAGAAGGTGATAAGGTTGTGATCAGAGAGAGGGAAAGGAGTATTAATGAATTCAGAAACTGAGCAGAGCATGGTGAACACAAGATCAAGGCAGTGGCGAGTAGAGGAGTCAGACCATTGGGTGAAGCAAAGAGAGGAGGTTAGAGAGAGGAGTTTGGAGGCATGAACAGATTGTGGACTGTCAAGAGCTATATTGTAATTGCCCATAATGATGGTTGAGATGTCAGAGGAAAAGAAGTGTGGGAGCCAGGCAGAAAAATCTTCTAGAAATTGTTTTTTGAGTTGCCCAGTAGGGCAATAGATGGCTACAACACATAGCGAGAAGGGGGAGAAAATCCTGATAGAGTGAACTTCAAATGATGTGAATTGAAGTGATGGAACCTGAGGTAGAAGTATGTATGTGAAAATTTTGGACAGTACTATTCCAACCCCACCACCTTTACTATTACCAGGCCTGGAGTTATGTTATGAAATGGAGAGCACCATGTGACAGTGCTGCAGGGGAAGCTGTGTCTGATTGTGTGAGCCATGTTTCTGTTATAGCCAGCAGATTAAAGTTGTGAGATACAAAGAGGTCATGGATGGATGTTAATTTGTTACAAACAGAGCATGCATTCAATAAGACACATTTTAGTGACTTGGAGGGGAATGGGAGACATGTGAAATTTATGAGGTTAGATGGATTTCTATGTTGTTTTGAGAAAGCTGAGTGTGAGTGGGGCAGGTGGTTGGGGCCTGGATTTGGCGGTATGTCAGCAGCTAATAAAAGCAGAAGAGTGAGATAAATATTGGTGGATGTTTGTGAGTGTTTATTATGGTGGACAATTGTGGTTGTCAAAGTACTTGCAGACAAGTAAGTATAAAGCTCATGAGTGTTCAGAAGAGGGGAGTGGATAATAGAAGCTGTAATGTGCACAGAGGGGTGAGTTTTAGTGTGAGTGTAGAATGTGTTCATTTTGGTGAGAATTCCATGAATTGAAACAAGAAACAGTAGTATTGTGAACATGCTGTGGTAGTTTGTGAGTTAATTTTGGGTTAAGTGACGTAGGATTAAGTTGTTTAAATTAAAGTTACCTTTCCTTGATGTTGCTCAATGTTTGTGCAACTGTTATTTTAACTGTTCAGATAACACACTTAGTTAATCCACACAAGCTGAACCCCCAGCAAGCTGACCCCTTGACTGAATCTAAATAAATACTGTGTCTGATTAAGATACAGGCTACCTCTGAACATTTGGTCACCTGATTCAAATGCTAATTGATCAAAGAATATAGATTGCTCTGGGTGGGTAAACAGGCAAAAGTCTACTCTAAACTAATCCACAATAAATTACATCATATACATAGGTAATGACAAGAAACACATTATATCACATACATTCAAACAGATGAGAAGCATAAGGCTTGATGTAGTTTGCAATCAGCATGTGGGTTAATCTGAGACTTGTAGTGCAATAGAATCAGGAGCACTATGTGTGGTGTAATGTGAATAAGATTGTGCTATTTGTAGTGTAATTTGAATTGGGGGTACTATTATGTGGCTGCGCCCCTTCCTTGTGAGTCCACACTCCTTTGGCACGCACTGTCCCTTTATTATGTATGGGAGGAAGGGCACAAATTTATAAATATCAGGTGGGCGCCGAACACCATAGCACTACCCCTGCCCATATGTATTTGTTTTTGTATACCACCTCCACAGTCTGCAGTTACAGTATGTATCCAAGTAGGGATTATATTGCAAATTATGGGGCTCTGTGGGTACCATGGGTGCTAGAGCACCTCCAATAGTTTTACTATTTGCAGTCATGTCTGTACATAGCATTTTTGAATCATGTGGTGGATATGACCTCCCCAAAATATTTAGGGGCTTGGCATGATTTTCCCAAATGCACATTGTCTGCAGCATAATGTTGAGCACATTGGGCTTGATTCAGATGCTGTTGCAATGCAGATGCAGCAGCAATATTTTTTAGTGATGGAACTGCGAGGCAACACACATGAAGCAGCTGCTCACAAGTGAACAAAGATGCCCACAAAAGCCAATACAACTTGCTAAGCAACTGCATTCTATGTCTCAACCGCAATGCATATGCAAGGAGCATTGACTCCCTTAATGCCTCCATGGCTGCACAGAATGGCTGTGGGAGCTGTGATACTGGTGTCAAGTTTTATGCATATGAGATCTCAGTTGCATGCCGAGACATGCACTGAAAATGATCATGAAACACCTACGGTTTTACAGAGACTTCCCATTCCTCCCCAAAATGGCCTCTTCCTGTCAATCACTCTACAACTGATTCCTCGCTGTAAGCGGCACTGCAAAGGTACCTTGGAGCTTGTGCACTGCGCCATGATGCATGCGCATTCTGCCAATACTCGCTCAGTTGCAATACCATCAAAGTTGTGACCGCATCTGAATCAGGCCCTGTATGTGGACATAGGGTGTTATGCAGAGTTGTTTGCAAACCTAAAAAAGCACACTAATGGGCATAACCATGTGCACTGCGGGTGGGGCAGGTGCAGTGGCGGATTTAGGGGGGGGGCACAAAGGCACGTGCCCCCCCTGTCGTTCATTCATTTAAACCGCAAGCCCGCCCGTGTCCAGGATGAGCGTGTCAGCCTCTTAGCCCTGCTGTCGGGCGGGGAGAGAGAGGTGAGGGAGAGACTACAGTAGCGGCGGTGCACACCGCTATTAAGGGACCTGAACCATTAATAGCCGCCGCTCTGTTCTGGGACGTCAACAAGCAAGATGTTCTGCCAGCGGCTCAGGCGGGGAGCAGGAAGCTACGGCGCACATTTTTTTTCAGCATTGGTCTGGACGGCCGTCAATTGTAGCCCCGCCCCCTCGCGGCTATTTGCCGCGATTTGCGGGTCTGTCGGGAAGGGGCGGAGCCAATATGAACAGATTCTCATGTAATTGTCATATTGGCTCCTCCCCCTCAACGTCGACCCGCGAATCGCGGCATTTAGCCGAGAGGGGGCGGGGCTACAGTTGCCGGACCAATTATGCCAAGGTGGCTTATTTTTTAAACATGCCCTGCCATTAATGACAATTAATGCCTGTCCAGCCCTGCATTAATGACAACTGCAGCATCCTCTTCCTTCAGGACAGGGCAGTTTCCAAATGTAAGTGTACTGTATGTGGTGTGTAATTGTGTATGTGTGTATACTGTATGTATGTGTTCCATGTGTATATTTATGTGTACGTGTTCTGTGTATGTATATCGATCTATGTATGTATTGATGTGTTCTATGAGTGTGTGTACTGTATATATGTATGTTTGTGGTGTTCTATGTGTGCGTTTGTGTGTATGTGTTCTATGTAATATATGTATTATATATATATACATGTGTGGAAGGATGCATTTGCATCATGATTGACAGATGGCGGGCTTCTGGGGGCGGTAACACAGTGTTGGGGGGAGTGCACCATGAAATGCAGGCGTGTCATGGCCATTTTCGGGGCCGATGATGTCACCTGCATTTCCTGAGATCGCATGGCGGCGGTGCACCTGCCTGCGCAGCCATGAGGTCGACCTCTATTTGAGCCTTTCGCAATGCGATCAAAATAGAATTGTGATCCCATCGCGGGGAGGCACCAAACATGCTGGGCGACTTTGCCATGTGTTGGGCGGCCCCCCCCTGCATGCGATTTTAGTGGTTGCAGATTTTGCTAAAATAGCAAAATCTGCTACTAACTCTGAATA
Organism: Pseudophryne corroboree; assembly: GCF_028390025.1. Taxonomy (NCBI): domain Eukaryota; kingdom Metazoa; phylum Chordata; class Amphibia; order Anura; family Myobatrachidae; genus Pseudophryne; species Pseudophryne corroboree. The sequence continues at coordinate 221,917,403 of NC_086448.1, read as the reverse complement.
ACCCCCAATGTCCTTATTATTAAGGCATACCAGTAAAATATAGTAATTACAGGTTGTTGTTGTTTTTTTTTTTGTGTTAAATTGTAAAGCAACTAGGGTGACAATGTCAGTCACCCATTGCCTCACCCTCTGCCTCTACCTTGTGTCACTATCTCTCTATCACCCTCTTTTTCCTGTCACCCTCTGTCTTTCCAAGGCATCACCTGCTCCCCATTATATGAATATGGCATTACCTTTGAGGCCACGCCCCTTGCTGAGAGGCTATGCCCGTATTGAGAGGCCACACTCACTTTTCCAAGAACATGCACCTTTGGCGTGCACTAGTAACACCCCCCTCTTCCTCATCATAGTGCCCCCCCTGTCATTTTGTTCTGGATCCGCCCCTGGGCAGGTGTAATATGTGCAGAGAGATTAGATTTTGGTGGTGTGTTTAAACTGAAATCTAAATTGCAGTGTAAAAAATAAAGCAGCCAGTATTTACCATATACAGAAATAATATAACCCACCCAAATTTAAATCTCTCTGCACATGTTACATCTGCCCCACCTGCAGTGCAAAATGGTTTTGCTCAATTGCTAACTTTTTTGGTTTGCTAACACCTCTGAATAACCCCCATAGTATTAAAGTTAGTTAAAATATTGTAACTGAGTTGGCACTATGACTTTAAACATGTTGGCAAAGCATTATGTTTAAAGCTATAGTGCCGATCCAGTTACAATGCTTTAACTAACATTAGTATAGTGTCGACATATTGTTCTCAACATTTTGCTGGTGACAGTGTAATTGTAAACATTGTGAATGTTGGATTATTAACTAAATCTGCAACGATCACCATCTGCACTAAGATCCCTAGCTAAGATGGATGGTTGTGACGGTGATGTTTGTGGGTTACCTTTTTATTAAACACCAATTCTGCCACCACCAAGAGCTGGACTGGGTGATGCCACACCCACTGCGTCTCTTCAGTTACACTTTACTAGAAAAATATACCTTTAAATCAGTAGCTTAGGCCCTTAGAAAGTTGTGACCTTAAGAATCACAGAGTATCAGAACTAAAAATTATGTTTTAATTTTAAGTAATCACTTCAAAAGCGTAACAAAAGGTTACAAAGATTATAATAAAGTAGTACTATTTTACACAAGTTACTACAATTTAAAGAAAAGTAAATACCGTATTTTTCTCCCCAAAAATGTGGGGGGAAAAGTACATGCGTCTTATGGTCCGAATAGAGCAATAAAGACCTTATGGAGCGCTCTCAATGCGCTGGGTGGGAGCGCACTGGGTGGGAGAGGCAGCAGTTATCGGGTGCGGGTAGTGGCGGGTCCTGTCTGCTGCTGCTGCTTTGCCGTCATCTCAGAGCCCGTCATCTGAGAGCGCCAGCATCACGTGACTCCTCCGCTCCCTCCCCTCACCTCCTCCGATTCCTTCCTCAGAGTAGAGTGCTTTGGGCAGCGTAAACGGACAGGCTGTGACAGGCAATAAAGTGAGTCCCCCCGCTCTCCCCCCCTCACCTCTTCCTTTCTCAGAGCCTGTAAAGCTGATGTCTGTGTCTACAGTATAGATTGTAAGCTTGCAGCAGGGCCCTCTTACCTCCAAGTCTGTCTGTTGTTACCCAATTTGTTTTATCTCTGTTTACAATTGTAAAGCGCAAAGGAATTTGCTGCGCTATATAAGACAATGTAACAGAATCTATTTGGTTCAGAATATTTTTTTTCCTGTTTTCCTCCTCTAAAAACTAGGTGCGTCTTATGGTCCGAAAAATACGGTACATAGGGAAGTTCAGATCACCTGGACAAGTGTTGAATAATGGTGGAAGTGAGGTCTCTTCCTGAAGCTTGGTTTGAGTGGCCCTGGTACTTATGCCAGGTGGCAGTTACTACCAGCCCTCCCCTTGGGATTTTTGCTATCTATCTGGTTGTCAGATTCAATTAATCCATCCCTCACTTCCAAGTAATTGTGACTTAGTAACTAGAGGAGGGGGGCTGTCCAAATTGGGCAGCTTTATAGCCCAGGTCAGGAAGGTCCCCATCATCAAACAACCCTCCTTAGATACAGTTTTACCAATTATATTTTTCATGTAGAATATATATTGCTGCGACATGTCATTTGAATAATACCATTCACAATTATGCCCATTCCAATATGAAATGGGTGTTCACTACAACTTCCCTAAATTTATATAGTTGGCTTCCATGATTGGGTTTATGCTAAGTGGGCACAATTGACATCTAGCAGAAAAGAAGAAATCCACAAGTAAAGGCGCTCAGTGTTGTCTCACTTATACCAGATTGACAAAGTATACTTAGTGTCCAAATAAGGATCAAATCAGTCCCACATATGAGAAAGTCCTTTCTTAAAATCCTCTGTTTACGCTCCCACCGTGAAGGCCTCTGTTTCCAGTAGTCACTCAAGATGAAAAATAAAAACAATAAAAGATCATGGTGCAGTACGTCTCAAACTTCTTTCACACAATGGCAGATAAAGATGCTAGATAACCAATGCGTACCCCACTCACAATGTGTGAGGTGTCTATCCTCATATAAAGGTATCTTTAGTTATGGTGCAGATGTGGCAATTCTTTTCAAATTATGCGTACCATACTCACTTCTCCAAAGGCGGTACTCCTCACATTATGGTTTCTTTAGATATTCCATGCCGGATCCCTCCTCATTCAAAGAAAGGAATATATACTGATATAAAAGGGTTTTATTAAAATATATATATATAGGCAATAACCATATGTAAAGCCTCAACTGATATCGATGCTGTTAACAGGTATAGCCGTCGGCCGAAAACTGCAAATTCCCTGTCTGGTGTTATGACATCAATTACAGAGGGGGAAAACAAAAATGGATATGCCTAAAAAGCACTCTTCCTACGCGTTTCTACCCTCTGGGGGTCTTTATCAAGGAACAATAGTGCTAAACGAACAAACATATTTAAATCCAAGAACAGGAAATTGAAACAATTAAATTTTCAATTTGGAAAACGGGTTGCCATGGCAACGCGTTTCCACGTGTACCCAGCATTCCCTATGTTGATAATTACTACTTCCTTCATAGAGCGCAGACTGCTGGGAATCGTACCAGCTAGTCTGTCTGCCCTTAGTTGCGGTCACATCCGCCCCACAATTGACATCTAATTTGAATGTGACAGTGAAAATAAATGCTCAAAAATTAGTATATAATACTTGTGCTTTCTAGTTTGTGCTCGGACCGTGTAATTAGTTAAAAATTAAGTTGCAGGTAGAATGTAAAATTTAAATAGAATGCAAGACACTTATAAAAATTTAGTTTTTTTAAACTACACCCTAATAAACATATGTCGCCTCACCCTTTACTGTAATTGTACAAAGACTACAGTATACTACAGTATTACTAGAATATTATCATAATTGGCAATGGGGTTGAGCAGCCACAAGTGTTTCACAAATAAATAGACTTACTAGTATATGTGTCACTTTGGTACTGAAAATGGAAGTCACTTATTGCACCTAATGAATTGCATTCAAAACGCTGAAAAGATTTGGAAGTTCACTTGAGGCACTAGTTTTCAGATGATTTTTGTGTGATTTATCATTTATTGCAGTGATTTACAGTGATTTAAATCTCCCCCCCCCCAAAATAAATAAATAAATAAATAAATAAATAATAATAATAATAATAATAATAATAATAATAATAATAAAAAAACAATTAGGAAAACTACAATAATTGATAAAAAAGAGGCTTTTACATTTCCCATATAATTTTTTACGTTTTGTAAGTTGAGCTCCTCCCATGATAATACCCAAAATGATGCACCTACATACACCACCTTAGCATTCAAACCTATGTGCTTCTCTGTAAAATTATTTTGCCTAATTAATTATCTTGACCATATATTTCAGTTTTTAAATAACATTTCAAAATCTAAGGTGGGTGGTTTCCTGGAAAAGTATTTGAATTAAATAAGTTACAAATGGCATCATTTACAGTAGAGGAATAAAATGTGCTAGAAAATAGAGTAATGCAGTCTGTTCTATGTGCAAATACACTTTAATATATTTTGTTAATACAATGTAACAATCTCTGCTGAGTATTATTCAATCTGTAACTTATTATTAACACAACTCTACTCATTTGTTTACCTAAGTTTTTAAGCAGCAGAAGAAAATGTAGAACTTCCCAATTAAACATTATAACAAACAATAGTTTGAAGATTTTAACTTGATTTGACCCATGTGATTTTTGGAACAATTTGTAAAAGTTTAAATTGTTTTAACAGATTATATTTGCAAAGACTGGTTGACCTTTTGTTCTGAATACTAATTTGAAAATCTCTGACAGAAGCACACCCTGGCAAACACGTAAAATCTGAATATGAAATATTTCTCAAAGAGATGTGTGCTGGGTAAGTTTCAATAAACATTTTGAATAGAGTTTCCATATTAGAACATCATACACATCAATCAACAAAAAAACTTTCCCATCCACTTACTGTACTTCATGTATCATTTGGTATAGTAAAGTGCAGGAAAACTACAGTACATAACTTAGTATGGGAAATCTGTGTCAGTTATTATAAACACCAAAGTTTTTCTTAGAATTTACATATAATTGAATGGTAGAAAATGTGTTGTGCACCCATTAGCATTCCTAGAATGGCATTTTATTTAATTATTATAGAAATAGAACAGAATGGCCAGTATTCAAGTACCTGTGATCATTGAATGCGGGTAATTACATTGCTGTGGGCTATTTACTAAACCTCAATAAACAGGCACGAGCCGTGGCTTATTGGGGATTTGTTTCACCTCAGGCAGGTGAAGCAAAATCCAGGAAAACAGCCCCGTTTCCATCCAAAAATAGGTCTATTTCTAGTGAAAACACAGTTTTCACTGAACCTGTGTGTTTTCCGTAGAAAATTAACTGTTTTTCAGGTGACCTAATTGATTAGCCCGAAAACATCTGAGTTTTTCACTCCCGATGTTTCTTTGTGGGTAATTGAATACCAGCCTCAGTACTTATTTGTATAAGGGTGCACAGTAATGTCATAAGGTTTTTATATGATATTATTGAATATTTGGTCTGTAACTATATAAAACATAAACAGTTAAAAACCTATAATGCTAATAATTCCAGAATAGAATGCTGAAACATGCCACAGGTAATAATCCATAATATTCTTAAGGGGGGTACACACGGAGAGATCCGTGCTTAAAATCTAAGCAATCTTGCTAGATTGCTTAGATTTTAAGCACGGATCTGCCTTGTGTATGCCCTCCAGCGATAGCGATGCGCGGTCCCGCGCATCGCTATCGCCGGTGCTAGATTGAGCCTGCATGCAGGCTCAATCTAGCGGGTCGCTCACTTCACCGTTGTGTGAAGTGAGCGGCCCCCCGTCGGCTTTCCCCCTCGGTCAGCACATCGCGCTGTGCTGAGCGGGGTGAGAGATGTGTGCTGAGCGGTCTGTGTTAAGATCGCTCAGCACACATCTCTCCCGTGAGTACCCCCCTTTAGGCCAGTATCCAATTAGCCATGGTAATTTACCACAGCTAATTAACTCCCTTGGGGCTATCCTCAGGCACATGAAACAAAATCCCCTATAACCAGCCTTTAGAGCCATTTTTGTTCTTGAAAACACATAGGTCTGGAAACTCATGCCAGATCCTATGTGTTTTCAGATGAAAATATCAAATTATTTGTCCCAAAAAAATGGGGAAAAATTGGGTAGGGTAAAAAAAAAGTAGGGGTTTCACACAGCTCCCTCTCAAGCAAATATTCAGTAAAGCTTCTTATACGGTATTATATGATCATTACCTTTATCAATCATGTTTCTTTAGAATTAAAAAAAAACGGCTTATACTGGGCATAGTACATTATACAATTATCTGGAATATCCACCTGATATCGGTGTATCGGCCAGATAAGTGTATTGCACTTGAGCAACCGATCTGAAAATATCGATTGGTCAGACATGCTGAATTGCCCAGCATGTCCATTTTATGCAATATCCTTTAAGTTGCAAGTCAGCTGCTTCGGACAGTGTATGCACTGCTGTGGCTGACCGATGGACATTTTCTGGGTTACTTGACTGGGGAGGAACAGGGAAATGTCTCCTCCCTAGGGGAGGAACCCAGATACTGGCCATACACATTCTGATACCATCCCAACAAGAGACATCATAAGTAAAGCTCCATTTTTAAAACAGGTCATTAGCAGGAAATATAATGGTAATGGCTGACCTCCAGTATATATGGGAAAATAATTACCAGTGATAGTGATGTCACTCTGAGATGTGCAGCACACTGAGGGTTTTACACTGCTACGAAACGGAAAAACTGTCTTGGCTGATCTTGCTTCGGCTTCACATTGAAAAAGCTGGCTAAGCTGTGAGACTATAGTGGGGGCTGGAGCCATGCTGCTCACGATCTCTGCAAGTGGCCCCACTGTGGTGAACAGCCCCACTGCCCAAGCTCAGTTCCCATGTGGCCTCAGTCATTCCCCAGCACTCAATGTTGACAGGAAGACATTCTTTTCCCACCACTCAAGTGCGGGGTGTGCGGCGGCAGCATTAACATCTCCAGCAGCACACAGTGAAAGACTGTGTGCTGTAGTAAGAGTCCTAGTTGGTGTCTGTAGCTGACCGTGGGGCTGTTACAGCCTACCATGGTGCTGCTAGCACGGCCAGTGTTAAACACCTGCACTGGCTTTCATGCAGCTGGTCCCAGGACAGTGAATAATAGTGGGCCAGGCAGAAGAGAGATGGCCACGCCGCCCTCCTTTCTGCATGCCCACACTGTCTCACGGTTCCTCTGTCTGGCGTGCTCAGGGTCACAGTCGGACGTTACATGAAATCTGCATTCCACGACCAGGGCACTGAGTCAAGGTCACAAGGGGCAATGGAGGAGGTGTTCCCTTCAGGAATGGAGCAGAGCAGCAACTGACTCTATTGCCTCCACCAGTTCCGACCCTGCTTCTGCTTCTTACTAATATAATACCTTCTAACTTAAACCTTTCACTATTGTGATGCTTTGGGGTAGTTGTCATGCTCTGGACTTAAACCTTGGGAATGTTAGGATCCCACCAGATGAGGTCACCTGGTCGCAGTTGGTATGCCCATATGTTTCACCAAAATTATGCTAAACACCTCAATTTTACTTTATGTTATATTGCATAGATTATTAGAATTAACCTGATTCAGCCTATTTTGAGACAGCAAAGTATGTTTGGTCCGATATCTATCAATTCCAGTATCAAAACAATTTGCGGATTGCTGATGTGGATAAAAAAAAACATATTTAAAGATATCTTGATAATCTCATCCAAGATAAATGCAGGGCTTTGGTAAGCAGTGTTTAGTACTTAGAGCAGTGATGGGGAACCTTTGGCACTCCAGCTGTTGTTGAACTACACATCCCAGCATGCCTTGCTACAGTTTTGATATTTGGCCAAGCTAAAACTGTAGCAGGGCATGCTGGGATGTGTAGTTCAACAATAGCTGGATTGCCAAAGGTTTCCCATATCTGACTTAGAGTGTGCACCAGCATTTACTCTTTTTTTTCTATGTGTAATTATAAGTCTCAGCATGGTATAACCTCTCATGTTTAGTCCATTCCCCCCATATATTCTGTACACTTGAAGGTAGAGACTTCTTTAGCTTGGATTACAAACCCATCCCACCTGCCCAAGGGTGTTTTTAATTGGCATTGGTTACTAGCATTTGCAGATTGCATAATGGTAAAGACGCTATGAATGGTAAGTCCTGAATAAATGTATACAATTTGTGAGTGTTAGGGATGAGTTTGGGGTGTGAGGCCCCCTGGGTTGGTGTGGCCTGGCTGCTTTGGGGCATCATATTTTAGCACTTAATCCAGCACTTTTATAGCACATAAATTGTTTTTCACCTATGTAACAGTTTTTAACACCCTAATTATTATCTCTAACCTATGTAACACTCTTAACACATAGCTGTTTCTTCTTACTAATGTAACACCTTTTAACACTTAGACCTGTCACTAGTGTGATGCCTTGGGAAGGTGGCTTGTGCTGGCTTGGTAAGGGAGGGTCTTGTGTTCTGGACTTGAACCTTGGGAATGTTAGGGACCCACCAGATGAGGTCACCTGGTCGTGGTTTGTGGGCCCATATTTTTGGACAAAATTATGGTTAGCACCTCAGTGTTACTCTATGTTATATTGCAGATTTTATTATAATTATTCTAATTAGCAGTGTTTAGTACTTAGAGTGTGAACCTGCATTTTCCCTTTTTTCTATGTGGAACTGCAATTTTCAGCATGGTAGCACCTCTCATTATGTTAAATTAGGGTGGGCAGTATCACTTTACAAAATAACCATCATTTGGTGATTTGTCCTGCAGATAAGGACTTTGAGGCCTATTATATGGAAATCTGCAACTAACTAGTAGTGCTTATAAAAAATTACAATCCAGGGGTGTGGCCTGTAAGAGGTGTCACGTTAGAGCTCCTGCCCAAAATACCCTGTAGCTGCCCTCTATTGCCACTCAGGGGTGCCCATAACCCTGTCCACGGCCTTGACTGCTGTCCTGCTCTGGTTGATGACTCCTGTGGACCTGCAGAGAGCCGCTCTAGCCTCTCTGTGCCATGGTCTACCTGTCCCTCTCAAGCCGGGGAATCAAGTGGTAGAGGAGGCTGCTGCAGTCTTCCGGAAGTCTGGGATCGGGTCCCGCGGGCTCGGAGCTGTACTGTGCAGCTTCCCTCTTGCAGCTGGCCCCCTCAGTGTCCTGACTGCCAGCCTCTGTTGTCCCAGGAGCCCCACATGCTGCATAGCTTCATGCAGGGGCTGTGTAGTATAACCTTCTGCACAGCATCTTGTGTCCCGGCGGCCATCTTGGAGGTGGCCCCTGCTGGATCTCAGCTGCAGTACCCTGGCGGGCGGATTGTCATGTGTGGTCTCTCACTGCTAGCCCCAGCCTACCTAGCTTAGTCTCTCTGTGCCTGACTGCCCCAGGCATGTTAGGGAGTTGATGCTGCCTACAGCAGCTGCAGCTGCTGCTTCCATACACCTCTCACTGCTGTCTGTGCTCCCTAAAGTCTCAATCCCACTGAAGTATTTCTCACAACACAAATCAGTGCATTTGCCCTGGTGGGGGGGATTCTTCTATGGATGTGCTGTAATAGCTCTGCACCTCTTCTTTTTACCTACTTTTACTTCAGGAGTCCTACCTATATTTCATATGGAACAATATACCACTGTGCTGTTCAGCGCTCTTGATAACTGCTTCTACCTGCCACCTTGTTTAGTCCACACTTGACCCCTCTACATATCTCGTGGCTGACTTTTATATCTACCTGGTTCCTGTGCTGACGGATTAAGTTTGCTTGTCAGTATGCCTGCTGTTGTCTATACACCTCCGGTGGACGTGGCACTCCCTCTTCTGGCAGCCTGATACAGTGACACCTTCTATTCACGGCATTGTTTATTTACTTCAATTTCTCCCTATGTCTTCCGCTGCTCCTAGGAGACTTTTGTTATATTTTATGATATTTTAATGACGTCCTACGGCACGGGGCCCTAGCTTTATCCCCCAACATTGCTCTATAACTCATTCTCAATTTACCTGCTACTGTATTTTTCCTACACATGTCCCATTGGGAAGGCATATATTCTCCCAAATTACCCTTCACCATGCCCAAGGGTCACCGCAAACAAGTAGGTTCGGACCTCTCCCAGAGTCTGAATAAATTTACATTCTCTTCTGACAAAATACATAGGGGAACAATTGCCTCGCAACATGAGAATTCAGACTCCGATGATTTTGATCACTCCCCACTTCACCAGAAAAGATCTCTGTTCGTTGTTTCATGAGGTTCAAGAGACTCGGTGCTCTGTCCAAGCTGTTCAGGCTGAAGTACAAGACACAGTTAATTCTCTCAAGACCGAGCTTAATGAATTGGGTGATAGGACCAATCATCTGGAGTCCAAGGTGGATGATGTCATTTCATCTCAACACGACTTTAGTACAGAACTGCAAAGCTTGAAACAGGATGTCCAACTCTTGCTCGAATATAAAGAGGACCAGGATAATCGGGCAAAACGTAATAATCTTTGCATTAGCGGCATCCCTGAGGATATCGATTTAACCTCGTTGGACGATTATCTCAAGAATCTTTTCTTGGAACTCTCACCCACCACTCCAGAGGATCACCTGCTTCTGGACAGAGCTCACAGTAGTTGTTCTTGATTGTTTTACTACTGACCTGTATTGGGATGTTTCATCCTTTGTTATGTTGATCACCCCCCTAACTGCTCTTACATTTTAGGCAAAATCTATATCTATAACCAACCCTAGAGGGTGTTGAAATGAGCAGTAGTAGGAATAGATAATTTTCCTGAATACTACTTTTTTGGGAGTTTTAAACTTTCCATTTGTTGACCCTGGGCCAGGATTGGCTTTCCTGGCCTAATCGTTAGCTATGCCTTTGGGCTGTCCTGGCCATGCCCCCTCTAATGGGCTGTCTGCCCATGCCCAGTCTCTGTCACTTAGTGACTTTTCCTTAATTTTCCCTGACCAGCAATTCAGACCAGATGGAACTCTTCCTGGAATTCCACTTTCCCGCACTCCCTTATTTTCCCATTTTTTGGTTGCTTCCATTTTTATTTTTACCCTTCCCCGGGGTCGTCTATATTGTACTGTAATGCACAGGCTGTTCATTTTTCTTGCTCTCTCTTAATTTTTTTTTCTTTTTGTAGTGGCACGACCTTCCATGGGAGGTCCTGAGGTGAATCTCTGTTTTGATTGTCATGGTTTTTAGAATATATTCACAGAACGTCAAAGGTATGAATATCCCCTCAAAACGTACTAAACTTTTTATGTCTCTTAAACACTCTAGGAGTGACCTTGTGTTTTTACAGGAAACACACTTTAAGAAATACCTACACCTTGAGTTAAAATCTAAATCTTTCCCCCTAACCTTCCATGCTTGTGATTCCAGTCAAAAAAAGATGGGTGTCAATCCTCTTTGCTTCCCATCTAGCGTTTGATCAGGAGAACGTCTATGCTGATAAGGAGGGCAGATGGCTCATATTAGTGGAAAAGCTTAATAATACTTTAATACGCTGGTTAACATATATGCACCAAATCAAAGACATGCCTTCTTCTTTAGGAAAATTGATGCCTTGCTATCTAAATATGCTAAAGGAGCATTGATTCTGGCCGGTGATTTTAATGAAGTCCTTGATAATGCACTAGATCGCTCCTCCTCCTTATCCCTTTCAGCTTCAGGACCCCTATTTATAAATGTCACCTCCTTTTCGATTCTTTAAACTTATTGACCCCTCAGCTAGGGATTACACATTTTATTCCTCAGTGCATAAAACATATTCTAGGATTGGCATGATCCTTTTAAGTAGAGATCTCTTACTTAAGCTTACATCAGCCACCATCCACCCTATGGCTTGGTCAGATTACTGCCCCATAATGGCTGACCTTGTGTCCATTGCTTCTCGCCCTCCCCCTGCTTCTTGGAGAATCAATGATTCCCTCTTGCATAACCCTGAATATCCTGATCAGATTAAAAGTCACTTACTGGAGTATTTCCAACTTAATGACTCTCCCGAAATTTCTCCACTGTCCCTCTCGGAAGCTCACAAGGCAGTCTTACGAAGCCACCTTATCAGTATGGCTTCTAGAAACAGGAAACACAGTGATTCCCACCTGACATCTATGACCTCTAAACTTAACTCCCTCGAACTTCAGCACAAAGTAACCCCGTCCCCAGCACATCTGGAGTTGAATAAAGCTAAGGCAGACCTCTCGTTGTTCCTATCGGAATGTACTGCCAAATCTTTGCAGAAATTAAACCAGATTTTTTACGAAACGTGGGACAAAGCCAACAGGCTTCTAGCCTCTACACTTAGGACCAAGAGCTCACGCAATAACATCTTGGCTATCACTACTAGCACTTGTTCCTTATCTCTTCCCTCTATAATTTAGATAGGGACGTGGTAGAGCCCAGACCCTTTGATGTTCTGATTAATGACTTCCTTCAGCGAGCCCACCTCCCCTGTCTTTCTACACAAGCATCTATGCAGATAAACTGAGACATCGCTGGTGAAGAGATTTCTAACGTTCTGAAGTCCCAAAAACCGTCGAAGGCTCGAGGGCCAGATGACTTTTCAGCTTCCTACTACAAAAAGTTTGCCCATATCTTGATATCCAACCTTAAATTCTTATTTAATGCAGTATTGCATGGGTCTCAGTTTTCTCAAACCACACTTGAAGCCAAGATAATTATTATTCATAAAGAGGGTAAAAACCCCTGTGATTGTGCAAGCTACAGACCAATCTTGTTACTAAATATTGATGTTAAGTTACATGCCAACATTTTGGCCACAAGCTTAAACAGTGTTCTCCATGACCTGATCCATTATGACCAAGTTTATCCCAGGTCATCAGGTCAGGGACAACACTAGAAGGACGATAGATCTTATCTAAATTCTTAATCGAAGAGAATTCCCCCCCCCCCCTCATTCTATCATTGGACGCCGAAAAAGCATTTGACCGCATTTTGTGGCCTTTTTTATTTCAAACCTTGCAAATGTTTTGTATCAATGCTGAATTCTTAACCTCTGTCTCTGCTCTATATTCTTCCCCAATAGCAAGAGTCTTGACTACTGGTATTCTTTCAGACCCATTCCCAATTACAAACGGCATGAGGCAAAGCCGCCTGCTTTCACCCCTCGTATTTGCTATGGTCATTGAACTGCTTGCCGCCATGATCAGACTATCTGGTAGGGTGCGAGGAGTGGAGGCGGATCCCCAGAATTTAAAAAATCTCGTTGTTTGTGGATGATGCTCTGTTAACGCTTATACATCCTCAGTCTTCCCTTCCTGCTCTCTGTGAGATTATAAATGAATATGTCTGTTTGTTTGGATACAAAATTAATTTTTCTAAATCAGAGGTTCTGCCCCTCCACGTACTCCATGACCTAAAGAGTTGTTTATCCTCCATATATCACTTTAAGTGGCAGGAGCATTGAGTTAAATATCTGGGAGCCTATATTACGTCCCACTATGACCATCTTTATGCGGAAAATTATCCCCGACTATTATATAAACTCAAACAGGATCTCAATCTTTGGAAATCCTATATAATTTCATGGTTGGGTAGGATTATCACTATTAAAATGACTATCTTACCCCAACTTCTTTATTTATTTCAAACACTCCCGGTTAAAGTCCCGGACAAAGTGTTGAGTGAAAAACAGACATCGCTCTCATGGTTTGTGTGGAATGATAAATCCCCCAGATTGACTTTAGGTACTCTCAAGCTTCCCAGGTCGTTGTGGGGTCAGGGGTTCCCTGATGTCAAACTGTATTATTTGGCTAGTCATTTGAGCCAAATAGCAGCCTCCTTTGCTCCCCTGGGTGCTATTGCCTGGAATGACTTGGAGACTTATATGAAGGGAGTCCGCTCCCTAGCCTCCCTTTGGGGTCTAGATAAAGCTTCTAGAAGCTCACTACCTCATTTGCTTCCCTCCCTTAAATGTTCCCTCTCACTTTGGGATCACTTGTCTATTAAAATTGAGCTGTCCTCCTCTCCCTCACCTCTCACCCCCTTGTGGGATAAGCCGGCTTTCCCACCTGGTCTCTCTCCTACTCATTTTAAATTATGGTACAAGGCCTGCATTAGATTAGTGTCAGATCTCCATGCTCAGGAATTGTAGGTTTCTCTGGATGACATCAAGGTTAAGTTTCCCTCTCTAGTGCCCCCCTTCTTCAAGTATCTCCAAATTCGCCACTTTCTTGGGTCACTTTCCTATACTGGGTCATGAGAAGATCCTACCCCTTTTGAGCGAATTTGTTTGAAGAGTCCTCTTGGCAGGGGTATGATTACTCGCATTTATATGATACTGATTGCGGATGCCTCTCCCGCGCGGACCTGTCATGAGCTGGAGTGGGAGAGGGATCTTGGCCCCCCGGATGACTCATGTTGGGAGGAGGTGCGGGATGGAATTGCTAAGAGCTCACTCTCAACTCGCATTAAGGAAACCTCCTATAAATTGTATTATAGGTGTTACTATTCACCAGATAGACTGTCTAACATCTTCCCCTCTGCTACTCCGGTTATCAGCAAGGTCACCTTACCCTAGTTAATTGGCAACTCTTTCAACAACTATTCATGAACCTTTAACGTTTTGCTCTCGAGCCCTCCCCATGGCTCCCCACATTGTTTTTACTACATGCTACTACTGTATACATTACCAGTAGTAATTTTTCTTTCTATAGTCTTGCTTTCTCTTTTCTTCTTTTTGACCCGACACTCCTCCACTCCCTTTCCTTTGATTTGTTTTCTTTAACTTCATTTTGTTCTGTGTTTTTTGTGATTTGTAAAATTGAGAGCTATCTGTTCCATGATATCTGCATATATTTTCTGTTTGTCCAATTGGCTCTTGTTGAATAAATAAAGAGTTAAAAAAAATTACAATCCTACAAGAGAGATTAAGACTAAAGTTGACAACATTATTGATGAAGGTGTTACCAGTACATAACTAGCTGAAACTTTAGTCAATTGTTTTAAAATAGCCTTTGCAATCTGCCCTATGATATACACACTGCCCAAGGTGCATACATTTTTTTTTAACCCACCAGGATGGCTGATTATTTCTGCCCAAAAGTCCCTGTTGCAACCTTTAGCACAATATCTTTATGTTTATTTACAAGGTTTGTTGAACATATTTCTACCTATCTTAAGGGCACTAGTGATTTTATTGAAAAGTGAACCTGTCTGGAAGAGGTTCCTCAATTGGCTTGTTTGGCTACTGTTGATATCAGTTCCCTCTTTATCATCATCCTTCATGATAACGGTATAGAGTGTAAAAGTCAAATTAATTTCAAATAAATATTTAAAATTCCAGCTCTAATATATGCTGCGGATGCCAGGCACATCTTATTACCATATACGATAAAAGTGCACTGTATGTCGCAAACACTACATCCCTTAAGAGAAAACAAGTACATGCACACATTTGTCTGAGTTCCAAAACTCATTGATGTATATATTTGATATTAAAAGGATATGTATACAATATATCACAGTACAGTACAGTACAGTACAGTACAGTATATATCATTCAGTTATAATGTTACAATTACATAGGAAGCAGATAGATACAAACGAATTCATTACAGCCAGCAATACATCACCATATTTGCTCAATGCACACTCCGCTCCATATCTCTCTCTCTCTCTCTCCATGCTCACAGTAGCAGAGTAACAGCAAAACAGAACTTCTTGTCTCCTGGATCAGCTATATACTGTGTATATTGGGGGAGTAAAGGTCTGGGACTGGATCTTCTGTTATTGGTCCAGGGGAGGGAACTTTCTCATTCATGATGTGTTATTGGTCAGTTCATATGCAAGCAATGTCCAGCCTTGAAGAAGCAGTATGTCTTTTGTTCTCAGTTGAATTGTGGCTTCATATTCATACATTCAATCATAACTAATTGTTGCAATGAGCTACAACTTAACCACAGGCATCAAATCAATCTACACATTCCTCTGATTACTTTGAAACCAAGCACTACATGTCCATCTTGCAACGCTCCAACAATACACATTCATGACGTTATACTCCATTATATCATTTAAAACCTTATAATGTCTGGTGCTTGACATGTTTAATTTATGTGCTGTATGAAATGTGTTGAATATATCTTTGTAGCATGTCTGTGTAAATGCGTATGTCACCATATATTGCTGTGCACGTTGTGCAAATTTGCACGCACACAGACTCATCTGTTTGGAGTTTGTATGTTTTCTCTATGTAATATTTTTTACTTCAACAGTCCACCCTTTGGTAGTAAACAATAACTGCCATCAATTATTAACAGAAGAAAAATATTTCAAACACATAATCGGCGACCTAGACACACGTATGTATTCATTTCGCAAATCAGACACTTGGCTATATTTGGGGAAGACAGGGAGGATGATGAGACATCCTCTATATGCACTTGGCGGTCACGGGACCACTGGTTGGGTGTGGGATGACATTCAACCTATAGAGTATGCTGGGACAGTGCTATAGCCTATGATGTCTGATTTGAACGAATGTTGCACACATACATGCACCTGCATCTTTGCACACTGATGTTCGGATTTCGATAAAGGTTTTGCTGGGTAGAGGGAGAAAGCACAAACAAATCGTGAAAGAGACATATAAAATTTTCATGGTATATATTCCTATCACTCTCTGAACATTGTTTCCATTTCTGGAACGTATGCTAGGTCTGTTTCATCATTGAACAAGAGTTATTAGTAGTGTCCTTCCTAGATAACATAAACCTTCGGAGTTCGGGGAGAGTCATTCATAAACTTTTCTTCCACATATATTAATGAGCTCTATCTGCTATGTGTGAATAGCCATTGTCTGATTGTTCCTGATTACCTCCCAATTTCCTGATTTCCTTAAATTGGTGAGATTTAAACATACCGGGGATTTATCTATGGTACTGGTGGAGCTTAAGACTAGGGGGTCTAGTTATATTATATTCCTTGTCCGCCAGTCCACTCCGTGTAATTCAAGTACCTCAGCTAACTCTAAAGAATATGGCACTAATCCTACATCATTTTGATCTTAGAGGTACCTGCGAGCACATCCAACATTCTGTTTGGTTTAAAACCTTACCCACTAGTGAGTGGTAATCACTCAAGGGATGTCTGTCAAATGCTGCCTTATTGCTAGACTGACATCTCTGGATGCACTCATCTTCAATTATAGGGTCACAATAACTACAAAATACAGTATTCCTCAGACAACAGCCTATCACGTTAACTCCGAACTCCATAACTACTAGACCTTTGATTTTCTCTGGCTTTAACAAAGTGATAGGCTGATCCTGGGATCCTATAAAGAAATCACTCCTTTCTCCTGAACCAGTTCCAGTCCCACACTCGACTCCTCATGAAAAACCTCACAAAATAGAATGTCCTGAAAAAAAAATGTTTGTCAGCGGAAAAAAATAAAAGATAGAACAAAACAAATCTTGTCCATAGCAAACAATTACAATGACTGGCCTTTCTGTACTCCTTTAGTACGCTCAGGTAGTGTTCAACAGTGCCGCCTCTCAGTCTTCACGGAACAGACTCTCTGGTGATACTTCTGCGATCTCACTCCATTTCCGAGTTCCTTCATGACTACTGACTTTCCTGCGATGGGAATTGTGGACCCCAGTCTCTCTCTCGGCTACTTTCACTGGGATCGTGCGGTCAACAAAACTTGGTATGGTCCTTCCCACCTGTCTATTAAGCAACCTGAGCGTAAGAACAATCACACAGTCTCTTGGTTCACAATCAAGACAGTATTTGGCATACCAGGAATCAACAGTTTCAAGTTCTTTTGTCAAGTTCTCAAATGCTGGCTCATCTCGATAAGGTATTGTACTGTCACCTTATTGGTGTATTTCTGATCATTGTGCAGATCAATCATGACATGAGGTTGTCTTCCAAAAAAAACAAAAAACAAAACAAAAATTTTGAAGAGGGTGATTCGTTAAGCGAGGATCTGGGAGTGGTTCCTATGCTACATAACACTAGTGGCAGTGTCTATAGCTTGAAACTGGACTACTAAGTCTACCACAGTAGTCCTGTTTCAAGCTATCACTTTGCTCCTACTCCTAGGGGTACCATATTTACACACAAATTTCTGCACAATTTTCTTTGCGGTAAACACAGCAGTATCCGTGGCAGCAGGAAATGCCTCTACCCAGTTTGCGAAAACATCAGTGCACACCAATACATACACAGAAGTCCTACAGGGTGTTAACTGTATGAAGTCGATTTGTGTTACCTGAAAAAGGTACATCTGCAGGAGGGAAATGGAATGGCTCTGTTGGTACTACCTTACCAAATGTTCTTCCTCATGCAAGTAAGACAGGTCATTGCTTTCCTGCTTGCCTAAGAAGAGAACCCTGGTACACGCCAGTATGCTCTTACCAATTTGCACATACCTTAATTACCATAGGTGAGTCAGACCATGTGCCGCCTCAGCTAGGCCTGGGAGATACGTCCTGGGGGCCACTGGCTTACCTTGTCCATCTTTGGGTCCTGAGGACTCCTAACCATACCCCTTCGACTTCCAGACCTCCTTTTCCTGTAGGAAACACAAATTTGCATCTTAATTTAATTGTTGTGTGCTTGCAAATGTAGAGTACCATGAGCATAACTCAAAAAAAGAAAAAGAAAAACATCTCTAGAGGAGAAACAGAAGAAAATATCAGGTCTGCGTTCATCAATGGGCTGTCACTTATGTGTGGTCTTGTAGTAAAGGTCTGATTCAGATATTCCATACCATCATGCATATCAGTGTCTATACAAAATTTCCCTTCACCAGTATTTTCATCCTTCCTCCACCCTTTGTGCATGACAAGGCACACTGCAGTAATATACTGGTGCCATCGTGCTGATGAGACATACCGGGTTCGGGCAGAACTTTGAAGGACCAATACAACATGTGGTGTATGAACTGTCAAATCATGTACCAGTACTACGTCCCAGGTATTTGACCCTTATCCTACACAACTGTAGTTTATCCCTTGATACCTGGTATCCTGTTTGGAAGAGACGAAACAGAAACTGCTTTGTATCTGCCAGGGACGACTCAAATGAATCAGCGCACAACAACAAGTCATCAACATATTGTATCAGCACCGACCCACTCTCAGGCTGAAAGGACTGTAAACAGTCATGCAGGGCTTGGGAGACAATACTCAGGCCATCACTCATAATCTTGGGAGAGTCAGGTCCATGTATTGTACCACCCTGTGTGAACGCAAAGATGAAGAGGAAAACTGTGAAGAAAACAGAATAGAGGTTGGTGACAGATAAGTTTGTAGCGGTGGAGGGGATTTTATTAAAATGACAACTGGATTAGGCACTACGGGGAATTGATTAACTACTTGGTCTACCCCCCTTAAAGCTTGTGCATGCTGTGTCACTACTGGGACTACCTCAGCCATCAATCCAGTGTCTTGTCCATCCTAAATTCATAGGGAACCCGGTATCTTGTGAGATAATTTCCTCTACCTGTGATGGACATGAATCTAGAACAGTGGAATGCAACATTAGTCTTTGAGTCTAACATACCTTGTATTTCCTGAGCGGGAGTACAATATATGTATTTCACATTTAACAAAATCTCTGTCGATTAAGTTAGTCAGGGGCCACTGCTGCTAGGAAAAAAGGAAAGGGTATAGCATCATAGAGGCCCAATCGTAACTTCTGCAGGTTTTGTCAAAGGGTAATGTTGCACTTCTCTCGTTCCTCCCATTTGCCGAATTAGTGTTTACCAGCGATCTTATTCAGATGGAGAATTTTCTAGTACTGTCCAGTGGAGGTTAAAAGTCTGTTGGAATATTTTCCTTGGAGAGAGTCAGCGAAAAATTCCTTCTACTTTACACAAATCACGTCTGCGTATGTTCCACACAGCGCTTATGATGACGCAATTGCGAAAAGAACGCAAATGGTATCACGTTGCACTGCGTGTTGCACCCGCAGAGGTGCGGTCCAATCGCACAGCCTATAGTGCGATTCTATATGCCCTACAATCACTGGAGTTGATTTCACAAGCCTCGCTCCACACAGCCGGAGCGTAACACTTAGAACCTTCTACCTGCACGTTTTCACACAGTACGTGCCTCAATAATCTATCACGCTCCTCCGCATGTTTTTTCACACAGTACGTGCCTCAATCCACTAAGTCAATACGCAAGGTTGCAACCCTTTCCACGCTGCTGAGCCTCTGCCAACTCAGTGTCTCTCATGGGATCCCGGTTCCCCCAGGGTTCAATACATCCACACCTAATTTCAGCTCACACTAATACACAATGTTTTCTGTACAGAAAAATATCACTCCCTTTGATTGATAGCTTGTCCCAGAGGTATTACACTTTAAACAAAATATTATTTTAATCTGCTTTTAAAATTGGATAGTTATTTGCTATTTTATAGCTACAAATCCTTTACCCCACCTTATCTTTAACTGCTATCGTGTGGTTATAACTTGCGCTCGCTTCTTCACGTAACCGTGCGTATGCAGGCAACCGTGCGTTCCCACACTACGTGTGCATTCCTGTATGCTTACCACACACAACGTGCCACGTGTTCACCGTGCGTTCGCGCCTAAATATACCACACTTATCACAATAAATGTGAGCAACAAAATGCTACTGCCCACTTACACAATACACAATTGTTCCTTACACTCGCCGGAAGTTACCCCCAAAGGTAATCCTCCTTTGAGTGTTTACCTAAACGTTTAGGCTGGAACTGCGTTTCGTGTTTTTATAATTACTCCCTTAACAAATTCTATCAAAATATTATAACAAATAAACTTATCTGACTTTATACAGATCTATAATGACTATTGACTATAATTTAAATGCTATGATTCAGATTGGATAGCTATCTTGCAGAACATACGCTGATATAAATACCCATATTATATAATATAATATATATAATATATATACACCACTGCACTTCTATGTAACTCCTTCACCCATCATATGTATTCATAAACACATACTGAATGTAGTTTCTCTCAGAGCCTCTATTTTGCATATCAATAGAGGTTTGCCTGCTAGTACAGGAAGGTGGTTGAACAAGTTAATTAACATTTCAATGCCTATCTTTTAGCAAACAGAGAGTTAACAAATCCTGGAGAGTAAAAAACACCTCTTTTTTATATATCTGTGTGTAATTCTTACATCAAGTAATCATTTCACTACTATATCTCACTAGGCCCAATTGAAACTATTTGTAATTGACTATGGCATGGGTTAAATAAATTCATTGGTAGCTTATAAATGGTGTTGGATTTGTACATATATGTTGTTTCTTTGTGACAAAGGAAACTGATTGTTTTAACCAGACTGAAAGTCAGCTATTTAGCTAAGTAGGATAAAGTGACCTTCCTAAATTGGCCACTGCTCCACCCCCTTATTCACAAGCCATGTGGCTAACCCAGAATGGAGGACATCATGTGGCTAGCTCTTTTGTCACAAAGAAATCACAAATTACACAAGCACCAGAAGTTACTTTAGGCCTGGGTTTAAAAGTATGCAAATTGTCCTCAGCATGCTAACACAGCTATATTATACCTATGCACCAACTTTTAAATGTTCTTTTAAATTTACTTAACAGATAAACAATCCAATCTGAATCAAACACAATATGACTTATTTGAACTTGCAACAATAAAAATACGCTGTAGCATTTTAAATACTGTGCATTTATATATTGTCCCTTGAATTTCATATCAGCACCTTACTGATAACACAAAAAAACAAATGGCAAGTGATTAAGCAGCATCAAGATGCGTCCATCATTAGCTGGTAGACCACAGCAGCGTCTGTACAGTGAAATCATTAAGAACGTGATATCACGGACGCGCCCCCATCTGTAAAAGTCAAATACATTTCTAATACATATTTAAAATGCCAGTGCTAATATATGCTGCGGACACCAGGCGCATCTTATTACCATATACAATAAAAGTGCGCTATACGTTGCAAACACTACATCCCTTTAGAGAAAACAAGTACACGCACACATTTGTCTGAGTTCCAAAGCTCATTGATGTATATAGTTGATATTAAAAGGATATGTATACAATATATCACATGCACAGTATATATCATTCAGTTATAATGTTACAATTACACAGGAAGTAGATAGATACAAACGAATCCATGCTATGTGCTGACCTGCTATGAAAAATAAACACTGAAATTGTTCATCTGAGTCCCCGTGTGTGTGCACCTTGTCACAAGAGGTGGAGAATGCGAGCAAGGACACGGTGTACAGCAGAAATGGTTGGTAAACCTACCTGTGTTTAAACTGCAAGTTTTCCTTTTTTCCTCTCTGGTTATGCAGTGCATGTGGCAGTCTTAAAGGGCCATAGCATTATAGGCAGACGGTTTGCTGTTATGTGTTAAATAAGCCAGAAAAGCAGGTGGGTGTCGGCTTGGCCTGTTTGATAAGCCTAGCACATTATATTAAACCTCCTAGATTTGTTCTTAAAGGGGCCATGCAGGGCAATATGGAGGAATTACTAAAACAATTTGCTGAACTTGTAGCTGGGCAACAAACCCAGATTAAAATGTTACATGAGGGGCAACAAGCCCAAATAGCTGGGCAATAAACTCAGATTCAAATGTTACATGAGGGCCAACGAACCCAGGCTGAAAGACAGCAAATGCAAATTCAAATGTTGTGCGATGAGTTAAAAGCACTAAATAAATCAGAGCCAGAGCCGGAAGAGCTGCTGAAGCTCACCCCAGCGGATGATATAGAGGCATTCCTTTGCACGTAGGAGCGCACGGCCACGTGGTTGGGATGGCCTGCGGAGGAATGGTCTGACAGGCTGGCTCCCTGTTTAACAGGTGAGGCAGAGCGGGCGTATGTGGACATGACTGTGGCTGAGGCACGCTCCTATCCTGCCCTGAAAAAGGCTATACTGGATAGGATTGGAGTGACGGGGCCCAGCAAAGCCCCAGAATTCCATGACTGGCGGCTGGAGGGTTCCCAGGATTCAGCTGGCCAGACTAGCCCGACTGACAAGGGCCTGGTTGCAGCCAGATAAAAACTCTGCAGTACAGATTGTGGAAGTAGTCGCACTGGACCAGGCTATGCGAGTGTTAGACCGCTCAGTGCAGCAATGGGCCCTTCAGGCTGACCCCCAGACATTTGAGGAGTTGGCAGTGGTGATTGAGCGGCACCTGATGCTGGGTAAGTTGAATAAAGCCAGGTCATGATACGGGCCAACACCTAAACCAAGGACTCAGGTCCCAGTAGTTAAACCAAAGGCTCCGCCTCCCTTGGTGTGCTTTGAGTGCGGTAAGCCTGGTCATGTACGGCGGGACTGCCCAAAACAGGGAGAGCCGATGGATTGCAGTGCGGGGAAAACTGCTTGGCCGTTGGTCAGCATGGGGGCGGAGGGGTTATCCCAAGCAGAGTCCTTCCTGTTCCGGGTGCAGACAGGTGGGAAACCAGGAGATTTGGGCCCTTGTGGATACAGGCAGTGAGCTCACCATTGTCGTGGCCAACGTGGTTCCCCTGGGAGCTGACAAGGTCCAGCCTCCTGTCAGGGTGTTGTGCATCCATGTGGATGCGGAAGAGTGCCCATGTGTCTACTTACCCCTGGTCGTTCAAGGTCGGTCGTTAAAGGTGGTGGTGGCGGTGACCTCCAGACCCCCGTATCCACTGATCCTGGGCCAGGACTTTCCATTGCTGCAGGAGCTGGTTACCTGGCATGCTACCCATAAACCGGCAACCACCGAAACAACTCAGAAGCCAGAGACCAGAGACTACCAAAGTTTAGCATCCGAGAGAGAGGCTGCCAGTCCCAGACCACCCCAAGAGACTGAGTCCGAGGCCCATTGGAACCCAGTTGGTCAGAAGATATCACTGCAGAACTTTGGGAGAGATCAATGCGATGACAGAAATTTGGCACACGCCTTTGAGACTGTTAAAGTAGTTGATGCTTTACCATCAGAGGGTATACCATATTTTGTGTTGAAAAATAATTTGCTGTATCGTGTCACTACTTTACAAGGGAAACGGGTAGATCAGCTCTTGGTTCCCCGAAAACTGGAGCGATTGGTGTTAGAAGCTGCCCATATGCATTTGTGGGGTGGCCATCTAGGGGAGGAGAAAACACTCCAACGCATCCAGTTAAGGTTCTATTGGCCTGGCATCTATGCTTCCATTAAGAGGTATTGTCAGGAATGCCCAGTTTGCCAGAGAACAGCCCCACGGCCAGAGTTTAGAGCTCCACTGGTACCCCTCCCTATCATTTCCGTACCTTTTGAGCGGATTGTTATGGATCTGATAGACCAGTGGAAAAATCTGCTCGGGGGCACCAATACATATTGGTGGTAGTTGATTATGCCACCAGGTACCCAGAGGCTTTACACCTGCACAATATGAAATCTAGCACTATTGCCAGAGAACTACTAACCATGTATACCCAGTTAGGAATACAGAAAGAGGTCCTAATGGATCAAGGTACACCTTTCGTGTCTAAGCTCATGAAAGATTTATGTCGGTTGCTAAACGTAGACAGGATTACCACCTCGGTGTACCACCCGCAGACAGATGGCCTAATAGAAAGATGTAATAAAACCCTTAAGCAAATGATAAAGAGGGCAGTGTCACAAGAAAAATGAGATTGGGTTCTGCTCCTACATTACTTTATGTTTGCGGTCAGAGAGGTACCCCAATCCTCTACAGGGTTTAGTCCCTTTGAGCTCCTCTAGGGGAGACAGCCCAGAGGAATTCTAGATCTCTTAAAAGAAGGGTGGGAAGAACAACCATGCCAAGACCCTAATGTCGTTCAGTTTGTGGCCCAGTTAATTGGCCGTCTAAGGCAGATTGCACCACTATTGAACAAACACATGGAAAGGGCCCAACAACGTCAGAAACAGAGGGATGACGTCACCTCAGTTAACCGGTCCTTTAATCCGGGAGATAAAGTGTTAGTGCTGGTGCCCACCACAGAAATCAAGATGTATGCACAATGGCGGGGGCCCTATGAGATCATCCAGGCAGTGGGACCGGCCAATTACAGGGTCTGACAGGAGGGTAGAAGGAGGGAGGTACAAATCTACCATGTAAACCTGTTAAAACCCTGGAAAGGAAACTGCCAATCGGCCCACTTTGGTAGCTAAAAAGATTTCAGAATGCCAGGTGCCCATGGAAGTCACGCTTACTCCTGAACAGAAATGGGAAGTGGTGAACTTGGTGAAACGCTACCAAGATGTGTTTTCTGCCACTCCAGGAAAGACACAGATCATCTAACATGATGTGGTGACTCCACCCGGGGTGGTCATTAAACAGAGGCCATATCGCATACCCGAAGTGAAGCGGGCAGCGGTAAAGCAGGAGGTGGAAGAGATGTTACGCCTAGGGGTTATCGAGGAATCCACCAGTGAGTGGAATAATCCAATTGTCCTAGTACTGATGCCTTCAGGTGCCTTACGGTTCTGCAATGACTTCCGTAAATGAAATCAAGTGTCCCGGTTTGAGTCCTAGCCTATGCCCCGGATGGATGAGTTAGTAATAGTCAATATATCACTACACTTGATTGACAAAAGGTTATTGTCAGATTCCGCTAACAGAAGCTGCTAAGGCAAAAACAGCTTTCTCTACCCCAGAAGGCTTATTCCAATATAAAATGCTCCCATTTGGTTTACATGGTGCCCCAGCAACCTTCCAGAGAGTTATGAATAAGTTGCTGCGGCCCCACAGGGAATATGCAGCTGCATATTTAGATGACATCGTTATTTTCAGCTCTGATTGGGAGTCACACCTGCCAAAAGTAGAAGCTGCTTTGCAGTCAATACGGGCACACGGGTTTACCGCCAACCCAGAGAAATGTGCCATTGGTATGATTGAGGCCAAGTATTTGGGGTACATTGTGGGCAGAGGACAGGTTAAACCTCAGCCTAGTAAGGTAGAAGCAGTCCTCACCTGGTCCAGACCTAAATGTAAATAACAACTTAGAACATTTCTCGGTTTGGTCGGATATTATCGCAGGTTCATTCGAGATTTCGCCGCTAGAGCGGCTCTACTAACCGAATGTCTTAAAAACCAATGCCCAGACAAGATAACGTGGTCTGGACCAGTGGAAACTGCTTGGCAAGATTTAAGATGAGCCTTGTGTACTGAGCCTGTCTTACAAGCTCCTGACTTTAAAAAGCAATTTGTGTTACAAACAGATGCCTCTGGGACAGGATTAGGAGCGGTCCTATCCCAAGAGGTAGATGGAGAGGAGAAGCCCATCCTCTATCTTAGCCATAAATTATTGCCCAGGGAGCGCAGGTACTCAACTGTGGAGCAGGAGTGCTTGGCCATTAAATGGGCAGTTGAGTCATTAAGATATTATTTATTGGGATGAGAGTTTTTGTTGGTCACAGACCATGCACCCTTACAGTGGATGCATACAAACAAAGAGGTGAATGCTCGTGTGACCCGTTGGTTTTTGGCTTTGCAGCCATTTAAGTTTGAGGTGAGGCATCGTCCGGGGAAACAGCACCACAATGCAGATGCCCTTTCCAGGAGGTATGTAGGTCCTGTTCCTCCAATCAACCCTATGGTGAAGCTAGGGGAGGAGGAAGAAGGCGAGGTGGGTGACCTCTGGAAGGTGGTGGAAGGCTGTGTACCTTGGCGGATGACACAGGTGGGGGTGGGCGAGGCAGAGAGCTTGCCTGAACATAGTGTAGCTTCACCAGGGTGGTTGAAGCTAACGGGGGAGGAGTGTGGCAGAGACAGCATTGTTCCATGTGAAAGTAATGTGGAGGATCCAGACCAGGTTTTGGAAGCAGTGGCAGAATCCCAGGTGTGTGATCAGCAGCACCTGGGATTTCCTGATATAAGGGTTTCCAGGGCAGAATCACCTTGCTCTCGACGGTGGAATAGCTACCCGAGTGATAGGTCGGGTTGTGTGGGTTAGACTAGGGATGGAATGAACTTGCTATGTGCTGGCCTGCTATGAAAAATAAACACCAAAAGTATTCATCTGAGTCCCCGTGTGTGTGCACCTTGTCACTATATATATATGTGTATATATATATAGTAGACAAAAAATGGAAACCGGAGGGCGCTAAAGATGTGAGGCACAATCGTCCAGAGCAAAGATCATAAACGATTTATGTGATAAGTATCCCAATGATGTATTCTTATCGAACTTGATTTGGTCCCTAGCCTGGGATAAAGATGCAGCTTGAATTGAGCTCAGACAAATGATTCTCCTGTAATGATACCCTCACACCAAGGATATAGACACCCAAAACAATTTCCCAAAGGCCATTTCCCACTGCTGACACTGGAGATATAGGATCACTGTATGCACTCACAATTTTATGTGCCTCCTTATCCCTTGTGAAGTGCTAGATCAGTGGCTACAAAATGTAAAATAAGAAATTTCATCCCGGTCTATTAAAATCATAACATTGGGATGACGAGATTCACAGTATTCTCCTGGCCAGTAAAGGTCACCAACTCTTTTGCTATAATTGGGCAAATATTTATTCTGCCATACTTGAACTTATTCTGGAAGTAACTATATGCACCTACTCCAATATTTATTGGGGTTTCTACCCCTGAGGAAGTCCGGTTGAAGGACAAAACACATAGGGTTTTAAGGTGATTAGGATACCTTGATTGCATTTGGGAGTCCCCACCACTGAGCTCACATCCTCGGGTGGTTGGTGGCACTGGTTATTACATGTGCCCTGATGTAAACTTGGTTCCTTAACCATGAGATAATGTGAAAATCTTTGGAAATTGTACTTTTATGTTGGATGTTTAAATAAACATCAAATCTATTATTAATCTAAAGCCTTTGGCCAATTGTTTTGGGTGTCTATATCCTTGGTGTGAGGGTATCATTACAGGCTGCATCTTTATCCCAGACTGGGGACCAAATCAAGTCCGATAAGTTTACATTGGAAAAGAGGAGACTAAGAGGGGACATGATCAACATCTACAAATATATAAGGGGACAATACACAGATCTTGCGCAGGACCTGTTTTTGGTTAGATCAACACAGAGAACTCGTGGACACTCGCTCAGGTTAGAGGAGAGGAGATTCCGCACAATACGGCGTAAAGGCTTTTTCACGGTAAGGACGATACGTGTTTGGAATTCCCTGCCTGAGGGAGTTGTAATGGAGGACTCAGTCAACACCTTTAAGAATGGATTAGATAAATTCCTAATGGATAAGTATATCCAGGGTTATGGTGCATAGTCACGCACTATAGTTAATATAAAAAAGAGGGATAAAACGTAACGGCAGACATCAGAATCAGTCAAAATTTTATACCAAATAATCTTGCATAGGAGACCACAAATAGGTTGAACTCGATGGACAAATTGTCTTTTTTCAACCTTAGATACTATATTACTGTGTTACTATGTTATTACATCATTGGGATACTTATCACATAAATCGTTTATGAACTTTGCTCTGGACAATTGTGCATCACGTCTTTAGCACCCTCCGGTTTCCATTTTTTGTCTACAGTTTCATTGTTCCCACTAACAGGGGTTCGACCGTGAGGTGCTGCTCTCTAAAAGCGCGTGATAAAGGTCTTCCCTAAATATAAATACATATATATATATATATATATATATACACTGCTCAAAAAAATAAAGGGAACACTAAAATAACACATCCTAGATCTGAATGAATGAAATATTCTTATTAAATACTTTGTTCTTTACATAGCTGAATGTGCTGACAGCAAAATCACACAAAAATTATCAATGGAAATCAAATTTATTAACCCATGGAGGTCTGGATTTGGAGTCACACTCAAAATTAAAGTGGAAAAACACACTACAGGCAGATCCAACTTTGATGTAATGTCCTTAAAACAAGTCAAAATGAGGCTCAGTAGTGTGTGTGGCCTCCACATGCCTGTATGACCTCCCTACAACGCCTGGGCATGCTCCTGATGAGGTGGTAGATGGTCTCCTGAGGGATCTCCTCCCAGACCTGGACTAAAGCATCCGCCAACTCCTGGACAGTCTGTGGTGCAACGTGGCATTGGTGGATGGAGCGAGACATGATGTCCCAGATGTGCTCAATTGGATTCAGGTCTGGGGAACGGGCGGGCCAGTCCATAGCATCAATGCCTTCGTCTTGCAGGAACTGCTGACACACTCCAGCCACATGAGGTCTAGCATTGTCTTGCATTAGGAGGAACCCAGGGCCAACCGCACCAGCATATGGTCTCACAAGGGGTCTGAGGATCTCATCTTGGTACCTAATGGCAGTCAGGCTACCTCTGGCGAGCACATGGAGGGCTGTGCGGCCCCCCAAAGAAATGCCACCCCACACCATTACTGACCCACTGCCAAACTGTTCATGCTGGAGGATGTTGCAGGCAGCATAACATTCTCCTTGGCATCTCCAGACTCTGTCACGTCTGTCACATGTGCTCAGTAAGAACCTGCTTTCATCTGTGAAGAGCACAGGGCGCCAGTGGCGAATTTGCCAATCTTGGTGTTCTCTGGCAAATGCCAAATGTCCTGCACGGTGTTGGGCTGTAAGCACAACCCCCACCTGTGGACGTCGGGCCCTCATACAACCCTCATGGAGTCTGTTTCTGATCGTTTGAGTAGACACATGCACATTTGTGGCTTGCTGGAGGTCATTTTGCAGGGCTCTGGCAGTGCTCCTCCTTGCACAAAGGCGGAGGTAGCGGTCCTGCTGCTGGGTTGTTGCCCTCCTACGGCCTCCTCAACGTCTCCTGATGTACTGGTCTGTCTCCTGGTAGCGCCTCCATGCTCTGGACACTACGCTGACAGACACAGCAAACCTTCTTGCCACAGCTCGCATTGACGTGCCATCCTGGATGAGCTGCACTACCTGAGCCACTTGTGTGGGTTGTAGGGAGGTCATACAGGCACGTGGAGGCCACACACAGTACTGAGCCTCATTTTGACTTGTTTTATGGACATTACATTAAAGTTGGATCTGCCTGTAGTGTGTTTTTCCACTTTAATTTTGAGTGTGACTCCAAATCCAGACCTCCATGGGTTAATAAATTTGATTTCCATTGATAATTTTTGTGTGATTTTGTTGTCAGCACATTCAACTATGTAAAGAACAAAGTATTTAATAAGAATATTTCATTCATTCAGATCTAGGATGTGTTATTTTAGTGTTCCCTTTATTTTTTTGAGCAGTGTAAATATATATATATATATATATATATATATTATTATTATTATCCTTTATTTATATGGCACCACAAGGGTTATGCAGCGCCCAATTACAGAGTACATAAACAAATAATCAAACAGGAAAACAGCAACTTACAGTTGACGACAGTATAGGACAAGTACAGGGTAAATAAACATAGTTACATCAGCAGATGACACAGGAATAAGTATCAGGTGGCAGAAGACTGCTGGATTTGGTGCAGCTGAAGATTATTAAAGTAAGAAAAGGGTAAGCACATGAGGGAAGAGGGCCCTGCTCGTGAGAGCTTACATTCTAAAGGGGAGGGGTAGACAGACATGGGTGAGACAGATGGGGTGCATAGAGAGCGTGGAACAGAGGTTTAGGATGAGATTTGGCTGGGTTTGGTGAAGAAGTGGGTCTTGAGAGCCCGTTTGAAGTTTTGTAGAGAGGTGGAGAGTCTGAGGGGGAGAGGTAGGGAATTCCAGAGAAGTGGTGCAGCACGTGAAAAATCTTGGAGGTAGGAGTGGGAGGAAGTAATCCGTAGGCAGGAGAGTCGGCGTGCATTAGCAGAGCGAAGAGGACGGGTGGGAGTGTAAAGCGAGATAAGGTCAGAGATGTAGATGGGAGAGGAGTGGGTGAGGGCTTTGTAAGCAAGTGTGAGACGCTTGAAATGGATTCTGAAAGGGAAGGGGAGCCAGTGAAGGTCTAGTAAGAGAGGAGAGGTGGACGTAGTGCGTTTGGTGAGGAAAATGAGCCGGGCAGCAGCATTGAGGATAGATTGGAGTGGAGAGAGGTATTTGTCAGGAATGCCAGTCAGGAGGAGATTACAGTAGTCCAGTCTGGAGATGACCAGTGAGTGGATAAGAGTCTAAGTAGCATCCTGGGTCAGAAAGGGTCTGATCCTGGAAATATTTTTTAGATGAAAACGGCAGGTTTGTGAGAGGTGCTGAATGTGTGGTTTGAAGGAGAGGGAGGAGTCAAGGATTACTCCAAGACAGCGCACTTGGGGGTAGAGGAGATAGTAGTGCCATCAATAGATAATGAGATTGTAGGAGGTGAGGTTATGCGGGAAGGAGGGAAGATGATCAGCTCGGTCTTAGACATGTTAAGTTTAAGAAAGCGCTGGGACATCCAGGAAGAGGTAGCAGAGAGACAGCTGGAGATACGAGTGAGGAGAGCAGGGGAGAGGTCTGGAGAGGAAAGATAGATTTGAGTGTCATCAGCATAGAGATAATATTGGAAACCAAAAGAACTAATGAGTTTACCTAGTGAGGACGTATAGAGAGAGAAGAGAAGAGGACCAATGAAAGAACCTTGGGGTACCCCTAGAGTTAGTGGAAGTGAGGGGGAGGTGGAGACATGAGAGGAGACAGACAATGAACGGTCAGAAAGGTAGAAAGACAACCAAGAGAGGGCAGTGTCACGCAGACCAATGGAGTGAAGGATTTGCAGTAGGAGAGGATGGTCCACATTGTCAAAAGCAGCAGAGAGATCAAGTAGAATAAGTAGACAGTAGTGTCCCTTAGATTTAGCAGCATGGAGGTCATTGCATACTTTTGTAAGGGCAGTTTCAGTATAGTGGAGAGGACGGAAGCCAGACTGGAAAGGGTCAAGCAGTGAGTGTGAGGAAATAAAGGAAGTAAGGCGGTTGTAGACAATGCGCTCAAGGAGTTTGGAGGCAAAAGGGA
The DNA here is from genome assembly GCF_028390025.1 of Pseudophryne corroboree. NCBI lineage: Eukaryota > Metazoa > Chordata > Amphibia > Anura > Myobatrachidae > Pseudophryne > Pseudophryne corroboree. Next base: position 221,885,995 of record NC_086448.1, on the reverse strand, counting down.
GGAGAGAGATGGGTCGGTAGTTGGAGAGAGCGTTTGGATCAAGGGTAGGTTTTTTAAGAATAGGAGAGATGAGTGCATGCTTGAAGGCAGAGAAGACAGTGCCTGAGAGGGAGAGATTGAGAAGGTGGGAAAGATGGGAACAAGCAGAAGGAGAGAGGTAGCAGAGGAGGCGGGAGGGGATAGGGTCAAGTGGGGAGGTGGTGAGGGGACAAGAACGAATGAGGGCCATGACTTCCTCTCCAGATGCATGGGAGAAAGATGACAGAGTTGGTGCGAGGGATGGGGAGGGTTGGTAAGGGATGGGAGAAGGCTGGTTACTGATGGTCTGGTGTGATGTGATGTCCTGACGTATGGAGTCAATTTTGGATGTGAAGTAAGTGGCAAAGTCATGAGCAGAGAGTGAGGAAGGGAGACAAGGTGGAGGTGGGCAGAGGAGTGAGTTGAGAGTGGCAAAGAGGCGCCGGGGGTTGGAAGACTGGGAGGAGATCAGGTTCTTGAAGTATGACTGTTTAGCAAGAGAAAGGGCAGCACTGAAGGATGAGAGCATAAGTTTGAAATGGAGGAAGTCTGCCTTAGAGCGTGATTTCCTCCAGTGTCGCTCAGCAGTACGTGAGCATTTTTGCAGATATCTGGTGCATTTGGTGTGCCAGGGTTGAGGTGTTAATTTGCGAGGGTGAATAGTGGTTGGTGGAGCAACAGAGTCAAGAGCAGAAGTAAGGGATGCATTGTAAGTGGAAGTGGCTTGTTCAGGGCATGATAGAGAGAGAATATGAGAGAGAAGTGAGTCAAACAGGGAGGAAAGGAATGTGGTATCAATAGCTTCAATGTTACGCTTAGTTATGGTAGCCTTAGGAGGTAGAGATGGGGAAGTCGAGAGAGATAGGTTAAAGGAGAGCAGGTGGTGGTCAGAGAGGGGAAATGGGGAGTTGGAAAAATCAGAAAAATCACAGCGGTGAGTGAAGACCAGATCCAGTGAGCTCCCATTCACATGGGAGGGTGAGGAGGTCCACTGGGAGAGACCAAGTGAAGAGGTGAGGTTAAGGAGTTTAGAGGCAGGGGATTGTGTGGGGATGTCAATAGGGATGTTGAAATCGCCTAGGATACTGTTGGGAATGTCAGAAGAGAGGAAGTGAGGAAGCCAGGAAGCAAAGTTGTCGATGAATTTGGAAGCAGTGCCAGGGGGGGGCAGTAAATGACAGCTACTCTAAGATGGACTGGTTGGAAGAGGCGTATGGCATGGACCTCAAATGTAGAGAATGTAAGGGATGATTCTGGTGGTATGAGTTGGTAGGAGTAACTAGAAGGTAAAAGGACCCCAACACCACCCCCATGGCGACCCCCAGGTTGGGGTGTGTGTGAATGTGAGGCCCCCAGCAGAGAGAGCAGCAGGAGAAGTAGTGTCAGAGGGCGTAATCCAAGTTTCAGTAATGGCTAGTAGGTGTAGGGAGTTGGAAATGAAAAGGTCATGAGTGGGGACCAGTTTGTTACAAACAGATCTGGCATTCCAGAGGGCACAGGATAGGGGCTATGAGTTTGTGGGAGAGATGTGAATGAGATTTTCAGGGTTGCTGTAGCGATGAGGTGAGATTAACTTTGAGGGCAGGGATGATGAGAGAGTAGTGATGGTACGGGTGCCTGAGCTAGGAGGGGAAACTGCAGGAGGCGGGCAGGGAGGGAGATCAGTGTGATGTGGATGGGGGTGTGGGGAGGTGACAGGGAAGGGAGAGAGGGAGCAGGGCTGAGTTGTGGGGGAGCAGGACCATGGGGCAGAGGTGAATGAAAGTGGGGTAACAGGAAAAGTGGGGGAAGGAAACAGAGGGATGGAGGGGAGACAGAGGAGGGGAGAGAGGAGGAGGTGTAGGAGACTAGGGGGAGAAGGATAAAGACACATGATTAGGTAGACACTGAGTGATGTGGGGAGTATAAGAAAGCCTTGACATAGTGTTAAGTATGTAAGTAGGTTGAGGGAAAGTGGAAGTAGGAGAGGAGACTGTAAGGGAATCCGAGCAGAAGAATTGCAGAAATGCAGGTGAGAAAAGCAGTGTAGGCTCAATGGGTGTAGATTTAGTATGAAATGAGTCAAACGCTTAGATAAAGTGGGTGCAGAAATGTATTTGGAGTGTAGGAATTGAAAGGATTGTGAGAGGTTTAAGAATCATTGGCAATTATGTTAGATTTTTTAAGTGTTTGCAGGTAAAATTGCATTGGTGCAGCTGTGCTTAAAAAACAAAATTACAATAATACAGATACAAGCATTTGTAGGTGAAATGGACGGTTTTTGAAATGTCCAAGTAAGGTAGTTCTGTGCTATTTAATCAGATGCAACAATCATTCTCAGCTCCAGCACTTCCTTGATAGATACACCTTGGCTTGGTGCCTCCATTAATAAAAATCACATGGTACCTCAATGTGTGGCACTCCAAAACCTTGAAAGATACACTTGAATAGAGCCATATGTAATAGTCAACGTTTCAATGCTATTTTTTTTAGAAATCTGTTTTATTGATTTTCACAAAAGTAAAAACATGAGAAACAATCAAGGATTGGTTACAAGCATATACACAGCATGGTATTGTTAGAACAAAATCCATCAAAGGCCTATTTTTATGTGGAGGCCTAGAGCTGTAGCTCCACCAGTCCCATTGTTAATCTGACCCTGCTCATCCGTTCCTCCCCACCACCACCTTCCCACTTGACACTATCCCCTCCTGCCTCCTCCACTACCTCTTTCCTTCTGCCTGTTTCCATCTTGCCCACCTTCTCGATCTCTCCCTCTCATCAGGCACTGTCCCCTCTGCCTTCAAGTATGCACTCATCTCCCCTATTCATAAAAACCTACCCTTGATCCATACACCCTCTCCAACTACTGACCCATCTCTCTCCTCCCTTTTTCCTCCAAATTTCTTGAGCGTATTGTCTACAACAGTGGCAAGCGGTGAGGTGAGGCAGGTGAGGCAGAGCCTTTCCTGTCATACTCCAGTATACGCTAGAGTTTGGACTATATAAAGTATATGAAAAATACAAAGAATATATTATAAATAACTTCTCTGTATTATACTAATCATTTTCATAGTCAAAACTATGGACTAATAAGTAGAGATGAGCGGGTTCGGTTTCTCTGAATCCGAACCCGCACGAACTTCATGTTTTTTTTCACGGGTCCGAGCGACTCGGATCTTCCCGCCTTGCTCGGTTAACCCGAGCGCGCCCGAACGTCATCATGACGCTGTCGGATTCTCGCGAGACTCGGATTCTATATAAGGAGCCGCGCGTCGCCGCCATTTTCACACGTGCATTGAGATTGATAGGGAGAGGACGTGGCTGGCGTCCTCTCCATTTAGATTAGGAGAGAGAGAAAGAGATTGACCTGAGGCTGATACTGTAGAAGAGAGTGCAGAGTTTAGTGACTGACCACAGTGACCACCAGCAGTGCAGTTGTTTTATTTAATATATCCGTTCTCTGCCTGAAAAAAACGGTACACACAGTGACTCAGTCACATACCATATCTGTGTGCACTGCTCAGCCCAGTGTGCTGCATGCCTGCATCATCTATGTATATATTATATATCTGACTGTGCTCAGCTCACACAGCTTATAATTGTGGGGGAGACTGGGGAGCACTGCAGTGCCAGTTATAGGTTATAGCAGGAGCCAGGAGTACAAGACAGTCACATACCATATCTGTGTGCACTGCTCAGCCCAGTGTGCTGCATCATCTATGTATATATTATATATCTGACTGTGCTCAGCTCACACAGCTTATAATTGTGGGGGAGACTGGGGAGCACTGCAGTGCCAGTTATAGGTTATAGCAGGAGCCAGGAGTACATATTATATTAAAATTAAACAGTGCACACTTTTGCTGCAGGAGTGCCACTGCCAGTGTGACTGACCAGTGACCTGACCACACTGACCACCAGTATAGTTAGTAGTATACTATATTGTGATTGCCTGAAAAAGTTAAACACTCGTCGTGTGACTTCACTTGTGTGGTGTTTTTTTTTTATTCTATAAAAAACTCATTCTGCTGACAGACAGTGTCCAGCAGGTCCGTCATTATATAATATATATACCTGTCCGGCTTCAGTAGTGATATATATATATTTTTTATATCATTATTTATCATCCAGTCGCAGCAGACACAGTACGGTAGTTCACGGCTGTAGCTACCTCTGTGTCGGCACTCGGCAGTCCATCCATAATTGTATACCACCTACCCGTGGTTTTTTTTTCTTTCTTCTTTATACATACATACTACTACATCTCTTTATCAACCAGTCTATATTAGCAGCAGACACAGTACAGTACGGTAGTTCACGGCTGTGGCTACCTCTGTGTCGGCACTCGGCAGTCCGTCCATAATTGTATACCACCTAACCGTGGTTTTTTTTTCTTTCTTCTTTATACATACATACTACGACATCTCTTTATCAACCAGTCTATATTAGCAGCAGACACAGTACAGTACGGTAGTTCACGGCTGTGGCTACCTCTGTGTCGGCACTCGGCAGTCCGTCCATAATTGTATACCACCTAACCGTGGTTTTTTTTTCTTTCTTCTTCATACATACATACTACGACATCTCTTTATCAACCAGTCTATATTAGCAGCAGACACAGTACAGTACGGTAGTTCACGGCTGTGGCTACCTCTGTGTCGGCACTCGGCAGTCCGTCCATAATTGTATACCACCTAACCGTGGTTTTTTTTTCTTTCTTCTTTATACATACATACTACGACATCTCTTTATCAACCAGTCTATATTAGCAGCAGACACAGTACAGTACGGTAGTTCACGGCTGTGGCTACCTCTGTGTCGGCACTCGGCAGTCCGTCCATAATTGTATACCACCTAACCGTGGTTTTTTTTTCTTTCTTCTTCATACATACATACTACGACATCTCTTTATCAACCAGTCTATATTAGCAGCAGACACAGTACAGTACGGTAGTTCACGGCTGTGGCTACCTCTGTGTCGGCACTCGGCAGTCCGTCCATAATTGTATACCACCTACCCGTGGTTTTTTTTTCTTTCTTCTTTATACATACATACTACGACATCTCTTTATCAACCAGTCTATATTAGCAGCAGACACAGTACAGTACGGTAGTTCACGGCTGTGGCTACCTCTGTGTCGGCACTCGGCAGTCCGTCCATAATTGTATACCACCTACCCGTGGTTTTTTTTTTCTTTCTTCTTCATACATACATACTACGACATCTCTTTATCAACCAGTCTATATTAGCAGCAGACACAGTACAGTACGGTAGTTCACGGCTGTGGCTACCTCTGTGTCGGCACTCGGCAGTCCGTCCATAATTGTATACCACCTAACCGTGGTTTTTTTTTCTTTCTTCTTCATACATACATACTACGACATCTCTTTATCAACCAGTCTATATTAGCAGCAGACACAGTACGGTAGTTCACGGCAGTAGCTACCTCTGTGTCGGCACTCGGCAGTCCGTCCATAATTGTATACTAGTATCCATCCATCTCCATTGTTTACCTGAGGTGCCTTTTAGTTGTGCCTATTAAAATATGGAGAACAAAAATGTTGAGGTTCCAAAATTAGGGAAAGATCAAGATCCACTTCCACCTCGTGCTGAAGCTGCTGCCACTAGTCATGGCCGAGACGATGAAATGCCAGCAACGTCGTCTGCCAAGGCCGATGCCCAATGTCATAGTACAGAGCATGTCAAATCCAAAACACCAAATATCAGTAAAAAAAGGACTCCAAAACCTAAAATAAAATTGTCGGAGGAGAAGCGTAAACTTGCCAATATGCCATTTACCACACGGAGTGGCAAGGAACGGCTGAGGCCCTGGCCTATGTTCATGGCTAGTGGTTCAGCTTCACATGAGGATGGAGGCACTCAGCCTCTCGCTAGAAAAATGAAAAGACTCAAGCTGGCAAAAGCAGTAGCACCGCAAAGAACTGTGCGTTCTTCGAAATCCCAAATCCACAAGGAGAGTCCAATTGTGTCGGTTGCGATGCCTGACCTTCCCAACACTGGACGTGAAGAGCATGTGCCTTCCACCATTTGCACGCCCCCTGCAAGTGCTGGAAGGAGCACCCGCAGTCCAGTTCCTGATAGTCAGATTGAAGATGTCAGTGTTGAAGTACACCAGGATGAGGAGGATATGGGTGTTGCTGGCGCTGGGGAGGAAATTGACCAGGAGGATTCTGATGGTGAGGTGGTTTGTTTAAGTCAGGCACCCGGGGAGACACCTGTTGTCCGTGGGAGGAATATGGCCGTTGACATGCCTGGTGAAAATACCAAAAAAATCAGCTCTTCGGTGTGGAACTATTTCAACAGAAATGCGGACAACAGGTGTCAAGCCGTGTGTTCCCTTTGTCAAGCTGTAATAAGTAGGGGTAAGGACGTTAACCACCTCGGAACATCCTCCCTTATACGTCACCTGCAGCGCATTCATAATAAGTCAGTGACAAGTTCAAAAACTTTGGGTGACAGCGGAAGCAGTCCACTGACCAGTAAATCCCTTCCTCTTGTAACCAAGCTCACGCAAACCACACCACCAACTCCCTCAGTGTCAATTTCCTCCTTCCCCAGGAATGCCAATAGTCCTGCAGGCAATGTCACTGGCAATTCTGACGAGTCCTCTCCTGCCTGGGATTCCTCCGATGCATCCTTGCGTGTAACGCCTACTGCTGCTGGCGCTGCTGTTGTTGCTGCTGGGAGTCGATGGTCATCCCAGAGGGGAAGTCGTAAGACCACTTTTACTACTTCCACCAAGCAATTGACTGTCCAACAGTCCTTTGCGAGGAAGATGAAATATCACAGCAGTCATCCTACTGCAAAGCGGATAACTGAGGCCTTGGCATCCTGGGTGGTGAGAACCGTGGTTCCGGTATCCATCATTACTGCAGAGCCAACTAGAGACTTGTTGGAGGTACTGTGTCCCCGGTACCAAATACCATCTAGGTTCCATTTCTCTAGGCAGGCGATACCGAAAATTTACACAGACCTCAGAAAAAGAGTCACCAGTGTCCTAAAAAATGCAGCTGTACCCAATGTCCACTTAACCACGGACATGTGGACAAGTGGAGCAGGGCAGGGTCAGGACTATATGACTGTGACAGCCCACTGGGTAGATGTATGGACTCCCGCCACAAGAACAGCAGCGGCGGCACCAGTAGCAGCATCTCGCAAACGCCAACTCTTTCCTAGGCAGGCTACGCTTTGTATCACCGGTTTCCAGAATACGCACACAGCTGAAAACCTCTTACGGCAACTGAGGAAGATCATCGCGGAATGGCTTACCCCAATTGGACTCTCATGTGGATTTGTGGCATCGGACAACGCCAGCAATATTGTGTGTGCATTAAATATGGGCAAATTCCAGCACGTCCCATGTTTTGCACATACCTTGAATTTGGTGGTGCAGAATTATTTAAAAAACGACAGGGGCGTGCAAGAGATGCTGTCGGTGGCCAGAAAAATTGCGGGACACTTTCGGCGTACAGGCACCACGTACAGAAGACTGGAGCACCACCAAAAACTACTGAACCTGCCCTGCTATCATCTGAAGCAAGAAGTGGTAACGAGGTGGAATTCAACCCTCTATATGCTTCAGAGGTTGGAGGAGCAGCAAAAGGCCATTCAAGCCTATACAATTGAGCACGATATAGGAGGTGGAATGCACCTGTCTCAAGCGCAGTGGAGAATGATTTCAATGTTGTGCAAGGTTCTGATGCCCTTTGAACTTGCCACACGTGAAGTCAGTTCAGACACTGCCAGCCTGAGTCAGGTCATTCCCCTCATCAGGCTTTTGCAGAAGAAGCTGGAGACATTGAAGGAGGAGCTAACACGGAGCGATTCCGCTAGGCATGTGGGACTTGTGGATGGAGCCCTTAATTCGCTTAACAAGGATTCACGGGTGGTCAATCTGTTGAAATCAGAGCACTACATTTTGGCCACCGTGCTCGATTCTAGATTTAAAGCCTACCTTGGATCTCTCTTTCCGGCAGACACAAGTCTGCTGGGGTTGAAAGACCTGCTGGTGAGAAAATTGTCAAGTCAAGCGGAACGCGACATGTCAACATCTCCTCCTTCACATTCTCCCGCAACTGGGGGTGCGAGGAAAAGGCTCAGAATTCCGAGCCCACCCGCTGGCGGTGATGCAGGGCAGTCTGGAGCGACTGCTGATGCTGACATCTGGTCCGGACTGAAGGACCTGACAACGATTACGGACATGTCGTCTACTGTCACTGCATATGATTCTCTCACCATTGAAAGAATGGTGGAGGATTATATGAGTGACCGCATCCAAGTAGGCACGTCACACAGTCCATACTTATACTGGCAGGAAAAAGAGGCAATTTGGAGGCCATTGCACAAACTGGCTTTATTCTACCTAAGTTGCCCTCCCACAAGTGTGTACTCCGAAAGAGTGTTTAGTGCCGCCGCTCACCTTGTCAGCAATCGGCGTACGAGGTTACATCCAGAAAATGTGGAGAAGATGATGTTCATTAAAATGAATTATAATCAATTCCTCCGCGGAGACATTGACCAGCAGCAATTGCCTCCACAAAGTACACAGGGAGCTGAGATGGTGGATTCCAGTGGGGACGAATTGATAATCTGTGAGGAGGGGGATGTACACGGTGATATATCGGAGGGTGATGATGAGGTGGACATCTTGCCTCTGTAGAGCCAGTTTGTGCAAGGAGAGATTAATTGCTTCTTTTTTGGGGGGGGTCCAAACCAACCCGTCATATCAGTCACAGTCGTGTGGCAGACCCTGTCACTGAAATGATGGGTTGGTTAAAGTGTGCATGTCCTGTTTTGTTTATACAACATAAGGGTGGGTGGGAGGGCCCAAGGACAATTCCATCTTGCACCTCTTTTTTCTTTTATTTTTCTTTGCGTCATGTGCTGTTTGGGGAGGGTTTTTTGGAAGGGACATCCTGCGTGACACTGCAGTGCCACTCCTAAATGGGCCCGGTGTTTGTGTCGGCCACTAGGGTCGCTAATCTTACTCACACAGTCAGCTACCTCATTGCGCCTCTTTTTTTCTTTGCGTCATGTGCTGATTGGGGAGGGTTTTTTGGAAGGGACATCCTGCGTGACACTGCAGTGCCACTCCTAAATGGGCCCGGTGTTTGTGTCGGCCACTAGGGTCGCTAATCTTACTCACACAGTCAGCTACCTCATTGCGCCTCTTTTTTTCTTTGCGTCATGTGCTGATTGGGGAGGGTTTTTTGGAAGGGACATCCTGCGTGACACTGCAGTGCCACTCCTAAATGGGCCCGGTGTTTGTGTCGGCCACTAGGGTCGCTAATCATACTCACACAGTCAGCTACCTCATTGCGCCTCTTTTTTTCTTTGCGTCATGTGCTGATTGGGGAGGGTTTTTTGGAAGGGACATCCTGCGTGACACTGCAGTGCCACTCCTAAATGGGCCCGGTGTTTGTGTCGGCCACTAGGGTCGCTAATCTTACTCACACAGTCAGCTACCTCATTGCGCCTCTTTTTTTCTTTGCGTCATGTGCTGATTGGGGAGGGTTTTTTGGAAGGGACATCCTGCGTGACACTGCAGTGCCACTCCTAAATGGGCCCGGTGTTTGTGTCGGCCACTAGGGTCGCTAATCTTACTCACACAGTCAGCTACCTCATTGCGCCTCTTTTTTTCTTTGCGTCATGTGCTGATTGGGGAGGGTTTTTTGGAAGGGACATCCTGCGTGACACTGCAGTGCCACTCCTAAATGGGCCCGGTGTTTGTGTCGGCCACTAGGGTCGCTAATCTTACTCACACAGTCAGCTACCTCATTGCGCCTCTTTTTTTCTTTGCGTCATGTGCTGATTGGGGAGGGTTTTTTGGAAGGGACATCCTGCGTGACACTGCAGTGCCACTCCTAAATGGGCCCGGTGTTTGTGTCGGCCACTAGGGTCGCTAATCTTACTCACACAGTCAGCTACCTCATTGCGCCTCTTTTTTTCTTTGCGTCATGTGCTGATTGGGGAGGGTTTTTTGGAAGGGACATCCTGCGTGACACTGCAGTGCCACTCCTAAATGGGCCCGGTGTTTGTGTCGGCCACTAGGGTCGCTAATCTTACTCACACAGTCAGCTACCTCATTGCGCCTCTTTTTTTCTTTGCGTCATGTGCTGATTGGGGAGGGTTTTTTGGAAGGGACATCCTGCGTGACACTGCAGTGCCACTCCTAAATGGGCCCGGTGTTTGTGTCGGCCACTAGGGTCGCTAATCTTACTCACACTGTCAGCTACCTCATTGCGCCTCTTTTTTTCTTTGCGTCATGTGCTGATTGGGGAGGGTTTTTTGGAAGGGACATCCTGCGTGACACTGCAGTGCCACTCCTAAATGGGCCCGGTGTTTGTGTCGGCCACTAGGGTCGCTAATCTTACTCACACAGTCAGCTACCTCATTGCGCCTCTTTTTTTCTTTGCGTCATGTGCTGATTGGGGAGGGTTTTTTGGAAGGGACATCCTGCGTGACACTGCAGTGCCACTCCTAAATGGGCCCGGTGTTTGTGTCGGCCACTAGGGTCGCTAATCTTACTCACACAGTCAGCTACCTCATTGCGCCTCTTTTTTTCTTTGCGTCATGTGCTGATTGGGGAGGGTTTTTTGGAAGGGACATCCTGCGTGACACTGCAGTGCCACTCCTAAATGGGCCCGGTGTTTGTGTCGGCCACTAGGGTCGCTAATCTTACTCACACAGTCAGCTACCTCATTGCGCCTCTTTTTTTCTTTGCGTCATGTGCTGATTGGGGAGGGTTTTTTGGAAGGGACATCCTGCGTGACACTGCAGTGCCACTCCTAAATGGGCCCGGTGTTTGTGTCGGCCACTAGGGTCGCTAATCTTACTCACACAGTCAGCTACCTCATTGCGCCTCTTTTTTTCTTTGCGTCATGTGCTGATTGGGGAGGGTTTTTTGGAAGGGACATCCTGCGTGACACTGCAGTGCCACTCCTAAATGGGCCCGGTGTTTGTGTCGGCCACTAGGGTCGCTAATCTTACTCACACAGTCAGCTACCTCATTGCGCCTCTTTTTTTCTTTGCATCATGTGCTGATTGGGGAGGGTTTTTTGGAAGGGACATCCTGCGTGACACTGCAGTGCCACTCCTAAATGGGCCCGGTGTTTGTGTCGGCCACTAGGGTCGCTTATCTTACTCACACAGTCAGCTACCTCATTGCGCCTCTTTTTTTCTTTGCGTCATGTGCTGATTGGGGAGGGTTTTTTGGAAGGGACATCCTGCGTGACACTGCAGTGCCACTCCTAGATGGGCCAGGTGTTTGTGTCGGCCACTAGTGTCGCTTAGCTTAGTCATCCAGCGACCTTGGTGCAAATTTTAGGACTAAAAATAATATTGTGAGGTGTGAGGTATTCAGAATAGACTGAAAATGAGTGGAAATTATGGTTTTTGAGGTTAATAATAATATGGGATCAAAATGACCCCCAAATTCTATGATTTAAGCTGTTTTTTAGTGTTTTTTTAAAAAAACACCCGAATCCAAAACACACCCGAATCCGACAAAAAAAATTCGGTGAGGTTTTGCCAAAACGCGGTCGAACCCAAAACACGGCCGCGGAACCGAACCCAAAACCAAAACACAAAACCCGAAAAATTTCAGGCGCTCATCTCTAATAAGTCTATGATAGGTGAGGCTTTGCCTCCTCTGCCTGCCTTCTCCGCACATCTCTGATCAAAACTCACCAAATTTCCAGCAGCATATACTGATGCATCTATGTATAATGCCCACATGAACCCTTGGGCTATATATTATGTGTAAATCTGGCTCTGGTACTAGCCAGTGCCTCCTCAGCCATTTACCTCACCGCACATCACTGGACTGCCTTTCTTTCCTCCCACTCAGTGCTTGACCCTTTACAGTCTCTCCACTGAAATTGCCATCACAAAAGTCAGCAATGACCTCCATGCTTCCAAATCTAAGGGCCAATACTCTCTGCTTATTATTCTTGACCTCTCTGCTGCTTTTGACACTGTGGACAACCCTCTCCTTCTGCAAAGCCTTCACTCCCTTAGTCTGCGTGATACTCACTGTCCTGGCTGTCCTCCTACCTCTCTGACTGTTCCTTCTCTGTATCTTCTCATGACTCCAGCTCCAACCCTCGTTTGCTAACTGTAGGTGTCCCCCAAGGTTCTGTTCTTGGTCCTCTCCTTTTCTCTCTCCATACATCCTCTTTAGGTGACCTCACTAGCTCTTTTAACTTCTAAAATCATCTCTATGCTGATGATAATCAAATCTACCTTTCCTTCCCTGATCTCTCCCCTGCTCTCCTCACTCGAATCTCCAACTGTCTCTCAGCTATCTATTCTTAGATGTCCCAGTGCTTTCTTAAACTTAACATGTCTAAGACTGAGCTGATCATCTTCCCACCCTCACGCACAATGTCACCTCTCGCAATTTAATTATCTATTGATGCCACTACTATCTCCTCTAGCCCCCAAGTGCAATGTTTTGGAGTAATCCTTGACTCCTCCCTCTCCTTCAAACCACACATTCAGCACCACTCACAAACCTGCCATTCTCAAAAATATTTCCAGATTCAGACCCTTTCTCACCCAGGATGCTACTAAGACCATTATCCAGTCACTGGTCATTTCCAGACTGGACTGCTGTAATCTCCTCCTTATAGGCAGCCCTAACAAATGCCTATCTCAATCTGTCTTCAATAATGCACTACATCCACCTCCCCTCTCCTACAAACCCCATTATTGGCTTCCCTTCAGTATCAGAATACAATTCAAACTTCTGTCACTTACAGTACAAAGCCCTCACCCAGATCTCTCCCATTTACATCTCTGGCCTTATCTCCATCTACACTCCCACCCATCCTCTTTGCTCTGCTAATGCACGCCACCTCTCCTGCCACTCCTACCTTCATGATTTCTTATGTGCTGCTCCCTTTCTGTAGAATTCTCTACCTCTCCCCTCAGAATCTGCACCTCTCTACAAAACTTCAAACGGGCTCTGAAGATCAATTTCTTCACCAAAACCAGCCAAATATTTTCCTAACTCTCTGTTACTCGCTTATTGTCTACCCCATCTGTGTCACCATTATCTGTCTGCCCCTTCCCTTTACAATCTAAGCTCTCACGAGCAGGGTCCTCAACCCTTATGTACTTATCTTTCTCTTACTTAAACCATATTCATCTGCACCAAATCCCATGGTTTTCTGCCACCGTGATACTTATGTCAGTGACTTCTGCTGCTGCAATGGGATCAGTATGAGATCCCGCTGGTCAGGAGATTGATGCCGGGATCCCAACAAGGTGGGATCCCGGTGGCAACCGCAGCGTGTCCCCTCATGGGCTTGCTGCGCTCACCACGCTTCGAGCCCTCTGGCAATCTTTGGTCACCACAGGGTTCTATTCCCCCTTGGGTAGTGGCATGGACCCCACCCAAGTGGGGGAACGAGCCAGTGGTCGGGACTCTGACTGCCAGTATTTAAGCTGGTGTCGGGATTCCGGCTTCAGTATCCTGACTGCTGAGATCCTGACTGGCGGTCAATTGACTGCCTCCCACTGTGACTATGTTTATTTACCCTGTACTTGTCCTATATTATCTTCAACTGTATGTCACTTTTTTCCTGTTATTTTGTTTATGTACTCTTTAATTTGGCGCTGCAGATCCTTTGTTGCACCATATAAATAGAGATGTGCGGCGGGCACTTTTCGTGTTTTGTGTTTTGGTTTTGGATTCGGAACCCCGCTCGTGTTTTGGATCTGGATTGGTTTTGCCAAAACCACCCTTTTGGGTTTTGGTTTTGGTTTTGGATCTGGATGATTTTTGAAAAACACTGAAAAACAGCTAAAATCACAGAATTTTGGGATAATTTTGATCCTACAGTATTATTAATCTCAATAACATTCATTTCCACTCATTTCCAGTCTATGCTGAACACCTCACACCTAACAATATTGTTTTTAGGCCAAAAGGTTGCAAAGAGGTCACTGGATGACTAAGCTAAGCGACCCAAGTGGACAGCACAAACACTTGGCCCATCTAGGAGTGGCACTGCAGTGTCAGACAGAATGGCAATTTTAAATACTAGGCCTCAAACAGCACATAATGCAAAGAAGAAAAAGAGGTACAATGAGGTCACTGGATGACTAAGCTAAGTGGCCGAAGTGGGCGGCACAAACATCTGGCCCATCTAGGAGTGGCACTGCAGTGTCACACAGGATGGCACGTCTAAAAACTAGGCCCCAAACAGCACATCATGCAAAGAAAAAAAAGAGGTGCAATTAGGTAGCTGGATGACTAAGTTAAGCAACACAAGTGAGCGGCACAAACACCTGGCTCATCTAGGAGTGACACTGCAGTGTCAGACAGGATGGCACTGCTAAAAACTAGGCCCCAAACAGCTCATCATACAAAAAATAAAAGAGGTGCACAGAGGTTGCTGGATGACTAAGCTAAGCGACACAAGTGTGCGGCACAAACACCTGACCCATCTAGGAGTGGCACTGCAGTGTCAAACAGGATGGCACTGCTAAAGACTAGGCCCCAAACAGCACATCATGCAAAAAAAAAAAAAAAAAAGAGGTGCACCAAGGTTGCTGGATGACTAAGCTAAGTGACACAAGTGTGTGGCACAAACACCTAGCCCATGTAGGAGTGGCACAGCAGTGTCAGACAGGATGGCACTTTTAGAAACTAGGCCCCAAACAGCAAATTATGCAAAGAAGAAAAAGAGGTGCAATGAGTGGCAGTGGCTGAATGTCGAAAGTGGCCCACAGTTTTTTTGGCCACCGACAGCATCTCCTACAAGCCCCTGTCATTTAAAAAAAAAATCTGCATCACCAAATTAATTGTATGTGCAAAACATGGGACGTGCTGGAATTTGCCCAAATGTAATGCACGCACAATATTGGTGGACTTTTATGGCAGTACCCCTAGACTTATACGGCAGCACCACTGGACTTACACTGCAGCACCACTGGACTAGACTTAAACGGCAGTACCCCTGGACTTATACGGCAGTACCACTGGTCTGGACTTATACGGCAGTACCCCTGCACTTATACGGCAGCACCACTTGACTGGACTTATACGGCATTACCTCTGGACTTATACAGCAGTACCCCAGGACTTATATGGCAGAACCACTGGACCGGACTTATACGACAGTACCCCTGGACTTATACAGCAGTACCCCTGGACTTATATGGCAGCACCACTGGATTGAACTTATATGGCAGCACCACTGGACTTATGGCTGCACATGCAGTACCCCTGGACTTATACTGCAGCACCATTGAACTTATATGGCAGCACCACTGGAATAACAGTTCCCCTGGACTTATATGGCAGTAACCCTGGACTTATGGCTGCACAGGCAGTACCCCTGGACTTATACTGCAGCACCATTGAAGTTATATGGCAGCACCACTGGATTGAACTTATATGGCAGCACCACTGGATTGAATTTATATGGCAGCACCACTGGACTTATGGCTGCACAGGCAGTACCCCTTGACTTATACTGCAGCACCATTGAACTTATATGGCAGCACCACTGGACTTATAAAACAGTACCCCAGGACTTATATGGCAGTAACACTGGACTTATATGGCAGCACCAATGGACTGGACTTATACGGCAGTACCCCTGGACTTATACAGCAGTACCCCTGGACTTATACAGCAGCACCACTGGAAATATATGGCAGCACCACTGGACTGGACTTATATAGCATTACCCCTGGATTTATATGGCAGTACCCCTGGAATTATACAGCAGTACCCCTGGATTTATATGGCAGCACCACTGGACTGAATTTATACAGCAGCACCACTGTACTGGACTTATACGGCAGTACCCCTGGACTTATACAGCAGCACCACTGGACTGGACTTATACTGCAGTACCCCTGGACTTATATGGCAGTACCCCTGGACTTATAAGGCAGCACCACTGGATTGGACTGATATGGCAGTACCCATGGTCTTACACGGCAGTACCCATGGACTTATATGTCATCACCACTGGACTGGACTTATACAGCAGTACCCCTGGATTTATATGACAGTACCCCTGGACTTATGCGGCAGCACCACTGGACTGATATGGCAGCACCACTGGACTGGACTTATACCGCAGTACCCCTGGAATTATATTGCAGTAACCATGGACTTATATAGCAGCACCACTGGACTTATACAGCAGCACCACTGGACTGGACTTATATGGCAGTACCCCTGGAATTAAACAGCAGCACCACTGGTCTGGACTTATACTGCAGTAACCCTGGACTTGTATGGCAGGACGCCTGGACTTATACGGCAGCACCACTGGACTGGACTGATAACGCAGTACCCATGGACTTACACGGCAGTACCCCTGGACTTAGCAATTAGTGCATCAGGAGTGCATCAAGCCTGTGAGGGGACAAGCTGCACTCACCATCAGTATTCCAGCTGTTGGGATCCCATTGTCAGTCTCCTGACTGTAGGGATCCCGACAGCCAGGTTATCATACTGAATATATATATATATCTATATATATATATATATATATATATATATACACACACACACACCACAAAGTCCAGAACACTCTGCTTCCATGCAGGAGTTACTTGATCTGGTGCTCCCCTTAAAAGGACTGCACCTTCATGGTATCTTGCAAAAGAAGCAAGTGGCATGCCACAGGCTGCTCACAACCTCCTGCGCTATTGTCAGGTGACCGTGAGCAGCTTGTGGCATGCAACTTTATCCAATTGAGACACAACATGGTCATGTAAAGATAGAAAATTACATTTCATCATGGGGTGGCAATAGGTCTGGGGCTTTGCTACAGCTTGAGGCAAAATTGATTTTTTATCTCGATTTGGTTAGTCCTAAAGGCCTTAATGAGTAATTTGGTCTGAAATGTTATTTATAATGATTGTCCAGGTTTTTATTGCTCCAGGATTTGGGGAGGAGTAATGTTGTCATCATTTCTATTGTTCAATTTGTGTAGCTATGTGTGATACAGGGAATTAGGTGTCTTGTTAACCTCTAGCAGGGAGATCAGTTTTATCTATGTCTAGTTACCTCCTTTTCATCTGTGCATTCCTGAAGTGAGAAAGACAATGCTCTATCTGACTATCTATCTTGTCTATCTGACTCCTCATCTCCTCAGACTTCTTGGCTACACCAGTTGAGGCCATTGCCCTGATTCAGCATGGGTTGTAGTTGTGCAAAAAATCGCACAACTACAACCCTTTACACTAGCATGTGGGGGGATGCCCAGCACATGACAAGTCCACCCTGCATACCAGGCCTTTCCCCCAGCTAACATATGAATGCTTCGCTCAGCAGCAAAGTGCTTTCATGTTATGGGTAGCCCTATGCCTGCGCAGCTTAGCTGACAGCTACCCGCCATGTTTAGCCGCGGCCCGTCCTGCAAATGGTCCGAACACGCCTGCATTTTCCAGACAGCACCCCCCCAATGCCTCCCCAAAAAATGTTTTTGAATATTGATTTGATTTAGATTTCTCTTCTGTTCATTCACTTTGCATTTTGTTAATTGAGCAAAATAAACTATTAACGCTTCTATTTTGAAAGCATTTTTTCCACACCTGCCTAAAACTTTTGCACAGTACTGTATTTATATATTATATTAAAGGGATGGTATGGTAAGCTTATATATCAGTGGCAAATTTTCTATAAGGCACGTGAGGCACATGCCTAGGGGCGGCACTTGGATGCTTGTGTTGGTACTGCCAGCCCAAAAAGTACCAATAACTACAAAATATTTCCACTATACTGTTCCATACTCCATCTTGAATGGAGTGTAAACAGTTAGAACATGCACATTTTGCCTCTGTAACATGTCCTTCTTAGTAAATATGTATACATAATTAAAAAGAAAAAAAAATCTTAGTGGCTTTTTCTTAATAATGCTATGAAATTGGCTATCACCAAATGAGGGTTTATAATAAAATTAGGCGGGGAGCAGTCGTTACTGTTGTGTCCTCACCCCTAAATCCACACATGCTCTCTCTGCCGGTTGGTATTATGCCTTGCTGTATATTATTTATTTATTACCAGTTATTTATATAGCGCACACATATTCTGCACAGCTTTACAGAGAACATTTGGCCATTTACATCAGTACCTGCCCCAGTGGAGTTTACAATCTATATTTCCTACCACATGTACACACGGGATTAATTTTGTCAGAAGCCAATTAACCTACTGGTATATTTTTGGATTGTGGGAGGAAACCAAAGTACCTGCAGGAAACCCACGCAAGTACGGGGAGAATATACAAACTCCACACAGTTAGGGTCATGGTGGGAATCAAACCTATGACCTCAGTGCTGTGAGGCATTAATGCTAACCATTACAAGATACAGTAGTTTAAAAAATAACTTTTATTAATTCATTTAAGATCCATTAACCTCAGTGGTGCGAGGCAATAATGCTAACCATTACACCATCCATATATGTTGTGTGCATGCTTTAAGAATTTTTCCTTGCACATTATTGGCTGAGTTCCATAACTTCCCCCTCTCTCTGCTTTCCCTGACCCTATTCCTGTATTCCCATTTCCATTGTTCTACTTTACTCACCCTTCTAAAAATTAGTAAGGTGTTATAAGTGGCTTGTCACAAGATATGACAGGAATGTTGCTATTTGTTCATTTTTGTTTTTGTTTTGCATCCAAATTGTTATTAAATTATAGCTTTAAACAAAGTTACATTAAAGCAGACACATAAAGAATACAAATGCATGAAAACAAAAATAAATGTTGGCATATGAAGAGAGATGTTAGACATTTGTAAGCTGTGAACATTTACTTCTTCTCACCAAGTAACTGAAAATCCCAATAGAATTCTTTCTCGTTCCCACACAGTTCCTTTCCAGTATAAATACAACAAACTGGCAGTTTCCCATCAACATTAAATCACAAATATGCAACTGAAAGAGGAAATGAGTAAATACCATTGTAAATATGTAATCTACTCAATGGGAAATACTACAATTTGAAGGAAATGGAAGTTGACTCGTTAACAGACACAGGAGAAAATTACTAACAAACTGCAGCACTGGATAGCTCCATAGGTTAAGAGCTGATAAATATATACACAGAGAAGTGGTTTGTGTAATTTGGTTTTTAGCCTAGGTTAGTACAGTATATAATTAACAAGCTGAATATTCCTAAAACAAGAATACATTTGACAATGATCATAAAGGCTTTCATTGAATCTGTTTTGTCCATTGTTAAACATTTTTTTTTTGTCAGGGCAATGCAAATTGTGATTTTTTTTTTTTTTTTTGTCCTACAACCTTCATAGCCATATTGTGCATAATTATGGCTGAAAATAGATCCCAAATGACAGCAAATTTAATTTATTGATAGATTTATTGCTTTGTACTTTTAATAAATTATGTCACTTTTGATTTTGCACAAATGAATTAGCTCATTTTCTGTGATGAATTTTATTTTACTGCGGGTATAATTTGTGTGGAACATGAAGCTATTTTAAAAATGTTTTGAAAGAAATAGTTACAGTACTGTACATGATGTTCACGCTCATACTCATACTTGCATTCAAGTCACTTTGGTGCCCCAGGACAGATGAGTACTGATGCCCCCCCCCCCCCCCACCACCATTTTTCAAATAGAAAGATAAAGCATGTATGCAAAAAAAAAGAGGTGTGACCTCATGGGGCAGGGTCATTACAAAATTGAGACCAGAGGTTTCTCCTGTAGCCTAGTGGGTTGGTGCCTTAAGACAACTCAGTCCATGAGTTCATATCTCTTTCAAGTTTCATTGCAATAATAACAACTATATTTAGCTTTTTCTTAGAAAAGGAATAACATTCTTTCTTAAACCTAATATATTAATTTCTTCTTATAATACATAGTTCAAATCACTTACTAGGCTATATAAATGATTTTATTCAGAGAAGCATAACAATGTCTTATTATTCACCCTGACCATAAGCTGCTCTGTGGTCTAGAGGATTAAAGCTCCAGATGTAGGTAAATTATCAATATCCAGGTTTTAAACTTTATTTTTTGCTAGTAAGTAGCCAAAAAGGACTAAAGTACAAACCTTATAATATTCAGGTATCCATTAAGGATTGTATAACTTCAAGTTCTTAGCAAGTCAGGGACCAACCTAACGAAAGGAAGGAGAGGGTAAAATAGCCAGACAGGATATAGGAGTGACCAGGAGATGTCTGGGTGTTTAAAGAGCAGAAAAATACAGGTAAAAATTATTCAAATAGAACATCAAACATCACCTGTGGTACATTTTTTTACCACCCCGGTTGCGGCTCTGGTTATTGCCAGCTACATCCACTACAGTGCCCAATGCTGAGTCTCAATGCCTAGATCCTCACTCTTCTCATCAAAGCATTCAAAGGGTCTGACATATGCATGGTCAAGCTTAGTTCTTCAGAGCCTTATCTCATGCTTGGAAGATCAGATCAGGTTCTCGGAAAATGGTGTAAAGGAATAGCCAGGCATTCTCCGCAATGTATGTATGTGGCAATATTTGATTTCCATTGTAGAAAGAACACCACAAGTGTGTTGTATCCCAGCAATTCCATGCCCTGGCCTTGGTACAGAGCTTTGGTGCATAAACAGAGAGCTATGGTGATTTTGTTACAGTCTTGTATAAAAGATTTGTCCTTTTACATCTTTGTTCACGATGCAACACGCTGCAATATGTATGCCATAAAAGAGGGGCCTGCCAGTGGGAGCATGTGCAGCATTCACACCCACAATCCCATAGGATTGCTTGGTGTGAACTGTGCCGCAGCATAGCATATTGTGTCAGAAACATGCATAGAAATTGGCATGCTGCACTGCTCTGCAAGCAACAATGTAAGTGGACACATCTATATGTAGTCATAGGCGTGCGCACGGGGGGTGCCTGGTGTGCACAGGCATCCCTTAATGTCCGGCACCCCCCACCACTCCTGCACAGTGGTGTTTGCCACCGCCGACCGCCGAGCCCAGCTTGCTGCTCATTCCTGGCTGTGTGACTCCCCCTCCACTGTGGTGGCCGCTGCCAAGGGTATACTTTACTGGTCGGGAGGACTGACTTCATGTAGAAACATCCTTCCGGCTCACACCACACGCCTGCTACAATCTCTCTCTTCTACCGCCCATGCTCTCCTCCCATACCGTGCTCTCAATCATCGTGTGACACTGCGGCCATGCCAATGCCACAGGCCCAGCCCAGGCAGCATTCCTCTCAGGACTACTCAGAGAGATGCCGCCAGAGGACACAGCTGAGACAGTTCAGCAGAGACTGTCACTGAGACAGTAAGTTACCGCTCACGAGTGCTGCAGTGAAAAGATAGGGGTGCAGGCCAGCCAGGGGGAATAAAATTATGTATAAACTTACAGTGCATCCATGTAGTGAAGTTAGTTAACCCCCCCAAAAGAAAAAAAATTAGATCTGTGGGTGCACTTATGGAAAAAAAAAACATATAGAAAAATAAGGGTTACGTGTGTGTGTGTGTGTGTGTGTGTGTGTGTGTGTGTGTGTGTGTGTATATATATATATATATATATATATATACATATATATATATGGGTTGTCTTCAGTATGCTGAATGTCGGGATCCCGGCGCCGGAATCCCGACACCCGACATACCGACAGCTATTCTCCCTCGTGGGGGGCCACGACCCCCCTGGAGGGAGAATAAAATAGTGTGGTGCGCGTAGCATGCCACCGTGCCTGCAGCGTGACGAGCGCTCCCCACGCTGTCGGTATGCCTGCGGTCGGGCTCCCGGCACCGGTATGCTGGTCGCCGGGAGCCCGAGCGTTGGCATACCGTACTACACCCATATATACATATATATATATATATATATATATATACATACAGTATATATATATATATATATATATATATATAGACCCTCTATTGCTGAATAAGCAAATGGCACGTCACTCCAGGTTACTGGAAAAAGGGTTTTAATGGTCCATGACAAATTCCAAGGTCAAGCAATGGTTAAATATGCAGCATGTCAAATACTCAATGGCTCGTTTCAAGACCTAGTCTCGTCTTCAGGATATATTGCCGCTGCTTGTGTGCTACATGGCTGAAAAGAGCATTAAATGCTGCGGAAAACAAAGTGAGAAAAACAATATTTTTCACAGTGGTTTCAAAAATCAGGAATGTGGCTCATTCCAAAATATTGAGTGAGCGAGACTGATGATTCTTAAAATAGAAGATAAAAGCTATAAAAGACAGTATTTTCACAACACTGTGAAAAATATTGTTTTTCAAAACAGTACACACTATGTTGCTTTTATCTTCTCTTTACATGTTCGGCTTCTAAGTGTCATCAGCCTGAAAATATTTGGAGCTAAGTTGCTATTTATTTTAATAACTGCACCTGACCGCACAGGTTTTATTCACTGACACTATTAGGCGCTTTTATTTACTCCATTTGTCCATTTTTATTCATATACTGTATAAGAGCTGCCACTCATTCACTGTTGAGGTGTGTTGTGTAAAGAAATTTTCCTGACCCCAGTTGTTCTATTAGATATACATAGGCGCTGTTCTTCACTGCTCTCATATATATATATAATTAAAGCATTCAATAGTTTAGTTTCCTGAGTGCACGTATAATATATACTGAATGCTTGGCTTTTATTTTTTGCAACTTACTGTATTTGTCCAGGAGAGACAGGGGGAATAACATGTACCGTGTGGCATAATATGAATTTTGGCTCATACCGTGTGACAGAATGTGAATTTTGGCTCATACCGTGTGGCATAACGCAAATTTCAGCTCATACTGTCTGGCATAATGTGAATTTCAGCTCAAACCATGTGGCATAATGTGAATTTGGCTCACACCGTGTGGCATAATGTGAATTCTGCTCATAACGTGTGGATTATGTGAATTTTGGCTCATACCATGTGGCATAATGTGAATTTTGGCTCATATCATGTGACATAATGTGAATTTCGGCTCATACCATGTGACATAATGTGAGTTTTGGCTCATACCATGTGGCATAATGTGAATTTTTGTCTCATACTGTGTGGTGCAATGTGAATTTTGGTTCACACCGTGGGACATAATGTGAATTTAGGCTCATACATTGTGACGTAATGTGAATTTTGCTCACACTGTGTGGCATAATGTTGATTTCGGCTCATACTGTGTGGCATAATGTGAATAAGGGGCACTACTGTCAGTAGCTGGTGAGCATGGGGACATGTATGACAAATGCTGGTGTCTTACAGAGGAGGAGTCTGATAGCATAAAAAGAGGCAAATGTGGTTGTGATGGCACATGTGTATATTTTAAAGTGTACTTGTGTTATATTAAAACTCAATGTTCAGCCCCATAAATCTCCTGTACTTTTCAGAATGTGCCACTCAAAATTAGGGTGTTGGTGCTTGGGGGTGCAAGGGGTGGGGAGGGGGGGTACTTATGCACCTAGGCCCACCACTCTCTAGTTCCGCCACTGGGTTAGGGATAGGTTGGGGAAGTGTAAGTAGCTGTAGTGTGCAGCAGCAGCTAGGACCCAGGGTTATGCCGTAACGGGCAGTCAGTACCGGCCGGTGGTCGCACCATGTTTCATTTTATTTCTCTGGGGTGTATTATATTTATTTTATTATTAGGAACTAGGGAGAAATTAGATTAAGCCATATGATTTTACTGAGATAATGTAAAATAGTGTTAGACATTTCCCTGGGCGGTGGTAGACATGCCCAAAAGGTGGTGCTAGACACACCCAAATGGCAGTGCTAGACACGCCCCTCCTGCAGTGCACCCCCTAATAAAATTAGCTGCACAAGCCTATGTATGTAGTTATTGTTAAAATTTAAATTTAATGCATCACATGCCATCAATTTCAATGCCATGTGATGATGTGTTAAATGTCAATTTGGAGTTTAGTACATCTGTAATTTTTGTCACGTCACATTACATTTGTAATAACTACACAGAAATCTACTGTGCAATCCAGAACACAACATATGTTGAAGTAAATAAGTGACATATGCAGTTGTATAGTGTAAACCTGGCCATAGCATAGACTGTAAACCACCTTGTAATATATATAAACTTGGATTCAGATAGATCACAGTTATCTTCCTTATTATGATGCTGTAGGATATTTTACCCATTAAGTGCACTTATAAATCCTTTGATACAGGTTGCAATGTCTTGGTTGTCTTCAAGAAAGCTTATAGAGAAATTGCAGATAACAATCAGTGATCCTTGTCTAGTTACTGTCTGTCTGAGCAGCTTGTATCTGGGCATTTTCTAGCTCCATGTATTTGATTTTCTAGGTTTTTTTTTTAACAGGATCCCTAAGGAAGAGAGACCCTGAGATGCTGGTTTCTGTCACTCAAGCCTTGATGAATAAGACTGTTCTATATAACATGGCTGAATTAATGCAGTGACAGTATCTATAGTTTAAAAAAAGATCTATTCAAACACTGGTCTAACAAATATTGTTTATAGACGAGAAAGCTGAGTACAGTAATTCTTATTAACATATCACTAGATAGATACTGTAGATAGATAAAAAGATAGATAAAAATAAAATAAAAAGAAAATCTCACATAAGCAAAAAGTATCTTATAAACGTATAGAGGGCCTGATTGAGAGGTGGATTCTAATCAGATGTTTGAACAGTTAAGTGATTTTTATTTTGTTCTGCTCATGCATCTGATTTAGATTGCAAGTGCATCACGATTGTGTACCAATGGAGGTCACAGTGAGAATTTCGATGCGAAATGATTGACAGTGAGAGATTAAGGGAGGTAATGTGGGGTGATATATATACAGTGTGTATATATATATATATATATATATATATATATATATATATATAAAAAACAGAAAGGCATGGTACCAACCAGGAGGCTGACCACTTTTGCTTTAATAGACTAAATAACTGCCAGGAGTACAAACTCGATTTTTTTATTTAATGTGCCATCTGAAGTTGAACACCATTATCAAACCTGAAATGAAACAAAACATTATTTCTGTTTCATCTGCCCGGTGTTTGGGTGATTAAAAGAAACCTTTATTGTTTGGGGTGAGGACACTACAGTAACAGCCGACCTTATTTTATGATAGCCAATTTCAGAGAATTATAAAGAAAAAGCCAACATGACATTTTTTTATTTATACATACTTATTAAGTAGGATATGTTACAGAGGCAGTAGATGCATGTTCTACTTGCTTACACTCCATTCAAGATGGCATATGGTACAGTGCAGTGGAAATATTTTGCAGTTACTTGTACTTTTGGGGCTGACAGTATCAACACAAGCATGCAAGGGTCGGCCCTATGCATGTGCTAAGTCTATCTATCATGTTGTAAGTCTATCTATCTATCTATCTATCTATCTATCTATCTATCTATCTATCTATCTATCTATCTATCTATCTATCTACAGTACTGTGCAAAAGTTTTAGGCAGGTGTGGAACAAAATGCTGCAAAGTAAGAATGCTTTCAAAATAGAAGTGTTAATTGTTTAAATAAATGAACAGAAGACAAATCTAAATCAAATAAACATTTGATGTGTCCAACCTTTGCCTTCAAAAAAGCATAACAGCATCAGTTCTGCTAGGTACACTTGTACACAGTTTTTGTAGGAACTCAGCAGTGAGGTTGTTTTAAAAATCTTGGAGAAGTAACCACAGATCTTCTGTGGATGTTGGTTTGCTCAAATCCTTCTGTATCTTCATGTAAAAAGGTTAAAAGGTGAAATTAGCCTGTTGGCTGCAAGGGTCAGTTGGCAGCATAGATGAGGTCAGATATTGTGTTAACAAAATGACCAGATTATCTCAGATATACCGATATGGCCTCCATTAGTGTAGCATAGAAGTCTGAGGAGATGAGGTGACATCTTACAGAGTAAATTAACATTTGACCAAACTGCCCTCACTGGTTTTGTTTATTTTCAAAAATTGCTAAAAACATATAAAATCCAATAATTTGGGCATTTCTTGTTCCTACAGCATGTATTATTAACTTCAATAATTTTCAGTCAGTTGTGACCACCTCACAGCTCACAATATAGTTTCCATACAGTTTAGGCCAAAAGGTTGCACCAAGCTAGCTGGCTGACTAAGCTAGGCGACAGCAGTGGGCGCACAAACATGTGGTAGTTCAACTTCAAACATGGCACATCTAGGAAATAGAGTGCGTCAAACATAATGGCAGTTTAATAAACTATACAATCACATAAAACGTAACCAAGACTGTTTTAATTAATCAAGAACAAGAAAGGATTGATTTGTAAGTTAATTTAATTTAATTCTTTGAGTCTGAAAATGGGGGCAGTGGGAATGGTATTGAAAATTCTTCTTTTATTGCCTTTTCTCTCCTCAGTTGCTGTAAAACAATTAATTTATTATTTGTTAACAGTTATATAGAGCAGCAAATTACATTGCACTTTACAATGGGAAACAAAAGTGATAAAACAAAACTGGGTATTAACAGACAGTCATATAAGTAGGGAGGCCCTGCTTGCAAGCTTACAATCTATGGGGAAGTAGGCATAGATACATTCCAAAATGGACCACCAGATTGCAAAGGTTCTTGGTGGGACTAAATATATGGTGACACAACAATGTTGGCCTGGGGTCAGAAGGATGGGAAAGTGAAGATAGAGAAAATACAGATGTGTCCTCAGACAAATCTGCTAAAAATTGTTCCATGGCACAGCGTATGCATCTCAGCATAGCATACTGGTAGCATTCTTTTGTTATGCCACTATTCGTGGGAGCATGCATAGGCACACTACTGCATATGCCAAGGACAAAAATGACCTGAAAGAATGGGTTGCAAGAGCATAGCTCCCTGCTACCCATTCCTACTCTCATATCAGCATCAAGAGCTTCACTCCCCTACTGCCTGTGGCCACAAAGCGTCTTTTCCCATAGTGGGAAGTGGGAGCATGTGTACACATGCTCCTGCTATGATATGCAATGCTGGGAACCACAGCCTGGGATGCAAATGCATCACGGGCAAAGATGCAACAGGACACATCTATAAGTGAGGATATGTGTGGACTCTACAGTGCGGATGTAAATGGATAGGAAAGTTTATGAATGTTATGTGGGTGGTTCTGGAATTTGATTTGCTTGCCTGGAGAGGTGAGTTTCAGGGAACACTTGAAGATTTGTTAACTAGAGGAGAGTTTTATTGTGTGTGAGGGCATTCCACAGAGTGGGTGCAGCCCAAAGAAAGTCCAATTGTCATTGGTAATAAATAATGAGTGTGGATGAGAGATATAGAGTGAAGAGGTTGGGTTGGGAGATATTTTGGGAAAAGCGAAGACATGTATGTTGATGTAGTTTGGTTAATAGCCTTGTGTGTGAGTAAAAGTATTTTATATTTAATACAGTAGAATACAGGTAACGGAGGACTGACAGAGTGCATTCGCAGATAATGAACATCTACCGAGCAAGAATAGCCTCGCAGCTGCATTCAGAATGGATTGTTGTGGTGAGAGTTACTTTTGGTAAGACCAGTAAGAAGACTATTGCAATAATCAATGTGGGAGATAAGGAGAGCATGGATTAGAGTTTTTGGAGTGTCCGGTGGAAGGTTTGGTCATAGTTTGGATAGGTTTTTAGACAGATTGAATGTGAGGAACAAAGGACAGTTCAGTGTCAGGGGTGACAACTAGGCAGTGAGCTTGTAGGGTAGTATTGATTGTTGAGTTATCAACAGTGATAGAGCTATCAGGTTAGTAAATACTATTGCTCGGTGGAAATATAATGAATTCTCTTTTGGAAATATTAAATTTAAGGTGGCGAGATGGCATCCAAGAGCAAAAGGCATTTAGTGACATTGACCAATACAGATGGTGACAAATCTGGGGAGGATATGTAGATTTGAGTATCATCCACGTACAGATGATGCTGAAATCCAAAAGAGCTGATTACTTTGTTATAGACTGAGAAAAGCAGAGGACCTGATACTGTGCCTTGTGGTACTCCAACTAATAGAGGTAGCGGATAGGAGGTGGATTCAGAGAAGAAGACACTGAAAGAGAAATTAGATAGGTAGATTGAGAACCAAGAAAGAGCTGTTTCCTGAAGACCTAGGAGTTGTAGTATTTGTATGAGAAGAGAGTGGTCATTATTGTCAAAAGTAGTAAAGAGATCTAAAAGAATAAGCAGTGATTAGTAGCTTTTGGACCTTGCAGTGACCAGATCATTCACTACTTTAGTCAGTGCTGTCAGTCCAATAAGTTGTGTGAGTTAAGAAAGTGTGTGAGGTGAGTGTAGGCAAGTCTCTCAAGTAGCTCGGAGGGGTATGGGAGCTCAGAGATGGGATGGTAGTTTGAGAGAGAGTTTGGGTCAAAATATTGTTTTTAGAATGGGAGTAATCACTGCATGCTTTAACAGTGAAGGAAAGATATCAGGAGAGAGAGAGAGAGAGCGAGAGATTACAGATATTAGTAAAGGTTGGGATGAGCACAGGAGACAGAGCTTTACTTGTTTATGAGGTTATAGGATCAAGAGGAGAGGTAGTAGAGTAGAAGGATGAGAAGAGTGTTGATACTTCATCTACATGTGTGGGTTCAAATTAAGAGATGGGGCCAAAGGGTTCTGATTGGGAAATGAGCCGTCCACTTACTGAGGAAGAGCCTACCATTTCATCTCGGAGTTTATCAATCTTGTCCTTGAAGTAGGAAACAAGATCTTGCACATTGATATTGGATGGTGGTTTGGGTGAGGGAGTGTTGAGAAGTAATTTAAATGTATTAAAAAAGTTACTTGGGGTTAGAGGCATGAGCAGAAATAATGGTTTGGAGATATGTTTGCAGGGTCCTGGGCATTATGATTGAAGTCTTTTACATGAAGAAGTCACTTGGAGTATGAGATTATGCCACTGATGTTCAACTTTACATCATAGTTCTTGTAGGTGTCTTGTAAATTTAGAGTGCCACGGTTGACATGGAGGATGATGGGTAGTAGTTGGAGCCACTTCATCAAGGGCTATTTTTAGAGTGTGGTTCAGTCTGATACAGCCATCTCATTAGAAGTGAGTGTCACTGATACCATGCTAATATTTAATAATTTACGTGAAAATAGGCTGGATTTAAGACACAGTGTGGGGGAATAACATTATATGCAATATAGCAAGCCTACTACACAGGCAGAGATACTGTTGTCCTTTTCAGGACAAAAACTGAACATACTGCATACTGAGTAGTCTACAGTGTATACTCAATCTAAAGTCACTAAAGTGTCCAGGGAATTATAAAATGTATATGTTCAGTGTGTGGCAATAACATTACATTGGGCTAATAGAAAATATTTGTAAATTATAACAATAAGCAAAATCACTCTGCTAACTACTTTTTAAAAAAATAGGTAGTATATTAATAATGTGATATTTGTGCTATGGCACACTAAGTTACTTACCCCTCATATACTAAGCGGATAAAGCATATTTATAGAAATCAAGGTTAGCATGAGGTTTAGGAAATAACAGCCACTCATTTATACCAATACTTATACTTGAGGAGTTTACATGACATATTATTAGGCTTAGAAAGCTCTGATAATAATTTTAACTAACTCTGCATAAAACTGGGACTGTATATGGCTGTTGCCCATTTGGGAAATATATGATCGATTACACAGTCACCTATAAACAGCATATGCCTGTTTAGTAAATCATTATATATTAAGAAATTGGGGGAGTGCAGTTCTGACTGCACTGCAGATATATAATAAGAAACAATACAAAACATTGGAATAGGCAACATCGTATAATAAGGCATGGCACTGGTGTAATTTTGAAACAACATTGCAGTCTGATGTGAGTGGACACAGTATTATTGATACACTGGTTATACTTAAAGAGAAATGTGAAATGCTCTAGATTTGCAAACCTAGCTATATAGAGTTCTGAGACAGAAGAAAAGAATTGCATTAACCTCTAAACCCCCATACTGTCTTATATAAAAGCTCATCATTTATTTGGCTTAGAACAATGTGACTACAATAACAATACCCACAAGCCCTGTTATTTAGAAATATAGCGGTTGATATAAAGAAATAAACAGACGACACGCAGCTTGTTTTTAATATCTCTTTTACTGACACAATTTTCTTTGTTTCAAAACTTTCTTCACTTACTTTTTTCTATCATCATTTTAATACTTGACTCTGAAAACCTTAACATAAGGTAATTGAATTACATTTTGGCAATGGCAATATCAGCAAGAAATATGTGAAATTTGGAAATAAATACCTTTTAAATGAATTCTAAATAAACAGTAATTTTTATTACAAATAGCTCTTTTGCCATTTAGGGAGGAAGTCCACCCAATCCAGAACTGATTACTGTTCTCTTCTTGTTTGTTAATATTTATATATCTGAATCAGTGGGTAGCACCCAATTTTGAACTAGTGTTTAAAAGATCCTTTACATCCTTTGAATTTGTGAAAAATATTGGTAATCTCCTTAAGCAATAAACTTTTTTCACATTAAATGCACTTAAATATATTCTATCTCCAGTGTGGGCCTTTTATCTATTTCGAAGGTGTTTCAATGTTCACTGATTGCGACCCTACCTCATTGCGAAAGACCCACTAAGGAGGTGAGCAATAAAAACTAAATTAAACAAATGGTGAGAGATGAAGATACCATCACACACGTACAAAAAAAAATCCAAAAATAAATCAGTTTTAAAGCTGTGTATAAAATAATAGCACATTACCTAGAGTGTGCAGTTATGTTATTCAAAAGCTGTGCTTACTGAGACAGATGCATTAGTGTCTGCTCAGTGCAGTAGTTTCCTATTACCTGAAGTAGCAATTATGTTATTCAAAAGCTGTGCTTATTGAGAGAAATGCATTAATGTCTGCTGGGAGCAGTAGTTCCACATTACCTGTAGATTAGAAGAAGATAGGATTTACATCACAGTCTTTGCAAGGGTTGCCTATGGCTTATTAAAAGTCCAGCAAGTTATAGTTATTAAATTGTGATAATCACACTTAGTATTTTCACACTTTGAATACTTCATACTGCCTACATCAGCCAAAGCTTATTCAGCCTCCTATCCCTTAATGAATTAATCAATTAATAAATCAATTGATCATTCTGGTGTTCTGTTAATGGCCTAGTCTCTGTTCAACCTCAGTTGCAGCAAAACAGTTCTATTTAAAAATTAAAAAGGATATGCACAGTTTAACAAATGAAGTACTTCAACAGTGCTTGGTTTCTTGAGTCCCCACGAAACAAACTACCAATGTTATTAATGATGGGATTAAGGCAGCTAACAGTCATAATTAAAAGAAAAAACAGTGCAAGATGGAATTTTCCCATGGCATTCCCACTTGCGCTCATGTTACATATTAAAAAGGAAATGAATATTTTAACAAACCAAGCACTTCAGTGACAGGGACTGACACTTTTGTTGCTGAAATGATTGGTTTGTCTGGGTCCCCACAAATTTTATTGGGAGGACTACCTTTGATCATTAATAATAAGGTTAATGTGGGTGTTAATTGTAACAAATTATTATAATTTAAATGATGTAACATAAAGGCGTTGCCTAGATGACTAACATCCCTACCTACAGTACAATAACTTTGGCATCACTAATGGAGCAGATGACTTTACAAATATCAAGATTTGGGTAAAAGTAATCCCACACCCAAGAGATGGCTTTTTTTGGTCTTATTCCCAGGTATCACAATGGATTTCTTTTTCTCATAGGCAAGAACTGCTGCCATTGAATTAGCACCCCATATAATCACACCCCACATAATTTGTAACATGTGATATATATATATATATATATACTGTGTATATATATATATATATATATACATACATACATATATACTATATATATATTCAGACTGTATTACACAAACAACATCATCTGTCCTCATCCTTGTCATCCTCACTAGCATCAAATTGTAGAAATATCCCACACATTCTGTTCCAAGTCCACATTAGCATCCTCAATTTCTATTATGTCCTCATCACCATTTTTGCTTGTACTGCTCATCCCCACATTTGCAGATGGTGTCTCTATCTCACTTGATAAATTCCATATTTCAGAAAATTCTATATTTTGGAATTTTGGATATGGGAGATTCAAGCTGTATTAAACTGCACTAAAACTTTTGACTGGCAGTGTACAAATATCCAAAGATGGAAATTTAAAACATAAAATGTGGATAAATGTAAAAAAACCAATTGTGTCATAATAATTAATATTTAAACAATCTTCTACAAAGATGTAAAGCAAAGTTGATCCAGAAGATTGGGACAAATTGCTTCCAGATCAATTATAGAAAAAAGAGAAGATAGACTGCACCCAAATTTCTCATAGTATTAAATCAGTGTACTTTATGTGAATAAAATAGCTACAAATTATTAAATTATTTAAATTTTAGTTAATCCACCTGGTTGAGAATCCACAATAAACTTTTGATATAAATAAAAGGTATACTTATTGATATCTATATATATAAATGCAAAAGCCCTCACTCACTCACTGACTCATCACTACTTCTCTTACTTGCGGATTTAGGGTGTAGTATGGTACGCCGGCGGTCGGGCTCCCGGTGACCAGCATACCAGTGCCGGGAGCCCGACCGCCGGCATACCAACAGTATGGCGAGCGCAAATGAGCCCCTTGCGGGCTCGCTGTGCTTGCCACGCTGCAGGCACGGTGGCGCGCTACGCGTGCCACACTATTTTATTCTCCCTCCAGGGGGGTCGTGGACCCCCACGAGGGAGAATAAGTGTCAGTATGCCGGCTGTCGGGATCCCGGCGCCGGTATACTGTGCGCCGGGATCCCGACAGCCGGCATACTGAAGACCACCCGCGGATTTGTTAGGAAGCTGAAATTTAATTTAAGTATTATTCAGGTGGGAAAAAGCAAAACTACGTAATTAGAAACTTAATAAACCTCCCCTCAGGGGATGAAAAGGGGGGTTGACATAATTACGTCATCACTGATGCATGGCTTGCGTTGCGCGAACGATAATACCCAAATGGACAATCGGATCAAAATTTTGATTGCACCTCCAGTGTGTAGAATTTCATTAACTACAAAAATGGTCCTGTCTCTTTTTACTAGTGATGAGCGGGTTCGGTTTCTCGGAAACCGACCCACCCGAACTTCAGCCTTTTTACACGGGTCCGAGGCAGGTTCGAACCTTCCCGCCTTGCTCGGCTAACCCGAGCGCGCCCGAACGTCATCATCCCGCTGTCGGATTCTCGCGAGATTCGGATTCTATATAAGCAGCCGCGCGTCGCCGCCATTTTCACACGTGCATTGAGATTGATAGGAAGAGGACGTGGCTGGCGTCCTCTCCGTTATAGTAGAAAAGACTGAGTGACTTAGTTATAATTGTGGGGAGGATTGGGGACGGGGAGCAGCTGTTAGGGAGTACAGTGCAGGGTTTTGATTATAATACCACCAGTGAGTTTAATCCGTTGTTTCTCTGCCTGAAAAAAAACGCTCCACCATATCTGTGCTCACTCAGTGTGCTGCACTGCTGCATGATATATCTGTGCTGAGTGCACTGCTCACACTGCCTAATTGTGGGGACTAGGGAGCAGTTATAGCAGGAGTGCAGTGCACAGTTTTGCTGACAGTGACCACCAGTCCAGTATACGTTTGTCTGCCTGAAAAAAACACTCCTGTGGTGGCTTTTTTTTTCTTCATACTACTAGTTTAGCAGTCTGCTGACAGTGTCCACCAGGTCCGTTATTATTATACAGTATATTATATATAGATATAGCAGTACAGTAGGCCACGGCTGTACCTACCTCTGTGTCGTCTATGCACTCGTCGTCCATAAGTAATATAATACTATACTATCCATCCATCTACATTGTATACCTGTGGTGGCTTTTTTTTTCTTCATACTAGTTTAGCAGTCTAGTGACAGTGTCCACTAGGTCCGTTATTATTATACAGTATATTATATATATATATATATATAGCAGTACGGTAGGCCACGGCTGTACCTACCTCTGTGTCATCAGTGCACTCGTCGTCCATAAGTAATATAATACTATACTATCCATCCATCTACATTGTATACCTGTGGTGGCTTTTTTTTTCTTCATACTAGTATAGCAGTCTGCTGACAGTGTCCACCAGGTCCGTTATTATTATACAGTATATTATATATATATATATATATATATATATAGCAGTACGGTAGGCCACGGCTGTACCTACCTCTGTGTCGTCAGTGCACTCGTCGTCCATAAGTAATATAATACTATACTATCCATCCATCTACATTGTATACCTGTGGTGGCTTTTTTTTTCTTCATACTAGTTTAGCAGTCTGCTGACAGTGTCCACCAGGTCCGTTATTATTATACAGTATATTATATATATATATAGCAGTACGGTAGGCCACGGCTGTACCTACCTCTGTGTCGTCAGTGCACTCGTCCTCCATAAGTAATATAATACTATACTATCCATCCATCTACATTGTTTACCTGTGGTGGCTTTTTTTTCTTCATACTAGTTTAGCAGTCTGTAGACAGAGTCCACCAGGTCCGTTATTATTATTATACAGTATATTATATATATATATATATATATATATATATAGCAGTACGGTAGGCCACGGCTGTACCTACCTCTGTGTCGTCAGTGCACTCGTCCTCCATAAGTAATATAATACTATACTATCCATCCATCTACATTGTATACCTGTGGTGGCTTTTTTTTTCTTCATACTAGTTTAGCAGTCTGCTGACAGTGTCCACCAGGTCCGTTATTATTATACAGTATATTATATATATATATAGCAGTACGGTAGGCCACGGCTGTACCTACCTCTGTGTCGTCAGTGCACTCGTCCTCCATAAGTAATATAATACTATACTATCCATCCATCTACATTGTATACCTGTGGTGGCTTTTAGTTGTGCGCATTAAAATATGGAGAACAAAAATGTGGAGGTTAAAAAAAATAGGGAAAGATCAAGATCCACTTCCACCTCGTGCTGAAGCTGCTGCCACTAGTCATGGCCGAGATGATGAAATGCCATCAACGTCGTCTGCCAAGGCCGATGCCTAATGTCATAGTACAGAGCATGTAAAATCCAAAACACAAAAGTTCAGTAAAATTACCCAAAAATCAAAATTAAAAGCGTCTGAGGAGAAGCGTAAACTTGCCAATATGCCATTTACGACACGGAGTGGCAAGGAACGGCTGAGGCCCTGGCCTATGTTCATGGCTAGTGGTTCAGCTTCACATGAGGATGGAAGCACTCATCCTCTCGCTAGAAAAAAGAAAAGACTTAAGCTGGCAAAAGCACAGCAAAGAACTGTGCGTTCTTCGAAATCACAAATCCCCAAGGAGAGTCCAATTGTGTCGGTTGCGATGCCTGACCTTCCCAACACTGGACGGGAAGAGCTTGCGCCTTCCACCATTTGCACGCTCACTGCAAGTGCAGGAAGGAGCACCCACAGTTCAGTTCCTGATATTCAAATTGAAGATGTCACTGTTGAAGTACACCAGGATGAGGATATGGGTGTTGCTGGCGCGGGGGAGGAAATTGACAAGGAGGATTCTGATGGTGATGTGGTTTGTTTAAGTCAGGCACCCGGGGAGACACCTGTTGTCCGTGGGAGGAATATGGCCATTGACATGCCTGGTCAAAATACAAAAAAAATCAGCTCTTCAGTGTGGAATTATTTCAACAGAAATGCGGACAACTGGTGTCAAGCCGTGTGTTGCCTTTGTCAAGCTGTAATAAGTAGGGGTAAGGACGTTAACCACCTCGGAACATCCTCCCTTATACGTCACCTGCAGCGCATTCATAATAAGTCAGTGACAAGTTCAAAAACTTTGGGCGACAGCGGAAGCAGTCCACTGACCAGTAAATCCCTTCCTCTTGTAACCAAGCTCCCGCAAACCACACCACCAACTCCCTCAGTGTCAATTTCCTCCTTACCCAGGAAAGCCAATAGTCCTGCAGGCCATGTCACTGGCAAGTCTGACGAGTCCTCTCCTGCCTGGGATTCCTCCGATGCATATTTGAGTGTAACGCCTACTGCTGCTGGCGCTGCTGTTGTTGCTGCTGGGAGTCGATCGTCATCCGAGAGGGGAAGTCGGAAGACCACTTGTACTACTTCCAGTAAGCAATTGACTGTCCAACAGTCCTTTGCGAGGAAGATGAAATATCACAGCAGTCATCCTGTTGCAAAGCGGATAACTCAGGCCTTGACAACTATGTTGGTGTTAGACGTGCGTCCAGTATCCGCCGTTAGTTCACGGGGAACTAGAGAATTGCTTGAGGTAGTGTGCCCCCGTTACCAAATACCATCTGGGTTCCACTTCTCTAGGCAGGCGATACCGAGAATGTACACGGACGTCAGTAAAAGACTCACCAGTGTCCTAAAAAATGCAGTTGTACCCAATGTCCACTTAACCACGGACATGTGGACAAGTTGAGCAGGGCAGACTCAGGACTATATGACTGTGACAGCCCACTTGGTAGATGTATTGCCTCCCGCTGCAAGAACAGCAGCGGTGGCACCAGTAGCAGCATCTCGCAAACGCCAACTCGTTCCTAGGCAGGCTACGCTTTGTATCACCGCTTTCCAGAATACGCACACAGCTGAAAACCTCTTACGGCAACTGAGGAAGATCATCGCAGAATGGCTTACCCCAATTGGACTCTCCTGGGGATTTGTGGCATCGGACAACGCCAGCAATATTGTGCGTGCATTACATCTGGGCAAATTCCAGCACGTCCCATGTTTTGCACATACCTTGAATTTGGTGGTGCAGAATTATTTAAAAAAACGACAGGGGCGTGCAAGAGATGCTGTCAGTGGCCAGAAGAATTGCGGCCACTTTCGGCGTACAGGCACCGCGTACAGAAGACTGGAGCACCACCAAAAACACCTGAACCTGCCCTGCCATCATCTGAAGCAAGAGGTGGTAACGAGGTGGAATTCAACCCTCTATATGCTTCAGAGGATGGAGGAGCAGCAAAAGGCCATTCAAGCCTATACATCTGCCCACGATATAGGCAAAGGAGGTGGAATGCACCTGTCTCAAGCGCAGTGGAGAATGATTTCAACGTTGTGCAAGGTTCTGCAACCTTTTGAACTTGCCACACGTGAAGTCAGTTCAGACACTGCCAGCCTGAGTCAGGTCATTCCACTCATCAGGCTTTTGCAGAAGAAGCTGGAGGCATTGAAGGAGGAGCTAAAACAGAGCGATTCCGCTAGGCATGTGGGACTTGTGGATGGAGCCCTTCATTCGCTTAACCAGGATTCACGGGTGGTCAATCTGTTGAAATCAGAGCTCTACATTTTGGCCACCGTGCTCGATCCTAGATTTAAAACCTACGTTGGATCTCTCTTTCCGGCAGACACAAGTCTGCAGAGGTTCAAAAACCTGCTGGTGAGAAAATTGTCAAGTCAAGCGGAACGCGACCCGTCAACATCTCCTCCTTCACATTCTCCCGCAACTGGGGGTGCGAGGAAAAGGCTCAGAATTCCGAGCCCACCCGCTGGCGGTGATGCAGGGCAGTTTGGAGCGACTGCTGATGCTGACATCTGGTCCGGACTGAAGGACCTGCCAACGATAACTGACATGTCGTCTACTGTCACTGCATATGATTCTCTCACCATTGAAAGAATGGTGGAGGATTATATGAGTGACCGCATCCAAGTAGGCACGTCAGACAGTCCGTACGTATACTGGCAGGAAAAAGAGGCAATTTGGAGGCCCTTGCACAAACTGGCTTTATTCTATCTAAGTTGCCCTCCCTCCAGTGTGTACTCCGAAAGAGTGTTTAGTGCCGCCGCTCACCTTGTCAGCAATCGGCGTACGAGGTTACTTTCAGAAAATGTGGAGAAGATGATGTTCATTAAAATTCATTATAATCAATTCCTCCATGGAGACATTCACCAGCAGCAACAAACACAGTATTCCTTGCGCTGCAATTGTCGGTTTTGAAAGCAGCTCTCTCAGGGGTAATAGGTCATTTACCCCAAAATAGACCAAAGGAAATACAATATGAGAGTGCGCTTTTCAAATCCAATGTAGATTTTATTAATTTAAAAAATTATTGTATACACACAATTATATATAATCTGCCGGACGGCTACATAAAAAGCTTATTTCAATTAGATATAAAAGATATTTATATATGATTTGTTAAAACTTAATTTCAATAACAATCCTAAATGCTTATATTCTCATTGTACTGAGTTTTTATCCAAATACTACAATCACTTTTCCCAAGTCACTCTGCCCAAGTCCATATATTTATAAGAACATTTAGCAACTTATTGCACCAGTTGTAATTGATAGCAATCTGTTGAGCAAGGCCATACAAATTGAAGCCAAGCAAGTGGTTAGTAACAATGTAAACCACAGCCTTTCTCACGGCTGAGCAGTTCCATTTAGGCAGTTCATAAATTGATTTTGTTACAGCTGTAACTGATTAGAAATACTATGTATCAATTTAAGATTTATATACCATACAGGATGTCTCTGTTGTCCACCTTGTATACATGCATACGGCGTCCCTCCTGGTTAGTGTTTCTCGTCACTGTCCGTTTTCTTTGGAGGGGAATCAATTTGTATATCACTCGCCGCTCTTATCCTCCCGGCGCTTAGCCACACGGCTGGTATTTTTCCTCGTCAGCCTTACTGGAGGTTCGTGGACTGATGTCGGGCAAAGAAGGCACACGCTTCCCCTCTACTTCGGGGTGTTTGCGTTCACCGACCAGCTGATGTGCAAAGTGCTGCTGTCTGTGTGAGAGTATGTGACAGACGCGTTTCCCCGCCTACTCAAGAGCATCGGCGGCTTCCTCAGAAGCAATTGCCTCCAGAAAGTACACGGGGACCTGAGATGGTGGATTCCAGTGGGGACGAATTAATAATCTGTGAGGAGGGGGATGTACACAGTGAAAGGGGTGAGGAATCGGACGATGAGGAGGAGGTGGACATCTTGCCTCTGTAGAGCCAGTTCGTGCAAGGAGAGATTGATTGCTTCTTTTTTGGTGGGGGCCCAAACCAACCAGTCATTTCAGTCACAGTCATGTGGCAGACCCTGTCGCTGAAATGATGGGTTCGTTCAAGTGTGCATGTCCTGTTTATACAACATAAGGGTGGGTGGGAGGGCCCAAGGACAATTCCATCTTGCACCTCTTTTTTCTTTCATTTTTCTTTGCGTCATGTGCTGTTTGGGGAGTATTTTTTTGAAGGTCCATCCTGCGTGACACTGCAGTGACACTCCTAGGTGGGCCAGGTGTTTGTGTCGGCCACTTGTGTCGCTTAGCTTAGTCACACAGCGACCTTGGTGCGCCTCTTTTTTTCTTTGCGTCATGTGCTGTTTGGGAAATATTTTTTTCAAGTGCCATCCTGTCTGACACTGCAGTGACACTCCTAGATGGGCCAGGTGTTTGTGTCGGCCACTTGGGTCGCTTAGCTTAGTCACACAGCTACCTCGGTGCAAATTTTAGGACTAAAACTAATATTGTGAGGTGTGAGGTGTTCAGAATAGACTGAAAATGAGTGGAAATTATGGTTATTGAGGTTAATAATACTATGGGATCAAAATGACCCCCAAATTCTATGATTTAAGCTGTTTTTTAGGGTTTTTTGAAAAAAACACCGAATCCAAAACACACCCGAATCCGACAAAAAAAATTCGGTGAGGTTTTGCCAAAACGCGTTCGAACCCAAAACACGGCCGCGGAACCGAACCCAAAACCAAAACACAAAACCCAAAAAATTTCCGGTGCACATCACTACTTTTTACCATATCTCTCACTCACTCACTGACTGACTGACTCATCACTAATTTTCTTGTTTCTCAATATGTTAGGAAGCTGAAATTTAACATACTGTAGGTATTCTTTAGGTGGGAAATAGGAAAACTTCATAATTAGAATCTTAATAAACCTCCCCTAAGGGGATAAACAGGGAGTTGACATAATGACGTCATTACCGATGCATGGCTTGTATTGCATGAATGATAACATCCAAACAGACAATCATCAATATTTGGATTGCACCTCTAGTGGGTAGAATGGTCCTGTCACTTTTTACCATATCTGCTATGGGTGCTCCTTGGGTAACGACAAGAACCATGGATTAATATTTACTTGCATTAAAACGTCTCAGATTTACATCTCTATAGATTTACCAAATTTTTAACACTCATTTATATTTACAACTGTGAAAATCAGAAATTCCCATGCGAAGAACGGGTAGAACAGCTAGTATAAACATAAAAACATGTATGTCCAAAATTATGTAGCTGGAATATTAGCTGCAAGAGGGCACATCTCTAATAGTATAGTTGGATTTATAGCATTGAATCAATTGATACAATTACCCAGTTCATAGTCCAGTAATAGTTGTTATTTAGAAGTTATTTTCCCCCTAAACATCTCCTATATACTGGACTGTGAACTGGGTAATTGTATCAATTGATTCACTGCTATAAAACTAGCTATTGCTATTGTAGTTGTGTACTGTTGCAGCTAATATTCCAGCTATATAATTGTGGAAATACATGATTTTATGTTTTAATATGAATAAATGTAATTTTTATTTATATCAAAGATCTCTTGTGGTTTTTAAGACAGGTGGATGAACTAAAATTTAAGTAACCATTTTATAATGTTTCTATATTTTATTCATACACGCTGATTTAATACTTTGACCAGTTTGGGTGCTGTCTATCTTCTCCTTTTTCTAATATTGATTCAATGCCAGAATAGCAACTGGATTTATGGACTAGCAGCATTAATTGATAATTGTATATACTGTGGGGGATATTTAATTACCCGCACATACTGTCGGGTGCAAAGTATCGCCACGGGGGGTGGGGGGGCTATCTAATCAGCTCCAATAAGATGGCACGTGCCTCGGCTTATCAGGGATTTTGTTTCACCTACCTCCGGCAAGCGAAGCACAATCCCCGATAACAGCCCCGTTTTCATCCGAAAATGGGGCTATTTCACCCAAAAAACACACAGGTTTCACTGAACCTGTGTGTTTTCGGGTGAAAATGCACTTTTTAACGGACGCGCTAATCGAATAGCCCGACCGCAAAATCAGAAGAAACATCGGGGTGCCTCTTCAGGGCTAATTGAATATCCCACTGTATCTATTAGCTCCAGGAACTGAAAAACAGTCAGTGAGGAATCTCTGACAGCTTTATATATTCCATGTTAATTATGTTTTCTAGCTCTGGAGCTACCCTACTTATTGATCACATTTCTACTGATCTCAAAGTGATGATTAACAAAGAGCCTAATTTGTGTTTGAATACAATGTCCGATTATCACGCAACGGAGTGATTATGGTGGAGAAGCGGCATCAGCACACATAACGTGCACTAATACCACTTCTGCATTATATCACCCATTAATACATCTACCCCTCAGAGAGAGTCTTGCTTGTTCGCAACTGGCTTCTCTGAGTTTGACTGAGTTTCTGCTGGATGTCAGCTCTGCAGCAGCAGCAGAGTCTTCTGCTGGGTGGGATGACAGGAGAGGCTGAGCACTGGGATGGGACTAGAGAGCCTGGTCACTGGGGTGAGGGCGTAGCTGCCTGATGTCTCCTCTCTTAGGATCTCTCAGCCAGTGTTCTGATTAGTCTGAAGTAACAGACAATGCAGCTTTATTTCAGAATGTTTGGGTCACTGGCTGAGTGATGCAAGGACTCATCATGCTAAGATGGTTGCTACCTACTTTGGTTTTGCGACCCACAGTTTGAGAACCGCTTGGTTAGAGCATGGAAACTGCCAAGAACCATTCCCATATTTCATAGCAAAGCTTGCACATATCCAAGTGATCTGTGCAATGAATGATGATGGCGCTTTGCATTGGATTTGCAGTGAAATAGGGGCTTTATATTTATGCCAGATTTTAAATGACAGTCAAAACCGATGCATAGTAAATATTGTTACTTTAGAAACTATACTGCCACTAAATTTTTATTGACAGCAAAACGGATGTTTAGTAAATTTACCTCTGAGCCTTCAGTTGCAAATGTCTGATGCTGAAAATACTGTATAGATATATTAGTATCAGAATAAGTACTTGTTATTTGCACAGGCATGCTGTGAAAACATAACAGCATCCTTATGTTCAGGTAGCAGTTGCCATTCCTTGGCCTGACCACACACTCTAGGACTACACTTCACAACCCCTTCCATCCATAGGTCATGTGGTGGCACCCATGTAGAACAAGCACTATAATGTGTATATGTACACAGACATTCAACATGCAGACACTGATGAAATGTAGACATACTGTAAAAAAAGGTTGACATGACATTCCTGGTGGCCAAGCGGTCACTTACAGTATGTCTTGGTGACAGGGGCATCTCCAAGGTAACTTCGGAGTCATGGCAGTCATGTGACCATTAGTTCTTGCTGAGTCATCCAAAGCGCAAGTGTTACATTAAATATAGACCCCAATATCTATCCCTACCCTTAACCCTTCCTCTAGTGCCTAACCTTTACTCCCCCCACTATAGCCTAACCTTAACTTACCCCCAGTGCCTAACAATAACCCTCTTGTCCTGCAGCCTAACCCAAATGTTGACATTGTAACAATGTCAGCATTTCTCATGTCAACATTACAAGAATGTCGACATTTTTGCAATGTCGACATTGTAACTGTCCACATTGTGGTGTTGACATTATGAAGGTCAACAATTGTCTACCTAATGGCTACATCCTGAGTCACAGAGCTGGTCCAAAGCAGTAAGTGTACGGAAAAATTTACCATTTTGCATTTTAGAACTTCCTGGTGCTGCACAGCCGGCCCAGGGTTTACTGGCTCCCTGTGTGATAATAGCAGTATGTACAGCTGCATCTGTCAGCCAATTGCATTATCCCACAGCTCCTTCGGGACCACAGTAGTAGCTATAGAGCAGGGTAATGCTCTAGACCAGTGGTTCTCAAACTCGGTCCTCAGGACCCCACACAGTGCATGTTTTGCAGGTAACCTAGCCGGTGCACAGGTGTATTAATTACTCACTGACACATTTTAAAAGGCCCACAGGTGGAGCTAATTATGTCATGTGTGATTCTGTGAAGAGACCTGCAAAACATGCACCGTGTGGGGTCCTGAGGACCGAGTTTGAGAACCTGTGCTCTAGAC
Organism: Pseudophryne corroboree; assembly: GCF_028390025.1. NCBI lineage: Eukaryota > Metazoa > Chordata > Amphibia > Anura > Myobatrachidae > Pseudophryne > Pseudophryne corroboree. The sequence goes on along the minus strand of NC_086448.1, from coordinate 221,842,864 downwards.
TTATAAATAACAAAGAGCATACCAAAAGTGACATGAGGATAGGTACTTTTATGCTTAAATGGTTTTTCTCTAAGAACTGGTTGGAAATTGTGTGTATGCAGGTGTTGGTATAGAAGAGTTATATAGGCACACACCAGTAGCTGACTCAACAAATGAACATCCCAGTTACTTAAGCAGTGGTGTTGGCTTATTGATAGCAAGTACAGTCGTACTCACTGTTATATGTACACTGGTGATGGGGCATAGCAGGGTTTCATTCAGCACACCAGCTGTTTTAGTGTTTACTGCAAACAGGCTGCAAACAGCTGCTAGCGAGCGAACAACTCGGAATGAGGGCCATAGGCCCTCATTCCGAGTTGTTCACTCGCTAGCTACTTTTAGCAGCATTGCAAACGCTAGGCCGCCGCCCTCTGGGAGTGTATCTTAGCACAGCAGAATTGCTAACGAAAGATTAGCAATTCTGCTATTAAGTATTTCCTTGCAGTTTCTGAGTAGCTCCAGACCTACTCCTAGATTGCGATCACCTCAGTCCGTTTAGTTCCTGGTTTGACGTCACAAACACGCCCTGCGTCCAGCCAGCTACTCCTCCGTTTCTCCAGCCACTTCTGCGTTTTTACCTGGCACGCCTGCGTTTTTTAGCGCACTCCCTGAAAACTGCCAGTTTCCGCCCAGAAACACCCACTTCCTGTCAATCACACTACGATCAGCAGAGCGATTGAAAAGCTTTGTTCGTCCATGAGTAAAATAGCATAGTTTTGTGTAAAATTGCTTAGCGCGTGCACCCTGCTGTGCATACGCATGCGCAGAACTGCCGGATTTTAGCCTATTAGCAATTCTGCTAAAATTAGCAGCGAGCGAACAACTCGGAATGACCACCATAGTCTCAAACACTCTCAAGACAAGAAGGCCTCTACACATGCTAAGTAGAGATCTTGTGGCACTCTTGGCAGAGGGCATGAAGCCTACCTGGAGAACAGGAACACAGTAGCGCACTCCTATTTCAACAAAACTCAAGCGTGCAAATATTATTATTATTATTATTATTATTATTATTACTATTATTACTACTACAGTTATTTGAGTATTGGAAACATTTCTAATGTCTTTAATCCCAGCCTTCTTTCTTTGTTTATCCATTTGATGTTGTGTGGTGTTTGCCAAGAATTACTCAACAGGTGGTTCATGGCAAATCCAGGCTATTGCCCTCTGCGTTTCTTTTCTAAAAAGTGTAGCTTTCAATTACTACTCACTCTGTTATATATCTGTCAGATAGTAAACACAGTCATTAAAAATAATAACAGGTATTAAATAGTAATAAACACAGGTATATCAAAATTAAATCTGAGTGAAAGCCATGGGAGTAACCTGTATTTTCTTTTTCAGTTTCACTAACCGCCCAACCTGGAGAGTAAACATTGGTACGGAGTGAATATTTACTTCGACACAGGAAGAGAGATGAATCTAATCAAAATAAGTACAGAAAGGAATAGTCTTCGTGATCTCAATACATAATGTGTGGCACAAGACAACAGCCACCAATCCCTATTACAAGTACTGTAGACAATAATCATGGTTTTGAATTAGGACAGTGTGCTAATGAATATCATTTATAATAAGTGAAAACAAATTGTCAGCCTGTCATTAGCTAAGAAAATGTATACTTCCTTCTATAACTTTCCTATAAAACAGTTTACTCACTGTGATCTAAACTAATATACTTGAAGCTCCGTATTTGGACCACACATTTATACCCCTTTTCCACTAGCTCTAAGAAACACGGGTAAATGTGCGGGAGCGCGCATTTACTCGTGTTTTTCCCTAGTGGAAAAGGGTCCCCCGGCAAATTCCCGGATCAAGTGATCCAGGAATCCTACCCGGGTAGCTAGCCGGATTGAACACGTGTTCAACCCAGCTAGCTGTCTAGTGTGAACGGGAGCCATGTCGAGGCGACACGGCTCCCCTTCACAGTGTATGGGAGGGCAGCGCTGGGAGATCATGTGATCTCCCAGCGCCGCCCCTGCCGCGTCACTAGCCGCGTCACCAACCCGGCAATTGCCGGGTTGGTGAGCGCTGTCCTGAAGGGGCTGTAGCATTGGTCGCAGCCGTGTCAGGCGACACGGCTGCGACTCGTGCTACACAGGTGGAAAAGGGGTATCACTGACTATACTGTCTATCAGGGACATGTGGTGAGGTAAATGGCTGAGGAGGGACTGGCTAGCACCAGAGCCAGATTTACACAAAATATATGAGCCATAGGGTACATGTGGGCATTATGCCAAAGGTGCAGAGGTATAAACTCCTGGAAATTTGGTGAGTTTTGATCAGAGATGTGCGGAAAAGATAGGCAGGGGAGGCACTGCCTTACCTATCATAGATGTTTTATTCCAGAGTTTACACTATTAAAATGATTAGAATAATACAAAGAAGATCTTTCTAACATCTTTTTCTTTTTTGTATACTTTATACAGTCAAAACTCTGGCGCAAACATTAGTATGACAGGAAAGGCTCTGCCTCACTTTCCTCACCTCACCGCACATCACTGCAAGGGTCTATATGTATATAGCAGCAAATAGGGTGGCACACCCAATATTTTAATTATCAAACACAATTCAGCTCAAATGAATTAGTGCAGTCTTAATCACACTGCAAAAAAATAGAGATGAGCGGGTTCGGTTCGTTGAGATCCGAACCCCGCCGAACTTCACCTATTTTACACGGGTCCGAGGCAGCCTCGTATTTTCCTGCCTTGCTCGGTTAACCCGAACGCGGCCGAACGTCATCATCCCGCTGTCGGATTCTCGCGAGATTCGTATTCTATATAAAGAGCAGCACGTCGCCGCCATTTTCACTCGTGCATTGGAGATTGAAAGGAGAGGACATGGCTAATGTTCTCTGCCTGAAAAGCTCCATATCTGTGCTCAGTGTGCTGCAAATATCTGTGCTCAGTGTGCTGCAAATTTCTGTGCACAGTGTGCTGCAAATATCTATGTTCTCTGCCTGAAAAGCTCCATATCTGTGCTCAGTGTGCTGCAAATATCTGTGCTCAGTGTGCTGCAAATATCTGTGCTCAGTGTGCTGCAAATATCTACGTTAATGCCTGAAAAGCTCCACATCTGTGCTCAGTGTGCTGCAAATATCTACGTTCTCTACCTGAAAAGCTCCATATCTGTGCTCAGTGTGCTGCAAATATCTGTGCTCAGTGTGCTGCAAATATCTACGTTCTCTGCCTGTTAAGCTCCATATCTGTGCTCAGTGTGCTGCAAATATCTGTGCTCAGTGTGCTACAAATATCTGTGCTCAGTGTGCTGCAAATATCTACGTTAATTGCCTGAAAAGCTCCACATCTGTGCTCAGTGTGCTGCAAATATCTACGTTCTCTGCCTGAAAAGCTCCATATCTGTGCTCAGTGTGCTGCAAATATCTGTGCTCAGTGTGCTGCATTGTGGGGACATCCAGTATATAATTATAGTAGTAAAGTACAGTAGGCCATTGCTGTATCTTGCAGCTCCGTGTCACTGCAAGTATCCATTCCATATCTGTGCTGCATTTTTGTGAGCAGTATATATAGTAGTACAGTGCAGCATTTTTGTGACCAACAGTATATAGTTGTACAGTACAGTAGGGCATTGCTGTAACTTGCAGCTCAGTGTCACTGCAAGTATCCATTCTATATGGGATCAGTACTAAACCCAGCTGGACGGGATCCCGGCGGTCGAAATACAGACGCAGGAATCCCGACCACACAATCCCGACAGGGGTGGCAAGCGGAATGCAGACCCTTGCGGGCTCGCTTCACTCGCCACGTTGCGGGCACGGTGCCTCACTACGCTCGGCACACTGTTATATTCTCCCTCTATGGGTGTCGTGGACACCCACGGAGGGAGAATATGTCGGGATTGTGCCGGTTGGGTTTCCGGCATTGGTATTTCGACCGCCGGGATTCCATCTGGTGGGATCTTGACCGCCTCCCTTCCATATCTGTGCTGCTTTTTTGTGAGCAGTATATATATTAGTACAGTGCAGCATTTTGGTGACCAACAGTATATAGTTGTACAGTACAGTAGGCCATTGCTGTATCTTGCATCTCCGTGTCATTGCAAGTATCCATTCCATATCTGTGCTGCATTTTTGTGAGCAGTATATATAGTAGTACAGTGCAGCATTTTGGTGACCAACAGTATATAGTTGTACGGTACAGTAGGCCATTGCTGTATCTTGCAGCTCCGTTTCATTGCAAATATCCATTCCATATCTGTGCTGCATTGTTTGTGAGCAGTACAGTAGTACAGTGGAGCATTTTGGTGACCACCAGTATATATATAGCAGTACAGTACAGTAGGCCATTGCTGTATCTTGCAGCTCTGTGTCACTTCAAGTATCCATATCTGTGCTGCATTGTTTGTGAGCAGTATAGTAGTACAGTGCAGTATTTTGGTGACCACCAGTATAAAGTAGTACAGTACAGTAGGCTATTGCTGTATCTTGCAGCTCCATGTCACTTCAAGTTTCCATATCTGTGCTGCATTGTTGTGAGCAGTATATAGTAGTACAGTGCAGCATTTTGGTGACCACCAGTATATACAGTAGTAGTACAGTAGAGTAGACCATTGCTGTTTCTTGCAGATCTGTGTCACTTCAAGTATCCATATCTGTGCTGCACTGTTGTGAGCAGTATATAGTAGTACAGTGCAGCATTTTGGTGACTACCAGTATATAGTAGTACAGTACAGTAGGTCATTGCTGTATCTTGCAGCTCTGTGTCCCTTCTAGTATCCATATCTGTGCTACATTGTTGTGAGCAGTATATAGTAGTACAGTGCAGCATTTTGGTGACCACCAGTATATAGTAGTACAGTACAGTAGGCCATTGCTATTGATATATTATTATTATTACTGGCATATAATTCCACACATTAAAAAATTGGAGAACCAAAATGTGGAGGGTAAAATAGGGAAAGATCAAGATCCACTTCCACCTAATGCTGAAGCTGCTGCCACTAGTCATGGCAGAGACGATTCAATGCCATCAACGTCGTCTGCAAAGGCCGATGCCCATTGTCATAGTAGAGAGCATGTAAAATCCAAAAAACAAAACTTCAGTAAAATGACCCAAAAATCTAAATTAAAAGCGTCTGAGGAGAAGCGTAAACTTCCCAATATGCCATTTACATCACGGAGTGGCAAGGAATGGCTGAGGCCCTGGCCTATGTTCATGGCTAGTGGTTCAGCTTCACATGAGGATGGAAGCACTCATCCTCCCGCTAGAAAAATTAAATGAGTTAAGCTGGCAAAAGCACAGCAAAGAACTGTGCGTTCTTCTAAATCACAAATCCCCAAGGAGAGTCTAATTGGGCCGGTTGCGATACCTGACCTTCCCAACACTGGACGGGAATAGGTGGCTCCTTCCACCATTTGCACGCTCACTGCAAGTGCTGGAAGGAGCACCCACAGTTCAGTTCCTGATATTCAAATTGAAGATGTCACTGTTGAAGTACACCAGGATGAGGATATGGGTGTTGCTGGCGCTGAGGAGGAAATTGACAAGGAGGAATCTGATGGAGAGGTGGTTTGTTTAAGTCAGGCACCCGGGGAGACATCTGTTGTCCATGGGATGAATAAGGCCATTGACATGCCTGGTCAAAATAAATAAAAAATCACCTCTTCGGTGTGGAATTATTTCAACAGAAATGCGGACAACTGGTGTCAAGCCATGTGTTGCCTTTGTCAAGCTGTAATAAGTAGGGGTAAAGACGTTAACCACCTAGGAACATCCTCCCTTATACCTCACCTGGTGAGCATTCATCAGAAGTCATTGACAAGTTCAAAAACTTTGGGTGACAGCGGAAGCAGCTCACTGACAACTAAATCCCTTCTTCCTCTTGTACCCAAGCTCCCAGTGCAAACCACACCACCAACTCCCTCAGTGTCAATTTCCTCCTTAGACAGGAATGCCAATAGTCCTGCAGGCCATGTCACTGGCAAGTCTGACGAGTCCTCTCCTGACTGGGATTCCTCAGATGGATCCTTGAGTGTAATGCCTACTGCTGCTGGCGCCGCTGTTATTGCTGCTGGGAGTCGATCATCATCCCAGATGGGAAGTCGGAAGACTACTTGTACTACTTCCAGTAAGCAATTGACTGTCCAACAGTCCTTTGCGAGGAAGATTAAATATCACAGCAATCATCCTGTTGCAAAGCGGATAACTCAGGCCTTGGCAGCTGTGTTGGTGTTAGACATGCGTCTGGTATCTGCCGTTAGTTCACAGGGACTTAGAGAATTTCTTGAGCTAGTGTGTCCCTGGTACCAAATGCCATCTAGGTTCCACTTCTCTAGGCAGGCGATACCAAGAATGTACACAGACATCAGAAAAAGAGTCACCAGTGTCCTGAAAAATGCAGTTGTACCCAATGTCCACTTAACCACAGACATGTGGACAAGTGGAGCAGGGCAGACTAAGGACTATATGACTGTGACAGCCCACTGGGTAGATGTATTGCCTCCCGCAGCAACAACAGCAGCGGCGGCACCAGTAGCAGCATCTCACAAACGCCAACTCGTTCCTAGGCAGGCTACGCTTTGTATCACCGCTTTCCATAAGAGGCACACAGCTGACAACCTCTTACGGAAACTAAGGAACATCATCGCAGATTGGCTTACCCCAATTGGACTCTCCTGGGGATTTGTGACATTGAACAACGCCACCAATATTGTGTGTGCATTACATGTGGGCAAATTCCAGCACGTCCCATGTTTTGCACATACAATGAATTTGGTGGTGCAGAATTTTTTTAAAAATGACAGGGGCATGCAAGAGATTCTGACGGTGGCCCGAAGGATTGCGGGCCACTTTCGGCATTCAGCCTCTGCGTGCTGAAGACTGGAGCACCAGCAAACACTCCTGAACCTGCCCACCATCAGCTGAAGCAAAAGGTGGTAACGAGGTGGAATTCAACCCTCTATATACTTCAGAGGATGGAGGAGTAGTAAAAGGCCATTCAAGCCTATACATCTGCCTACTATATAGGCAAAGGAGGGGGAGTGCACCTGACTCAAGCGCAGTGGAGAATAATTTCAACGTTGTGCAAGGTTCTGCAACCCTTTGAACTTGCCACACGTGAAGTCAGTTCAGACACTGCCAGCCTGAGTCAGGTCATTCTGCTCATCAGGCGAGGTCGCTGGATGACTAAGCTAAGTGACCCAAGTGGGCGGCACAAACACCTGGCCCATCTAGGAGTGGCACTGCAGTGTCAGACAGGATGGCACTTAAAAAAATTGGCCCCAAAGACCACATGATGCAAAGATAAATAAAAAAAGAGGTGCAAGATGAAATTGTTCTTGGGCCCTCCCACCCACCCACCCTTATGTTGGCTGGTAAACTGGCGCCCAAGATGGCTGCCTCTCCTTTTGCATGCTCCTGATCATCTCCATAAAACAGCTTAAATTCACCACAACTGACCTACGAATCATCATAAATATTCAAGGACATACCTTTAACTTGTACTACTCTATGCGGACATCTCATCAAAACCAACGGATTGCATTCCTGCGCTGAGATACACACTGGATTGAATCCTGGATTGAATCCTCTGCATACCTCCACTGAGAAGTCCTTCAGTTTAGCAGCTGCTGTACTGTGTATTGGACATCCCAGATAAGGTACTGTGGACTACAACTTATCTTTGGCTTCATCCAGCCCCTCACTTAGACATCACCCACCTCTGTTCTCTGAGCAACAAATAACTGACTTATTGCATTAATCAACTAATATCAGTATATTCAGGCTCTGAATTGCTGAAGGCTCACTGTTTCAAATCAGGATCCATTCCCCAGGACATGTTATCACTACCTCCACAAGAAATCTACTTCAAAGGCCTCTCACACTGAGACTTTTCACACCTACACAGTAGGAATTGGCTTCTAACACCTTTCCACAAGACTGCCTATCCTAGGATAATTGACTAAATCAGCAGTTATTTTATTTATCACTTGCTTCAAATATACCTAATAGGTTATAGCAATAACTTTGTTCATAAACCCATTATAATTTTGGATCACATACCGAATTGGGGGAAAACAAAACACAAAAAAACCCACTGCTTTCTCTCCCTCTCATCATCATATGCAGCTCATACTTATAGTAATCTGTCATTTATGACCAAATGTATACGTATTCCTCCAGCTTCATTCTTTCACTCCGCCCACCACGTTCCGCAGTTCCTATCACACCATCACAGGCTTCTGTTCTACAATCCCTTGGCATTTTAAAAAGATAACACAGGCGCATTCGTCGGAAGCGAGCTGGCCAGAAATTTATTTCCCCCCGGTAACCACCTAAGTCCTTTGCCCACCTGCTCACCCCCATATTCAAAGAACAATCACATAGAAGTGATACCCAAAAGATGGCCCTGTGTTTGGAAGAACAGAACTGTTAACTCTCGCTTTGTGACCCCCATACCCAGAGCTCCTGCACTTAACATAAAGAAAACTGAAGGCCCTCTGGTATGCCCAATCAGGTCAGTCCTTTGTAATGCCAGATCTATAAGAAACAAGACTGCAACAATTGCTGACCTTATTGAATCTGCAGATCTAGCCTGTATTACAGAGACATGGCTAGATGAAAATGCAGCACCTATATTGGAGGCTGCGATTCCAACAAACTACTCTGTCATCCACAACCCAAGACTGGACCGCAAAGGTGGCGGGGTGGCTTCAAAAAAGAACTTAAACTTAGGGTCCACCCTATTGAAATTACTTGCTCATTCGAGTGCATTGCTGCCCGGAGATCGACAGGATTAGGTTTCAGAGTTCTTCTCATTTTCCGGCCCCCTGGAGATGGAAAGATATTTCTACAAGAAATTGAAGACACTGTTGCTGGCCTGGTTCTGGAACATCAAAGATGGCTCATCCTCGGGATTTCAATGCATGGGTGGATGATGAGCTCTCACACCTTGGCCAAGACCTCCTGTACACAATGAATGGTCTGGGCTTCACACTGGTCATTCCTTCTGCCATACACAAAAGTGGTCACACTCTCGATCTTGTTTTTCAGATTGGATTAGAAGTCACTGACCTAAAAATAAACCCAGTCATCTGGTCAGACCACTACTCCCTTTGGTTCTCAGTTGCAACCCCTCAAATAAGATCTATGCCCGTGGAGTTGACCAGGTATCGTCCAAGGAGAGGTATGACTCCGCAGGCTCTTGCAGCAAATCTGGATATCTCTGCTATACTGGGTGCCTGTGAAGATCCATATTCCCTAGTCCGTTATTATAATAGGGATGTTATGGCTACAATTGATATTATCGTCCATGTGCATATAAAACCTCGTAAACCACAACGTCAAGCTCCATGGTTCGACAACAGTGTTAGTGAGCTCAAGAAAAGGGGGCGTAGACTGGAAAGACGATGGAGGAAGACTAACCTAGTGGATGACAAAATAAAACTAATAAAGCATAACGAAGAATATCAATTGACAATCACTCGTAAGAAATCACAGTTCCTATCAAATGAGATCACAGCAGTAAACAATAGGCCAGCTCAACTTTTCCGCACAGTGGAGATGCTTTGCAAGCCAGCATGCCTGCAGACTGATGAAACCCTCTCCCAGGCAAGATGCAACGAGTTTGCAAACTTCTTTGCAGTTAAATATCCACCATCCGGGCTGGAATCTCCACAGTGCCATCAAAGGAGTGCCAAACTACAAAGCCTGCCAATATAAGCTACCTGCCTTCATGGACCAGCTTTAACCCAGTGGATGTAAAGGACACTGCTGAAATTGCTCGGATTCTGCGTCCAACCACCTGTGATCTGGACCCAGCCTCAACCAAGCTTCTAATAGGTTGTATGGATATAATTGGTCCTGTCTTTGCAAAAATTGTTCAATGCTCTTTGCAGACAGGCATTTTTCCTGGACCCCTAAAGGAAGCAATTGTTAGACTGCTTCTTAAAAAACCTAATATAGATCCCGACTGCATGACCAACTAAAGACCGGTATCAAACCTTCCTTTCCTAGGAAAGGTTATTGAGAAAGTGGTTGCAAATCAACTGGAAAACCGCCTGACAACCCATGATATTTATGATCCATTCCAATCAGGATTTAGGAGAAGACATAGCACTGAAACAGCCCTGGTGTGTGTGTGTTAAATAAATGATCTTCTAATGGCAAGAGACAGAGGTGACTGTTCAATATTAATCCTTCTGGATCTCTCGGCAGCATTTGATACCGTGGACCATGGGCTTCTGATTGAGCGTCTGATACATTTCTGTGGTCTGGATGGCACAGTCCTAAGCTGGTTCAAATCATTTCTCACAGGCAGGTCACAGAAAGTATCATCTGGATTATACTCATCACCACCAGTGCCATTGCCATGTGGTGTCCCACAAGGTTCTATACTATCCCCCATGCTTTTTGCAGTATACATGCTTACATTGGGCAAAATAATCAGGCGCCATGGCCTGGTCTACCACTGCTATGCAGATGATACACAACTGTACTTGTCCTTTGCTCCGGGCACTGATAACCCAATAGCAACCCTAAATGGATGTCTAGCTGAGCTACAGGAGTGGATGACCACCAGTTGGCTGCGACTGAACCCGGATAAAACAGAGGTCCTTATGATACGACTGTAACATCAAAGGACAAGACTGCTGCATAGCCAACCAACTGGACTTACACTCGAGGATTCAGAATTACAGACCAGTGATCGTGTGCAGAATCTTGGCGTTGTCCTGGATGGTGGCTTGACACTTAAACATCAGATATCAGCCACAATCAAATCTTCATTCTTTCACCTGAGGAACATAGCAAGAATCAAGCACTTAATTCCCTCATATGATCTGCCAAAAGTCATACATGCATTTATATCATCTCGATTAAACTACTGTAATGCCCTCTACCTTGGTCTCCCAGCAAAAGAATTGCACCGCTTACAGCTGGTGTAAAACACAGCTGTCAGGCTGTTAACCAACCAGCCCCATTCTAGCCACATAACACCCATCCTCTACTCCCTTCACTGGCTGCCTGTAAGATGGCGAATCATCTTCAAGATTGGCTTACTGAGTTTCAAAGCATTACATGACCAGGGCCCAAGGTACCTGAAGCTTCTGACCCCATACTGCCCCACACGATTACTGAAATATGTAGATGAAGGACTTTTAGCAGTACCTAGAATCTCCCGTAATTCATATGGGGGTCGAGCTTTTAGTCATGCGGCTCCGACTCTATGGAACTCACTTCCCCGCACAGTGCAAGAGGCCCCAACTATAGAATCCTTCAAAAGTAGATTTAACACTTTCCTGTTTACTCGAGCATTTCCATAATGTCCCTTTTAGTATCTTTATGCTTCTGTATTTTATGAAAATGTACTTCATTATTTTCTGTACTATATTATGCTATGTATCTGTTAAGCGATCTGAGTCCTATTGGAGAAAGAGCGTTATATAAATAAAATTATTATTATTATTATTATTATTATAAACAGGACATGCACACTTTAACAAACCCATCATTTCAGCGACAGGGTCTGCCACACGACTGTGGCTAAAATGACTGGTTGGTTTGGGCCCCCACCAAAAAAAGAAGCAATCAATCAATCTGTCCTTGCTCAAACTGGCTCTACAGAGGCAAGATGTCGACCTCATCATCATCCTCTGATTCCTCACCCCTTTCACTGTGTACATCCCCCTCCTCACAGAGTATTAATTCATCCCCACTGGAATCCACCATCACAGGTCCTTGTGTACTTTCTGGAGGCAATTGCTGGTAAATGTCTCCACAGAGGAATTGATTATAATTCATTTTGATGAACATCATCTTCTCCACAGTTTGTGGAAGTAACCTCGTACGCCGATCGCTGACAAGGTGACCGGCTGCACTAAACACTCTTTCAGTGTACACACTGGGGGGGGGGGGCAATTTAGGTAAAATAAAGCCAGTTTGTGCAAGGGCCTCCAAATTGCCTCTTTTTCATGCCAGTATACGTACGGACTGTCTGACGTGCCTACTTGGATGCTGTCACTCATATAATCCTCCACCATTCTTTCAATGGTGACAGAATCATATGCAGTAAACGACATGTCAGTAATCGTTGGCAGGTCCTTCAGTCTGGAACAGATGTCAGTTTTCACTCCTGACTGCCCTGCATCACCGCCAGCAGGTGGTTTTGGAAATCTGATCCTTTTCCTGGCAGCTCCAGTGGCGGTAGAAAATGAAGGAGGAGCTGTTAGTGGGTTACGTTCTACTTGAGTTGACAAGTGTCTCACCAGCAGGTCTTTGAACATCTGCAGACTTGTGTCTGCCAGAAAGATAGATACAACGTAGGCTTTAAACCTAGGATCGAGCACGGTGGCCAAAATGTAGTGCTCTGATTTCAACAGATTGACCACCCGTGAATCCTGGTTAAGCGAATGAAGGGCTCCATCCACAAGTCCCACATGCCTAGCAGAATTACTACATTTTAGCTCCTCCTTCAATCTCTCCAGCTGCTTCTGCAAAAACCTGATGAGGGGAATGACCTGACTCAGGCTGGCAGTGTCTGAATTGACTTCACGTGTGGAAAGTTCAAAGGGTTGCAGAACCTTGCACAACGTTGAAATCATTCTCCACTGCGCTTGAGTCAGGTGCATTCCCCCTCCTTTGCCTATATCGTAGGCAGATGTATAGGCTTGAATGGCCTTTTGCTGCTCCTCCATCCTCTGAAGCATATAGAGGGTTGAATTCTACCTCGTTACCACCTCTTGCTTCAGCTGATGGCAGGGCAGGTTCAGGAGTGTTTGCTGGCACGCGGTGGCTGAATGCCGAAAGTGGCCCGCAATTCTTTGACCACCGACAGCATCTCTTGCACGCCCCTGTCATTTTTAAAAATATTCTGCACCACCAAAATCATTGTATGTGCAAAACATGGGACATGCTGGAATTTGCCCACATGTAATGCACACACAATATTGGTGGCATTGTCCCATGTCACAAATACCCAGGAGAGTCCAATTGGGGTAAGCTAATCTGCGATGATGTTCCTCAGTTTCCATAAGAGGTTGTCAGCTGTGTGCCTCTTATGGAAAGCGGTGATACAAAGCGTAGCCTGCCTAGGAACGAGTTGGCGTTTGCGAGATGCTGCTACTGGTGCCGCCGCTGCTGTTCTTGCTGCGGGAGGCAATACATCTACCCAGTGGGCTGTCACAGTCATATAGTCCTTAGTCTGCCCTGCTCCACTTGTCCACATGTCTGTGGTTAAGTGTACATTGGGTAAAACTGCATTTTTTAGGACACTGGTGACTCTTTTTCTGACGTCTGTGTACATTCTCGGTATCGCCTGCCTAGAGAAATGGAACCTAGATGGCATTTGGTACCGGGGACACACTACCTCAAGAAATTCTCTAGGTCCCTGTGAACTAACGGCGGATACCGGACGCACGTCTAACACCAACACAGCTGCCAAGGCCTGAGAAGTCCGCTTTGCAACAGGATGACTGCTGTGATATTTAATCTTCCTCGCAAAGGACTGTTGGACAGTCAATTGCTTACTGGAAGTAATACAAGTGGTCTTCCGACTTTCCCTCTGGGATGATGATCGACTCCCAGCAACAACAACAGCAGAGCCAGGAACAGTAGGCGTTACACTCAAGGATCCATCTGAGGAATCCCAGTCAGGAGAGGACACGTCAGACTTGCCAGTGACATGGCCTGCAGGACTATTGGTGTTCCTGTCTAAGGAGGAAATTGACACTGAGGGAGTTGGTGGTGTGGTTTGCACTGAGAGCTTGGGTACAAGCTGAGGGAGAAGGGATTTAGTTGTCAGTGGACTGCTTCCGCTGTCACCCAAAGTTTTTGAACTTGTCAATGACTTCTGATGAATGCGCTCCAGGTGAGGTATAAGGGAGGATGTTCCTAGGTGGTTAACGTGCTTACCCCTACTTATTACAGCTTGACAAAGGCAACACATGGCTTGACACCAGGGGGTATATTTACTAACATCAGTAATTTTCGGAAAAAGGTCAAAGTTCAATTTCGAATGACATCGACAGTGTAAAATTGCAACTTTTTGAATTGATTACGACTAATTTACTAAGCTGCCGTATTTTGCCTTTTCGGGTTTTCCGATGTCGATGTCATTCGTGTTTTTTTTCTGTTTTTTACGGCAGTGATTAGCAAAACACTGCCGACTTTTTCAAAATGAATCTCGGCCGGATCTGTGTGATCCGTGCTGGGGTTCATTTTTTTTTTTTTTTTTTAAATAAACACTGTAAAACTTAAAAAAAAATTGCGTGGGGTCCCATCTCCTAAGCATAACCAGCCTCGGGCTCTTTGAGCCGATCCTGGTTGCAGAAATATGGGGGAAAAAATGACATGGGTTCCCCCATATTTAAGCAACCAGCATCGGGCTCTGCGCCTGGTCCTGGTTCCAAAAATACGGGGGACAAAAAGCGTAGGGGTCCCCCGTATTTTTAAAACCAGCACCGGGCTCCACTAGCTGGACAGATAATGCCACAGCCGGGGGTCACTTTTATGTAGTGCCCTGCGGCCGTGGCATCAAAAATCCAACTAGTCACCCCTGGCCGGGGTACCCTGGGGGAGTGGGGACCCATTCAATCAAGGGGTCCCCCCCCCAGCCACCCAAGGGCCAGGGGTGAAGCCCGAGGCTGTCCCCCCCATCCAATTGGCTGCGGATGGGGGGCTGATAGCCTTTTGTGAAAATGAAAAGATATTGTTTTTAGTAGCAGTACTACAAGGCCCAGCAAGCCTCCCCCGCATGCTGGTACTTGGAGAACCACAAGTACCAGCATGCGGCGGAAAAACGGGCCCGCTGGTACCTGTAGTACTACTACTAAAAAAATACCCAAAAAAAGACAATACACACACACCTTGAAAGTAAAGTTTTATTACATGCATCCACACAAACATACATACATACTTACCTTATGTTCACACGAGGGTCGGTCCTCTTCTCCAGTAGAATCCATGGGGTACCTGTTGAATAAATTCTACTCACCAGATCCAGGGTACCAGGCTCCTCGGATAATCCTTTTGTAATCCACGTACTTGATTAAAAAAAAAAAACGGAGACCCGAGCCACGCACTGAAAGGGGACCCATGTTTTCACATGGGTCCCCTTTCCCCGAATGCCAGAAACCCACTCTGACTGATGTCTAAGTGGGTTTCTTCAGCCAATCAGGGAGCGCCACGTTGTAGCACCCTCCTGATCGGCTGTGTGCTCCTGTACTGTCTGACAGGCGGCACACAGCAGTGTTACAATGTAGCGCCTATGCGCTCCATTGTAACCAATGGTGGGAACTTTGTGGTCAGCGGTGAGGTCACTTTCGGTCAACCGCTGAGCAGAAAGTTCCCACCATTGGTTACAATGGAGCGCATAGGCGCTACATTGTAACACTGCCGTGTGCCGCCTGTCAGACAGTACAGGAGCACACAGCCGATCAGGAGGGTGCTACAACGTGGCGCTCCCTGATTGGCTGAAGAAACCCACTTAGACATCAGTCAGAGTGGGTTTCTGGCATTCGGGGAAAGGGGGCCCATGTGAAAACATGGGTCCCCTTTCAGTGCGTGGCTCGGGTATCCGTTTTATTTTTTTAATCAAGTACGTGGATTACAAAAGGATTATCCGAGGAGCCTGGTACCCTGGATCTGGTGAGTAGAATTTATTCAGCAGGTACCCCATGGATTCTACTGGAGAAGAGGACCGACCCTCGTGTGAACATAAGGTAAGTATGTATGTATGTTTGTGTGGATGGATGTAATAAAACTTTACTTTCAAGGTGTGTGTGTATTGTCTTTTTTTGGGTATTTTTTTAGTAGTAGTACTACAGGTACCAGCGGGCACGGTTTTCCGCCGCGTGCTGGTACTTGTGGTTCTCCAAGTACCAGCATGCGGGGGAGGCTTGCTGGGCCTTGTAGTACTGCTACTAAAAAAACATTATCTTTTCATTTTCACAAAAGGCTATCAGCCCCCCATCCGCAGCCAATTGGATGGGGGGGACAGCCTCGGGCTTCACCCCTGGCCCTTGGGTGGCTGGGGGGACGACCCCTTGATTGAATGGGTCCCCACTCCCCCAGGGTACCCCGGCCAGGGGTGACTAGTTGGATTTTTGATGCCACGGCCGCAGGGCACTACATAAAAGTGACCCCCGGCTGTGGCATTATCTGTCCAGCTAGTGGAGCCCGGTGCTGGTTTTAAAAATACGGGGGACCCCTACGCATTTTGTCCCCCGTATTTTTGGAACCAGGACCAGGCGCAGAGCCCGATGCTGGTTGCTTAAATATGGGGGAACCCCTGTCCATTTTTTCCCCATATTTCTGCAACCAGGATCGGCTCAAAGAGCCCGAGGCTGGTTATGCTTAGGAGGGGGGACCCCACGCAATTTTTTTTCACAAAATTAACACTTTCCCACCCCTTCCCACTGATATACATGCACGGATCTCATGGATCCGTGCATGCCTATCCAAACACGGATCAAAAAAGCAGGTCTGGTTTTTTTTAGCACTTTTTAACGATTTGTATTTTTTCACGGCAGTGTTTGTTTGTTTTTTGCTTTGCACTTCTTAGTAAATTACCGAGATTCATACTTAAACAGCCGCGTTTTGACCGATGGTGTATTCATTCGTATTTTTTTTGTTGGACTTCAAAAAAAATACGAATGCCCACATCACTGCCGAGATTTGAGTTTAGTAAATTCCCGAGATGACACTTTGAAGAAAAAACGGCATCTCGGTCAAAATCGGGACCTTAGTAAATATACCCCCAGTTGTCCGCATTTCTGTTTAAATAATTCCACACCAAAGAGGTGATTTTTTTGGTATTTTGACCAGGCATGTCAATGGCCTCATTCATCCCATGGACAACAGGTGTCTCCCCGGGTGCCTGACTTAAACAAACCAGATTCCATCAGATTCCTCCTTGTCAATTTCCTCCTCAGCGCCAGCAACACCCATATCCTCATCCTGATGTACTTCAACAGTGACATCTTTAATTTGAATATCAGGAACTGGACTGTGGGTGCTCCTTCCAGCACTTGCAGGTGGCGTGCAAATGGTGGAAGGAGCCACCTCTTCCCGTCCAGTGTTGGGAAGGTCAGGCATCGCAACCGACACAATTGGACTCTCCTTGGGTATTTGTGATTTAGAAGAATGCACAGTTCTTTGCTGTGCTTTTGCCAGCTTAACTCATTTAATTTTTCTAGCGGGAGGATGAGTGCTTCCATCCTCATGTGAAGCTGAACCACTAGCTATGAACATAGGCCAGGGCCTCAGCCGTTCCTTGCCACTCCGTGTTGTAAATGGCATATTGGCAAGTCTCCTCAGACGATTTTAATTTAGATTTTTCGGTTATTTTACTGAACTTTTGTTTTTTGGATTTTACATGGTCTCAGCCTTGGCAGACGATGTTGATGGCATTGAATCGTCTCTGCCATGACTAGTGGCAGCAGCTTCAGCACTAGGTGGAAGTGGATCTTGATCTTTCCCTATTTTACCCTCCACATTTTTGTTCTCCATTTTTTAATGTGTGGAATTATATACTAGTAATATATCAATAGCAATGGCCTACTGTACTGTACTACTATATACTGGTGGTAACCACAATGTTGCACTGTACTACTATATACTGGGCACAACAATGCAGCAGAAATTGAGCACTGATTAGGATACTAGAAGTTACACAGAGCAGCAAGAAGCAACAATGGCCTACTGTACTATACTACTATATACTGGTAGTCACCAAAATGCAGCACTGTACTACTGTATACTGCTCACAACAATGCATCACAGATATGGATACTTGAAGTGACACAGAGCTGCAAGATACAGCAATGGCCTACTCTACTATACTACTATATACTGGTGGTCACCACAATGCTGCACTGTACTACTATAAACTTGTCACAACAATGCTGCAGATATTGAGCACTGATCAGGATACTAGAACTGATTCTGACACGGAGCTGCAAAATACAGCAATGGCCTACTGTACTGTACTACTATAATATACTGGTGGTCACCACAATGCAGCACACTGAGCACAGATATTGAGCTTTTCAGGTAGAGAACGTAGCCACGTCCTCTCCGCTCAATCTACAATACACTAGTGAAAATTGCGGCGACGCTCGGTTCTTTATATGGAATACGAATCATGCGAGAATCCGACAGCGGGATGATGACATTCGGCCTCGTTTGGGTTAACTGAGCAAGGCGGAAAGATCCGAGGCTGCCTCGGACCCGTTTAAAACACGAGAAGTTTGGGGGGGTTCGGATCTTGACGAACCGAACCCGCTCATCTCTAATATATATATATATATATATATATATATATATATATATATGAAAATTAAGTCAGCGCAATCTACACATTACTCCATAAGTATATGGTTAAACATGTCATGCCAGATCATCCACTCCAGCCAGGAGAAAAATCAAAAATTGCAAATGTTGGAGAGCGCACTCATGAATAATAGATTAAAACAATACTTTACTTTGTGTAACCATTCACATACATGTTAGTTTAAAAAGGCATACTCAGCCAGCTCCACAATCTGGACCACCCAAGGATAGCTCCATGGCGATCGCGGCTTTTGTTGAGATGGAAACACTGCTGTCTCCATCTCACAAATAAACATTTGGCTCATCAGGGGGGTTTCCAGGTACTCGGAAACCCCCCCTGCGTGCACTACTGCCTGTGCTTGTGGATGATGGTTGTATCCTCAGTTGGATGTTGCACTGTGTTATTATTATAATAGCTTTCATTAAAGTGCAAAATCAACACTAGATACACATAATACACATTGAGAAAAGTTTTTCTTCTGTACAGAAATGTGGGCAGGCTCTGTAGCCTAATGGGTAAGTTCCCTGCACACAGTGGTGTCAGTGTTACTAGTACGAACCCTGGGTTCAACCTGTGTTTATAGTGTTGGTCATTTTCTGCATGGCTAGTTATTGCTATTGGTAAAAGTCTCAGAACATGCTTGGCAATGTGAATAATTTGAGAATGCTTCCATATGGCATAGAGTACTCTGAGATTGGTAGTATCCTCATTTGGATGTTGCACTGTGTTTATTATTATTATTATTATTATTATTATTGCTTTTATTAAGGTGCAAATAAACACAGAATATACATTGTGAAAAGTCTCTCTTCCGTAGATAAACATGGACAAGCTCCGTAGACTTATGGTTAAGTTCCATGCACAAGGTGATGTTCTCTGTACACAGAGATGTCGTGGTCACTGGTTCAAAACCTGTGTTTAAAGTAATGGTCATTTTCTGCCTGGCTGGATATTGATATTGGTAACAGTCTCAGATCATACTTGGCCATGTGGAGGCTCCATGAGTAATTTGAGAATGCTTCCACATAGCATAGAGTACCCTGGGCTTGGTAGTATCCTTAGTTGGATGTTGCATTGTGTTTGTTGTGATTATTATTATTACTTTTATTAAAGTGCAAAAAAACACTTAATACACATTGAGAAAAGTCTTTCTGCTGTGGAAAAATATGGGCAGGCTCCGTAGCTTCATAGATAAGTTCCCAGCACACAGTGATGCTCCCTGCACTCAGAGATGTCAGGGTCACTGGTTAGAATCCTGCATTTGACCTTTGTTTATAGTATTGGTCATTTTCTGCCTGGCTGGTTATTTATATTGGTAACAGTCTCAGAACATACTTGGCCATGTAGAAGCTCCATGAGTAATTTGAGAATGCTTCCACATGGCAGCGAGTACTCTGGGCTTGGTTTTATACTCAGTTGGATGTTGCACTGTGATTGATATTGTTGTTATTAAAGTGAAAAAAAAACACAGAGTACTCATTGAGAAAAGTGTCTCTGCTGTGCAGATCTATGGGCAGGCTCTGTAGCCTAATGGTTATGTTCCCTTCCACATAGAATTGCCAGGGTCACTGGTTCTGAATCGTGGGTTTAACCTGTGTTTATAATATTGGTAATTTTCAACACAGAATACACATTGGGAAAAGTCTCTCTGCTGTAGAGAAACATGGGCAGGCTCCGTAGCCTAATGCAGAGGTTCACAAATGCAGTCCTCAAGGCACCCCAATGGTCCAGGTTTTAAATGTATCTATGCTTGGCCATAGGTGACTTAATTAGCACCTCTGTCAATATGATTTAACCATTTGTGCTGAGCCATGGATATACCTAAATCCTGGACTGTTGGGGTGCCTTGAGGGCTGCATTTGGGAAACTCTGGCCTACTTGTTAAGTTCCTTGCACACAGTGATGTCAGGGTCACTGGTTCGAATCCCAGGTTCGTCTCGTGTTTATAGTATTGGTCATTTTCTTCCTGGCTGGTTATTGATATTGGTAACAGTCTCAGAACATTCCTGGCCATGTAGAGGATCCATTAGTAATTTGAGAATGCTTCCACATGGCATACAGAACCTTGGACTTGGTAGTATCATCCGTTGGATGTTGCACTGTGTTTATTATTATTATTATTATTATTATTACTTTTATAAATGTCAAAAAAACACTTAATAGTCATTGAGAAAATCTTTCTGCTGTGCAGAAAAATGTTCAGGTTCTGTAGCCTAATAGTTAAGTTCCCTGCACACAGCGATGCTCCCTGCACACTGATATGTCAGGGTCACTGGTTTGAAACCTGTGTTTATAGTATTGGTCATTTTCTGCCTGGCTGGTTATTGATATTGGTAACAGTCTCAGAACATACTTGGCCATGTAGAGGCTCCATGAGTAATTTGAGAATGCTTCCACATGGCATAGAGTACTCTGGGCTTGGTTGTATACTCAGTTGGATGTTGCACTGTGATGAGAGCCGGCCCTAACCAATATGATGCCCTAGGCAAGATTTCGGCTGGTGCCCCCTAGCACCAGCGCTTGTTCCACCTCTGACCATGCACCCCTTTTCTAGCACCATCACCCCTCACCCATAGCAGTCCTCATTTTGGTGCTTCTACCCCCTATATTTTAAATAGGAACAATGTGCACATTCGGCATACAGCCCAAAAAGGGGGGTGTTTTTGCTGGCAAGGGGCATGGTCACACAATAGAACCCCCATTTCAAAATACGCCACACAGCACTGCAACTTTATTCACATTTTATCAAGGGATAGTGTTCCTTATTCACGTTACATCACACAGTATTACCACTTTACCTTATAAACGTTACTCCTCACAGTAGTCCCCTTATTCACATTACACCCCACCATATTGCTCTTATTCACATTAGACCACACAGTAGTGCTCTTTCTATATGTAACACCACACAGTAGAGCACCTTATACACATAATGCCACACAATAGTAATGCATTTATACAAATAATACCACACAGTAATGACCCTTACACATAAGACACACATTACTAATGTCCTTATAAACATAATGCGCCTTACACATTATGCCAACCTTTATTAATGCCACTATACACATAATGTCCCTTACACATATGCCACAAATTATCAATGCCCTTATACACATAATGGAACATATAATGTCCCTTATACATATGCTGCACATTATTAGTGCCCTTATACACATAATGACACACATAGTGCCCCTTACACATTTGCTGCACATTAATAATGCATTTATACAGATGACACACATAATGCCCCTTATACATATGCTGAACACAATTGCACAACCAACCCTCCCACACACAGCACTCACACGGCCGCTAACATTGTTACCTCTGCCTCTGCTTGGATATAGATGTGCCCTCATAAATCTTGCCTCAATGCGACATGCAGCATGAGATTCCTGGCATGAGTCAGATGACAGTTCTGCTAATGTTGGGCACCTTTATTTTGATGAAAATGCAACTTATTTGCATTGCAATGTGGCTAGGATGCACAAGCAGCTTCTGCTGATTACAATTATATGCAGCATGCCTATATACTGTGTGCGACTGTGGCTGTATCTGCATATGAAATTCTACGCTCAGAATATAGGCATGCCACATATCATTTTAATCAGCAGAAGCTGCTGGTGCCGTTAGGCATTCCAAATGCCCTAGGCAGTTGCCTAGTTTGCACATGCCTAGGGCCAGCTCTGACTGTGATTGATATTATTATTATTGTTGTTATTAAAGTGCAAAAAAACACAGAGTACTCATTGAGAAAAGTATCTCTGCTGTGCAGAACTATGGGCAGGCTCTGTAGCCTAATGGTTATGTTCCCTGCACACAGAGATGTTCCCTCCACATAGAGATGTCAGGATCACTGGTTCTGAATCGTGGGTTTAACCTGTGTTTATAGTATTGGTAATTTTCTACACTAAATACACAGAATACACATTGGGAAAAGTCTCTCTGCTGTAGAGAAACATGGGCAAGCTCCGTAGCCTAATGCAGAGGTACCCAAATGTAGTGCTCAAGGCACCCCAATGGTCCAGGTTTTAAATGTATCTATGCTTGGCCACAGGTGACTTAATTAGCACCTCTGTCAATATGATTTAACCATGTGTGCTGAGCCATGGATATACCTAAATCCTGGACTGTTGGGGTGCCTTGAGGGCTGCATTTGGGAAACTCTGGCCTACTGGTTAAGTTCCTTACACACAGTGATGTGTTTATAGTATTGGTCATTTTCTTCCTGGCTGGTTATTGATATTGGTAACAGTCTCAGAACATTCTTGGCCATGTAGAGGATCCATTAGTAATTTGAGAATGCTTCCACATGGCATACAGTACCCTGGACTTGGTAGTATCATCCGTTGGATGTTGCACTGTGTTTATTATTATTATTATTATTATTATTATTTTTATTAAAGTACAAAAAAACACTTAAGAGACATTGAGAAAAGTCTTTCTGCTGTGCAGAAAAATGTTCAGGTTCCGTAGCCTAATAGTTAAGTTCCCTGCACACAGCGATGCCCCCTGCACACTGATATGACAGGGTCACTGGTTTGAAACCTGTGTTTATAGTATTTGTCATTTTTTACCTGGCTGGTTATTGATATTGGTAACAGTCTCAGAACATACTTGGCCATGTAGAGGCCCCATGAGTAATTTGACAATGCTTCCACATGGCATAGAGTACCCTGGGCTTGTGGATGATGGTTGTATCGTCAGTTGGATGTTGTTGTTATTATTATTATTATTATTATTATTTCTTTTATTAAAGTGCAAAAAAACACAGACTACACATTGAGAAAAGTCTCTCTGCTGTGCAGAAACATGTGCTCTGTATTGTAGTCTGTCCTAAGTCCTGACCATCCCAACAGCAGCAGGTAAAGATGGCATCCACATCAAGCTGTGTGTGTGTGTGTGTGTGTGTGTGTGTGTGTGTGTGTGTGTGTGTGTGTGTGTGTGTGTGTGTGTGTGTGTGTGTGTGTGAGAGAGGGTGTGTGTGTGTGTGTGTGTGTGGGTGTGTGTGTGTGTGTGTGTGTGGGGGGGGGTGAGAGGGGTGATACTTAGTTTTGAGATTTTAGTGCAGGATTAAGTCACTGGGGTAAAAACATAACACATCAAAGGTGCAGCACTCAGCATAATAAAGACATAACACATGTAGATTCTGTCAACATTTCAGTGTTGTCATTATCGTCATGAATGATAGTGGCAACACTAAAATGTTGACAAACGTTAGTAAAGGTAATAGTTTGTGACATGGGCCCTCATTCCGAGTTGATCGCTCGCAAGGCGAATTTAGCAGAGTTGCTCACGCTAAGCCTACGCCTACTGGGAGTGTATCTTAGCTTCTTAAAATTGCGACCGATGTATTCGCAATATTGCGATTACAAACTACTTAGCAGTTTCAGAGTAGCTTCAGACTTACTCGGCATCTGCGATCAGTTCAGTGCTTGTCGTTCCTGGTTTGACGTCATAAACACACCCAGCGTTCGCCCAGACACTCCCCCGTTTCTCCGGCCACTCCTGCGTTTTTTCCGGAAACGGTAGCGTTTTTATCCACACGCCCCTAAAACGCCGTGTTTCCGCTCAGTAACACCCATTTCCTGTCAATCACACTACGTTCGCCGGAGCGAAGAAAAAGCCGTGAGTAAAAATACTATCTTCATTGTAAAATTACTTGGCGCAGTCGCAGTGCGAATATTGCGCATGCGTACTAAGCGGAATTTCACTGCGATGCGATGAAAATTACCGAGCGAACGACTCGGAATGAGGGCCATGGATAGGTAATGCAGCTAAAGTTGGAAAAACATGTAAAATCCCTAAAAACCATATGGCAATCATATGTGTGTCAACCAGTTTCATGTCGACCTTTTGAACCTTTCGAACAAATGTACATGTCGACTTTTTGTACCGTCAACCTTTTATATATCAACCTTTTGACACCGTCGGCCTATTAACTGTCAACCCTATGGTGTCGACCCATTGACAGTCATCCTTTTAACTCTATATATCATCCACCATCTTTTTAACCCTCTTTGCTTCTCAATCATCATAACATGAATAAATATAGCCAAACTATAATGCTGCCCATACACTTATGAGATTATCGGTACTATCCTTTGATTTCGACCACATTTGTGAGAGAAATCGAAGGATTGTATGCACATTTTAGTACCCTTTGACGCGATGCGCGGGCACGCCGGTCGAATATCGCGTCTCAAGATATTATGTGCTGCACATAATATTTATCGAATCGCAGTGCGATTGCATGTGTTTCTAGAAACACATGCTATATATCGCACTGTGATGTGCGATGGGCACCCGCCGGGAGTGGCCAGAGGCCGCTCCCACTCGGTGGTGACGTGCCCATCACATGATTACCATGCGATCTATCGCATGATCGCATGGTAATCTTTTAGGCAGTTCAGGTGCGATTTAATCGCACCTGAACTGCTGGTGCGATGCCCCGCAATGTCGCTTCACGGGGCATCGTACAAGTGTATGGGCACCATAACATCTAGCCTAGCTGGAGCACTTATCTAATGGCCCTGATATGAAAAAAGTAATATCTAGATTTCCTGTCAAAATAGAGACTACCATGACTGATGTACAGTATTAGGGGACATGTTCTGATAAAGTAAGCCCTTTAAACTAAGATCCTGTAGTTTACTATGCGCCATGACACCTTACCCTGTCTTGACAAGATCAGGGATTTGGATGCACACACATAATGGGGGTAATTCTGAGTTGATCGCAGCACTAAGTTTGTTCGCAATTGGGCAAAACCATGTGCGCTGCAGCAGAGGCGTCACCGGGTGTGGTGACACCCGGTGCGCGCCCCTGATCTCCTGCCGCGATCATGACAAAAAAGGGGTGTGGCCTTGTACTTAGGGGGCGTAGCTTCACGGGGATCCCGGAATCGTCACTCTGGGGGCGTGCCCAGCATCTCCGGGGATGCTGGGCTTCCCCCAGAGCCAGTCTCCGTCCGCTGTCGGCTCCTCTTCTGTGACAGGAGCCGGGTGCTGTAGGAGACTCTCTCACTGCAGCACCTGGTTCCTGTCAGTGTGGAGGAGCTGACATTTGGTGTCACCCTCCTCCAGGCGTCACACCCGGGTGCGGGCCGCACCCCCCGCACCCGCCTTGTGACGCCACTGCGCTGCAGGGGGGGGCAGATATAACATGTGCAGAGAGAGTTAGATTTGGGTGGGTTATTTTGTTTCTGTGCAGGGTAAATACTGGCTGCTTTATTTTTACAATGCAATTTAGATTTCAGTTTGAACACACCCCACCCAAATTTAACTCTCCCTGCACATGTTATATCTGCCCCCCCCCCCCCCTGCAGTGCACATGGTTTTGCCCAATTGCTGACAAACCTAGTGCTGCGATCAACTCAGAATTACCCCCAATGTCTGTAGAGTATTTCTTGTAATCCAGGTAGGAAAACTCATTGCTAATATTGGTTGAAGCCAGATGTCACCATTTTTGTGTTTCTAGGAATACTATAACATTAGCTACTGTAACCTTCTGGCTAAGCTTTATTGAATTGACTGCACTATCAAATACAGTACATCAGTTCTGCAACATTACCTTCTCATTTGACATTATCTTCTTACTTGACTGATTATACTTGTCATTCATTCATCCTTATAATGGCAATGCCATGACATTTTTAGGCCCTATTAGTTTAGTAGTGTGTATCTATGGCTTTGTCCTAGTGATGAGCGGGTTCGGTTCCTCGGAATCCGAACCCGCCCGAACTTCAGCTTTTTTTACACGGATCCGAGCGACTCGGATCTTCCCGCCTTGCTCGGTTAACCCGAGCGCGCCCGAACGTCATCATGACGCTGTCGGATTCTCGCGAGGCTCGGATTCTATCGCGAGACTCGGATTCTATATAAGGAGCCGCGCGTCGCTGCCATTTTACACGTGCATTGAGATTGATAGTGAGAGGACGTGGCTGGCGTCCTCTCCGTTTAGAGAAGAAATAGATAGGAGAGTGAGAGTGAGACAGTAACACTTCATTTACTGGAGCTTAGGAGGAGTACTCAGACAGAGAGTGCAGAATTTTGCTGATAGTATTAGTTAGTTATACTAGTGACAGAGTGAGACAGTGACACTTCATTTACTGGAGCTTAGGAGGAGTACTCAGACAGAGAGTGCAGAATTTTGCTGATAGTATTAGTTAGTTATACTAGTGACTGACCAGTGACCACCAGTGCAGTTTTATATTATTTAATATAATCCGTTCTCTGCCTGAAAAAACGATACACAGTGACTCAGTCACATACCATATCTGTGCTCAGCCCAGTGTGCTGCTGCATCATCTATGTATAATATCTGACTGTGCTCACACAGCTTAATTGTGGGGGAGACTGGGGAGCAGTTAGGTTATAGCAGGAGCCAGGAGTACATATTAAAATTAAACAGTGCACACTTTTTTTCTGCAGGAGTGCCACTGCCAGTGTGACTGACCAGTGACCTGACCACCAGTATATAGTATACTATATTGTATTGTGAATGTCTGCCTGTAAAAGTTAAACACACGTCGTGTGACTTGTGTGGTGTTTTTTTATTCTATAAAATAAAAAACTCATTCTGCTGACAGACAGTGTCCAGCAGGTCCGTCATTATATAATATATACCTGTCCGGCTGCAGTAGTGATATATATTTTTTATATCATTATTTATCATCCAGTCGCAGCAGACACAGTACGGTAGTTCACGGCTGTAGCTACCTCTGTGTCGGCACTCGGCAGTCCATCCATAATTGTATACCACCTACCCGTGGTTTTTTTTTCTTTCTTCTTTATACATACTACATCTCATTATCATCCAGTCTATATTAGCAGCAGACACAGTACAGTACGGTAGTCCACGGCTGTAGCTACCTCTGTGTCGGCACTCGGCAGTCCGTCCATAATTGTATACCACCTACCCGTGGTTTTTTTTTTCTTTCTTCTTTATACATACTACATCTCATTATCTACCAGTCTATATTAGCAGCAGACACAGTACGGTAGTCCACGGCTGTAGCTACCTCTGTGTCGGCACTCGGCAGTCCATCCATAATTGTATACCACCTACCCGTGGTTTTTTTTTCTTTCTTCTTTATACATACTACATCTCATTATCATCCAGTCTATATTAGCAGCAGACACAGTACAGTACGGTAGTCCACGGCTGTAGCTACCTCTGTGTCGGCACTCGGCAGTCCATCCATAATTGTATACCACCTACCCGTGGTTTTTTTTTCTTTCTTCTTTATACATACATACTACATCTCATTATCAACCAGTCTATATTAGCAGCAGACACAGTACGGTAGTCCACGGCTGTAGCTACCTCTGTGTCGGCACTCGGCAGTCCATCCATAATTGTATACCACCTACCCGTGGTTTTTTTTTCTTTCTTCTTTATACATACATACTACATCTCTTTATCAACCAGTCTATATTAGCAGCAGACACAGTACGGTAGTCCACGGCTTTAGCTACCTCTGTGTCGGCACTCGGCAGTCCGTCCATAATTGTATACCACCTACCCGTGGTTTTTTTTTCTTTCTTCTTTATACATACATACTACATCTCTTTATCAACCAGTCTATATTAGCAGCAGACACAGTACGGTAGTCCACGGCTGTAGCTACCTCTGTGTCGGCACTCGGCAGTCCATCCATAATTGTATACCACCTACCCGTGGTTTTTTTTTTCTTTCTTCTTTATACATACTACATCTCATTATCATCCAGTCTATATTAGCAGCAGACACAGTACAGTACGGTAGTCCACGGCTGTAGCTACCTCTGTGTCGGCACTCGGCAGTCCATCCATAATTGTATACCACCTACCCGTGGTTTTTTTTTCTTTCTTCTTTATACATACATACTACATCTCTTTATCAACCAGTCTATATTAGCAGCAGACACAGTACGGTAGTCCACGGCTGTAGCTACCTCTGTGTCGGCACTCGGCAGTCCATCCATAATTGTATACCACCTACCCGTGGTTTTTTTTTTCTTCTTTATACATACTACATCTCATTATCATCCAGTCTATATTAGCAGCAGACACAGTACAGTACGGTAGTCCACGGCTGTAGCTACCTCTGTGTCGGCACTCGGCAGTCCATCCATAATTGTATACTAGTATCCATCCATCTCCATTGTTTACCTGAGGTGCCTTTTAGTTGTGCCTATTAAAATATGGAGAACAAAAATGTTGAGGTTCCAAAATTAGGGAAAGATCAAGATCCACTTCCACCTCGTGCTGAAGCTGCTGCCACTAGTCATGGCCGAGACGATGAAATGCCAGCAACGTCGTCTGCCAAGGCCGATGCCCAATGGCATAGTACAGAGCATGTCAAATCCAAAACACCAAATATCAGTAAAAAAAGGACTCCAAAACCTAAAATAAAATTGTCGGAGGAGAAGCGTAAACTTGCCAATATGCCATTTACCACACGGAGTGGCAAGGAACGGCTGAGGCCCTGGCCTATGTTCATGGCTAGTGGTTCAGCTTCACATGAGGATGGAGGCACTCAGCCTCTCACTAGAAAAATGAAAAGACTCAAGCTGGCAAAAGCAGTAGCACCGCAAAGAACTGTGCGTTCTTCGAAATCCCAAATCCACAAGGAGAGTCCAATTGTGTCGGTTGCGATGCCTGACCTTCCCAACACTGGACGTGAAGAGCATGCGCCTTCCACCATTTGCACGCCCCCTGCAAGTGCTGGATGGAGCACCCGCAGTCCAGTTCCTGATAGTCAGATTGAAGATGTCAGTGTTGAAGTACACCAGGATGAGGAGGATATGGGTGTTGCTGGCGCTGGGGAGGAAATTGACCAGGAGGATTCTGATGGTGAGGTGGTTTGTTTAAGTCAGGCACCCGGGGAGACACCTGTTGTCCGTGGGAGGAATATGGCCGTTGACATGCCTGGTGAAAATACCAAAAAAATCAGCTCTTCGGTGTGGAAGTATTTCACCAGAAATGCGGACAACATTTGTCAAGCCGTGTGTTCCCTTTGTCAAGCTGTAATAAGTAGGGGTAAGGACGTTAACCACCTCGGAACATCCTCCCTTATACGTCACCTGCAGCGCATTCATAATAAGTCAGTGATAAGTTCAAAAACTTTGGCCGACAGCGGAAGCAGTCCACTGACCAGTAAATCCCTTCCTCTTGTAACCAAGCTCACGCAAACCACCCCACCAACTCCCTCAGTGTCAATTTCCTCCTTCCCCAGGAATGCCAATAGTCCTGCAGGCCATGTCACTGGCAATTCTGACGAGTCCTCTCCTGCCTGGGATTCCTCCGATGCATCCTTGCGTGTAACGCCTACTGCTGCTGGCGCTGCTGTTGTTGCTGCTGGGAGTCGATGGTCATCCCAGAGGGGAAGTCGTAAGCCCACTTGTACTACTTCCAGTAAGCAATTGACTGTCCAACAGTCCTTTGCGAGGAAGATGAAATATCACAGCAGTCATCCTGCTGCAAAGCGGATAACTGAGGCCTTGACAACTATGTTGGTGTTAGACGTGCGTCCGGTATCCGCCGTTAGTTCACAGGGAACTAGACAATTTATTGAGGCAGTGTGCCCCCGTTACCAAATACCATCTAGGTTCCACTTCTCTAGGCAGGCGATACCGAGAATGTACACGGACGTCAGAAAAAGACTCACCAGTGTCCTAAAAAATGCAGTTGTACCCAATGTCCACTTAACCACGGACATGTGGACAAGTGGAGCAGGGCAGGGTCAGGACTATATGACTGTGACAGCCCACTGGGTAGATGTATGGACTCCCACCGCAAGAACAGCAGCGGCGGCACCAGTAGCAGCATCTCGCAAACGCCAACTCTTTCCTAGGCAGGCTACGCTTTGTATCACCGCTTTCCAGAATACGCACACAGCTGAAAACCTCTTACGGCAACTGAGGAAGATCATCGCGGAATGGCTAACCCCAATTGGACTCTCCTGTGGATTTGTGGCATCGGACAACGCCAGCAATATTGTGTGTGCATTAAATATGGGCAAATTCCAGCACGTCCCATGTTTTGCACATACCTTGAATTTGGTGGTGCAGAATTTTTAAAAAAACGACAGGGGCGTGCAAGAGATGCTGTCGGTGGCCAGAAGAATTGCGGGACACTTTCGGCGTACAGGCACCACGTACAGAAGACTGGAGCACCACCAAAAACTACTGAACCTGCCCTGCCATCATCTGAAGCAAGAAGTGGTAACGAGGTGGAATTCAACCCTCTATATGCTTCAGAGGTTGGAGGAGCAGCAAAAGGCCATTCAAGCCTATACAATTGAGCACGATATAGGAGGTGGAATGCACCTGTCTCAAGTGCAGTGGAGAATGATTTCGACGTTGTGCAAGGTTCTGATGCCCTTTGAACTTGCCACACGTGAAGTCAGTTCAGACACTGCCAGCCTGAGTCAGGTCATTCCCCTCATCAGGCTTTTGCAGAAGAAGCTGGAGACATTGAAGGAGGAGCTAACACGGAGCGATTCCGCTAGGCATGTGGGACTTGTGGATGGAGCCCTTAATTCGCTTAACAAGGATTCACGGGTGGTCAATCTGTTGAAATCAGAGCACTACATTTTGGCCACCGTGCTCGATCCTAGATTTAAAACCTACCTTGGATCTCTCTTTCCGGCAGACACAAGTCTGCTGGGGTTGAAAGACCTGCTGGTGATAAAATTGTCAAGTCAAGCGGAACGCGACCTGTCAACATCTCCTCCTTCACATTCTCCCGCAACTGGGGGTGCGAGGAAAAGGCTCAGAATTCCGAGCCCACCCGCTGGCGGTGATGCAGGGCAGTCTGGAGCGACTGCTGATGCTGACATCTGGTCCGGACTGAAGGACCTGACAACGATTACGGACATGTCGTCTACTGTCACTGCATATGATTCTCTCAACATTGAAAGAATGGTGGAGGATTATATGAGTGACCGCATCCAAGTAGGCACGTCACACAGTCCGTACTTATACTGGCTGGAAAAAGAGGCAATTTGGAGGCCCTTGCACAAACTGGCTTTATTCTACCTAAGTTGCCCTCCCACAAGTGTGTACTCCGAAAGAGTGTTTAGTGCCGCCGCTCACCTTGTCAGCAATCGGCGTACGAGGTTACATCCAGAAAATGTGGAGAAGATGATGTTCATTAAAATGAATTATAATCAATTCCTCCGCGGAGACATTGACCAGCAGCAATTGCCTCCACAAAGTACACAGGGAGCTGAGATGGTGGATTCCAGTGGGGACAAATTGATAATCTGTGAGGAGGGGGATGTACACGGTGATATATCGGAGGATGATGATGAGGTGGACATCTTGCCTCTGTAGAGCCAGTTTGTGCAAGGAGAGATTAATTGCTTCTTTTTTGGGGGGGGTCCAAACCAACCCGTCATATCAGTCACAGTCGTGTGGCAGACCCTGTCACTGAAATGATGGGTTTGTTAAAGTGTGCATGTCCTGTTTATACAACATAAGGGTGGGTGGGAGGGCCCAAGGACAATTCCATCTTGCACCTCTTTTTTCTTTTCTTTTTCTTTGCGTCATGTGCTGTTTGGGGAGGGTTTTTTGGAAGGGCCATCCTGCGTGACACTGCAGTGCCACTCCTAGATGGGCCCGGTGTTTGTGTCGGCCACTAGGGTCGCTTATCTTACTCACACAGTCAGCTACCTCATTGCGCCTCTTTTTTTCTTTGCGTCATGTGCTGTTTGGGGAGGGTTTTTTGGAAGGGACATCCTGCGTGACACTGCAGTGCCACTCCTAGATGGGCCCGGTGTTTGTGTCGGCCACTAGGGTCGCTTATCTTACTCACACAGTCAGCTACCTCATTGCGCCTCTTTTTTTCTTTGCGTCATGTGCTGTTTGGGGAGGGTTTTTTGGAAGGGACATCCTGCGTGACACTGCAGTGCCACTCCTAGATGGGCCCGGTGTTTGTGTCGGCCATTAGGGTCGCTTATCTTACTTACACAGTCAGCTACCTCATTGCGCCTCT
Source organism: Pseudophryne corroboree (assembly GCF_028390025.1). Lineage (NCBI taxonomy): Eukaryota > Metazoa > Chordata > Amphibia > Anura > Myobatrachidae > Pseudophryne > Pseudophryne corroboree. Next base: position 221,810,546 of record NC_086448.1, on the reverse strand, counting down.
TTTTTTCTTTGCGTCATGTGCTGTTTGGGGAGGGTTTTTTGGAAGGGACATCCTGCGTGACACTGCAGTGCCACTCATAGATGGGCCCGGTGTTTGTGTCGGCCACTAGGGTCGCTTATCTTACTCACACAGTCAGCTACCTCATTGCGCCTCTTTTTTTCTTTGCGTCATGTGCTGTTTGGGGAGGGTTTTTTGGAAGGGACATCCTGCGTGACACTGCAGTGCCACTCCTAGATGGGCCCGGTGTTTGTGTCGGCCACTAGGGTCGCTTATCTTACTCACACAGTCAGCTACCTCATTGCGCCTCTTTTTTTCTTTGCGTCATGTGCTGTTTGGGGAGGGTTTTTTGGAAGGGACATCCTGCGTGACACTGCAGTGCCACTCCTAGATGGGCCCGGTGTTTGTGTCGGCCACTAGGGTCGCTTATCTTACTCACACAGTCAGCTACCTCATTGCGCCTCTTTTTTTCTTTGCGTCATGTGCTGTTTGGGGAGGGTTTTTTGGAAGGGACATCCTGCGTGACACTGCAGTGCCACTCCTAGATGGGCCCGGTGTTTGTGTCGGCCACTAGGGTCGCTTATCTTACTCACACAGTCAGCTACCTCATTGCGCCTCTTTTTTTCTTTGCGTCATGTGCTGTTTGGGGAGGGTTTTTTGGAAGGGACATCCTGCGTGACACTGCAGTGCCACTCCTAGATGGGCCCGGTGTTTGTGTCGGCCATTAGGGTCGCTTATCTTACTCACACAGTCAGCTACCTCATTGCGCCTCTTTTTTTCTTTGCGTCATGTGCTGTTTGGGGAGGGTTTTTTGGAAGGGACATCCTGCGTGACACTGCAGTGCCACTCCTAGATGGGCCCGGTGTTTGTGTCGGCCACTAGGGTCGCTTATCTTACTCACACAGTCAGCTACCTCATTGCGCCTCTTTTTTTCTTTGCGTCATGTGCTGTTTGGGGAGGGTTTTTTGGAAGGGACATCCTGCGTGACACTGCAGTGCCACTCCTAGATGGGCCCGGTGTTTGTGTCGGCCATTAGGGTCGCTTATCTTACTCACACAGTCAGCTACCTCATTGCGCCTCTTTTTTTCTTTGCGTCATGTGCTGTTTGGGGAGGGTTTTTTGGAAGGGACATCCTGCGTGACACTGCAGTGCCACTCCTAGATGGGCCCGGTGTTTGTGTCGGCCACTAGGGTCGCTTATCTTACTCACACAGTCAGCTACCTCATTGCGCCTCTTTTTTTCTTTGCGTCATGTGCTGTTTGGGGAGGGTTTTTTGGAAGGGACATCCTGCGTGACACTGCAGTGCCACTCCTAGATGGGCCCGGTGTTTGTGTCGGCCACTAGGGTCGCTTATCTTACTCACACAGCGACCTCGGTGCAAATTTTAGGACTAAAAATAATATTGTGAGGTGTGAGGTATTCAGAATAGACTGAAAATGAGTGTAAGTTATGGTTTTTGAGGTTAATAATACTTTGGGATCAAAATGACCCCCAAATTCTATGATTTAAGCTGTTTTTTAGGGTTTTTTGAAAAAAACACCCGAATCCAAAACACACCCGAATCCGACAAAAAAAATTCGGTGAGGTTTTGCCAAAACGCGGTCGAACCCAAAACACGGCCGCGGAACCGAACCCCAAACCAAAACACAAAACCCGAAAAATTTCCGGCGCTCATCTCTACTTTGTCCATGATGCAGAACCTACTCTACCGCACACAACAGCGGAGAGGATAATATGAGCTAAATGGGCTCTATGTAAAAAAAAAAATGTTAAGTTAGTTTAATATTTAAAAAGCATATCTAATAATGATCCCAGTAATAGCATATCATTACATAATACACTTAAAAATAGTTGTATAACACTCTCTTTTACTAGTAAATCTGGATATAATTAAAAGCTAGCTTATTGTATATGTATGTAGAGTGCAGCTTATCTTAGACATGTGTGCTGGTCTTGGTTTTGGTTCTAATTCGCTGTCTGTTTTAGGTTTTGGGTTCCATATTTGATTTCATTCACAGCAGTGATTTTGGTTTAAAAATATTTAGCAAATCAATAATGTATTAGCAATCAAACTCACAAGTACTTTCAAAAGAAAATAAACCAACACAGTAATTTACTAAGAATCATGTGTGGAATAGCATTGCTCTAAAGTAGTAGTAGTTAATAAGCAGCAAAGAAAAAAAAAAGAAAAGTAGTAAAATGACAACAGCAGACGTGGACAGTTCAGCATACCTCCCAACTGTCCCGATTTTCACGGGACAGTCCCGTTTAATGGGGACTGTCCTGCTGTCCCCCCCCCATCCATGGGCTGCAGTGTGGTGTGGGGTGGGGGCAGTTGGGAGGTTCCTGTCAGTCACTGCTCTGCCTAGCAGAGCATTGGTGAATAGACGCTGTGAGCATGCACACAGCGTCTATTCAAGGGAGAGAGAGAGTATGGGGGCATGCCAGCAGCACACAGAACACTGGGCATGCCCCCATAGTGATGGATAATGGGGCGTGGCTCTTGGTTGCGGCACTCCTGCGAATCCAAGCCCCCTTTTCTATAGGCCACAGCCCCATTCAGCCACTTCGTGGTTTTGCAGCTCCATGGAGTCCCTCTTCCCCATTTCCTGATGTTGGGAAGTATGGGTTCAATATGATTTTCTGGCAGATGGGATGACAGCTGTCAGAATGCCGGCAACATGGCGAGCACAAAGAGTCCCCTTGTGGGCTTGCTGTGCTTGCAATGCTTCGGGCTCGGTGGCTTGCTGTGCTCGCCACAGGATCTATTGCCACTCTATGGGTGTCGTGGACTCCCACGAGAAAATAGTCCTGTTGCGCTGGGATTCCGGCTGGTGGCATTGTCAGCTGTCTGGATTCCTGCGTCTGTATCCTGACCGCTGGTATACCGACAGGTGACAAATTAAATGCATCCCTACATGGATGCCCCCTACACAAGTGCACATGATCCCAGCACATGCCTATTCTCAGTGCCCAATCTGTACCTCCCTCCTGGGGCCCCTTGGTCACTGATGACTGCCACTCTGTGCCCATGTAAAGCCCTGATCAATCAGCCTTTTTGTTGTTGCCAATTCTCTCAAACAAACATACGAAAAAAGAAAGTAGTAGGTGGCATGGCACCCAAAAGTACAATAATCAAATATCTTATTTATAAAAAAGCATAGATATGTCAATTTATATATCAAAATGCAATTATATAAATCTAAGAACACTCCTGGGAATGTATGCAAAACATTATATATGAATTGCAGATTGCATATATTTTGTAAGTAATAATACACCATGACAAAAAAGTCTTACGTGTAATAGGGATGCAGTTAAAATGCCGGCTGTCGGGACCTCGACATTCAGGAGACTGACGCAAGAATCACGACAGCTGGTGAAATACCAACAAACAAAATTCCGCCCGCCGCCCGGTATACCCACTTGGTTGGTGGGTCTATGCCACCAAGCGAGTGAAAATAGAACCTGTGGCCAGCAAAGTGAGCAACTGGGTCAAGCATGGTGAGTGCAGCAAGCCCGTGAGCGGTTCGCTGCTGGGATTCTGGTACATGGGATGCTGCTGTCGGTATACTGACAGTCGGCGTCCCGTCAGCCTGTAATTCATACCAAACCTGTCTAATAGAGAGACTGAGGCCAGTATTTACTAAAAATCCGAGTTTGGCCGATTTGTGTTTTTTTTCTAAGTCCCAATCCGGGAATTCACTAAGCACCAATCTCGGCAGTGTTTGGACTATTCGTAATGGTTTGAATGACAACGTTCCGAAATACGAATGAATAGACCATCGGTCAAACGCGGCTGTTATTTCATACAATACGGGAAATCACTATTCATTCGTATTTGGGTGTTAGTCTCTGAGTGCTCAAATGCGGTCGTATTTTTTTGCGATTCGTTAAAAAAAGCGGCAAAAAAATAGACCTGCTTTTTTCAGGCGTGTTTACATGTGTTGCAAATAAAAAATCTCTCACACCTGAATTAGGATGCCTATAAAAGTATGTTAGGCCCATTTCAATACACCTACACTCAGAAATGGCAGCAGGACTGTGGGCCAGTGATCTTTTGTGTGCTGTGGGATTCCTCAGACTCAGACATCAGCCTGTAAGTACCCAGGGCCAAGAAAGTGAACATGGTCAGCAGGTTGTACAGGTTCAGCGGAGGCTGCGCAGGCCTCGTTTTTTTAGGGGGCTTTTAAACTTGAACGCATTGTCCGATGATAAGGTCATACAGATGTTCCGTCTAAATCGTAACAACATTTTCCGTCTGTATGACCTTGTCAAACTGGGCCTAGACCCTGAGACAGCACGCTCTCGCTCTGTCTCAGGCCTGCACAAACTCCTGGCTGTGTTGCACTTTCTGGCTACTGGCAGTTTTCAGGCTGTGTCTGGGGATGTCATAGGAATCTCACAGCCCTCATTTTCGAGAATCTTAACACAGGTGATGTATACCTAACTACCCACTCTGTTTTTGCTTGGTTTTAATTACTCGGTGGCCAGTTCTGTGCTAAAATCTCATGTATAATTTTCTATCAAATATACACACAGGTGTTGGCTGTTTTGCAGCCCCACATTGAGGCCTCAATCTGGTTCCCTACCCAGGAGTCTCAGTGGCATGCCGTCAGGGTAGATTTCTATGAGCTGGCTGGCATGCCCAATGTTCTTGGAGCCATAGATTGCACACACATTGAGCTGAGACCACCTAGGGGCAGGCAGCACATATATGCAAATAGACATCTAGAGCACTCCACAAATGTGCAGGTGGTTTGTGATGCAAATCTCAAAATAATGAGTGTTGTTGCTGGTTACCCTGGGGGCTGCCATGACTCCTTCATCCTCAGTCAGTCATCCCTCTTTGATAAGTTTGAGGACGGACAAATGCCAGATGGATGGCTGCTGGGTATGTAATTTGATATGTGTAGGCCTGTGTATAGTTTGTCCAAAGACAGGGGCAGATGTAATGACCTGTAGAAGGCATAAGCAAGTGAGAAACCAGTGATACGTGCAAGGTGATAAAGGCACCAGCCAATCAGCTCCAATATGTAAATTATTATTTAGGTACATATTGTCCGCTGCCTTTATTACCTTGCACATATCACTGGTTTATCACTTCCTTATGCCTTCTACAGGTTAATACATCTACCCCACAGTGTGTTAATTATGTGTTGCTGTATCTTAACATGAATCACGTTACTATATCTGTCTTTTAGGTGATGGAGGATATGGCTGTTTCTCTTGGCTTCTAACTCCATTGTCCCGACCTGATACCCCTGCTGAACACAATTACAATCATGCACATAAGTCCACGCGGAATGTGATAGAAAGATGTTTTGGTGTGCTGAAATCTAGGTTTCGGTGTCTGGATAAGTCTGGTGGTCTTTTGTTGTATAGTCCCTCCAAGGTGACTCAAATTGTGTTCTGCTGCTGCTTTCTTCATAACATGTGTTTGCAACAACATCTGCCACATGTTGAGGAGGAGGAGGAGGATGAAGAAAGCAGCCAGCAAGCAGAGGAATTAGAGACATCTGGTGATACTTGGAGTACAGATGTAGGAAGGCAGGTTAGGCAAGAGCTCATCACTCGCTATTTCTAAGGTAAGTTTGGTTTGCTTATTTCATTTGTTGTGTAATCATAAATAGATGTTTGGCCATTTTTATTGCCAAAACCATTACTCAGAATGTGTCTGTCTCTTTGACACATACAAACATACCCTCGATTTATGCAAAACAAATGTCGCATGTGTATTTTAAAACTCAAAACAACAGATTATGAGTGGCATGCATTAAGTCTGGATAAGTGATCGTAAACTTGCAGTGCTAATTTATTACAAGCACACATAATCCATTTAGTATTTTACTTTATCATTGTGTGTAATGTCCTAATGCACAGGTTCACAAACTCGGCCCTCAGGACCCCACACAGTGCATGTTTTTCACGTAACCCAGTAGAAGCACAGGTGTATGAATTACTCACAGACATATGTTAAAAGGTTCACAGGTGGAGCTAATTATGTCACTTGTGATTCTGTGAGTAGACCTGCAAAACATGCACTGTGTGGGGTCCTGAGGGCCGAGTTTGAGAACCTGTGTTCCAAAAAAACACTCCTCAACATATAATATGTTAGTCTTGAGGAATACACGTGTCCCTATGTGTGATGCTCCATCATATTTAAGGGACACAAACTTACTGTCATCAAAAATTATTTATTTCCTAATGTTTGCTGCAGTAAACTTGCTGATTTGTAAGTAAATACACAGTTTGCCACATATATACATTATTATACACATTCTTTGTTTTTTTGTTAAAAAGTTCTTATTTGTTGGTTTCTGCATCATGTGTAATAACATTCTTACTAATTTTTAGCACACACAAACATGTCCCAACAATAATGACATTAATTTTGTCAATGTTTTTTTAAAAATTCAATGCCAACATATTGAAAGCTTTTTACGCAACTCAATTGTGTTATTCTTGTAATGTTGTATAGAGAAGAAAGGTAAAATAGTTAACAATAACATTGTAATTTGGATTGTCTGCAGGATATGAGAATGATTGGAATCTAGAAAGAGTAATGATTAGAAAAAAATCAAGTGGTCTGGTTACTTCCTGCTAACATGTATGTGGCTGCCTGGCAATGATTGTGTGTGCAGGAGAGGAGAATGATTGGAATCTAGAAAGAGTAATGATTATAAAAAAAAATCAAGTGGTCTGGTTACTTCCTGCTAACATGTATGTGGCTGCCTGGCAATGATTGTGTGTGCAGGAGAGGAGAATGATTGAAATCTAGAAAGAGTAATGATTAGAAAAAAATCAAGTGGTCTGGTTACTTCCTGCTAACATGTATGTGGCTGCCTGGCAATGATTGTGTGTGCAGGAGAGGAGAATGATTAGAATCTAAAAAGAGTAATGATTACAAAAAAATCAAGTGGTCTGGTTACTTCCTGCTAACATGTATGTGCTGCTCCATCAACATTTCCCTCCTCCAATACAAAAAAAGCTGGTAAAGAATAAATGTGCGTACAAATTTTATGTTGTTGTTTGTACCACTTATAATTAATGATGTTGTATAAATTGTCAAGGAGCTAAGTGTTATATATTTTTTGGCAAACATACACTTACTAACTATTTAGAGTTACCTATCAGAAATGTCTAATTTGTATTTTTTTCAAGTTTTTTGGGTGGCTGCTTGTCCTGCCCTTTGCCTTTAGCACTGTCATGTTGTCGTGCTCTGGTGGAGCGTCTTGATGGTGATGAGACTGGCGTAATATTTGGAGTAGTCGTACCAGAACTGCTGCTTGTTTGCTGTTGGTGCATGGATCTGTTATGCACACCAGTGCCAGCAGGAATGTACTGGTGTCTGAACGGAGAGGGATGCAAAACAAATGAGCTCACAGACAGACTGGGGAATATGACATTACATACACAGAAGGTGATAGGGTAACAAAATAAACACAAAGTGAACAGAGGAGCCCAAAGGCTAAGAAACTGGGTGTCTCCCTAGTATTAGGAATGCTCAGATGGAAAGAAGCGAGATGTTGTGATTTAATACGTAGAGAACCCGAAATGCTGTTGCTAAGGGCAACAGCAAAACCCTAAAGGGTTACCAACGGGTGTGGCAGTAAACTCCTTGGTCAGAGATGGAATAATAGACACAAGGAGAGTCTCCACAATCCTAGTCCTCACTTGCAGTGCACTGGTTCAGTTTACTGCCACTAAACTGACACCTGAACACCTTGCACAGTGAGAAAGGATTTTGGCAGGCAAGTCTGAGAATACAGCCGCAAACCTGCTAGGTTCACAGAGTAGCAAAAGAACCCCAGCAGGTTAAACGACTGACTCCAGTCTTATTGCTAGGTCTGGATTGGCAGAGTGTAATACCAAATCCCAAGGCCTATTTGCAGTAAGCAACAAACAAATACAAAGTTTACACAGTACTAGCTAGCTTTCAGGAACTGACTAACCAACAAAGATTCAGCAGCATCTGCCTAACCTGAGAAGAGGGTTTATATAGCAGGTGCTGTCCACGCCCCAATCAGACCTCACAGACTGTGAGCACAAAAACCAGCACCGGATCCCCTGCCGTGCACAGAGCCTGTAACCACTGCACAGCAAAAGACCCGAACCGGAGTATCAGCTACGCTCAGGTTACTCCGCTAGCACTTGTCTCCCGGTTGCCATGATGACGTGGCAGCACAGAGCAGGAGACCCTAACAGTACCCCCCCCCTCTGACGAGGGGTCAAAGAACCCCTACCACAGGGTTTATCGGGGAACTGCGAGAAGAAAGAGCGTAACAGTCTGGGGGCATGAAGATCACAACTGCGCACCCACGACCGCTCCTCCGGGCCATACCCCTTCCAGTGCACCAAAAATGACAGCCGACCCCGAACCATCTTGGAGTCAAGAATCCTTTCAACAACAAATTCCCTCTGGCCACGTATCAGAAGAGAAGAAGGTCTTCCACTGGAAGAAAGATTACTAATCGCCCGTTTTAAAAGGGAACAATGAAATGTTTTATTGATACCCAAAGAACGGGGTAGATCTAACTGAAATGCCACCGGATTGATAACCCTAGTGATCTTATAAGGACCGATGAACCGGGGGCCTAACTTATGGGATGGCTGTCTCAACTTCAAATTCTTGGTAGACAACCAGACGAAGTCTCCTAATTTGAAGCTGCAGGGTCTTTTCCGCTTATCAAAAACCCTTTTGGTCACTAATGACACAGACACAAGGGCTTTCTTCACTTTCCTCCAAATACCTCTAAGGACCGAAACCACAGAGGAACCACCGGGCGTGGAGTCCAGGGGGTCAAAAGAATTGGCCTTAGGATGATGCCCATACACACAAAGGAAGGGAGACATCCCTGTAGCAGAGTGAGCCGCGTTGTTATAGGCAAACTCCGCCATGGACAGATGAGCAACCCAGTCAGTCTGACACTTGGAGACATAACACCTGAGGAACTGCTCCAAGGACTGGTTCACCCTTTCAGTCTGCCCATTAGACTGCGGATGGTAGCCTGACGACAAGCTGACAGAAATCTGGAGATCGGAACAAAATGCCCTCCAGAATTTGGCAACAAACTGGGATCCGCGGTCAGAGACCACATCAAGTGGCAACCCGTGGAGGCGCAAAACATGCAGCATAAATAATTCAGACAGGCGTCTGGCCGATGGCAGCCCAACCAATGGAACGAAGTGCGCCATCTTCGAAAACCTGTCAACGACAACCCAGATGGCTGTCATCCCCGAGGATTTGGGCAAGTCCACCACAAAATCCATTGAAATGTGGGTCCATGGCTTAGATGGAATAGAGAGTGGATGTAATGGGCCAACAGGAACCCCTCTAGGAGTCTTATTTCGGGCACAGATGTCACATGCCCGAACCCACTGATCCACATCCCTAGCCACCGAGGGCAACCACACCGCCCTAGATAGCAACTCCCGAGTTCAGGCAATACCCGGGTGACCTGCCGACTTCTTGGCATGGAATTCCAGGAACACTCGCTGTCTTAATCTAGGAGGTACAAACAAAAGACCTACCGGAAGGTCTGGAGGAGCCTGCTCCTGTGCTCTAAGGACTAATGACAAGAGGTCCTGGGTAATGCCCACTTTAATACATGATGGGGACACAATGGGCAATGGCTCCTCGGTGGTCTCCTGGATTGGAGAAAAACTCCGCGAGAGCGCATCAGCCTTGATGTTTTTTGACCCAGGGCGATATGTTATCAAAAAATTAAAGCGAGCAAAAAACAAAGCCCATCGTGCCTGCCTGGCATTGAGGCGCTTCGCTGACTCTAAATATGCCAAATTCTTATGGTCGGTGAGAATTGAGACCACAAACTTAGCCCCCTCAAGCCAGTGTCTCCACTCCTCGAGTGCATCCTTAATAGCCAACAATTCCCGGTTACCCACGTCATAATTCATCTCGGCAGGCGAAAATTTACGCGAAAAGTAAGCACAGGGATGAAGGCGATTATCAGACACCCCCATCTGAGAGAGCACTGCCCCAATACCCATCTCAGAGGCATCCACCTCCACCACAAAAGGACGCTCTGGATCTGGGTGTCGCAGCACCTTGGCCGAGACAAATGCCCTTTTGAGACGGGCAAAAGCCGCTTTGGCCTCACAAGACCAGTGAGCAACATCCGCCCCTTTCTTAGTGAGTGCCACCAAGGGCGCCACTATAGACGAAAATCCAGCGATAAATCGTCTATAAAAATTTGCAAAGCCCAGAAAACGCTGAAGCGCCTTCAAACTAGTGGGCTGCACCCAATCCAGGACTGCCTGTACCTTGGAACCCTCCATTTGGAAACCTTCTGAGGAGATAATATATCCTAGAAATGCGATTTGCTGAACTTCAAATTCGCACTTCTCCAGCTTCGCCCCAAGCCGGTGGTCTCTGAGTTTCTGGAGGACTAAGCGTACATGCTTCCGATGTTCCTCCAGGGAATGGGAGAAGATTAGGATGTCATCTAAGTATACAACTAAGAATCTATCCAAATATTCCCTGAGCACATCGTTCATGAAGTCCTGGAAGACTGCCGGGGCATTACAGAGCCCAAAAGGCATCACCAAATATTCATAATGCCCTGAGTGGGTATTAAAGGCAGTCTTCCGTTCATCCCCCTCTCTTATTCGGATTAGATTGTACGCACCGCGTAGGTCAATCTTAGAAAAAATGGTGGCAGTACGAAGCTGGTCAAACAAGACCGAAATGAGAGGCAGTGGGTATGAGTTTTTAATCGTGATACGGTTCAATTCCCTGAAGTCGATGCAGGGTCGCAATGAACCATCCTTTTTACCCACGAAGAAGAACCCCGACCCAACTGGAGACTGTGAAGGTCTGATAAATCCCTTAGCCAAGTTCTCCTGAATGTACTCTGCCATAGCCTGAGTCTCAGGACGTGACAGGGAGTACAACCTGCTCTTGGGAAGCTTAGCATTCGGCAACAAATTAATGGCACAGTCATAGGGGCGATGGGGAGGTAGTACCTCTGCAACTCTTTTGGAGAACACGTCCGCAAAATCTGCATAACATCCTGGCAATCCTGGCAAACTTAGCTGCGAAAGCCTGACTGGAAGGCTCAAGCAACTCCTGAAACAATCAGTACCCCAACTAAGAATCTCCCCAGAGACCCGGTCAAATTGAGGATTGTGGGCCCTTAACCAGGGTAACCCCAACACCAATGGGGCAAAAGTACAGACAGTCACATAAAAGGACAATTTTTCAGAGTGTGTGGCTCCAATAAACAAAGAAATCTGGCTAGTGCAAGAGGTAATTTTACCCTGGGATAATGGTTCCCCGTTTAACCCACAAATCTCAATTTCCGATGCCAAGGGTACTAAGGGAACAGAGTGTTTCAGGGCGAATTGGCGGTCCATAAAAACCCCGTCGGCCCCACTGTCCACAAAGGCCTCAGTCTTGACAGTTTGACCGAGGATCTTCAAGGTCACCGGAATGATAAAAGTCTTCTTGGGAAATTCTGACTTCTGGCCTGACAGGATATTTCCCATCACCCTCAGGCCCTGAAGTTTTCCTGCTTTTCTGGGCATGCTACTACCACATGACCTTTATTCCCACAGTACAAACATAACCCCTGCTGTCTCCTCCGCATCTTCTCACGCGAGGAGAGGCGGGTAGCTCCAATTTGCATAGGCTCCTCGGAAAATTCCTCAGAGTCTGAGGTTCCCTTGGGAAAGAAGGAAACCTCGGTCTCCCTTTCAAGCCTGCGCTCTCTCAGCCGTCTATCCACCCGAATGGATAACTGCATGAGCTGATCCAAGCTATCAGGCAAGGGATATTGTACCAGTTGGTCTTTTAACTGGTTAGAAAGACCTCTTCGGTACTGGTGTCTCAGGGCTGGGTCATTCCACTGGGTATCATGGGCCAACCTCCGAAACTCTGTACAATAAACCTCAACTGGCCTTCGCCCTTGCTTAAGGATCGAAATCTGAGCCTCGGCTGAGGCCGTCTTGTCAGGGTCATCATACAACATGCCCAGTGCCGTAAAAAAAGCATCAACACTTTTAAGCGACGGACAGTCAGGCTGCAACCCATATGCCCAGACCTGTGGGTCTCCTTGTAGCAAGGAAATCACTATGCCCACCCGCTGAATCTCCGACCCAGAAGACTGAGGCCTAAGTTGGAAATATAGCTTGCAGCTCTCCTTGAAACAAAAGAACTGCGAGCGATCTCCAGATAAACGATCCGGGAGATTTACTTTCGGCTCCTTAACCCCTGAAGGTACTGCTGCTGCGGGAGCTCCGCCAGCGGCCTGCGAGGTGTGCATTTTAATGGACAAATCATTAAATTGTCGAGTCAGGACCTGCACCTGATCGACCACCTGTTGCAAAGTATTTTGAGGGGTATGCTCCATATTCCCACAAAATTTCAACAGGAGTATTGGGCTGCTGAATATGTTATGCACACCAGTGCCAGCAGGAATGTACTGGTGTCTGAACGGAGAGGGATGCAAAACAAACGAACTCACAGACAGACTGGGGAATATGACATTACATACACAGAAGGTGATAGGGTAACAAAATAAACACAAAGTGAACAGAGGAGCCCAAAGGCTAAGAAACTGGGTGTCTCCCTAGTATTAGGTATGCTCAGATGGAAAGAAGCGAGATGTTGTGATTTAATACGTAGAGAACCCGAAATGCTGTTGCTAAGGGCAACAGCAAAACCCTAAAGGGTTACCAACGGGTGTGGCAGTAAACTCCTTGGTCAGAGATGGAATAATGGACACAAGGAGAGTCTCCACAATCCTAGTCCTCACTTGCAGTGCACTGGTTCAGTTTACTGCCACTAAACTGACACCTGAACACCTTGCACAGTGAGAAAGGATTTTGGCAGGCAAGTCTGAGAATACAGCCGCAAACCTGCTAGGTTCACAGAGTAGCAAAAGAAACCCAGCAGGTTAAACGACTGACTCCAGTCTTACTGCTAGGTCTGGATTGGCAGAGTGTAATACCAAATCCCAAGGCCTATTTGCAGTAAGCAACAAACAAATACAAAGTTTACACAGTACTAGCTAGCTTTCAGGAACTGACTAACCAACAAAGATTCAGCAGCATCTGCCTAACCTGAGAAGAGGGTTTATATAGCAGGTGCTGTCCACGCCCCACTCAGACCTCACAGACTGTGAGCACAAAAACCAGCACCGGATCCCCTGCCGTGCACAGAGCCTGTAACCACTGCACAGCAAAAGACCCAAACCGGAGTATCAGCTACGCTCAGGTTACTCCGCTAGTACTTGTCTCCCGGTTGCCATGACGACGTGGCAGCACAGAGCAGGAGACCCTAACAGGATCTGAGTGTTTCATTCAGGTTAGTGAGGGTGGCATTGAGTTCACGTGTAGCAGCATTTTGATTGTCTACAATTCGGAATAAACTTTCATTAATCTTTTGATTGTTTTGAAAAATGTTCATATAACTTTGCTGTTGTCTGTGCTGTTCTTCCATTAGTCTGTGCTGTTCTTCCATTATGCGCTGTAAGTTGCCCATGACCTGTGTAATGTCTGTACGCATGAGTTCCATGGTATTGCCAATTCTGGTTGTTTGTTCGTTCATTTTGTCTACTCATATTTCTTGATATTCTTCTAAGGTGACATGGTAGGCTTGCAAACATTTGTGTCTGCCTACACAGGCAATCTTCATTAGTGGCCTGCTGTCTAGCCCAAATGGTCCAAAACACCTGATCAGGCCCTTGTGTTACTGGTGTTGTTGGGCTGTGTTGTGGTGGTGGTGTGCTTTGGTGTGGTGTACTCACAGGTGCTGGGGGGCTCATTCCTTGGCTTAATGGCTGCATTTCTAAGATGATTGTCTCCTCCGTGTCACTGAGTTGCTGCTGTTGCGGAGGGATGCTGTTACCAGACTAGAAGCTGAAATGTTAAACAAATCTCAGTTAGCTATCCATATGTTTGAGAAATGTAAACAAATCACTACACATGGAACACATGTCATTCACTGTTTCTTTCAAATATTCTGCCTAGCAACATCATCACTCATAACTTAAATACATACATATTTATTTATTATTTATTATCAGTTATTTATATAGCGCACACATATTCCGCAGCGCTTTACAGAGAATATTTGGCCATTCACATCAGTTCCTGCCCCAGTGGAGCTTACAATCTATATTCCCTATCACATGTACACGCACACACATTCATGCTAGGGTTAATTTTGTTGGGAGCCAATTAACCTACCAGTATATTTTTGGTTTGTGGGAGGAAACCGGAGTACCCGGAGGAAACCCACGCAAGTACGGGGAGAATATACAAACTCCCCACAGTTAGGGCCATGGTGGGAATTGAACCCATGACCTCAGTGCTGTGAGGCAGTAATGCTAACCATTACACCATCCGTACTGCCCCACATAAGCCTGTTTGTGGCAAATGTGTCTGGTTACTTAATTGTGAAAGCAAACACTTTAGTTTTATTGTAGCTCAGACATACTCCACCATAAAAACACATTGGAATCCATAATGTGTTACCTTATAGCTTTGATAAAACAAACATAGTAATGTTTTTATATGTTTTTGGCAATGTTAGCTCAAACACACATGTGAAATTTGGAAAAACAACCTTACTTTTTTCTAAAAATAAACATGATTTTTTGTTGCAGCATCTTACACACAATGTGATACTGTATGGCTCAAGTGGACATACATATCTTTAATGGATGTGGACAAGGCCATTTTGCTTGGATTCCATTTCAGGTTTTACTTACTGCGGTAAGTATCTAAGTTTTTGATGTGTTTTGACTTAATGCGGTTAAGAAAAAGTTTGATTACGTTCTCAAATTGTTTACATTTATTTCAGTTTGATACTCACAATCAAGATGAGAGGAGTGTGGATGACGTCTTGGAGGTGTGTCCAAAATTTGGAGTGGGGGGACAGAACATACTGTCGATAATCTTTGTGGCGGGGTAGCCTGCTGTGGTTGGCCCTGGACATCAGACCTTGCTTTCTTTTCGGCCACAGGTTTTTTGTGGTGATGTCTTACAGAAGTCCCACTTCTGCTGCTCCATACTTCTTTTGATGGACCTATTAATGAAAGTGCAATTTTGTTATGGCCAATCCTTTACAAACATACCCTATACTACAATGGACACTTTACCTGCTTCCGCAGCGTCATCATCATCAGATGTGATAGGAGTTACTGGA
Source organism: Pseudophryne corroboree (assembly GCF_028390025.1). Lineage (NCBI taxonomy): Eukaryota > Metazoa > Chordata > Amphibia > Anura > Myobatrachidae > Pseudophryne > Pseudophryne corroboree. Next base: position 221,795,377 of record NC_086448.1, on the reverse strand, counting down.
CGACGAGTAGTACTGCTTTTTTCAAACACTATATAAAAAAAAAATTATTAATGCTATTGTTGATACATCCACCCATTATGCTTATATACATTTATTCTTTAAGAAATGCTTGCTTTATTTTTAATAAAAGCATAAGGACCGGAAACAAAAAATACAATACATAAAACATTAAACATTGTCCAATAGACATATGCACTATGGAAAAATCAACACAGGAAAACATGTACAGGACACTGACATAGGCCACAAGTAAAAAAACAAACATTAACAACCAAAAACACACACATCTTCATTTTGTATTGAAAGGAAAAATATTACAGATGCAATATATAAATTGCTCTGTGATGTGGCACTCCAAACACACATTACCACTATATGAGCCAAACCAAAATGTAAAAATATTTTAAAAATTACACTGCAGTGTGGTGTCACGGTACAAATACAAACTAAAAATTATCAAAGAAATAGTTGTATTTTGTCAAACAATGGCCCTCATTCCGAGTTGATCGGTCGCAAGGCGAATTTAGCAGAGTTACACACGCTAAGCCACCGCCTACTGGGAGTGAATCTTAGCTTCTTAAAATTGCGACCGATGTATTCGCAATATTGCGATTACTAACTACTTAGCAGTTTCAGAGTAGCTCCAGACTTACTCTGCCTGTGCGATCAGTTCAGTGCTTGTCGTTCCTGGTTGACGTCACAAACACACCCAGCGTTCGCCCAGGCACTCCCACCGTTTCTCCGGCCACTCCTGCGTTTTTTCCGGAAACGGTAGCGTTTTCAGCCACACGCCCCTGAAACGCCGTGTTTCCGCCCAGTAACACCCTTTTCCTGTCAATCACATTACGATCGCCGGAGCGAAGAAAAAGCCGTGAGTAAAAATACTTTCTTCATAGTAAAGTTACTTGGCGCAGTCGCAGTGCGAACTTTGCGCATGCGTACTAAGCGGATTTTCACTGCGATGCGATGAAAAAGAACGAGCGAACAACTCGGAATGAGGGCCAATATTACATTATGTAATAATGACATTACACATGTAAGTGGTTTCCAAACCACTTTCCACTACTCCAGCCTCTAACATGACAACCACAGTTTTTGAAACATTGCACATGGATAACATAAATATAAAACAGAGTCACAATTATAAAAAAAAAGGTCCAAAAGGAAAACATTATTGCAGGACAATTCAGTGACACACCAAGTCCGAACTACACATGCAAAATATCTTTGATAAAAACACATGACATACAATAAAGTAAGATGTTACATTGGCTTTTGTATAAAACATTAACCAAAACAATGTATTTGCTGACACACACTTGGAGATTGGAGTAATATGCAACGTGACATGACACATATTTAAAAAAAAAAAATAAGGTCATAGAATGTTAATGCAAATACACATGCTCACCATTCTTCCTGGGCCTATCTGAATCCCGGACATGGGTTGCAGAGACTACTTCAGGATGTATGACACTCCGCATGGGCTCCTCATGCTCCAGATATCTTGCAATATAGGGTTGCCCACCACCGGTTTTTCGAGCTGACTTCACCTCCTTGGCCATTTTGGACTTGACACGTCGCTTTATGTCATAGTACCGTTTGCGGCACGTGTCCTCCGTCCGCTTGACCACCCCCTCACTATTGACAGCAGCAACAACTTTCGCCCTCAACACCGTCTTCCTCCGTGTTGGCACCTTGGCGGACTCAGGCCCAAATAGCTGCCTCTGATATTTCCTCAGCTCACGCACCAATGCCACATTTTCAGCAAAACTAAACTTTACATTCCGCCCAGTCTTAGTAGTGGTGCGTGGCTGCGGAGCACTCTGACTGTCACTATCACTTGAGGCTGCTGCAGCAACCTCACCCACCTCCTCCACCTCACTAACCTCACTAACACTCACCTCCTCCACCTGACCGACCTCCTCCCCCTCACTCACACCCTCCACCTCACCCACCTCTGAGTCACACATAATTGTGTGTCTAAACAGTTAACACAGAAAAAAAATAGACAAACAACACACTCCTCCACTACCACTACACAACTCACACACACACACACACACACACACACACACACACACACACACAAACAAACACTGACAAGGGACTATAAAGAAAAATAACTTGGACTAAAAATGAGACAAAACCACAAAATACAAGACTACAAGAATGACAAGACGACTTTCAAACACAATACCACACTCAGAAATCGCTACCAACACTCCTCACCAAACCACAAATTCACCTACCTCCACAGCACAACCTCCCTCCTCCTCACCACTAACTAAACCCACGAGGTGCGGACGGTTTGGGGCGTATTTATATGGTTGCGCACAGACACTCCTACCATCTGAAACACAACAAATCACGAACGGGGATGAAAAACGAAACAAAAAGTGAAAATGCGGGCGCTGGGAAAAAAAACCCTGCCGCATTTAACTTAGGAAAAAAAAACAGGGAAAAAAAAACAAAATCACGAACGCAAACGACAATGATGGCCGTAAATGTGCCAAAAAAAACCCGACTGGCATAGACATCGGAAAACACGAAAACCATAAAGTCGACTGCTTCGTAACTTTGCGTATATGGGCCCTCATTCCGAGTTGTTCGCTCTGTAAAAATCTTCGCATCGCAGCGATTTTCCGCTTAATGCGCATGCGCAATGTCCGCACTGCGACTGCGCCAAGTAAATTTGCTATGCAGTTAGGAATTTTACTCACGGCTTTTTCATCGTTCTGGCGATCGTAATGTGATTGACAGGAAATGGGTGTTACTGGGCGGAAACAGGCCGTTTTATGGGCGTGTGTGAAAAAACGCTACCATTTCCGGAAAAAATGCAGGAGTGGCCGGAGAAACGGAGGAGTGTCTGGGCGAACGCTGGGTGTGTTTGTGACGTCAAACCAGGAACGACAAGCAGTGAAATGATCGCAGATGCCGAGTAAGTCTGGAGCTACTCAGAAACTGCTACGAGGTGTGTAATCGCAATATTGCGAATACATCGTTCGCAATTTTAAGATGCTAAGATTCACTCCCAGTAGGCGGCGGCTTAGCATGAGCAAATCTGCTAAAATCCGCTTGTGAGCGAACAACTCGGAATGACCCCCATGGATTCAAAAAGTTGCATGAAAATGCACCCGATACAAAACGAGTTTAAACACTACACAAACCAACTCAAACACAAATATTAGTAAATTTTGCCCTGAGTCTCAACCACTGTGCAGTTCAAAATCACACAATGGTTATTACTGCACTACAGAGAATCCTGCTAATAAATGCTGCTCTGTCCCAGATATGTTTCTGGTCTGTACTTGCCACTGAGACAGCTTAATGACAGTGCAGTGGGAACGCTGCTCCTGCCTGTGATCAGTTAAATCCACAGCTTGTGCAAAGGCATGCAGGAAAACTCAGTGAGGAATATGATAAATAATGTTATAACTAGAGATGTGCGGCGGGCACTTTTTGTGTTTTGTGTTTTGGTTAGAGATGAGCGGGTTCGGTCGTCAAGATACGAACCCCCCCGAACTTCACCTATTTTACACGGGTCCAAGGCAGCCTCAGATCTTCCTGCCTTGCTCGGTTAACCTGAACGCGCCCGAACGTCATCATCCCGCTGTCGGATTCTTGCAAGATTCGTATTCTATATAAAGAGCCGCGCGTCGCCGCCATTTTCCACTTGTGCATTGGAGATTGAATGAGGAGGACATGGCTGCGTTCTCTTCCTGAAAAGCTCCGTAATCTGTGCTCAGTGTGCTACAAATATCTGTGCTCAGTGTGCTGCAAATATCTGTGCTCAGTGTGCTGAAAATATCTACGTTCTCTGCCTGAAAACGCTCCATATCTGTGCTCAGTGTGCTGCAAATACCTGTGCTCAGTGTGCTGCATTGTGGGGACTGGGGACCGCCAGTATTATAGTAGTACAGTACAGTAGGCCATTGCTGTGTATCTTGCAGCTCTGTGTCAAGTATACTATCTCTGTGCTGCATTATTGTGACCAGTATATAGTAGGACAATGCAGCATTTTGGTGACCAGCAGTATACATATATAGTACAGTAGGCCATTGCTGTGTATCTTGCAGCTCTGTGTCAAGTATACTATCTCTGTGCTGCATTATTGTGACCAGTATAAAGTAGGACAGTGCAGCATTTTGGTGACCAGCAGTATACATATATAGTACAGTACAGTAGGCCATTGCTGTGTATCTTGCAGCTCTGTGTCAAGTATACTATCTCGGTGCTGCATTATTGTGACCACTATGTATACTGTACTGTGCGACGTGTGTTATACACCTGGTGATTTTATACATCCTGTAATCTGTACTGAGCGATGTGTGAGATACACCTGGGGATTATACACCCTATATTATTATTATTATTATTATTATCTTTTATTTATATGGCGCCACAAGGGTTCTGCAGCGCCCAATTACAGAGTACATAAATAATCAAACAGGAAAACAGCAACTTACAGTTGATGACAGTATAGGACAAGTACAGGGTAAATAAACATAGTTACATCAGCAGATGACACTGGAATAAGTTTCAGGTGGCAGAAGACTGCTGGATGTGGTACAGTTGAAGATTATTAAAGTAAGACAAAGGATAAGCACATGAGGGAAGAGGGCCCTGCTCGTGAGAGCTTACAATCTAAAGTGGAGGGGTAGACAGACATGGGTGACACAGATGGGGTACATAGAGAATGTGGAACAGAGGCTTAGGATGAGATTTGGCTGGGTTTGGTGAAGAAGTGGACCCCCAGAAGGCACAAGTCAATACTTAACATTGCAACATTTTACAGGGCTATGCAGGAGAAAATTTAAAATAGGGGGGAAAAAATCGATAACTTCTACCGCTTTCAAAAAGGTCAATGGAAGCTGAAATAATGGACCAACTATATCATGGAAGCCAGATACAGTATACCAAACAGTACTTAGCAGAGTCAGGAATGAGTGCTTATGAAATACAGTAACATTTTGTCATAATATTTCAGAAACTGCAAGGCTGGTCTCTTGCACTCTTTTGCTCTAATACACCACCTGCTTTAGGATTTATATTCAAAAACATTATGTCTCCATAATCCCAAAAACGTCAGTCTTCTTGGAAAGTGGTTTGTTCCTTTGTAAGGGAAAGAGAACAAATGTTCTCAAACAACGGTTTCTCAATTTCTTTTTCCTCTAGGAAGGGATTGTGGATTCGTAGGAATATGTGAGCATTTCTGTAATCAGAAAGCAGCGACTTTCTACAAATGTTTACGAATAATTCCAGTGATTTGGACCAATAATACCATTGATTAAAACGAATAATTCCTGTGATTTTGTAATTTTCTTCCAGTGATTTGCACCAATAATACCAATGATTAGAATGAATAATTCCTGTGATTTTGTCATTTTCTTCCAGTGATTTGGACCAATAATACCATTGATTAGTACGAATAATTCCTGTGATTTTGTCATTTTCTTTCTGTGATTTGGACCAATAATACTATTGATTAGAATTAATAATTCCTGTGATTTTGTCATTTTCTTCCAGTGATTTGTACCAATAATACCATTGATTAGAACAAATAATTCCTGTGATATTGAGGTGTTTGTGTCGCTTAGCTTAGCCGTCCAGCGACCACAGTGCACCTCTTTTTCTCTTTTCTTTGCATCATGTGCTGTTTGGGGCCAATTTTTTAAGTGCCATCCTGTCAGAGACTGCAGTGCCACTCCTAGATGGGCCAGGTGTTTGTGCTGGGCACTTGGGTCGCTTAGCTTAGCCATCCAGCGACCTTGGTGCACCTCTTTTTTTCTTTGCATCATGTGCTGTTTGGGGACTATTTTTTTAAGTGCCATCCTGTCTGACACTGCAGTGCCACTCCTAGATGGGCCTGGTGTTTGTGCCGTCCACTAGGATCGCTGAGCTTAGCCATCCAGTGACCTTGGTGCACCTCTTTTTTTCTTTGCATCATGTGCTGCTTGGGGATTATTTTTTTAAGTGCCATCCTGTCTGACACTGCAGTGCCACTCCTAGATGGGCCAGGTGTTTGTGCCGCCCACTTGGGTCGCTTAGCTTAGCCATCCAGCGACCTCGGTGCAAATTTTAGGACTAAAAATAATATTGTGAGGTGTTCAGAATAGACTGGAAATGAGTGGAAATTATGGTTATTGAGGTTAATAATACTATGGGATCAAAATTACCCCCAAATTCTATGATTTAAGCTGTTTTTGAGGGGGTTTTGAAAAAAAACACCCGAATCCAAAACACACCCGAATCAGACCAAAAATTTTCAGGGAGGTTTTGCCAAAACGCGTCCAAATCCAAAACACGGCCGCGGAACCGAATCCAAAACCAAAACACAAAACCCAAAATTTTTTCGGTGCACATCTCTAGATTTGGTGTTGGTTCTAATATCACAGCTCGTGTTTTGGATTTGGATTGGTTTTGCCAAAACCACCCTTTCATGTTTTGGTTTTGGATCTGGATGATTTTTGAAAAAAACATAAAAACAGCTAAAATCACATAATTTCTGGGTAATTTTGCTCCTACGGTATTATTAACCTCAATAAGATTCATTTCCACTCATTTCCAGTCTATTCTGTACACCTCACACCTCACAATATTGTTTTTAGGCCAAAAGGTTGCACCGAGGTGGCTGTATGACTAAGCTAAGTGACACAAACACCTGGCCCATCTAGGAGTGGCACTGCAGTGGCAGACAGGATGGCAGATTAAAAAAAACTAGGTCCCAAACAGCACAGCATGCAAAGAAGAAAAAGAGGTGTAATGAGGTAGCTGTATGACTATGCTAAGTGACACAAGTATGCGGCACAAACACCTGGCTCATCTAGGAGTGTCACTGCAGTGTCAGACAGGATGGCACTATTCAAAAGCTAGGCTCCAAACAGCACATGATGCAAAGAAGAAAAAGAGGTGCAATGAGGTAGCTGGATGGCTAAGCTAGGTGACACAAGTGTGCAGCACAAACACCGGGCCCATCTAGGAGTTGCACTGCATTGGTAGACAGGATGGCACTTAAAAAACTAGGCCCCAAACAGCACATCACGCAAAGAAGTAAAAGGTGCAATGAGGTAGCTGTATGACTAAGCTAAGTGACACAAGTGTGCGGCACAAACACCTGGCCCATCTAGGAGTGTCACTGCAGTGTCAGACAGAATGGCACTCTTCAAAAACTAGGCCCCAAACAGCACATGATGCAAAGAAGAAAAAGAGGTGCAATGAGGTAGCTGGATGGCTAAGCTAAGCGACACAAGTTTGCGGCACAAACACCAGGCCCATCTAGGAGTGTCACTGCAGTTGCAGACAGGATGGCACTTAAAAAAACTAGGCCCTAAACAGCACATATTTTACGGAATCACTCCATCTTAGCTCCTCCTTTAATTTCTCCAGCTGCTTCTGCAAAAGCCTGATGAGGGGAATGACCTGACTCAAGCTGGCAGTGTCTGAACTGACTTCACGTGTGGCAAGTTCGAAGGGTTGGCGAACCTTTCATAAGATGGAAATCATTCTCCAATGCGCTTGAGTCAGGTGCATTCCCCCTCCTTTGCCTTTATCGTAGGTGGATGTAAGGCCATAGTTCAGTAGCGATCGCCTCTGCCTGATTGACAGGCAGAGGTGGTCGCAGGGCAGGAGGGGGCTGACGGGGGCATTAAGCCGCCATTTAGGGGGCATGGTCCGGCCAATGCAGTCATGGCCGGACCATTGGGGGGGCGGGGCCGCGGCGGCTGCATGACGTTTCACGCAGCCGCTGCAGCCAGTGGCAGCGATGATCAATTCCCGGCCAGCTACAGGAGCTGCGCTGGCCGGAAGTTACTCCACAAATAGAAAAGCATCAACGCTGTGCGATGCTTTCGTATTAGTGCAGGGGGGGCCGGACTGACATGCGGGGTGGACTAGCCCTGTGCTGGTCGTCCCCCTGCATGTCAGGGAAGATGATTGTAGCTGTGCTAAATTTAGCACAGCTACAATCAACTCGGAATGACCCCCATAGAGTGTTGAATTCCGCCTCATTACCACCTCTTGCTTCAGGTGTGTTTGATGGCGCTCCAGTCTTCGGCATGTGGGGGCTGAATGCCGAAAGTGGCCCACAATTTTTCGGGCCACTGACAGCTTTTCCTGCATGCCCCTGTCATTTTTTAAAAAATTCTGCATCACCAAATTAACTGTATGTGCAAAACATGGGACATGCTGGAATTTGCCCAGCTGTAATGCGCGCACAATATTAGTTGTCCGATATCACAAATCCCCAGGAGAGTCTAACTGGGGTAAGCCATTGTGCAATGATGTCCCTCAGTTTCCATAAGAGGTTGACAGCGGTGTGCCTCTTATGGAAAGCGTTGATACATAGCGTAGCCTGCCTAGGAACAAGTTGGCATTTGCGAGATGCTGCTACTGGTGCCACTGCTGTTGTTGCTGCGGGAGGCTATATATCTACCCAGTGGGTTGTCACAGTCATATAGTCCTTAGTCTGCCCTGTTCCACTTGTCCACATGTCCGTGTTTAAGTGGACAGTAGGTACAACTGCATTTTGTAGGACAATGACGTCTCTGTACTCTCTCTGTATCGCTTGCCTAGTGAAGTGGAACCTAGATGGGATTTGATACTGGGGACACAGTACCTCAAACAATTCTCTAAGTCCCACTGATCTAATGGTGGATACCGCACGCACGTCTAACACCAGCATAGCTGTCAAGGCCTCAGTAATTCCGCTTTGCAAAAGGATGACTGCTGTCATATTTCATCTTCCTCACAAAGGACTGTTGGACAGTCAATTGCTAACTGGAAGTAGTACAAGTGGTCTTCCGACTTCCCCTCTGGTATGACGATCGACTCCCAGCAGCAACAACCGCAGTGGTAGCAACAGCAGGCGTACTACTCAAGTATCCTCCAGAGGAATCCCAGTTAGGAGAGGACTAGTCAGTCTTGCCAGTGACATGACCTGCAGGACTACTGATGTTCTTGACTGAGGAGGAAGTTAACGTTGAGGGAGTTGGTGGTGTGGCTTGCAGGAGCTTGGGTACAAGAGGAAGAAGGGATTTAGGTGTCAGTGGACTGCTTACGCTCTTACCCAAAGTTTCACAACTTGACACTGACTTCTGATGAATGCGCAGCAGGTGACATATAAGGGAGTATGTTCCTAGGTGGTTAACGTCCTTAGCCCTACTTAATACAGATTGGCAGAGGCAACACACGGCTTGACACCTGTCGTCCAGATTTGTGGAGAAATAATTCCAACCCAAAGAGGTGGCTTTTTTGGTATTTTGCCCAGGCATCACGATGGGCTTCTTCATCCCACGGACAACAGGTGTTTTTCCCGGTGCCTGATTTAAACAAACCATCAGAATCCTCATCGTCAACTTCCTCCTCAGCACCAGCAACACCCATATCCTCATCCTGGTGTACTTCAACAGTGACATTTTCAATTTGTATATCAGAAACTAGACTGTGTGTGCTCTTTCCAGCACTTGCAGGGGGCGTGCAAATGGTGGAAGGAGCCACCTCTTCCCGTCCAGTGTTGGGAAGGTCAGGCATCGCAACCGCAGACACACTTGGACTCTCCTTGGGGATTTGTGATACCATCTTAAAACGCACAGTTCTTTGCTGTGCTTTTGCCAGCTTAACTTTCATAATTTTTCAAGCGGGAGGATGAGAGCTTCCATCTTCATGTGAAATACCACTAGTCATGAACATAGGCCAGGGCCTTAGACGTTCCTTGCTACTCCATGTCGTAAATGACATATTTGGCAAGTTTACTTTTCTCCTCAAACCATTTTACTGAATTTTGGCTTTTTAGATTTTACATGCTCTCTACTATCACATTGGGCATCGGCCTTGGCATTTGATGGCATTTCGTCATCTATATCATGACTAGTGGCAGCAGCTTCAGCACTAGGAGGAAGTGGTTCTTGACCTTTCCCATTTTATCATCCAAATTTTTGTTCTCCATTATTTTTGTGGAGTTATATAACAATATGTGGTAAAGGAGAGCGTACCTCTACACCACTCAGGGCAAACCCTGTGAAAATTATTTGGATTCAATATTAATAACCTCTTTATTTGGAGTAAATAATATACAGCACAGGACAGCACTACTGAATTTATAAGGCAGCACCACTGGACTGGATTTATACGGAATTATATGGACTTATATGGAATTATACAGCAGGATCACTGAATTTATACGCCAGTACCACTGGAATTATATGGCAGGATCACTGGAATTATACATCAGGATCACTGGACTTATACGCCAGTAAAACTGGACTTATACAGCAGTACTACTGGACATATACGGCAGTGTCACTGGACTGGACTTATACGCCAGTACCAATGTAATTATACGGCAGGATCACTGGACTTATACGCCAGTACCACTGTATTTATACAGCAGGATCACTGGACTTATACGCCAGTACCAGTGGAATTATACGGCAGGCTCACTGTAATTACATGGCAGGATCACTGGAATTATACGGCAGGATCACTGGATTTATACGGCAGTACCGCTGGAAATATACGGCAGTATCAATGGACATATACGGCAGGATCACTGGACATATACAGCAGTACCACTGGACATATACAGCAGTACCACTGGACACCACCACTGGACTGATGCAGGACAACACAGCACCACTGCAATGGACTGGACTTATACAGCAGCACTGGGCATATGGCAGCAGAGGACACCACCACTGTGACTGGACTGATGCAGCACAACACACTACCACTGGACTGATGCAGCACAACACAGCACCACTTGACTGGACTTATACAGCAGCACTGGACATATGGGAGCAGAGGACACAACCACTGTGACTGGACAGATGCAGCACAAGACACGGACACTGAGGACACCGAGGATGGAGGCACGTCCTCTCCCTACACTCTCCAATGCCGGAGTGAAAATGGCAGGGACGCGTGGCTCCTTAAATGGAATACAAACCCCGCAAGAAGCCGACAGTGGGATGATGACGTTTTGCCTCGTTCTGGTTTCCGAGTCAAGTGGGAAAACCCGAGCCTGACTCGTATCTGGGCTCGAGTGGTGAAGTCCGGTAGGGTTCAGTTCTCTGAAAACCGAACCCACTCATCTCTAGTTTTAACAGACTATTTCTGCCTCCTGAAGTAGCTGCAGTTTGCAGTGAAATGCATTGAGGGATACAGACTTTTAGCCTCCTGGGATTGCTGCTTACAGATGGAGCTGCGTTCATCCGAGGCGGCTTCATCACAAACGAGCACTCCCGGCATAACTAGGCAATCCGGGAGTGCACAGAGACGCTCCCATTCAGAGCATCTCTGTCCGGGCATGCGGATGGAGACGCTCTCCATTCATGTAAATGGGGCACGTCTTCATCTTGGGAGCACACACCTGGGCGGATGGGGACGTTCTAGGAGATAGGCACGCCCGGGCAGGCGCACCTAGTCACAGACGGAGCCACAACTAGCGTGGCCCCATCTGTATGTCCACCACTTTTAAGCTTTTTTATATTTATACAGCCAGCAATAATATACTTTCTTCAAGTATAGCCCATAAACATATCTGGGACAGACCAACATTGATTAGCAGGATTGTCCTTAATGTGGTAATTACCATTGTGTGACTTTCAACTGCACAGCCGTTGAGATTCAATCTATATGTTATACATAATGCATCTTTATCGTGGTGTATTATTACATACAGTACAATATACAGATGTAGCTCATCGTGGCTACATCTTGCTATGAACGTGCCTTGTTTCGTCACCCATATGTTTTATTATTACGCAAAATAATGATACGGACAACTGTATAAATTGGAAAAATGGAGGTCACAGCCAAATTTATTAAATTCGAATCAGAATTGGAAATATTAATCACCGGTGGCGAAAAAAGCAGTGCCAACTCGGCCATGGCTTAAAACTTTTGAATCTTTAAACAAATGGGGCGGAGTTTCTGCCCCTTGTGCAATCCATCCTGGGTAGAACCATCTCCCCTTAATTAGCACAGTGCTGGTCCCTCCTTAAGATGGTGACCTGGTCCTCCCCTGAGGTAGTGACCGACTCGTCTTTTGTCAAAGGGAAAATGCTAGCCAAACTCTGCTGCGCTAAATTGAGCCGCCGAATATCACTGCTTTCCACCAGATTCGAAGGCTTAAGACTACGAAACCGCCACCACAAACCTAACCTTCAAAATTCCTTTAAACCCTTCAATAATGCTGTGACAAATAACTCCAAACCAGTCTCAGACAAATGCACTCCATCTAATCTATATAAATCTACCCTCTCATAACGCAGCTTAACAACTTTCCCCCCTAAACTAATAACATATCTGGAGGTAGCGGCATTGAGCTTCTTTCTCACCTTATCTAAAACCGCTCCCCCTTGGGTGCCCCTCCAAAATCTACGCTGTACCACTTCTGACCACACAACCTTAACCAACGGCCAATGCTCCGTAATTAATTGAAAATCCTTCTTTATGTTGTTAATTAGCTCGATACCCTTACAAGTACCTAAATCATTGCCTCCTAAATGTATCAACAAACAATCTGGGGCACCGCACTTCTTTTCAAAATCCCAGAGCACACTCAAAAAATTGCTCCATCTCATTCCCCTTAAACCTATTCACCTCACTTCAAAAGGGAACGACTTAGATGTCATGTGCCTACTGGCCCAATACACATATAGTTGACCCACAATCCACACCCAGCTTGATAATGTCAAAAAAACCTGCAGAAAAAACAGCAAATAAAGAAAAATGTATTTAATATTATGATTCCACAACACCGCTAAACAGGAAAGGAGAAAAACTTAGTTGTTTAGGCAACCCAGATGGAGGTGAACAACACCAAATCTCAAAAATGTTTGTGAGGAAAAAGGTGAAAAGAACTCCAATCCCCCTTTAACGACGGGTAGCTTAGGGCCCTGGGTTTACCAAACAACAAACTCGTAGGATGCCTCTATGAATGCAACTTATCACCCCTAATATACTGCTTGTAAGCATTTGACTTCCACCGCCCTAACCTCTTAATTTCTTCTTTGGAATAACCTATCAATGCCGCACGAGTCGCTGCCCCTATCCTAAAAGAATGTGTCCCGTAACTCTCTAATGGAAGGTCCAACGCTATTAAACACTTATTGAAAATACTTGCAAATTGAAATTTATATAATGAATCAAGATCGCTATGAACCAACCATTGCCCCCCCCCCCCCCATTCAGATGAATTCATCCGTAATCCTCTGCTAATCTTACTGGACAAATGCTCGGCTCCGAATGCATAGGAACAGAAATCCATTTACCTTTCCCAAGCTGATCCATTTTTGGACCGGTGTATTTTAATAAGGAGCTCATTGCTCCTAACTACTACATTATTCAACAATATACCTGTATCAACTGAACTTTTGCTCTTTGAAACTAACTCACCTAATCATAATGCACCGAAAAAGGCTACTGCAAATGCTAAACTAATAAAGATTAACCTCAAAATCTCCTTTCGCAATACTTAAAACAGCAATAATTAAATCTTTCAACAGCCCAATGTCAATTGGCCTACGTTCATCACTTACATTTGCTTGCTCTTAAGCCCACCCCCTCATCGCTTTTGACAGAATAAAAGATTTAGTTGGGTCGATTAACCCTTCTAAACATGAAAAGCATGAAATTCCTGCACAGGCACCTGACATAGCCGCTTTATAATGACCCCTTTCGTTAAAGCTTTCATGCCGGTTTGATTCAGGACATGACAAACCCTCCAATCTTGCTGCTGGAGCTAATGTTCTAAATCTATCCCATTGAAAATGAGACAAAGCATCCGCTATCTGGTTCCTAACCCCAGGTACATGCCTAGCATTCAACTCTATATTCTTCTGCAAACACCTAAGGGTTAGATGCCTCAACAACTTCAGCGCATGTGAACACGAAGACTTTTAATTTGTTGATCGCTTGAGCTACCCCCCAAGTTATCGCACCAGAACAAAATCCCTTGATTGAAAATGAAATTTAAGGTATGTTCCTGCGCACTCTCTTTGCTGCCTTACATAGGGTCCTACCCTGATGTGTCACCACACACACCTATGAAGGATTATACAAAATAAAAAGTTGGATGGGATCCTACTGGTGGCGCAAATTCAAAGTAACAGTGGTGTTTTACCGTAGTGGTCACTGTCCGTTAATACTACTAGAAGAGTCCATCAATTTCTCATTGAGTGGTCCTCGTGTGAATTCAATCCCATTAGACGATATGTAAAAAAACACAAATGGTATACAGAAATTCAGTTGTAGTTCCAGAAAGAATAAGTAAAAGAGGGTGACTTCTGCCCGGACTCCTTAAACTATGGTGATTCGGGAAGTGTTGTAGTATCTGTATAGGTTCACCCCGGTTTCGATGGTGAAAATAGCTCCTCAGATGTGTGCTTGCTTTCATACACCCCAGACAAAACCCATAAAGGTTTCTTTGAAGCCTCTATACAAAATATTTCTTATAACCGAATTTGATGTGCCAACAAATATTCACGTTAAAATTCTTCTGAAAATAATGCTCACATCCGTGCTTACTTCAAAAGTCGCCGTTTTTCCATATAACGGTTTCTTTTTCAGCAGGCTGGTTTTGTCGTCCTCACTCACTCCATAACTTCGTATTAGGCTCGGTATTAAGCACAAACACGAAGGGATGTATGAGGATTCATGTAAATTTATTGTTAAAATTTCTTAAAAACAGATTCTGGTTGATATACCACAGCAAAAACCAGCAAAGCAGATGTTATACAGCACAGTATAACAGTGAAATAAGATGTTAACCCGGATATCTTACCGCTTTCTTGCTGAACTGGTTAGGGTGGTTCTTCAAACCTTCACATGCTCCACCAACGCGTTTCTACTAGTTAGTCTTTATCAAGGTGCATGTGAATTCTACCATACCCTCTATTTATACATGGTATGGTGTATACATCTGCCCCTTCCTGAGCGGGATCCTATTAACCAATTTATTTTACAATTAAGTTAAAATTAATCACATTGATATGCTTGATAAGTGCTTTGTATAGCATATATACTAAACCTAATTAATTAGGTATACACATATGAAGATTATTTGATTCATGTTAGTGTTATGCGTTCCAACTCATGTGGAATGCACTGGGTTTCCGCCGGATTTCCGGTGGAAGCACCTATCCTAGCTGAGAACGCTGTGCTTCCGCCGGATGTACCTCGTGATCAGCCTCCTGGCTGTATCCCCCATGCGTCCCGATGCGTACCACGCTGTGTGGAACGCATGACGCGGACCACGGCGTGACTAATCACGTGGGGTCCAGCGTCATTACTGCTTGTACCGCCTTTTGCGTTCCACACAATACGGAACGCATGACGCAAAGGGCTATTATGGATACACCACGTGGGCTACTGGCTTCTTCCTGCTGAGTGCGTTCCATTGCAATTGGAACGCACATGTCAGGTTCTTATGTATTGAGAGAGGCATGAGAATTGAGACAAAAAGGTGTTTAAAAATAGGGTTATACTAATTTAACCTCTACTATCCTATATAAAAATAAAAATGTATAGTGGGTTTTCACAAATAATACAGAATCTATTACAGTGGTACACAACCAAAATGACCCTTATACAATGTTTTACAAGACGAGCAAACAGAAATGCTTTTTGTTGCACTCAAATACTATTGGTTATGAGACTTCAAAATATAAAGGTACTATAAATAATACAAAGATAAAAGTACTGTGTAAAAATAGTGTATTAGCAACACCTATAGTAGCTTACTATAAATCCAATAATCAGAGGAAATAATGGATTTTTATAAAAACCATTTGGTTTCAAAGTACAGATTTAGGCCGGCTGGATGTAGAGTACCCATCTCAAAGATGCTTCGCATCTCTCTCTTCGCAAGTTCCTCCTCCATGTTGTTTTTTCTCCAATTCCCCTGGCGGGGCACAGACTCTTCACTACAAGAGTTTTGCCAATTCTTAAATAACAACAATAAGAATATTGTACTTACTTTTGATGCCAGTGTGACATCAGTACATTTTCTGGATCTTGAGATTATCAAAGAGGAAGGTATACTACATACACAGACCTATACAAAACCAACGGATTGTAACTCGTTCATACCCTCCAATAGCAATCATCATAACAACTGGCTAACATCGGTACCCAAAAGCCAATTTCACCGAATTAGGAAGAATTGTTCCAAATTCCTCCAATTCCTATCAAATATAGGGTGCTAAACTGAAAAAACAATTCATAGCCAAGGGATTTACAGCTAGGACAGTGGATACCCCTTTCCAAGAATACCTGACAAGCAACAGAGAAGAACTTTTGAAGTCCAAGAAGGGAGAAGAGAATCATCCTGAAGATATAGGTATACCATTTATTACCAAGTTTAGTAGCCAGCACAAACAGATGGAATCCATTATCAAGAAACACTGGGGTATTCTCCTACGGGATCCAGTGTTGAAAGGGACCCTGAAAGAAAAACCCAGATTTATATATAGAAAGGCGGATAACCTTAATAACCACTTGGTCAAAAGTGTGGTACAAGAAAAAAAGAGACCGGGCACCATTATGACAAAAGGTTTTCATAGATGCGGCACTTGCAGTATGTGCAGAAACTGTAAAAGTCCAGTATCTAAAATCACAGAGTACACCTCCACCTCCACTGGAAAAACTAGACAGATTCAGCAGTTCATTACCTGTAATAGCAACCATGTGGTGTACCTTATTACTTGTTCATGCAAAAAACAATATATTGGAAGAACCACTAGAAAACTGAAAGATCAAATGGCTGAACACATTCGTAACATCACCACTCATGGGGTTTCAGTCCATTTTAAGGACCATCATCATTGCCATCTGACGGATTTGATCTCTTTTTGTGGAATCCATATTATAAAGGGGAATTGGAGGAAAAACAACATGGAGGAGGAACTTGCAAAGAGAGAGATGCAAAGCATCTTTGAGATGGGTACTCTACATCCAGCCGGCCTAAATCTGGACTTTGAAACCACAACTGAATTTCTGTATACCATTTGTGTTTTTTTACATATCGTCTAATGGGATTGAATTCACACGAGGACCACTCATTGAGAAATTGATGGACTCTTCTAGTAGTATTAACGGACAGTGACCACTATGGTAAAACACCACTGTTACTTTGACTTTGCACCACCAGTAAAATCCCTTGATTACTGAGTTTATAGCCCCAGATCTCAACTGCTACAATGATTGGAAACAGCTCAAGTAAAAGCATATCATCATTAAGCCTGTTTGTACGCCATTCCTCAGGCCAAGCTTCCGCACACCATTCACCTTCAAAATATGCCCCAAAACCTAACGATCCTGATGCACCGTTGTTTACTTCCTCCTGCAACCAAATGCGGACCCCATTAAACTCTTTCAAAAATTCCAACCAAACCTTACAATCTTTTTTCAATTCTAATGAAATCTGTATAAAATGGTGTGATCTCTTAACCCCTGCGGTAGCTCTTTCCAACCTACGACTGAAAACCCTTCCCATCGCAATGACCCTACATGAAAAATTTAGTAACCCAAGAAGTTATTGGACCTGTTTCAAAGTCATTTTTTTTGCGGACTAACATTTTCTAATAAACTCATTAAATTACTTACTTTTTTTGGCTGGCAATCTACAAAGGCCTGCCTCCGTATCAATTTCTATACCCAGATAAGATAAACGAGTCTCAGGCCCCTCCGTTTTTTCCTTAGCTATAGGTACACCCAGAACCGAAAAAAGAGCTTGAACCGCAAAAAGCAATTCATGGCACGATGAGCTACCTGCAGGACCTGCCAACAAAAAATCGTCCAAATAATGGGCGACTCCTCTCTGTCTGGTGCCGGCCTGTACACACCACTGCAGAAATTAACTAAAACATTCAAAATAAGAACACGAAACTGAACAGCCCATAGGCAAACCCCTATCGACAAAAAAATGACCATCTAGCTTGAAACCGATATACTTAAATGAATCCAGATGTAGCGACAACAATCTAAAAGCCGATACTGTATCCACCTTTGCTAACAGAGTGCCCAAAACAAAACCTTGAACCATAGAAATGGCTTCTTCAAATAATTTATATTTTACGCTACACAAAGAAGGGTCCAGAGCCTCGTTTATTGAGCCTCCCTCCAGATAGGAAAGGTGTTGAATTATCTGAAATTTTCCTGGCTCCTTCTTTGGAACTACACCCAATGGTGAAACACAAAAATCAACCGAAGGTGGACTTTTAAAAGGGCCACACATATGCCCTAAACCAACCTCAGCAGCAATCTTAGCTCTTACGACTTCTGGTAAATCTCTAGCTGATTTAAGATTCCTTCTGGCTAAAACTAATACCGGCCTAACGACTGCCAAATTAAAACCAAACTTAAAACCTTACAATAAGAATGCAGCCTCCTCCCTGTGATGATAGCGGCCCAACCATCACTCCAAAACTTCAACATTTACTGGTGACTCTGCTTTACCTAGGAACTGTTCTCTGTTCCCCTCTACCCCTTGACTGAGTTGCTGGCCTGTTGCAATTCTTTGATGCGTGACCTCCACCACACAGCATACAGATGTGCCTAATCGACATGTTGTTCCCCTACTACATTGCGCGTTATTAAAAAGCGTAACATTTCCCTCTTCCTTCTGTGATAAACCCTGGTCTGACCTGAAAGGGCTGTCTTCGACCCGTCGACTCCGCAAAAGGCCTATTACTTTGAGTTACTTCTAACCATACCTCCACATCTTTAAAACCTAAACTTAGCATTCTCTGACCATCTTGTTCTTCCTAAATAACTCATCATACTGGCGCCAAACATTGTGCCTAGCGGTCAGAAACATATTATGTACAAGATGTAAATACTTAAGGACGTTCAAAAACTCTGATGGATGAGATTCTATATAACAGGCTGCAAATATATACATTCCCGCAAGCCAATTAGGGTAACTCCTACTTGCCTCTTCAGCTGCCGGCCCCCCAGCCTTCGCTGTATCCAAAGCTTTTTTAGCATTGTGCGTAATTGCGAACATATCTACGTAACGTAACGTCCCTTCTTTATTCTGCGCTCCTTGGCTAAAATGCGGGGATGAAATGTCTGTGGGGGCTGCGCACTGCCCGCTGCCCGTGTTTGCAATGGGGGGAGCTACCAAACCAACCCCCCCGACATATCTACACCTGGCACTGCTGACCCTTGATAACTTCTAACTTCTTCTAAAACTCCCACCTGACCCCTAACAATAGGATTAGTGCCCTGGGTGGGAGAGGCTAATATATTGCCTCTCCCTTGAAGGGCTGGCTGATGTATGGCCTCCCTTGCAACTGCACTCCCCCCCAGCTCCTGAAGCCGTGTGAGAGGAATAGACAGCCGCTTCATTAACAAAAATGGTGGAGGGGGCAGGGCTTGTAGCATGCAGGGGCCGAGGCCCACAAACCACTACTTAACCTTGATGATGGCCGGGTGGGTGTGCTCGTGGGGCTGGCCGCCACGCTTGACAGCCAGGCCTGCAGCACAGAGGGAGAAGGAGGCGGGTGGCCGTGGGCTGGAGCAGAGCGGGGACCGCGCGACCAGCACACCTTACAGAGAAGTGCCTCGCTCCCCTCACAGCCAGAGAAGCAGTGGCTGACAAGAGAGGTCTGGCAGCTTCAACTAAGCGGCGGGGAGGGGGTGCATTGCGGCGGGAACGTAGCATGCTGGCAGCTGAGGTAAATTGAAAAACCTCACCACTGAAACCCCCAATAAATGTTGACAGAAAATTAAAACTAAGAACAAATTAAACAAACTGAATATATTAAATAATTGACACAATTAAATTATAAAGAGATAATAATAATTCAATACCTAACACCTGCAGTGTGATACAAAAACCTTACCAAACCTAGGGATCATAAAATGGCAAGAGGAATTTGAATTCCTCAGCCCACACTTAAATAAACTAATATAACCCGCCTACCTAACCACTTCTCATTGGATAAATATTTGATTGACAATCGTCAACAACCTATTAGTTAATATCAACACAAAAACCAGATCCAGCTAGCTTAGCTACATAACAAACAGGGTGCTAAAATTCACTCTATCCTATACAGTCTCTCGTTCTTTTTAGCTAAGACCGCGTGCATGTCTGGGGTGCATGCACATCTTAGATGTGTATGCGCCTCATTTGTATGAATGGAAGCAGCAATTGCTGCAGCTCAGCTTGCCGAGAGTGCCCAATTAGCGCAGATGTAGCCACGTGGCTACATTTGTGTATGCAATCTGCAACCCATATACACAGTTGTGTATACATTCCCAGGAGTGTTCTTAGATGTTATGTAATTGTATTTTAAAATTTATATATATATATATATATATATATATATATATATAAAATCCTGGCTCGGAACCGGACTCGAATGGTGATGTTCGGTACGGTTCGGTTCTGAGACCCGAACCCGCTCATCTCTACACTTTACACATGCTTTATTTTTTTCTTTGCCATTTGTTAACTACTACTACTTTAGAGCAATGCTATTCCATACATGGATCGCCGCGAATCCCGGAAGTTCAGGCGGATTTAGATTTCTTAAAATCCGAACTGCTTATATTAGCTTATATTACATTATTTGACAAGTCTAACCTTTCCAAACAAACTGCTAATGCAGTGAATGGTTAAATTTTGACCTAAGGGAGTCCAAACGTTATCTGCAGCATTACTTCACTGTGTTTTGGAAAGGATTCCCCAAGTAATATCATAAAATACATTTAAGATCAACAAGAGGAATGTTATTGATAGCAACCATGAAGAGACATGCCTCATTCCTAGAATTCCTTTTATGTGAATGATCTGTTTACATTGTAATAACCCTCCTTCATACAACCATGGATAGATCTTCAAAAGTTATGAAAAGTTCTGCTAGTTTTGAAAATAGCCATTTAACAAAGTTAACATTAAAATACTAGAATATAAAATAACATGTAATACAATACGTTAAACACAAAATAAATTGCAGTAACTCTGTAATAATCTAAACATTACAATAGTGTAGATTTGGAAGATGCTGTAAATATATGTAGACAATGTTTAGGACATTTAGTGATTGAATTTATCGTCTCGCTATTAAAGCGTGATCAGTTTTAGCAAGATAGGTTTCATATATAAAATCAATATTGTCAGTGGCAAATTAAATCTAGCTAGTCCCTGGGCAGGGCACAAATGCTTGACACACACATTTGTTGTGCTTGATAACCAACCAAAACCACTATACTCTTATTATTGTATACTTTGGACAATTTTTAGATCATGCAGCAAGCCTCTAGACCAAATATGTTAATAGGCACAGCAGGGCACATACTAAAAGTATTATCAAACTGAGCAAAATTATTTCAACTAACGTTTATAAAATGTACAGTAACCACTTAAGCTAAACTCTATTTTTCATATAGCAACGAACCCAGCCAAGCTTCTGGTACCTGAGTGAATCCAAGTGGTGGCTTAGGTTTTCCTGCCTTGCTCGGATTCCAAATCTAGACAAAATGTCATCATTTTGGCATCAGTTTTTCATAGATTCTACATTAATCCCTGCAGCAGTGATTCGGGCACCATTTCACACTGACTCCAGTCCACGCTGCTGTGCTGTGTCCAGTGGCTGCTGTGATGTGTCCATCCACTCAAGTGGATGTGCTATGTCCAGTGGTTGTTGTGCTGTGTCCATCCCCTCCCTTTGTACAGTGGCTGCTGCTGTGTCCACTCACTCCCTGTGTCCATCCGCTCATGTGGCTATGCTGTGTCCAGTCACTGCTTTGCTGTGTCCATCCACTACCAGTATCCAGTGGCTGCTGATCTGTGTGCATCCTCTCCAGTGGCTGCTGTGTGCATCCTCTCCAGTGGCTGCTGCTGTGCTGTGTCCATCAAGCGGAGTGGCTGAGCTGAGCTGACCAGGCCTATCTGTCCACTCCAGTCCACTTAGTGTTAGTATTGGCCAAATTAGATTTACAGTACAGCCAGTTAGTAAATCATTGTTTATTATTTGTAATAAGTAATTTAATACAGGAATTATTACTAGTTTAGTCTGTCACATTGTGGTTTTGCACTGTTTCTCTGATGGCCATACCCCACTTCGTTCACATAAATATTAGCGATCAGCGTTTTTGGGTCTTACACGGTTTTACTTGGATTTACTCAGTTCTCAAAACGGCATCTTATTTGCTATCCAAAACAAGAGACATCCGTGAGCCAATAAGATGCCGTTTTGAGAACCGAGTAAATCCGAGTAAAACCGAACCCGCTCACCTCTAATAAATATAAGCAGTGTGACTCCACAATGTCATTTTTAATTAGAAAAAAATTATATTAAAGTTAAAAAATTAATAAAATTTTTTTTAAAAGGTAAAATAAATATACAGGCAGGTACTTGTCCATCATGAAATACCATCAGGGAGGCATCTGATTGGCTCTAAATTTATTCTGCAGCAGGACAACAACCCCAAACATACAGCCAATGTCATTAAGAACTATCTTCAGTATAAAGACGAACAAGGAAGAGATTATTTTAGCATCATCAAGTCTCTCTGGGATAACATGAAGAGACAGAAGGATTCGAGCAATTGATAAAGCTCTTAATGGTGTATGTTTTTTTACCGTTATTACTATCACTATTCGTTTTATGATTCTTATCCACCTGTTTTAAAGCCTTGCAACTACCACATGCAAAGCTACCTTTTATGTCACTCAGAACATTCTTTCCTGCACAATCTGTAGTTCTAATTTTTTCTAATCTGCAACATAAGATTTAATATTTCTAGCCTTTCTGAATATAGTATTAGGGTGTTTTGGTAAGTGTTCAGCTAAAATTGCTATTCAACATTTGTAGTGTATATGATTATAGGTCCTTGTGGCCATTTTTATATGGGAAAAACCAAAAGGGCTTTGAAGATCCGCATTTTAGAACATATGAGGAATATTAAAAATCGTGTTCCTAATCACAGTATACTTCGTCACTTTTTAGACCATCATAAAAGTGATCCTGAAACTTTGAAATTTAAAGGCATTGAACATGTTGGTATAATGCAAACAGGAGGTGACAGGGAGAAAGAACTAACTAAGTGAGAGACATATTGGATTCTAGCGTTAAGCACCCAAACCCCTAAAGCAGTGGTCAAGGAACAGGGGTAAATTACCCCAAATGGGGTAAAAATGAAATTCCTGTGGGTAATGGACGGTCACACTGCCGAGACACTGCCCCACCAGCACCAGCCGGCTTGCAATGTGACGTGCTGATGTCACACCGCGCTCCCTCCTGGCCGCCCTGTGCTGTGCTCCTGGCCGCCCTGTGCTGTGTTCCTGGCCGTGGTGTGACGTGCTGATGTCACGCCGCGCTCCGTCACGCCCACCTGCCCGTCCTGCGCTGTCCTGTCCTCACGCCCGCGGCCCTCCAACCCACACACAGAACTTGAAGTGTTCTGTGGCTGACCGCTGACAGAGTTCCACAGGATCAGACAGTGGCCCACATAACAGTGGGAAATTCCCACTGACATTACTGAGGTGAGGATGTGACCATCTGTCTCCTAAAAGTTTGCCCCCCCCTCCCCCTTCCCCCCTCATCCATCTTTCTTACATCCATTCTGGTGTTTTGGGGAGAAAGTGTTAAATAACCCGTTGATTGCCAAAAAATTATCTCAGACATGCCATATAAACCGTGATAACCAATATATATGCACAATAATATATGATTTCCTTCCTTTCAAATCAAGGGGGTAACGTCGGTGTATCTAAATATGTTTTGGGATAAAAGGTAAAAAAGTTCCCTGACCCCTGCCCTAAAGGGTTAAATGAGGGATTTGATACCACTCCGTTTTTGTGAGTAACTACTAAAGGCCCTGTATTTGATAATTGTAACTGTTCACTGTAACATTTTATTATTCAATTCATATCTTCTGTGGGTTCTATATGGTTACTTCTTGGAAACATTGTTGTATTTGTATTTTAGACTGTGAGCGGCGTGGGAACATGCTGCATGTTGCTGAATCACTATGTAAAAAGCGTGGCTAATTGCCCAGTAGTATTTAATTACAACATCCTTTTCTGTAAACCTTCTAATTGTTTTCATTGTTATATATTCAATGTCACAGACTGTGCTGTGTGATTTTTTTGAGTGAATGCAGATATTCAGCAGCATTCGGTGTGGACATGCCAGACAGGTGACCGGCAGTGTGATAGTCTGTGATTTGATTAGCTGGACTAAGCAATGTAGGTATGTGTGAACATCAGAGAGAACAGCCCTCTGACGAAGTCCATTGATGAATCGTGTTAGAATGGAGCTCTGTAACGTGACTACCCTCTGGAACCCGTGTTCCCGGCTTCAGCTGTGATTGTGAACCTTCCTGCGGTGACCTCTGTGTGCGGTCAGCGGCAGGCGTTTGGAGTCCATGTCTCATGTGTAGCGATATCCTGGTTTGCCAGTAGGATTGTGTGTCATATCATGTGGTAATCAGCCCACACTGGTATGAGCACTTGATTGTCATACTGTGTGCAGTACCATTTTTATGTTTTGAAATAAAACTTTTATACACTATGGAGTGTCCCTTCTCCTCCCTTGTTTTACATTCATACTGTGTATATATATATATATATATATATTCCCCTGCTCAAAAAACTGTGGGGCAGCATACCCCATCCCCCCACCCCCAGTGCCATAAGATGTCCCTACCATAATCCCCCATGTCATAGCCCCTCCCCCTCACCTTATTGCAGAGTGCTGCAGATTGGTTATCAGTCACTCTTGCTGCTGATCTCTGCACATGCACAGATCAGCACAGGTGTGCTGAAGAAGGAACTATATTCCCCTCCTAGCACCGTTAGTTTTGGCACTTGCTCCCACAGCATTCTAGGGTGTGATTTCAGGAGTGATGTCAGCAGTCACAGAGAAAGAAGTGGGAGGAGCAAATTTGTTCTGCACATGTGCATAACATATTTCCTCCATACAGATAGGTAGCGCAGTACGGTGGCACTGAAGTATGGGATATGATCTGGTTAGGTAATGCACTCCTTGCTGCAGTCATATCCCATATGTTAGTGCCAGTTAAGTGGTTAAAGGCATCACATAAGTTATCCCAAAACTAAACAGCTCACCACTTAGGATTGGCCCTGCTTACTCAGGCCCTGCTCAATGTGTCATGATTCCAGCCTACACTCAGATACTACAATCTAAGACAGTACCCACACTTACTGTAATTACACATGAGTATGTAGCATTTGGGCCTCACAAGCTTGCAAGTTCAGTAGTAATCATGGAGATTAAATTTATTTTAATTCAAAAACTTTTGATTTGCAATAACTGCAAAACGGAATAGCTCAGAAATCCCCACTTATGACAAAAACCTTAAGAATTTTCATTGTGGGGGTTTCACAAAAGTAAGGGCTATGGAGCATCCTCAACTTATAGTTGGCAACAAAGAATGCACACTAGATTTAGTTAAACAGACATTTTTATCCTTGCAATGCTTCTCCTGGTCCCCACCTTTGATGGTAACTACTTCAGTGCCAAAATTGATTGATTGAGGCATGTGTGAAAAGCCCCCTTTGTTCTTGTAACACAGGGTTTCTCTGTCACATAAGCAGGATCAGTAAATTACCTGCTTAATTCTGTTTGAATGCTAAGAACCTGTGACTTGTCAATACTCTGGAACGTTTTATGGATTTGTCAGAAACTAGACTCACCAGGCCAAATGCCCTTCTTAAGCATTTTCTGTCACTTATGGAGATGTACAGTCTGTGTATAAGGCCATAGTTGCCATAGTCCTTTGTAGCTCACACAGGGCCCCCTGTGATTACAGTACACACAGTTTACAACCTAGCATGTTCAATTACTTGGATTGCTAATTACAAAATTTAAATTTGACATACTATTTGAAAATGCAATGCTTCATACAGAATATACATTGATAGGGGATACCTAGGAAAATAAGTCACAGAGTGATTCATTGTATTTCACCCGGCAATCTAAGTCACACTCATTATTTTCATGTACACAGACTTAATTTATATATGTATACAGTATCTAACTCCTATCACTCTCACTGCTTCAAGTTTCTTTTACCGGAAACCAGGATGGCTCTGCCACTCAACCTTCAACTACAGTTATTTAACTTTAGTTAAACGGAAACCATGGCCCATTTTTTTAAAGTCTTTACAAACAATGAAGAGGGGTTTCTGTCTTTATCCCTAAAAAAAGAACCAGGGCAGGTATTATATATTCCAAACCCACTACTATTAATCACACCATTTTAGATGTTAAAGGGGGAGATATAGAAAGCTTTCTTGAGACTTGAACAAGTGCAGAAGTTGTCTACAGCAACCAATCAGCTTGAAGGTAGCATTTATCAATCAAATTCTATAAAATAATAGGTGGAAGCTAATTAATTGCTATGGGAAACTTCTCCACATGTCCACCATTGAGAAGACTTGATACTGTACATCACCCCCATTATCCATTTATCACTCAAAGGAATCAGAATCATTCATATACAGGAATGCAAAGGAGAGTTACATTAATTAGATACTGTACTTTGGGCATGATGCAGAGGTTAATGTACACATACAGTATTTGCATAGCTTAGATATTTACACCCTGCACATGCTATGAAAGCAAGTGTACATAATCGAAAGGCGATGCCAATTCATGCACATATCAGTGGCATATCCACTAGTGACTAAGATGAAGTAAGTGGGCTGTAATGGAGTTCTCCCATAGGTAAAGTTCAGTCAGGGTAATTTAATGGTAGAGTTGGACAGCAGCATAAATACATCTATTTTCAGATGGATATTATGCACCTTTATGGTCTGGAATAAGTGTACCCTGTTAAGGATGATGATGATGGGTATCAAACCAAGCATACTGTAGTTATACTTGGTGTATAAACCACAAAGACTACATATGGACATATGTAGATATTTACGTCCGTACACTCAATGTAGGAGTATATACAACAGAGTTGTACAGAGATCTGCATAAGGCCCTTTCAGAACGATACCCAGAAAAGTGTATTTGTTAGTAGAATGTTATTCTGCTAAATTTTTCAGGCTTTTCCAACACTTGTAAAAAGCTTTAGTTTTACTCGTCAAGCATATATATAATTTTAATTCACATGCGTTATTCAGTATAATGTTTCACATCTACAGCAACATTATTGGACTGTTTCTTCACAATTTCTACTACTAATGCATATCTGATATATTACCATTGTCATGCACACACTGTTAGCACTATGATTCTCATGCTACAAGGCATTAATCAAGCTCTCCACTTAGCTTAGAGCTCTAATTTCACCCAAGTTGAAATTTCTACCTGTTATTGCTAGAGATAAGCGGGTTCAACTCCCCCGAACATCCCGTCCCGAGCCCATATCTGAGTCCAGCTCGGGACTTCCTGCCAGACTTGGAAACCAGAACGAGGCAAACGTGATCATCCCGCTGTCGGATTCTCATGGGATTTGGATCCCATATGAACAGCCATGCTTTGCCGCCATTTTCACTCAGAGCTTGGAGAGTGAGGGAGACAGACCTCTGTCTCACTCTGTGGGTGGTGGCATCAGGTGGGGTCAGGGCAGTCGAGAGCCGGGATGGGCCCAGGTACTTTTAAAGGGGTGTAGCCTAATCACAGGAGGTGTGGTCCGGCACCCTTAGAAAAAAATACTGAAAAAATAGTATTTTAAGCACCTCCATGGCCACACTGCAGCCCAGTACACAGCAGCATGTGCTGGGCTGAAGAAAATAGCTGCAGCTGCTGCTGGTAGGTAAGGGGGAGGGGGCATGGGCCCCTACTAGACCCTCACTGGGCCCCTCCATCAGACCTAGGCCCAGTAATTTGTACCCTCTCTCCCCCTCTCTCGACACCACTGGGTGGGGTTAGGGTGTGCTCTGTAGGGGTGCTGCTGCAGTCACTGTGGTGTACCTGTGCTGTGTTAGGGGTGCTGTCCTGGCTGTCACTGGTGTTTCATGTGCTGCAGCTGTACATCAGTGTTGCTGTCACTGTGTTGTACAGGGTGCAGGGGCACTGTCCTCCTGTATGCTGGAAAATATAGGGGCGCTTCTGGCCCTATATGCTATAAAAATTCAGGGGTGCAGTTGTTAAAAATTAAAAGCACACTGCTCCTGTGTGCTTCAAAACATAGGGATGCTGCTGGCCCTGCATGTTGTAAAAATTCAGAGGTGCAGTTGTTAAAAAATAAAAGCACACTGATGTATGCTGTAAAATATAGGGATGCTGCTGGCCCTGTATGTTGTAAAAATTCAGAGGTGCAGTTCTTAAACATTAAAAGCACACTGCTCTTGTAGGATGTAAAATATAGGGTTGTTGCTGTTCAAATAACATTACCCTGGCCCTGTATGTTATAAAAAATATGGGGTGCAATTTTTAAAAATTAAAAGCACACTGCTCCTGTATGTTTTAAAATATAGGGGTGCTGCTGGCCGTGTATGTTGTAAAAATTCATAGGTGCAGTTGTTAAAAATTAAAAGCACACTGATCTTTTTTGCTGTAAAATATAGTGGTGTTGATGTTCAAATAACATTACACTGGCCCTGTATGTTATAAAAAAATCAGAGGTGCAGTTGTTAAAAATTAAAAGCACATTGATGTATTATTTAAAATATAGGGCTGCTTCTGGCCCTGTATGTTGTAGAAATTCAGAGGTGCAGTTGTTAAAAATTAAAAGCACACTGCTCTTGCAAGCTTTAAAATATAAGGGTGCTGCTGACCCTGTATGCTATAAAAATTAAAAGCACACTGGTCTTGTATGCTGTAAAATATAGGGGTGTTGCTGTTCAAATAACACTACACTGGCCCTGTATCTTGTAAAAATTCAGAAGTGCGACTTCCGCTTCCGGTCTCATGCAGGTCGCAGCATAGCTCCGCTGCTCCGTTCAGGACCCGTCAAAATAAACTCTAAAAGGCTGCCGAACGCCTTCATCACCTCTCCACCCTGCAGCATAAGAGAATACTGAACTCTGATGGAGAAGTATCTCGCTTCCCCGCCCGCCGCCAAGCCGCTGCAGCCCAGACAGGAGAAACGCCGCGCTGAACCCATCATGGCGCCGGACGCTGACACAGTGCCCAGCGTCCCTGCACACAAGAAAGCTGCTGCAGCAGCTACAGAAGACCCTGACTCTCCTCAGGTACGGCGCTCCCCTGACTCCCCTGCGACATATAAAGACATAGTGGAAGCAATCCAAACCACTATGTCTCCATTACTGACACAGGCAGTGTCAGAAATAACCCAGCAGATACAGAATCTACAGGGCAGGCTCTCAGACGCAGAGAATCATATAGGAACAATCTCCCATGATGTCTCAGAAGCACAGTGTCAGATCCTCAGACTCCAGAAAGAAAATCATCAGCTTTGGAATAAAGTTGATGATATAGAGAACAGATCACGAAGATGCAATATTAGAATTGTTGGAGTCCCAGAATCCCTAAAAGGGCCGGATATCACATCCTTTATAACCATCACCCTCCCGAAACTCCTGAAGATAGAAATGGAATGCAAAGACCTAGTAATTGAAAGAGCCCACAGAGTAGGCCCCCCTCCTAAGCCTCATGACAAAAGGCCTAGGGTTATCATTTTTAAATGCCTAAACTACTTGCACAAGCTTGCTATCTGGAAAGCTTCCAGAAAGATTCCGGATCTGATATGGGAAGGTAAACGCTTACGTCTCCTTTAAGACTTCTCGGTTGAACTAACCAGGGCGAGAAAAGCCTTTTCTCCAATTTGCTCCTCTCTTGTCTCCGAAAAACGAAGATTTGCACTCATGTACCCGGCACGCCTGCGCATCTTCTACGATGACAAACATTATGATTTTAATTCCCCAGATGATGCACAAGCCTTTCTGAGAGAAGAGCACCGCCAGATACCAGAAGATATCTCAGACCCACAACCTTCACAAAAATAGGACGTTCTTCCAATACCCACTTATAGCTATGTATCGCTTTCTGGTATTATTATAAGCAAGTTTAGCAGTTTGAAAGACTGAATTTTCCTGTTTCACTAGTTATGCCTACTCTAAGTTAGTTATCACCTCTGATGTATGAATACTAAGTCTACGAAAAGTCTATTACACACACATCCCTCCCCCCCTCCCCCCCACTCTTTCTACCTATTCCCTTCCCCCCTCCCTCCTTCCCACTCCAATACACCCCTCAATACAATTCTACATACTGTTTTCTAATTCTGACTACACTGACTAAACTCTATTAGAGACCCTCCCCTCTGCATACCTCGAGCACTCATACCTATTGCCTATCACACTGTCTATACCTTTATGGTAGACTACACAACCTACATCTATGCCATTCATAAAGAGGTCTATTTTAACAACTTCTAAGGGTTCTAGAACACCTGTAATGTTCCGTTATGTACCACTCTAGTTTCCTACACACTTTGACTAGTGTTGTTGCGTTATATATAAGTTTTAATAAGCTGCGGAAGATCTATGCCACCAGGCAAACAAATTTTCTGTTTACCATGAGGTACAAACCCATGGGAAATGTGTTGCATTATGTTGTTGCATTGTCTTGTCTCCCCCTCCCTTCTTGTTTCTTCCTCTTATGTTTCCCATCTGCACCCAGGTCTACCGTCATCAAAATCAAAGTACGTACTGTGCTGCTGATACTCCTAACTCCCTACCTCCCATGTCATCTTTAAAGATCGGATCGATCAATGTGGGAGGTTTCAACTCTCCAGCAAAGCGCCGTAAGGTACTGGTTTACTTAAATAGACAACATTTGGACATAGCATTCATCCAAGAATCTCACCTCATATCTGAGGAAACAGCCAAATTGCAGATGCTCAATTGGAGACTCCTAGCCTCCTCCTCCTTTAACTCCAAATCTAGGGGAGTTGTCATACTGATCTCGAAAAATATTCCATATGATACATTGTCCACTGAGGTGGATCCAGAAGGCCGATATATTATAGTTTCGGTTAAGATTTACTCCACCGTATAATTCCAAACCCCAAACCTTCCTACATACACTAATCCAGAAACTGATACCCTATGCCTCCTCTAATATGATCCTGGGAGGTGACTTTAATTTAATTTCCCATCCCCATTTAGATAAATCCCTACCTGTGGCTTCATCCCACCCCCCACCTAAACAAGGTATTCCTTCCTTTTTATCTATGCTTCAGCTGGTTGACGTGTGGAGAGCTCTCAACCCTACCGAACGTGAATACACCTGCTTATCCTCTGCTCACAATACCCTCTCCCGTATTGACTATATTACTCTATCTAATACTCTCTTTACCCAAGTCACGGACTCGGGTATTGAGCCAATAATAGTGTCTGATCATGCATTGGTATGGCTAAAATTAAAAACTCAAAATGAGGTCTCCACACATAGAACATGGAGGTTTCCAGCAAATCTGATTAATTCCCCGAAATTTATTGATTCTCTAAATAAAGCTTGGGAAGACTACCACGAACACAACATACACCTTCTTGCCTCGGACCCATCCATATACTGGATGACGGCGAAAGCAGTCATTAGAGGATCTGTCCTATCCTATGAATCCCAGGCAAAAAATCGAAATTCTGAATCATATATCTCCCTTCAACAAACACTTACGAGCTCCTATTCTACCTATACTCAAAACCCTTCTAATACCAATAAGTCCATATACCTGACGGACAAGATTAAATTTGATGAACTACTACAATCAATGGCAGATAAATATAAATTTTCCTCCAATTTTCGTTATCATAGGTATGGAAATAAAACCAGCAAATTTTTAACCAATATTTTAAATGGAACCAGACCTCCAATGAGGGTACAACCATTAATACTACCTGACGGGAGGCACACTTCCTCAAATAAACAAATAACCCAAATAATGAGTGAATATTTCGCTAACATATATTCCAATAGTCAGTCCTCTCTTCCCCCCCCTCCACCACCACTCCCCCAAACTTGCCTCCTGATACACCTAACACTACTAATGCATCAACCCCGGATATTCCCCAATCTATCTGGCAAGACTTACTATACCCTCAAGTCCCACAAGATCTAATCCCCTCCCTAACTCGCCCAATCACAGTCGAAGAGGTCAGACAGAATATTAAGTCCTTGAAACCTGCCAAGGCACCTGGCCCGGATGGATACTGCTGAGAATTTTATAAACTATTCATAGATCAGGTTTCCCCAATTTTAACGACTTTCTACAATTCTATTTTATATAAATGTTCACCTCCCTTGTATTTCAATTCAGCAATAATTAAATTAATTCTTAAGCCAGGGAAAAACCCTGCTCTTCCAGGCTCGTATAGACCCATTTCATTATTAAATTGCGACTATAAACTCCTCACAAAAATCCTTGCCACTAGACTAAACCCAATCCTACCTGCGGTGATCCATCCGGACAAGTCAGGATTCATTAAAGGAAGACATTCCGTCACAAACATTCGCAAAGTGCTGGCTACACTTCAACCTGACGAGGTGGGAACAGATGGGTCCAATGGAAAAATCATACTTTCCATAGATGCCGAGAAGGCTTTTGATCTAGTACAGTGGTCCCATCTGTTCCTTACATTAGAACGCTTTGGCTTTCCCCCCACTTTCATAAATTTCCTCAAGACATTATACACATTACCAACATCCCAAATAGCCTGTAATGGCTTCCTCTCCCCCCCCCCTTCTCTATACTGAAAGGAACACGACAGGGATGCCCTCTTTCGCCCCTCTTATTCGCCCTGGCAATAGAACCCCTAGCAATCGCACTTCGCTCAGACCCAAGATTCACAGGTATATATATTTCATCCTTAGAATTAAAAATTTCATTATTTACTGATGATATGATTCTCTTCATATCCAACCCGACAGTTTCCTTACCAATAATTCTAGGTATTATTACTTCCTTCAGCCCCATCTCCAGTTATAAAATTAACATTTCAAAATCAGTTATCCTACCCATTCATCCTTTGAATTCCGCTCTCCGAACCCATCCAGCCTTAACCCAATTTCAGATCCAATCCTCACAAATCACTTACTTAGGAATTCAAATTACTAATAGTCCCTCGTCACTTTATTCGGCCAACTTTACCCCTCTACTATTAAAAATCCACTCGCAACTTAAATCATGGACCAATTTACCGTTATCTCTATTTGGTAGAACAGCAGTTTTAAAAAGAGTTATATTTCCAAAAATATACTATATACTACAAATGATACCATGCCCCATTACAAAACATGATATACAAAATTTAGAAAAAGCCTTCTCTTCCTTCCTATGGAATGGCAAAAGGCCGAGAATATCCTTACAAAAACTCTATAAAACAAAAACCTCAGGTGGACTTAATCTTCCAAACTTTAATCTATATGCCCTTACCACTCACGTTCGTTATATAGCGGATTGGCTCATGGAAACTTCCAACTACACGGACAAAACACTAGAACAACAGGTTTTGCGGCCTTTCTCCCCTGGGGCGCTTCTTCAAACGCCAGCCAACCTCATACCTAAGAAAATATTGAACCATACATTATTCCGGAATACCTACTCTAGCTGGATTAAAATTAATAAAATTCTCAAATCATCTCACACTAGAACCCCATTCATTCCACTCTGGGGTAACCCTAACTTCATACCATCCATCTTAGACAACACCTTTCACCAATGGTCTGAGAAAGGACTCAATCTGGCAACAAAATTATTCGACCCAGGAGGAACCATACTCCCTTTCTCTTTCCTAAAAGAGGCATATACACTCCCTAACTCCCAGTTTTATCTCTACCTCCAAGCCAGACACTTTGCCCTTTCCTCAATGCCAAACAACACTAAGCCCAAGATAACTCACCCTCTGGATCCCTTCTTCAACTCTCTCTCCAAGAAAACTTTCAAATCCAAGGCACTTTACCTCTTCCTTATGAATTGCAAAACTGATAATCATATTAACACGCTAGCCCATTCATGGAGCACAGATATACCCACAATCTCAGCCCATAATCTATTTAACGCCCAGACCCCTAAGATAATGAGCATATTGCAATCGGTATACCTGCAAGAAGTTCACTTCAAATCACTACACAGAATATATATCGCCCCTGCCCAAAGAAGGTACATGTCAAATGAGGAATCGGGCATATGCCCCAAATGCTCAATGTCCAATGCGAAATACTTTCACTCTATCTGGGCCTGTACTAAGATATTGAAATTCTGGCGAAAGGTCCTAGCTTTTCTTGAATCCTCAGTTCAAGTGAGGTTAGCACTGAACCCATTAGCTTGTCTATGTCTAAGTTTGGAGACTTGGAACATTCCCACAAGAGATCGTATCCTCACCCCCTTCCTTATCGTCACTCTAACCATGGCAAAGAAACTCATCCTAATACACTGGACTGTTAAATCATCACCTTCAATTCAAGAATTGAAACACAAATTACTACAATTGATTTACTTCGACAAGAGAGCACTCTTTCTCAATCCAGATGCTCAAATAAACAAATTTACTCAGAAATGGGGACGATACATCACCTCTCTAGATGATGAGACAAAAAAAGATATATGGTACAATTTAGTTCCTATATCTGATCTTTGATACTCATGATCCACACCTTATATCGAAGATCAAGCACACATATACCTATCGATCTATCTTGACCTAGGATACTTTCCCCCCCCCCCCATCCCTTTCTTACCCTCTCCCCACCCACAGTCTTCGTCTTATTGTATGTCTTAATTAACTTCTTTTATATCTTTAGTATCTGACTTTGATTCTATGGTGTATTCAACTTCCGAAATATTATCGGCTCTATGTTTTCTAAACAGTAATGATATATATGACAATGTAAACTCTTTTGCTACCTTATACATTGTAATACTCCTTATCATTTTGACTTTTCCCAAGTCTGTTTGTATGCAACGCTAATTTACATTACTCCTCAAGGATTATTCAGTTCAAAAGACAACTTATGTTAAACTATATTGCACTTTTGTGTTAAAAATGAATAAAAATCTTTAAACCCAAAATTCAGAAGTGTAGTTGTTAAAAATTAAAAGCACACTGCTCTTGCCAGCTTTAAAATATAAGGGTGCTGCTGACCCTGTATGTTATAAAAATTCAGAGGTGCAGTTGTTAAAAATGAAAAGCACACTGCTCTTGTATATTGTAAAATAAAGTGGTGTTGCTGTTCAAATAACATTATACTGGCCCTGTATGTTGTAAAAATTCAGGGGTGCAGTTACAAATTAAAACCACACTGCTGTATGCTGTAAAATATAGGGGTGCTGCTGTTCAAATAACATTACACTGGCCCTGTATGCCGTAAGTATACAGGGGTGCTGTGAAAATAAAGTGGCACTGTTCTGTGTGCTGTAATAATAAAGGGGTGCTGTCCTGTGAAATGGAGAACAACAATTTGGAGGAAAAAATAGAGGAAGATCAGGAACTACTTCCAGTTCCTAGTAGTAGTGCTGAAGCTGCTGCTGACACCAATCATGACATTGACAATGCCATTCCATCAACATCGTCTGCTAAGACCGATGCCCAATGTCATAGAGGGCATGTAAAATCCAAAAAGCAAAAATTACTAATCAGAAAAA
Organism: Pseudophryne corroboree; assembly: GCF_028390025.1. NCBI lineage: Eukaryota > Metazoa > Chordata > Amphibia > Anura > Myobatrachidae > Pseudophryne > Pseudophryne corroboree. Next base: position 221,759,833 of record NC_086448.1, on the reverse strand, counting down.
AAAGAAATTATCTGACGAGAAACGTAACATTGGCAATATACCATTCCCGACACGAATTGGCAAGGAATGGCTGAGACCTTGGCCTATGTTCATGACTGGTGGCTCAGCTTCTCATGAGGATGGAAGCCCTCCTCCCTCTTGAAAAAAAAAAAAACTTGTTAAAGCACAGGAAAAAACAACTATGCGTACAGAGATATCACAAATCCCCAAGGAGAGTCCAAGTGTGTCTGCAGTTGCGATGTCTGGACCTGACCTTCCCAAGACTGTATGGAAAGAGGAGGCTTCTACCACCATTTGCCTGCCCCTGCAAGTGCTGGGTAGAACACCACCAGTCCAGTTGCTGATATTGAGATTGAGGATGTCACTGTAGACATACACCAGGATGAGGAGGATATAGGTGTAGCTGGCGCTGAGGAGGAAGTTGACAATGAGGATTCTGATGGTGATGTGGTTTGTTTGAATAAGGCACCAGTGGAGACAGTTGTTGTCCGTGGGATGAGAAAGCCCATTGTCATGCCTGGACAAAAGACCAAAAAACCCACCTCTTCGGTGTAGAATTATTTCTTCACAAATCTGGACAACAGGTGGGAAACCATGTGCTGCCTTTGTCAATCTGCAATAAGTAGGTGTAAAGACTAGAGATGAGCGGGTTCGGTTCCTCGGAATCCGAACCCGCCCGAACTTCAGGTTTTTTTACACGGGGCCGAGCGACTCGGATCTTCCCGCCTTGCTCGGTTAACCCGAGCGCGCCCGAACGTCATCATCCCGCTGTCGGATTCTCGCGAGGCTCGGATTCTATCGCGAGACTCGGATTCTATATAAGGAGCCGCGCGTCGCCGCCATTTTCACATGTGCATTGAGATTGATAGGGAGAGGACGTGGCTGGCGTCCTCTCCGTTTAGAGTGACTAGAGTACTAGAGAGAGACACAAATTTTGGGGAGCATATAGGAGGAGTACTACTTGCTGCTGATAGTGTGACCAGTGACCAGTGCCACCAGTTTAATTAATCCGTTCTCTGCCTGAAAAAAAACGATACACAGTGTGACACAGTCACACATACCATATCTGTGCTCAGCCCAGTGTGCTGCATCATATACTGTATATCATTATCTGACTGCTGAGTGCTCACTGCTCACACAGCTTAATTGTGGGGGAGACTGGGGAGCAGTTATAGCAGGAGTACATTTAAGTACAGTGCACACTTTTGCTGCCAGAGTGCCACTGCCAGTGTGACTGACCAGTGACCACTGACCACCAGTATTGTGATTGTCTGCTGACCACCAGTATATTGTGATTGTCTGCCTGAAAAAGTTAAACACTCGTCGTGTGGTGTTTTTATAAACGCATTCTGCAGACAGTGTCCAGCAGGTCCGTCATTACATAATATATACCTGTCCGGCTGCAGTACTAGTGTGATATATATATATTTTAATTTTATCTCATTATCATCCAGTCTATATTAGCAGCAGACACAGTACGGTAGTCCACGGCTGTAGCTACCTCTGTGTCGGCAGTCGCTCGTCCATCCATAATTGTATACCACCTACCCGTGGTTTTTTTTTTTTTTCTATCTTCTTGATACTAGTAGCTTACTTTAGGAGTCTGCAGTGCTGAGTCTGACAGACAGTGTCCAGCAGGTCCGTCATTACATAATATATACCTGTCCGGCTGCAGTACTAGTGTGATATATATATATATATTTTAATTTTATCTCATTATCATCCAGTCTATATTAGCAGCAGACACAGTACGGTAGTCCACGGCTGTAGCTACCTCTGTGTCGGCAGTTTATACGTCCTGTTTATACAACATAAGGGTGGGTGGGAGGGCCCAAGGACAATTCCATCTTGCACCTCTTTTTTCTTTCATTTTTCTTTGCGTCATGTGCTGTTTGGGGAGTGTTTTTTGGAAGGGCCATCCTGCGTGACACTGCAGTGCCACTCCTAGATGGGCCAGGTGTTTGTGTCGGCCACTAGGGTCACTTATCTTAGTCACACAGCTACCTCATTGCGCCTCTTTTTTTTCTTCTTTGCGTCATGTGCTGTTTGGGGAGTATTTTTTGGAAGGGCCATCCGGCCTGACACTGCAGTGCCACTCCTAGATGGGCCAGGTGTTTGTGTCGGCCACTAGGGTCGCTTACCTTACTCACACAGCTACCTCATTGCGCCTCTTTTTTTCTTTGCGTCATGTGCTGTTTGGGGAGTATTTTTTTGAAGGGCCATCCTGCGTGACACTGCAGTGCCACTCCTAGATGGGCCCGGTGTTTGTGTCGGCCACTAGGGTCGCTTATCTTACTCACACAGCTACCTCATTGCGCCTCTTTTTTTCTTTGCGTCATGTGCTGTTTGGGGAGTGTTTTTTTTGGAAGGGCCATCCTGCGTGACACTGCAGTGCCACTCCTAGATGGGCCAGGTGTTTGTGTCGGCCACTTGGGTCGCTGAGCTTAGTCATCCAGCGACCTCGGTGCAAATTTTAGGACTAAAAATAATATTGTGAGGTGTGAGGTGTTCAGAATAGACTGAAAATGAGTGGAAATTATGGTTTTTGAGGTTAATAATACTTTGGGATCAAAATGACCCCAAATTCTATGATTTAAGCTGTTTTTTAGTGTTTTTTGAAAAAAACACCCGAATCCAAAACACACCCGAATCCGACAAAAAAAATTCGGTGAGGTTTTGCCAAAACGCGGTCGAACCCAAAACACGGCCGCGGAACTGAACCCAAAACCAAAACACAAAACCCGAAAAATTTCAAGTGCACATCTCTAGTAAAGACGTTAACCACCTAGGAACATCCTCCCTTATAGGTTACATTATACAGTGCATTCATCAGGAATCATTGTCAATTTAAGAAACTTTGGGTAAGAGCATAAGTAGTCCACTGACACCTAAATCCCTTCTTCCTCTTGTACCCAAGCTCCCGGAAGCCACACCACCAACTCCCTCAATGTCAATTTCCTCCTCAGTCAGGAATGTAAGTAGTTCTGTAGGCCATGTCACTGGCATGACTGACGAGTCCTCTCCTAACCGAGATACTTCCAGAGGATACTTGAGTGGTACGCCTACTGCTGCTGCTGCTGCTGTTGGTGCTGGGAGTCGATCGTCATCCCAGAGGTGAAGTCGGAAGACCACTTGTACTACTTCAACTAAGCAATTTGTTTGCAAGAAAGAGGAAATATGACAGCAGTCACCCTGTTGCAAAGCGGATTACTGAGGCCATAACAACTATGCTGGTATTAGACGTGCGTCCGGTATCCACCATTAGTGCAATGGGATTTAGACAGTTGATGGACGTACTGTGTCCCCGGTACCAAATCCCATCTAGTTTCCACTTTACTAGGAAAGCGATTCCCAGACTGTACAGGGACATTAAGAAAAGTGTCCTCAGTGTCCTGAAAAACACTGTTGTACCCAGTGTCCACTTAACCACGGACATGTGGACAAGTGGAGCAGGGCAAACTAAGGACTACATGACTGTGACAGCTCACTGGGTAGATGTATTGACTTCCACAGCAACAACAGCAGCAGCACCAGTAGCAGCATCTCACAAATGCCAACTTGTTCCTAGGCAGGCTATGCTGTGTATCACCAGTTTCTGTAAGAGGCACACTGCTGACAACCTCTTACGGAAACTGAGGGACATCATCGCACAATGGGGGTAATGCAGAGTTGATCACTAGCTGCCGTTGTTCGCAGGCTGAAAATCTGCATTTCTGCGCATGCGTATGCACCGCATTGTGCACGCGCGTTGTACGGGTACAAAGGCCTTTGTGGTTTTGCACAGATTCTAGCGAAGTTTTCATTCACACTGGCGGCCACAAGAAGATTGACAGGAAAGGGGCGTTTCTGGGTGGTAACTGCTTAGAAAAATGCAGGCGTGCCAGGGAAAATGCAGGCGTGGCTGGGCGAACGCTGGGTGGGTGTGTGACGTCAAAAGCCAACCCTCCAACGTTAGAATCAATGCACACGAAGAGTAAGTTCAGGGCTGGTCTTGTTTTGCACAAAATTTTTTTGCAGGCGCTCTGCTGCAGAGGCGTACGCACTTCTGCAAAGCGAAAATACACTCCCCAGTGGGCAGCAACAATGCATTTGCACGGCTGCTAAAAACTGCTAGCGAGCGATCAACTCGGAATGACCACCAATGGCTTACCCCACTTAGAATCTCCTGGGGAATTGTGATATTGGACAACGCCAACAATATTGTGTGTGCATTATTCCAGCACATCCCATATTTTGCACATACAATTAATTTGGTGGTGCAGAATTTTTTTTTTAAAGACAGGGGCGTGCAGGAGATACTGTCAGTGGCCCGAAAAATTGCGGGCCACTTATGACATTCAGCCACTGTGTGCCGAAGACTGGAGCACCAGCAAACACTCCTGAACCTGCCGCCCTGCCATCAACTGAACAAGAAAAACAAAAGGGATTTTTCCCACGTACTCTGCTGGCTGTTAGTAAGAAGAACTATATACTATGTAATAATAGAAAATGTAGAGCTCTTCGTTACATATGTTTTGCATTATTATTATTATTATTATTATGCTGTGTGTGAGTTTGGGGAGTGGTACCCCTCAGGTCTGGTGTGACTGGGCTACCTTGGGGCAGCACGCCATATTATTTATTTAGCACTTATGTAACACTCCTATTTTTTCCCTAATATTACTCTTTTGAGTATTTTATTAACACCCTTATTTCTGTAGCACTTTCTAACCCATAGCTTCTGCTTCTTTCTTAACACATATTAACACTTTAGTATTTCAATGGTGTGCTGCCCTTGGGTGGTCGGGCCTGAGCCAACTTTGTGGGGTCCAAGCCCTGGACTAATGCTTAGTTAGGGACCTCCAGTAATAGAGCAGCCGTGAAGTGGCCTGGAGGCTTATCATATCTTTTGCAAAACATATGTAACGAAGAGCTCTACATTTTCTATTATTACATAGTATATAGTTCTTCTTACTAACAGCCAGCAGAGTGCGTGGGAAAAATCCCTTTTGTTTTTCTTGTCTAGAGTAACCCCCTCCCGCAGCACCTGAGGATTGTTACCAGCTTGATTAGAGCAGTTTGCCACCATTTATTGCTGCCATCAACTGAAGCAAGAGGTGGTAACGAGGAAGAATTCAACACTCTATAAGCTTCAGAGGGTGGAGGAGCAGCAAAAGGTTATTCAAGCCTATTCTCCACCTATGATATAGGCAAAGGAGGGGTAATGCACCTCTCGGGAGGTGCTGCTGGGGCTCCGGCTGCCTCCCGAGCTGCTGCCTGCTCCCCCCGCACTGCCTTTGATGCTGCTGAAGCCGCGGTGGTCTCGAGCGGCGGGCCCTGTATTGCGGATCGCACGGGGAGTCGGAGCTGCTGAGATGACCCCGCCGGCCTCTCTAAGCACAGGAAGCGGAAGTGCTGCAGCGCTGACCCTGGCGGCTTCTGTGAGGACGGGTAGTGGTCGCGCCGCTGCGCTGATTCCAACGGCTCCTGTGAGTACTGGCTCTGTGGGAGCTGCGGCGGGCGATCCTGTCTACAGGGCTGCAGAGGTGTCTATCCCTCTTGCTAATGACGATGCTGCATTGATGGGTGTGGATGGGGGTTTTGAATTTAGCCCCCCCGGATCTGGTCCCCCCATCTCCAGGCCACCAGGAATACAGGACTGCCAGGAGTCTGTTCCCGGATTACATGTAAGAATGCCTATGTCCCCTCAGACTGTGCAATATGGATATAACTATGATTATTCAAGGGGTGGGAGTAGTCAGCGTCCCAGAAAAACGAACAATCATTATTTTCGGATGTGGAGCCCCAAGTTTGGCTGGTCTCGGCAAAAGAGGAGGGAGAGGAAGCAAAAACGGGGGAAACGTGCTGGCATTAAAGCCAGACTTTGCTTGTATTCACTGAGGCCCCCTATACCTAGTTTGTTTCTGGCCAATGTTCAATCACTAGCTAGTAAGCTCGATGATTTATATGTAAACTGCGCTAATAAGAATTATTTGAAGTATTGTTCATTATATATTTTTACTGAAACCTGGTTAAAGGACTCTGTCCCAGATTCAGCTGTATTGATTGATGATAGGATTTTATTTAGGGCTGATCGGACTCTGTCTTCTGGGAAAAGTAGGGGTGGTGGGCTCTGTGTTTTTATGCATAGGTCATGGTGTGCCGATGCTACTTTGCTTGATTCTTTCTGTTCAGTGGATATTGAATATTTGATTGTTAAGTGTAGACCTTTTTACCTACCTAGGGAAATTTCTGTTATAATTATTGTTGCTGTTTATATACCCCCTAGTGCGAATGTTAATCAGGCTTTGGAGATTCTTTTTAATGTCGTAAGTTCTTTACAGACTAGTTATGCTGAAGCATGTTTTATTGTGGCAGGTGATTTTAATCAGGCGGATTTTAACAAAGTTATGCCAAGATTTCATAAGTATGTGTTGATTCCCACGAGGGGTACACACACTTTAGATCAGGTCTATTCTAATCTAAGTTTAGCATTTGAGACTTTCGCTTGTCCTCATATCGGCAACTCTGATCATTTGTCCCTATTTTTGCGGCCTATTTATAAACCACAGGTTAAAAGAGCAAAGCCTGAGGTTAAAATTGTTACTATCTGGCCTGATGGGGCAATGATGAGGTTGCAGGATATGTTGGAATTTACAAATTGGGAACTGTTTATTGAAGAGAGTTTGATCAATGGATCAATTGAGACTGATTTATTGGCTTCTCTGATTTTTTGTTATATTAACACATGTATAGAGAGTGTTACGATAAAGAAGGTAATAAAAACTTTCCCCAATGAGAAACCTTGGTTAAACGGGGAGGTTCGTGCTTTGATTAAAGCTAGGGATAGTGCTTTTAGGGTTGGTGATCAGGCTGTTTTAAGACTTGCTAGGGCTCAACTTAGGGTAGGTATAAAAAAGGCGAAAATTAGCTACTCAAAAAAGATCGAAGATCTTAGCTCCTTGAATAGGAATCCGAGGAGTCTGTGGCAACTGATATATGAGGTGACGGGGTGTAAAGCTAAGAAGCATGATTTTGGTGTGACTAGTAAGGCACTGGTGGAGGATCTGAATTTATTTTATTGCAGATTTGAGGAGAGTAACAACTTATCCCAGTCACCGCTATGTCCTAGTATGGGTGATACCCCCCTAGTACTTGACGAGGCCACTGTGGCTAAATGTCTGCGTCAAATAAATCCTGGTAAGGCAGCAGGGCCTGACGGCATTCAAGGGAAGGTTCTCCATGGTTGTGCGGAGCAATTGTGTGGAATATTGACAATTTTGTTTAATCTATCACTCACGCACTGTGTAGTACCAAGGTGCTTTAAGATGACTAGTATTGTCCCCGTCCCGAAGAAAGGGTTAGTAAAAGGCTTAAATGACTATCGGCCTATAGCATTAACACCTCTCATAACGAAATGTTTTGAGAGACTGGTACTGAATCATATTAAATCTTTTTCCTCTGCCGATTTTGACCCATTTCAGTTTGCCTACAGACAAAACCGATGCACTGATGATGCAATTATTTCACTGTTGCACTTTACTCTGTCCCATTTGGAAGTGAGTAATGCCTATGTTAGGATTTTATTTGTTGATTTTAGTTCGGCTTTTAACACAGTGATTCCAATCTCCCTAATTAATAAATTATCCGCATTAGGCCTTGATTGTTTCACTTGTAATTGGATTTTAGCATTTTTGACTAATCGTCCACAAGTGGTTAAAATGGGCAGTGTTAGGTCTGACGAGGCACAAATTAATACAGGTGTACCCCAGGGTTGTGTTCTTAGTCCTTTTTTATATTCATTGTTTACTTATGATTGTGTATCAGCAGACGCATCAGTTAAATTGATTACATTTGCGGATGATATTGCCGTAGTTGGGTTAATTAGTGGTAATGATGAGCTGGCATACAGGACGGAAGTTGCAAAGTTTGTTAATTGGAGTAATGAAAATCATTTATTTTTAAATAGTGGGAAGACAAAAGAACTGATTATTGATTTTAGGAGAAGGCAGCTACCGAAGTTACCAGTGTTTGTTGGCGATCAGGAAGTGGAAATGGTTAACTCATTCCGGTTTTTAGGTATTCAGATCTCGTCATGCTTGACTTGGTCTGAGCACTTGCTATTGATAGGAAAAAAGGCTCAACAACGACTTTTCTTCCTGCGGCGTTTAAGGGCCGCAGGTGTTGGTGCTCAGACCATGTTAAATTTTTATAGGCGCTCGATAGAGAGCATTCTTAGTTATGGGATCGTGGCATGGTATGGCGATTGTACTCTAAAAGATCGATGGGCATTAGAGAGGATAAGGAAATCGGCTAGCAAAATTATTGGTTCACCACTGCCTAGCTTTGATGATTTGTATAGGAGTAGGGTTTTAAGCAAAGCCAGGTGTATTTTGCTAGATAGTGCTCATCCTTTTAATATGCTTTTTGTAAAACTTCCGTCACTAAAGAGATTTCGTTCTCTGATGGCTCGTACCAACCGGTTTAGGGTTAGTTTTATCCCATCTGCTGTACGTATGTTAAACGAATGATTTATTTTTATGTTTGTTTTATGTTCTCGCTTGCTACTATTTGATGCCTTGTACAATGTAATTTCGTCTGTCAATTTGTTTTGGCTGATGACAATAAACTTGAACTTGAACTTGAACTTGAACTCAGGCGCAGTGGAGAATGATTTCCATGTTGTGCAAGGTTCTCCAACCTTTTGAATTTGCCATATGTGAAGTCAGTTCAGACACTGCCAGCTTGAGTCAGGTCATTCCCCTCATCAGGCTTTTTGCTGAAGCAGCTGGAGAAATTGAAGGAGGAGCTAAGATGGAGCGATTCCGCTAAGTATGTGGGACTTGTGGATTGAGCCCTTCTTTCGCTTTGCCAGGATTGAAGGGTGGTCAATCTGTTGAAATAAGAACACTAGATTTTGGCCACTGTGCTCGATCCTAGCTTTAAAGCCTACATTGTATCTCTCTTTCTGGCAAACACAAGTCTGTAGAGGTGCAAAGACCTGCTGGTGAGAAAACGGTCAACTCAAGCAGAAAGTGACCCATCAACAGCTCCTCCTTCATTTTCAACCGTAACTGGGGCTGCAAGGAAAAGGATAACATTTCCTAAGCCTACACACTGATGGTGATGCAGGGCAGTCAGGAGCAAGTGTTGACATTTGGTCTGGACAGAAGGACCTGCCAATGATTTATAATATGTCTACTGTCACTGCATATAATGCTGTCACCATTGAAAGAATGGTGGAGGATTATATCGGTGACAGCATCCAAGTAGGCATGTCAGTCAGTATGTATACTGGCAGGATAAAGAGGCAATTTGGAGGCCCTTGCACAAACTGGATTTATTTTACCTAAATTGCCCCCTCTCCAGTGTGTACTCCGAAAGAGTGTTTAGTGCAGCCAGTAACCTTGTCAGCGAACGGCGTAGGAGGTTACTTCCACAAAATGTGGATAAGATGATGTTCATCAAAATTAATTATAAATTCCTCCAGGAAGACCTTGACCAGCAATTGTCTCCGGAAAGTACATAGGGATCTGTGATGGTGGATTCCACTGGGGACGAATTAATACTCTGTGAGGAGGAGCATGTATACAATGAAAGGGGTGAGGAATCGGAGGATGAGGAGGAGGTCGACATCTTGCCTCTGTAGAGCCAGTTTGTGCAAGGAGAGATTGATTGCTTCTTTTTTGCTGGGTGGATTATTTGCTTCTTTTTTGTGGAGGCCCAAACAAACCAGTCATTTCAGCCACAGTCATGTGGCAGACCCTGTCACTGAAATGATTGATTCGTTAAAGTGTGCATGTCTTGTTTATACAACATAAGGGTGGGTGGGAGAGCAATTCCATCTTGCACCTCTTTTATTTTATTTGCGTTATGTGCTCTTTGGGGCCTAGTTTTTAAAACTGCCATCCTGTCTGCCACTGCAGTGCCACTCCTAGATGGGCCAGGTGTTTGTGCCGCCCAGTTGTGTCGCTTAGCTTAGTCATCCAGCGACCTTGGTGCAACCTTTTGGCTTAAAAAAATATTGTGAGGTATAAGGTGTTCATAATAGACTGGAAAAGAGTGGAAATTAATGTTATTGAGGTTAATAATACCGTGGGATCAAAATTACCCCCAAATTATGTGATTTTAGCTGTTTTTATGTTTGTTTTTTTAAATCATCCAGATCCAAAACAAAAATCCTTGAAAGGGTGGTTTTGGCAAAACCAATCCTGATCCAAAACATGAGCGGGGATCCAGATCCAAAACCAAAACCCAAAAAGTGTCCACCGCACATCTCTAGTGATTGCCAGATACAAGGGCTAGTTTTAACTCTCAAGCTCACCACAATACAGTAAATAAAGTAGTTAAGTACACAATAAGGAGCTCATTTGCAGTGTGTGTGACCATTCTCAGAGCTATGTAATTAAAAGCGATGGGCAACAGAAGGGTGGTGACGCGGCATTGGGAGGGAGTCAAATGCGCCCACTGCGACATGAAAAATGAATATGAATAGGTTCCTATATTCTAAACAAAGTTCTCAGATTTATTTTCATATTAACAAAAGACTAAAACTTGTTATGGAACTTACATACAACCTTACAGGACTGGCCTTGGGCATAGGTGACCATTTGTCTAGGGCAACCTAGCTGGAATCCAGAGGCGTGCTCACTGGTTAAAGTTTTTATTTACTGTCAGTGTGAGTCTGATGTCCGATGAGATAAGAAGGGGGTAGTCCGACCACTAGGGAGATCCTCACCTCTGCTATTTCCTCCTCTGTGCACTGCTGGTTTTGGCAGTGGCCAGAGCAATATAGATTTTGTTTGTTTATTGTGGTGCAGCACACACATCATCATGTCAGGCAGCACCACACCGCTGTGGGCAGGCAGCTAGAAAACATTGAAAAAGATAAGTGTGGTGTCTGGAGAGACATTGTGTGGTCTCGGGCTGGACGGAGACACCATGTGGGTTGGTGCTGAAGAGTGACACTGTGTGAGCTGGGGCTGGCTGGAGGAACATGGGAGGGCTGGGGCTGGCTGGAGAGTGACACGTGTGTGGGCTGGAAATAGAGAGACACTGTGTGGGCTGAGGCTAGAGAGTAATGTGCGCCTGGCCATTTTTCGTGTTTTGGCTTTGTTTTGTTTTTTCATGTTTTGGACTTTGGATTGGTTTTGATCCTAAACACAGCTAAAATCACAAAATTTGGGGTGGTGTTTGTTCCTATAGTATTATTAACCTCAATAACATTCATTTCTACTAATTTCCAGTCTATTTTGAACACCTCACAGATCACAATATCGTTTTTATCCAGTTTAGGCCAAAAGGTTGCACCAAGGTAGCTGGATGACTAAGCTAAGCAACAGAAGTGGGTGGCACGAACACCTGGCACATCTACAAGTGTCACTGCAGTGGCAGATATGATGGCAGTTTTATAAACTATGTCCAAAAAATGCTCGAAAGAGCACATAACGCAAATGAAAGATGACATAAATTGGAGACATGGAACAAGTTATTAAAAACAAGAATATATTATTTTGATTAACCAAAAAAAGAACTCCCCTGCACCAAAAAAAAAGAACACCCCTAGGCCTAGATGGATGCACCGGCAGGGACCATGGACATAAATTGAAGACATGGAACAAGTTATTAAAAACAAGAATGTAGTATTTTTGATTGACCAAAAAAAGAACACCCCTGCACCAAAAAAAGAACACCCCTAGGCCTAGATGGATGCACTGGCAGGGACCATGGACATAAATTGAAGACATGGAACAAGTTATTAAAAACAAAAATGTAGTATTTTTGATTGACCAAAAAAAGAACACCCCTGCACCAAAAAAAGTACACCCCTAGGCCTAGATGGATGCACCGGCAGGGACCGTGGAAATAAATTGAAGACATGGAAAAAGTTATTAAAAAAATGAATGTAGCATTTTTGATTGACAAAACAAAAAACAACAACCCTAGGCCTAGATGGATGCATTGGCAGAGACCATGGAAATAAATTAGAGATATGGAACAAGTTATTAAAAACAAGAATGTATTACAGGTTGAGTATCCCATATCCAAATATTCCGAAATACGGAATATTCCGAAATACGGACTTTTTTGAGTGAGAGTGAGATAGTGAAACCTTTGTTTTTTGATGGCTCAATGTACACAAACTTTGTTTAATACACAAAGTTATTAAAAATATTGTATTAAATGACCTTTCGGCTGTGTGTATAAGGTGTATATGAAACATAAATGAATTGTGTGAATGTACACACACTTTGTTTAATGCACAAAGTTATAAAAAATATTGTCTAAAATGACCTTCAGGCTGCGTGTATAAGGTGTATATGAAACATAAATGCATTCTGTGCTTAGATTTAGGTCCCATCACCATGATATCTCATTATGGTATGAAATTATTCCAAAATACAAAAAAATCAGATATCCAAAATACCTCTGATCCCAAGCATTTTGGATAAGGGATACTCAACCTGTATTTTGATTGACCAAAAAAAGAACACTCCTAGGTCTAGAAGGATGCAGCGGTAGGGACCATGGATTTAAATTGACTTCAACGACAGTGTCGCACAAATGAGTCAGAAATGAATGTAATAATTACACACTGCGGTTGACTTCACCAACAGCATCACACAAATTAGTCAGAAATGTATATAATAATTACACACTGCTGTTGACTTCACTGACAGCGTCACACAATATGTGTATGAGTAGTAAATAATATACTGCGGTCTGACCGGCAGTGTCACAGTAGTTATGGAAATAAAATTACAAATTGTATAGTACACTGGGGTACAGCACAAACAATATTTTTTTTTTAAATAATGTTAGGCTTTTTGTTTTTAGCTTTTATTATTTTTATTTTACACTGGGGCAGAGCCCCTGGATGGACGGACAGATCACCCCTTTCAGATACAGCAAACAGAGAGCACCACTTTTTCAGAAACAGCAGACAGAGGGCACCCCTTTTTTAGAAACAGCAGACAGAGAGAGGACCCCTTTTTCAGACAAAGCAGAGAGCACCCCTTTTTCAGATACAGCAGACAGAGTGCACCCCTTTTTCAGATACAGCAGACAGAAAGAGCACCCCTTTTTCAGACACAGCAGAGAGCACCCCTTTTTCAGATACAGCAGACAGAGTGCACCCCTTTTTCAGATACAGCAGAGAGAGCACCTCTTTTTCAGATACAGCAGACAGAGAGCACCTCTTTTTCAGATACAGCAGACAGATAGCACCCCTTTTTCAGATACCACATACAGAGAGAGCACCCCTTTTTCAGATACAGCAGACAGAGAGAGCACCCCTTTTTCAGTTACAGCAGACAGAGAGAGCACCCCTTTTTTCAGATACAGCAGATGGAGAGAGCACCCCATTTTTAGATACTGCAGACAGAGAGAGCATCCCTTTTTCAGATACCGCAGATGGAGAGCACCCCTTTTTCAGATACAACAGACAGAGAGCACCCCTTTTTCAGATACAGCAGACAGAAAGAGCACCCCTTTTTCAGACACAGCAGAGAGCACCTCTTTTTCAGATACAGCAGACAGAGAGCACCTCTTTTTCAGATACAGCAGACAGATAGCACCCCTTTTTCAGATACCACATACAGAGAGAGCAGCCCTTTTTCGGATACAGCAGACAGAGAGAGCACCCCTTTTTCAGTTACAGCAGACAGAGAGAGCACCCCTTTTTTCAGATACAGCAGACGGAGAGAGCACCCCATTTTTAGATACTGCAGACAGAGAGAGCATCCCTTTTTCAGATACCGCAGATGGAGAGCACCCCTTTTTCAAATACAACAGACAGAGAGCACTCCTTTTTCAGATACAGCACACAGGGCACCACCACCTGACGCACACCACTTCACACCACCCAGTACTGTGACGGACATGTCCAGCCAGTACACTCTCCAATGCTGGAGTGAAGATGGCACCAATGCACAGGGACTTATAAAGAATCCAAAGCCCACAAGAATCCGACAGAGGGAAGATGATGTTCAGCTCGCTTTGGGATCCGTGTAAGACGAGAAGTGTAGAGACGGACTCGAGTCCTGCCTCGGATCGCAAAGTGTTTTTTTGTTGTTTTTTTTGGGGGGGGGGGTTCGGTTCCCCGCTCATCTCTACTAGAGAGTGATACTGTGTGGGCTAAGACAGGCTGGATAGAGACACTGGGCCTAATTCAGATGTGGTTGGAGCGCTGTATGGTAATGCAGCAGGAGGCATACTGTATATTACAAGCAGAGGCCTCCTGCTCTAGTGATCTGACTCATTGGAATACTGGACCCACCATCATGCAGCTTGCATCAGCCATGGTGCTGTGCAAGCTGCCCACCACAGAGGCCAGGAAATCTCTGTGCAACCATGAAGATCCCTAGCCTCTTCCCTCCCCTAAATGGCAGTGACACACTTCCATTTGGAGAAATATAGAAAATTGCTGCCACCTGCCCACCCTCCAGATGGCAGCAGTCTGCTGTCATCCTGCTTCCTACATCGCAGGACCTGTTCGCAGTTCGCACATGCATATAACATGTCCTGCACATGTGTAAAGTACTGATAATTGGTTCTTTGTGCATCCCATAACTCATTGGTGTTTCAACAGAGGAGGGGGTCTCTGTGAACCTCTGGGTGGGCCCCCTCCTCTGTAAGGCACTGTAGACTCCAGCATTGTGCCAGGGTCTACTGCGCATGCGCAGGTCTTCGGAAACATGGTACCCGCCATGAGATTTCTACCGCAATCACAATGCTGATGCTGGACTCTGGAAAGGTATTCAAATGGCTGCAATGCATGCAGTGTGGGCCCCCTCGGACCCAGGGGCCCATGTGCACCGTACATATTGCACCCATTATAGAAATGCCAATGCCATAGCTACAATAACTTCCATTGTGTGGGCTAGGGCTTGCTGGAGAGAGACACTGTGTGGGCTGGGGCTGGAGAGACATAAGGGAGAATGAGGCTGCAGATGTGTCCACTTACACCTAGCCTCCCTGCACATTAAATAGCCCTTCTAGTCATGCCATGCCGTGGTGTGAGTTGGTAGCACCAATGTCTTTTCGTCTGGCTTTTTACATTTAAATGCATCTTACTCTCAAAACAATGTGACTAGGATGCTGATTAAAATGATATGCAGCATGCCTGTATTCTTTGTGCGACTGCGGCTGTATCTGCATACAAAATGCTACGTAGCATTTCGTATACAGATACATGAACATGCTGCAACACCCCCACACAGCCTCCTATGCCGCACATACCCCAAACTGCCCCCAATGCAGAGCCATGCCTCCTGAACAACACCCCCCACACACACTTGCTGTGCTGACCTGGTTGTCCTCTCCAGGAGTAGGACTTCAGGATGAAGTATGGTGCATATGCTGCAGTTTGATGTTCAGTGTTGGACATAGGTGGTCATTCTGAGTTGATCGCTAGCTGCATTCGTTCGCTGTGCAGCGATCAGGCAAAATAACGGCACTTCTGCGCATGCGTATGCGGTGCAATGCGCACGCGCGTCATACTATTGCAACAGACATTGTAGTTTCACACAAGGTCTAGCGAAAGTTTTCAGTCGCACTGCTGGCTGCAGAGTGATTGACAGGAAGAGGGCGTTTCTGGGTGTCAACTGACCGTTTTCAGGGAGTGTTCGGAAAAAAGCAGATGTGCCAGGAAAAACGCAGGCGTGGCTGGGCGAACGCAGGGCATGTTCGTGAAGTCAAAATAGGAACTGAACAGTCTGAAGTGATCACAATCGCTGAGTAGGTATTGAGCTACTCTAAAACTGCACAAAAAAACGTTGCCGCCGCTGTGCGATCCTTTCATTCGCACTTCTGCTAAGCTAAAATACACTCCCAGTGGGAGGCGGCATAGCGTATGCATGGCTGCTAAAAACTGCTAGCGAGCGAAGAACTCGGAATGACCACCATAATCCCTTACATAGCGTGGTATTGCATCACCACTTACCACTCATTTAACATCCAGGACTTTGTCCCACTGTGCTTCTGTAGAAATACATCCCAACTCGCAGGGTTTATTTCCTGAGTGATTCAAGTCTTACAGTGAGTGTAGCCTAGTTCTCAAAAGAACTACACTTCTTTTAAATATTATATATGTATAGTTGGTCACAGTGGCTCCTACTGCCCAACGGTATATGTTCAGAATGTCGAAATGGATGGGAGGGTAGCATTGAAAATGTCAACATCCATAATGTCGACATTGTGAACATCAACACTTATTTTTTCCTGATTAGGGTTAGGCTGCGGTTAGGGTTATGGTTAGGGTTAAGCTGTGGTTGGCATTAGGCTGTGGTTAGGGTTAGGATTTGGCTATGGTTCAGGTTAAGCTGCAGTTCACAGTTAGGTTGAAGTTAAGGTTACGCTGTGGTTAGGGATAGGATGTAGTTAGGGTTAGGCTGTGGGTAGGGTTAGGCTGTGGTTAGGATTTGGTTGTGGTTATGCTGCAGTTACGGTTAAATTGAAATTAAGGTTGCGCTGCGGTTAGGGATAGGCTGTGATTAGGGTTAGGCTGTGGTTAGGTTTAGGCTGTAGGAAAGGATAGGCTATGGTTAGGGGTTGGCTGTGATTTAGGTTAGGGTTTGGCTGTGGTTCGGGTTAGTCTGAAGTTTATGGTTAGGTTGAAGTTAAGGTTACGCTGCTGTTAGGGATAGGCTGCAGTTAGGGTTAAGGTTAGGCTGTGGTTTTGGTTGGGCTGTGGTTAGGATTAGGATTTGGTTGTGGTTCAGGTTATGCTGCAGTTACAGTTAGGCTGCAGTTAGGGTGACGTTCGTATAGCGCTATTACAAATATGCACATTTGCCCAGGCTTTAACTATGTCTATACTTGCTGTAAAAAGGTTCCTAATCCTCAAAATATCAATCCACCATTTTAATTCCACAGCATTTATGAAACAAACTTTAATACAGTATATGGAACCAATATTTATATACTGTTGTTCCCTGAAAGCAAACTCAGCACAGGGTTTTATTTTTGCAAAAAGATCTGTTTAATATTAAACGGAAAACAGTTATCTTTGCCTTATTCCTAAGACTCTATTTATGCTATTTCAGAATAGAATTGAAAAACCTCACCATGAAGACCTCTTATTTCCTCTATTGATTGTTTGAGCTTGAGTTCATCTCCAGGTATTGATTTGTTACAGAAATGTGTTTTCCAATTTTCTTTTCTGTTAGATTAGCTCTATTTTGTGGAGACTCTACAGTACATTTTTTAGTAATATGATTATCTACTTGTCTGCTACAGGGAAATTCACTGCTTGGCATTGAAAAAAACAACTTTTTGGCCAAGAGGGGGACAGTGCCCAAAATACAGTACTTCTTGGCTACCAAACTATTGACAATCAATGACCATGATTAGCAGTGCTGGCTGTTCTCCATTGTATAAGGTGTATTTACATTTTTATTTAGCTAATTCAGGTGTTCAGAATATATGCAAACATCTTATTTCTGAACATGGAAGCTTTAATGTTAATTAGGTGTAACATGCCCAGGGCTGGCAGGGTATATCTAAGTGGTTGAGAGCAGTGTCACAGGTGTTGGGTGGCTATGTGATTGACCCTTCGCCTGAAATGTTGTTCCTCATACCTTTTCTTGAGGTAGAAAAGATTTATATGAATCAAAAGTGAGTCAGCAATTCCAACAGGAAGTCTTTTTTTATTAATCTGCAGGGAATTCTGGATTTGGGATGATTGGTTAATTAAAGAACGTTGCTTGAGTGCTAAATCACAAAAAGCAGACCTTGACATACAAGGAAAACAGGAATATGTATTTTTTCTACAGGTCCTTACAATTTGCAAAAGACAAGTTATTAGAATCACGAAGAAGAATCAGGATGAGTAACAATTGGAATCACAAAATTAACATAAAATCATTGTAATCAGGAAAATCAAATCAGACACTGCAATCCATTCTGTAATGTGATCATAAGAAGAACAATGACAATACATTTTAGTAATCCTAAATAATGACTTTCTAACTTTCTCTAGTCAAGGTAACATGTATCTTCACAGGCAATTATCGTTGGAGCTCTTGTTAAAGTCTGCTGTGCAACAGTGCGTCAATAGGGGAAATAGGCACACAGTTACTGTGGGGGAGGGGAGAATCCTTGGATAGAAAATGTCAATATAACTCAGTTCTTTGTTTCATAGAGGATGTACCTAGCAAAGGAATAGCAATGTCTCTTGCTAACAGCACTTATGTCACAAAAAGTGGGCTTTTGTGTGGAACAAACTCAGTCTCTTTCAGTTGCAGGGCTTGATCAGTACTTGTATAATTAGCTCAATTCTTCCAGCAATAATTATCTGTCTGCGTTGCACAAACTCAGTCCTTTAGCACAAATATGTCTCTTATCCTTGCACATAAACTTTGCCCTGGAGCACAAACATTTCTCTTGAACTTGTAATAAACTCAGTCCTGGTTTTGCCCTCCTTTTATGTGCCTTAGCTAGTACAATACGTTGCTGCTGGCTGCACCCTTCTTAATCACTGGCTAGATTGTAATGCAGGTGGGGGAGACTGAAAAGTACACTTGTCTGTGACTGGCTGTCACTCTCTCCCACCAGTTGGCTGCGGCATCATCACCTATCACCCGGACTGGTGGCATCCGGTCCTCCAACTGTGGAGTCTCACCACCTGCTCTCCGGCAACACTCTCTGGCAATATCCATTGCTCTCCTTAACAGTGATGCTCTCAGCGCCCAGCATCCTGCGCCTCTCTCCAGCTTACAGCTCCCACTCTGCTCCATGTTCCACCATCTGCCAGCACATATCATGCTCTCCACCTTCTTCTGCCCAGCACTCCTCACTTCTCCCAGCAACCTCTCAACAATCAGCTTGCTCTCCTGAGGCCACATGACCGGAACCAGGGCAGCAGTTAACTACTCCTGCCCCAGCACTTCCCCCGCTGCTGTGGAGCTCTAACAAAGGCTTCTTAAAGGAGCACAGACACACACAGTTCCGAGGTGCCACATAGACATGGGCATATCTATAATGAATGCAGGGTGTGCAGTGCATATGGGTGCCTGGATCCAGGGTGGGCCACACCCCATACAATTCCCCCTTTCATTCTCCATCAGCACACCAGATATCATTGGGAACATGGAGCTGGTGCCATGTTTCTGGAGATCTGCTTCCAGGATCATGGCACCAGTGGTGCAAGCAGAAAAAAAAATCCTTAGTGGTACTTTGTGCGTGCGCCACCAAAAAATTAATGGGTGTGGCCACATGTCACATAGGGTGTGGCCAATGTAAATGGTGGTGCAATACACATATGGGGGACCAGATACACAAATTACCTCAATGGTGCCAGATACACATATGCCCCCACAGTGCCAGATATGCTCCCACAGTGTCAGATACACAAAAGCCATCACAGTGCCAGATACACCCCCACAGTGCCAGATACAGGATACAGATATGCCCCCACAGTGCCAGAGAAACCCCCACAGTTCCAGATACACATGTGCCCCCAGCAGTGTCAGATATTCTCCTATAGTGCCTGATATGCCCACACAGTTCCAGATACACATGTGTCCCCACAGTGCCAGATACACCCCCACAGTGCCAGATCCACATACAGTATGCCCCCACAGTGCCAGATTTGCCCCAACAGTGCCAGATTTGCCCCCACAGTGCCAGATATACATATGCCCCCCCAGTGCCAGATATGCTCCTACAGTGCCTGTTGTTGCTTCCGCCCTGTGTGAGGGGACAATGCAGCGTGCACCTCTACTGCCCCTCAATGCTCAGTGAAGTATGGTCTCTGGTGGCGTGTATCTCAAATGAGGCGCTGGTTCGTTAGCCAATCAGAGCTTGTGGACCGGCAGCCAATCAGGAGCCGCGTCTGACAGTCCGCAAGCTCTGATTGGCTAACAATCCGGCTCCTCATATGAGATTCACGCCGCCAGAGACTGGACTTCACTGAGCATTGAGGGGCAGGAGAGATGTGCACTGCGCTCTTCTACCCTCACACAGCTGCGGCTGCAAACATGGTGGTTAGCCTGGCGGTACTGCGTACCAGCTGGCAATTTCTTACCAGAATGCAGTACCACCCTGTACTGCCATACTTGCAGCACTGCATGCCGCTGGTGTCATGTTTTATGTTATCTGCACATGCACACTTCAGAAAACACCAGGAAATTTTTTTTTCCAGAATTAGGAGCATGCATAGTAGATTCAGGGGCATATTCATGATCACTTAAAACTGATTTTTTTTAAATTATTTTTTGCTATTTCTCAGTTTTAGGTGTCAGCCTCATTCATCAAGGCTGTAACGAAGGAGATATCACTCATATCTCAATGTTACCATCATGCAACTATAATTTACACCCCCCCCCCATATTAAGTATGGGACAGTAGAAATTGTGGTATTCATCAAGTTCCAAAAAAAATATTTTCAGAGCTTGACAGTGAAACTGTTCGCCATCCTGAGATGGCGTACAGACCAAGAAATCTCTTCACAAAATGACAGTTTGTGCAGCAGAGATATTGAGATCCTTTCCAGTTATACCCCTTTTACACTAGCAGGAAAGTTCATTCCTGGGAATGTGTCCCGGTATATGTGAATGACCCTGTCACATTAGCGGGCAATATGCTGGGTCTGTGACGTCACCGCTGAGTCTCCCAGAGGCGGTGCTTGGAGATAATCTTCTCCAAGCAACGCCTCCTCCTATGAAGAGAACGGGTGCCGGGTCGCCTTGACCCGGTATACCCGTTTACACTGCCAGTTTCCCGGGATGGTCCCGGGTTCAATCCTGGTCGAGACCTGGGATGAAATCCCGGGATGCTCGTCCCGGGAAATTGTCCCTGTACCCATTCACACTGAGAAAAATCCCGGGATGATGCGCGTTCACGTGCAATATCCCGGGATTTTTCTGCGATTGTAAAAGGGGTATTAGTGATGCAGCCTGCCTATGGCTCCAATCATCAGTGAACTAGTCCTGGTGGGGTGCACCTCTGGAGCTGGTCAGTGGGTCTCAGTGCTTGCAGGGGGGGCATAGGGGACATGGCTGCACCAGTCACCTCTGGAGCTGGGCAGTGGGTCTCAGTGCTGGCAGGGGGGAAGTAGGGGACATGGCTGCAGCACTCACCTCTAGAGGCGGGCAGAAGGTCACGGTGCCAGTAGGTGGAGCTGGGGTAGGGACACGACTGCAGCACTCACTTATGGAGCCTTGCAGTGGGTCTCAGTGCCGGTATGGAGGGCAGGGGTGCCACTGAGATATCCTCCAGAGCCAGGAAGTAGGTCTCAGTGCCAGCATGTGAGTCTGGGTGAATAGTGGCTGCAGTACTCACCTCTGTGAAAGTAACATACAGTAGTAACATAGTAAATAAGGTTGAAAAAAGAAAAGTTGTCCATCGAGTTCAACCTTTATTTAGATCCCATACTATTCTATAACTAACCATATAAATCCGTAGTTATGCAATACAATATTTTTAAATGTTATATCCCTTGATATTTTTTTCAGTTAGAAATTTATCCAGCCCATTCTTGTATTTAATGACTGTGTCCACCATTACGACCTTCTCTGGTACAGAATTCCAGATCCTTACTGCCCTTACTGTGAAGAACCCCTTCCTTCTTTGGGTATGAAATCTACTCTCATTTAACCTCAGAGTGTGTCCGCATATCCTTTGTAGAGATCTCTTAATAAACAAATCTTCTGATAGCTCCATGTTTTGTCCCTTTATATATATCTATATATAATAATAATGTCTCCTCTTTTTTCAAGTGTAAACATATTTAACCTAGTTAGCCTTTCCTCGTATTCCAGTAACTCAAACTCCTTTATCAATTTTGTAGCTCATCTCTGAACCCTTTCTAGCTCTAGTATATCTTTTTTATAGTGTAGCGCCCAGAACTGTACACAATATTCAAGGTGTAGCCGTACCAATGATTTATATAACGGTACAATTACAATCTCATCCCTTGTCTCAATTCCTCGTTTATGCACAGTAATATTTTATTTGCCTTTGTTGCTGCACTCTGACATTGGGTACTGTTGTTAAATCTATTATCAATGAGCACCCCCAAATCTTTTTCTATTACCGTTTCCTCTACATTCTCTCCATTTAATTTGTAAGTTGTATGGTTATTTTTAGTTCCAAAGGGCTTGACTTTACATTTTACTATGTTAAACCTCATTCTCCATTTAGTTGCCCACACTTCCATTTTAAGTAAGTCATTTTGTAGGGACTCTGAATCCTTGGCTGAGTTAATTACCCTACATAGTTTGTTATCATCTGCAAAAATTGATACCATGCATTCCAGACCTATTCCTAGGTCATTGATAAATATATTGAACAGTAGAGGCCCGAGTACTGACCCTTGCAGTATTCCACTGAATATAGTGGCCCAGTTTGAGAACATCCCATTAACCACAACTCGCTGTTCACTGTTATCTAGCCAATTACTTTCCCAAGTACAAATGGTGTTTCCTAGGCCAAGCTCTATTAGTTTGAAAATCAGCCTCTTGTGAGGCACTGTGTCAGAACACATCTACAGCATTACCCTGGTCAAGATTTTTGCTCACTTTCTCGTAGAAGCTAATTTAGTTAGTTTGGCATGACCTGTCCCTCATGAAATTATGCTTGTTCCTCATAATAATATTGGAGGTATTCAAGTACTCCTATATGCTATCCTTTAATACTCCTTCCAATATTTTCCACACAATTGATGTCAAACTAACTGGTCTAAAGTGCTGTGACCGGAGCTGCCACGGGCAGGGGGAAGGGGATGGTGAGGATGGTAGAGGGTGCAGGGCAAGGAGAGACTGCTCTGAAAACTGCTTGTGACCAAAGCCATCACTTGTGAAGATACCAGAGGTAGCAGACACCGGGGGTACAGCAGATCAGCGCTGTTCATTGCAATAGAAAAGCAGGTCTTACACTTCCGAAAAGTGATCGTTTTACTACAGGGGCATAATGAATTTCAAAAAAATTGTGAAATGTTAGAATGAGAATTGAAAACTAAAGTTTCTAATTTCACAATTTTTGCATGATGAATATGCACCTCAGAGACTATTGAGGACATGTACTGATAAGAGAGGTTGGGTTGCATGGAGGCTGCATGCAACCCCTCAGCCCCCTCCACTACATCTCTTGAACTGCCCCTGCATACAGAATTACTGTATTACATAGTACAGTGCTGTGTATCTGGAGTTCCACATGCCAAATTAGTGGTTCACCAGAGATTTTTAAGAACCTAGATACCACCAATCAGATGTATTTTTTATATGAATGATACAGTATCAAGTGCTCTGTTAAGTATACCCCTTTTCCACTAGAAGTCTCGGGTCTGACCTGGTATTTGGAACATGGTTCCAAGCCAGGTCAGACCCAAGACGGACCCCTTTTCCACAACAGCACCATCCCGGAATATCCCGGGTCGGTGCCGTTTACACTGTACCCAGGTGCAGTGTCTTCTGGCCAGTGCTTGGAGATGATGTCATCTCCAAGCACCAGGAAAATCTTCAGATCAGGACCCTCGGAGCATGGCCTTGGTCCCATTAGGCCACGCCCTCAATGCGATGCTGCCCACCGTCATGCTGGGGACAAGCCCAGCACTCTGTAAGTTGCTGGGCTGCCTCCAGCCTCCGGCAAACACTGTCCCGGCCAGGTTTCTTGAGCTAGTGGAAAAGGGGTAGTAGTAACACATTTTTCATGCACTATAATATCTCTACACATAAACACTGGTAACCGGACCAGTCGGACGGGGGCTCAAGTCTGGAGGCAGTGGGAGGTTGGGCTTAAGTCTGGCGCTGCTAGTAGGCTGGCTTCTAGGAAATGCATCAGCTACAGCCCCTAGAAGCCAGATAGGGCTGCTGTAATAGCAGGGGAGCAGCTTCAAAAGATAAGCACCCCCTCTGGTATCACAGTCTGTTCTGGCAGTCCCCAAGGGACTACCTGTCTGGTAGTGAGTGCTTCTATTAGGAAGTAAGAGCCACTGCTAGAGTACCTGCGGGTGGCAGATTTTACTGGTAAAATCTGCCACTGCTTAACTTAGATACAGATAGTATGTGTGTGTTGTATTTTATCATATATATGAGACATATAAGCGTATACACATATTATATTCAGGTATTGGCAATGTTGTCTTCTTTATGACTTCTGGGATCCTGCAATTCTAAGATTACCCATCCTGCTTCTTTTTTTTTATTCTGTATTTTGTCTTGCATAGAGGAAACAGTTTCTGTGCCTCTAATGCAGTCTGACACTGTAATAATTGATCTTCAGTATCATTGACTCTTTGTTCTACTTTAGTGAGTTTCTTTGTGTTGGTTGCTATTTGTCCCAGATACGTTTTAATTGCAGTCTTGAGAGTGTCATATTTAATATTTATCAAAATATGATATTAATTGCCTTGACATTGCCATTGCAGTGACTACTTTTCCCCTTGGAAGTGGTCTCAGTAGGTAATAACTACAGGTACGAGTCTAATAACCTATGTATGAAATTCCCAGAGACTCTGTCTTGCTACTCTGTATTGTCTTCAGTTGTTTTGTTGCTGAGCCTCAATCTATCCATCAAAGATTGGGCTGTCTGACTCTAGTATCAGCAAAGCCTAACATTTTGGTCAAAGGTTATAATATAATTAAGCTACAGTATATAAAGAAACTTATATGGAGAAAGCACATATCACATATCTGAAAACAATTCAATATGCAACCACAATTGAAAATAAAACAATAATAAAAAAAAAAAGCTGCTAGTGTCCAAGGGTGAAAGTTCTCCCTGAAACCAGCTATTTTAAAATAGGAGTAGGCTTCAAAGGGTAATTATAATAGTCATGGAGACTCACTCAGAAAACAGAAACATAGAATATGATGGCAGATAAGAACCACTTGGCCCATCTAGTCTGCCTTAAACACATGTACATGAAGACACTACGGTTAATTTTTTGCAAGTGGAGAATGCTAACCAGTATACCATGCATACTGCCCAAAGCGTAATTCTGTTTGCAGTTCCTCCAGACAAATATATATACTGTATGTACAAATTCATCCATATGGGAGATAAATTCCTTTTAGGTTAAACATTGTGTGTATGAGAATAGCACCCTCACTAAGGGGATGATTCTGAGTTGCATGCAAAGTGGTTGTAGTTTTGGGCAGCCGTAGAAGCCAGTTTTACAACTTTATGCTAATGGAGGTATCCATTCTACTAATGCGGGGGTTCATGCATGTGCAAGCAGAAACTAGTACCACACAATGGTGGTCATTCTGAGTTGATCGCTAGCAGAAAATGTTCGCTGCGCAGCGATAAAGCAAAAAAATGGCACTTATGTGTATGCGTCGCAATCCGCACGCGCGATGTACTTTCACAATGGCCGATGTAGTTTCACACAAGGTCTAGCGAAGCTTTTCAGGCGCACTGCTGACCGCAGAGTGATTGACAGGAAGAGGGCGTTTCTGGTTGTTATCTGACCGTTTTCAGGGAGTGTTCAAAAAAACGCAGGCGTGCCAGGAAAAACGCAGGCGTGGCTGGTCGATAGCAGGGCGTGTATGTGACGTCAAATCCGGAACTGAACAGTCTGAAGTGATCGCAATCGCTGAGTAGGTCTGGAGCTAGTCTAAAACTGCACAATTTTTTTTGTAGCCGCTCTGCGATCCTTTCGTTCGCACTTCTGCTAAGCTAAGATACACTCCCAGAGGGTGGCGGCTAAGCGTTTGCTTGGCTGCTAAAAACAGCTAGCGAGCGATCAACTCGGAATGACCACCGATGATTTTACGCAGGCAGCTGCAACTGTCATCATTAGTTTGTGTACTTCCACCTGCCCCATGATAATTGCAATAGATCTGTCAGAAACAATCTTCTCTTGTCCGTGAATCGCATAGATTTTTTGATTCATGCCCACCGCCCAGTTCCCACCCTGAAATGCCCTACTTCACAGAAAGACAGAACCTACCAAGTGCAGCATAGCATAGTATAGTTTAGGATATTTCACCATTAGAAGGACATTGGAGAACCTGGTTTACATAAGATGTGATCTTGTTATTAATAGGCATAAATACATTTTAAAGTCATTATAAAAATCTGTAGCCAACTGCAAATGGAAATAGGATTAATCACTTTTTGCATAGGAATGGTTCCATACCATAACAATAGCTGATGTGGAATGAAGACATGAGGCAGAAATATCAAATTTCTTAATAAAAATTAAATATAGAATTGATGCCTTCCTAACAAGAAATAGTGAGAAGTATGCAGAGTAACTGCGCTTCTGGTCAAACCATATTACAATGCAAGGGGTGCAAAATACATTTATTTTTGTTTCAGGCAGGGGAAATACTATTGCCTGCTTTTGCCTGTAGCCCACAATTGCTTGACAGCTTTATTTTTACACTGAAATTTACATTGCAGCTAGGACACGCCCTCCCCAGGGCAGAGGTTAAAGTGAGCCGGAAAGGGGCAGAACTGCGTCTGTCAGTTCCAATTGGAGATGGAATGCAGTTCCGCCTCCTCCGGCTCATCTAACCAAGAATTGGTACTGGGGCATAACTACAGGGGGCATCTGTACTGGGGGCATAACTACAGAGGGTATCTGTACTGGGGGCATATCTACAGGGGGCATCTGTACTGGGGTCAGCTCTACTGGGGGCATCTGTACTGGGACATAACTACAGGGGGCATCTGTACTGGGGGCATAACTACAGAGGGCATCTGTACTGGGGGCATATCTAGAGGGGGCGTCTGTACTGGGGTCAGCTCTACTGGGGGCATAACTACAGGGGGCATCTGTACTGGGGCATATCTACAGGAGGTGTCTGTACTGGGGGTAGCTCTACTGGGGCTATCTGCACTGGGGGCATAACTAAAGGGGGCATCTCTACAGGGGGCATCTGTACTGGGGGCATCTGTACTGCGGGCAGCTCTACTGGAGGCATAACTACAGAGGGCATCTGTTCTGGGGGCATAACTACAGGGGGGCATCTGTACGGGATCAGTCCGAGATCCCGCCGGATGAGATCCTGGCGGTCAGAATACCAACCCCAAGATCCCGACCGGCACAATCCTGACAGGGTGGCGAGCGCAACGCAGCTTCTTGCAGGCACGCTGCGTTCACCATGCTGCAAGCACGGTGCCTCGCTACGCTCGGCACACTAATTTATTCTCCCTCTATGGGTGTCGTGGACACCCACAGAGGAAGAATATGTTGGGATTGTGCCGGTCAGGATCCCGGTGTCGGGATCTTGACCGCATCCCATCTGTACTGTGGGCAGCTGTACTGGGGGCATCTCTACAGGGAGTATCTGTACTGGAGGCATCTCTACAGGGGGCAGGTCTACTGGGAGCACCTCTACAGGGGGCATCTCTACAGAGGGCATCTCTACAGGGGGCATAACTACAGGTGGCATAACTACTGGGGGCAATACTACATGGGGCATTGCCACTGGGGGCCATATGTACTATGGGCTCTACATAAGGGGTACTACAAAGGTGGGCACTACCACTACAGTGGGCATTGCATAAGGGGCACAACTACTGAGTGCATTGTATAAGGGTTGCTACCGCTGTTTTCATTATGTGTATTTGGGGTGCTACTATTGTGGGCTTTGTGTATAAGGAACAGTAATGTGCATCATAACAATTTGAATTGGGGATACTATTGGGTAACTACGGGCATTTCTTTTTTGAGAACACGCCCCATTTTTGCAGTGCGAGCTGTAGGCGCGTGCAATACCCTTAGAGCTGGGGGGGGTGATTTACACCACCTCCCCAGGACCACTTTAAGCACTGTCCCAAGGACATCTCTTCATCTCTCTGCACTTTTTAAATCTGCCTCAGCTGTACTGCACAATGGTTTGGCCAACATGAAATTGTATTCTTTTTTTCTTTCTTTTTTTTTTTGCTTAACTTCCAAAGCTGAATCAACTCTGGTGTCTCTAGCAATCCTATGCAGAAGATGTCATGGTTGTAGTTAATCTAGGAATTGACCCAGTTGCCATTTTTGGAGACAGGAAGGTTTTTTTTCCATGTGAAACTAAATATCAACTGTTGTATTGGGGGTTTATTTTGTCTTTTAAATGATCAACACAATTACAATTTATGAAAGGTTAAACTTGTACCTGTGTTTTACACAGACTTAGTACTTATGTAACGATGCTCAGCAAGCTGCCTATAATATCCTCTCATTCATAGAGAAACTTCAAACAGCATTCCTTGGAACGAATCTCCTGTGAGTTTCTGATTGGTTGCATATGTGCAACACTGGTGACACCTAGTGAACAGTAATGGTCTGTAACGTCATTAATGAAAACAATATTATGCAGCATGTGCAGTATGTTCAGTTTGAAATTAGATCTTTGATGAATAATAAGTTAATTTAATTTTCATTCAAGCCATTGCATATAATTGTCTCCACCTATGGAATACAGATAACAGAGTATAGGCTTATGTTTTTTTCATCAGGGCGTTTACATTGTTTTCTCTAAGAGAGAAAACATATTTTGCTCCCTGACACTCCAGATGTTCATCACCTGTAACCATGTGGCTACAGTATTTTATTCACAAGGGCTATATTATTCACTCAAAAACTAGAGATGAGCGCCTGAAATTTTTCGGGTTTTGTGTTTTGGTTTTGGGTTCGGTTCCGCGGCCGTGTTTTGGGTTCGAACGCGTTTTGGCAAAACCTCACCGAATTATTTTTGTCGGATTCGGGTGTGTTTTGGATTCGGGTGTTTTTTTCCAAAAACACTAAAAAACAGCTTAAATCATAGAATTTGGGGGTCATTTTGATCCCAAAGTATTATTAACCTCAAAAACCATAATTTACACTCATTTTCAGTCTATTCTGAATACCTCACACCTCACAATATTATTTTTAGTCCTAAAATTTGCACCAAGGTCGCTGTGTGAGTAAGATAAGCGACCCTAGTGGCCGACACAAACACCGGGCCCATCTAGGAGTGGCACTGCAGTGTCACGCAGGATGTCCCTTCCAAAAAACCCTCCCCAAACAGCACATGACGCAAAGAAAAAAAGAGGCGCAATGAGGTAGCTGTGTGAGTAAGATTAGCGACCCTAGTGGCCGACACAAACACCGGGCCCATCTAGGAGTGGCATTTTTGTTCTCCATATTTTAATAGGCACAACTAAAAGGCACCTCAGGTAAACAATGGAGATGGATGGATTGGATACTAGTATACAATTATGGACGGGCTGCCGAGTGCCGACACAGAGGTAGCCACAGCCGTGAACTACCGCACTGTACTGTGTCTGCTGCTAATATATAGACTGGTTGATAAAGAGATAGTATACTCGTAACTAGTATGTATGTATAAAGAAAGAAAAAAAAACCACGGTTAGGTGGTATATACAATTATGGACGGGCTGCCGAGTGCCGACACAGAGGTAGCCACAGCCGTGAACTACCGCACTGTACTGTGTCTGCTGCTAATATATAGACTGGTTGATAAAGAGATAGTATACTCGTAACTAGTATGTATGTATAAAGAAAGAAAAAAAAACCACGGTTAGGTCACTGGTATATACAATTATGGACGGGCTGCCGAGTGCCGACACAGAGGTAGCCACAGCCGTGAACTACCGCACTGTACTGTGTCTGCTGCTAATATATAGACTGGTTGATAAAGAGATAGTATACTCGTAACTAGTATGTATGTATAAAGAAAGAAAAAAAAACCACGGTTAGGTCACTGGTATATACAATTATGGACGGGCTGCCGAGTGCCGACACAGAGGTAGCCACAGCCGTGAACTACCGCACTGTACTGTGTCTGCTGCTAATATATAGACTGGTTGATAAAGAGATAGTATACTCGTAACTAGTATGTATGTATAAAGAAAGAAAAAAAAACCACGGTTAGGTGGTATATACAATTATGGACGGGCTGCCGAGTGCCGACACAGAGGTAGCCACAGCCGTGAACTACCGCACTGTACTGTGTCTGCTGCTAATATATAGACTGGTTGATAAAGAGATAGTATACTCGTAACTAGTATGTATGTATAAAGAAAGAAAAAAAAACCACGGTTAGGTCACTGGTATATACAATTATGGACGGGCTGCCGAGTGCCGACACAGAGGTAGCCACAGCCGTGAACTACCGCACTGTACACTGGTTGATAAAGAGATAGTAGTATACTCGTAACAACTAGTATGACTGACTATGACGGTATAAAGAATGAAAAAAAAACCACGGTTAGGTGGTATATATTATAATACAATTATGGATGGACGGACTGCCTGCCGAGTGCCGACACAGAGGTAGCCACAGCCGTGAACTACCGCACTGTACACTGGTTGATAAAGAGATAGTAGTATACTCGTAACAACTAGTATGACTGACTATGACGGTATAAAGAATGAAAAAAAAACCACGGTTAGGTGGTATATATTATAATACAATTATGGATGGACGGACTGCCTGCCGAGTGCCGACACAGAGGTAGCCACAGCCGTGAACTACCGCACTGTACACTGGTTGATAAAGAGATAGTAGTATACTCGTAACAACTAGTATGACACTATGACGGTATAAAGAATGAAAAAAAAACCACGGTTAGGTGGTATATATTATAATACAATTATGGATGGACGGACTGCCTGCCGACTGCCGACACAGAGGTAGCCACAGCCGTGAACTACCGCACTGTACACTGGTTGATAAAGAGATAGTAGTATACTCGTAACAACTAGTATGACACTATGACGGTATAAAGAATGAAAAAAAAACCACGGTTAGGTGGTATATATTATAATAATACAATTATGGATGGACGGACTGCCTGCCGACTGCCGACACAGAGGTAGCCACAGCCGTGAACTACCGCACTGTACACTGGTTGATAAAGAGATAGTAGTATACTCGTAACAACTAGTATGACTATGACGACGGTATAAAGAAAGAAAAAAAAATACCACGGTTAGGTGGTATATAATTATACAATTATGGATGGACGGACTGCCTGCCGAGTGCCGACTGCCGACACAGAGGTAGCCACAGCCGTGAACTACCGCACTGTACTGTGTCTGCTGCTAATATAGACTGGTTGATAAAGAGATAGTATACAACAATATACTACTATACTGGTGGTCAGGCACTGGTCACCACTAGTCACACTGGCAGTGGCACTCCTGCAGCAAAAGTGTGCACTGTTTAATTTTAAATTAATATAATATTATGTACTCCTGGCTCCTGCTATAACAACCTGCAGTGCTCCCCAGTCTCCCCCACAATTATTATAAGCTTTTATACATTGATGTGCAGCACACTGGGCTGAGCTGAGTGCACACAGACTGAGTCACACTGTGTGACTGCTGTGTATCGTTTTTTTCAGGCAGAGAACGGATATAGCAGAGAACGGATATATTAAATAAAAGTTAACTTAACAACAACTGCACTGGTCACTGTGGTAAACTCTGTCTGCACAATCTCTCTCTCTCTCTCTCTCTTCTAATCTATTCTAATGGAGAGGACGCCAGCCACGTCCTCTCCCTATCAATCTCAATGCACGTGTGAAAATGGCGGCGACGCGCGGCTCCTTATATAGAATCCGAGTCTCGCGAGAATCCGACAGCGTCATGATGACGTTCGGGCGCGCTCGGGTTAACCGAGCAAGGCGGGAAGATCCGAGTCGCTCGGACCCGTGAAAAAAAAAGTGAAGTTCGTGCGGGTTCGGATTCAAAGAAACCGAACCCGCTCATCTCTATCAAAAACATGTACAATGTTTTATAAATAACACAAATACAACAACATAATGTTGCAAAAATTTAATTTCTTTTCACTCTAAGAAGCTATGACACCTGTGTGGAATACAATTAACAATGAGAAAGGGGTTGCAGATTCTGATTGTAATTGGATCCCTTGTGGTGCCAGATAAATAACGGATAATAATAAATAATAAATATGACTATTCATCCACTTGAGAGGAAGAGTACTGCTGTATTTCTCTTATGCCGATCTCTATCACACTAGTCCCAAACATGGATGCATGATACATACCTTTGACAATAATAATGGTAGCTGAGTGTTTACGCTACCAGCCAACTAGTGTGAAAGTTATTGGGATCTGACTCCTATGAAAGTGCAATTACTTTGTAAATATTGTAGTTTTCTGCTCATCCATTATGCGCCCATTTTATTATTAGCCAGATCAGAAAAATGTTCTCAGAAGTTCTGATTGTTGAAAGAGATCATAGTGATGATTTTCTGCGAAACAGAGGTCTGTCCACTCATATAGTTGCGTTAGTGTGGACAGGAATCACAGACGACAATGGCAGCAGATGTAGTCAGTGTCAACAGTCACAATGTCACCTTTCATAATGTCAACACAACAATGTCAACAGTTAGGATGTTGACATTGTTGAAATGTCGACATTTAACATATCAGCATATGCAGAATGTTGACATCTTGACATTCTGCAAGGACTGGCAGCAGAGGGATAGGGTTAGGCTGCTGGAAAATTGGGTTAGGCACTAGCAGGAGGGTTAGGGTTAAGGGTTGGGGTTAGAGTTTAGCCATTTTTACTACTGAAAGCCATGCAGGTTCCACCAGAAATCATCTGAACATCACTGACGAATTCAGCAGACACCATTGGAGCCACCGGACCATGTAAGTCACCAATAGGCCATCATGGATGTTTGGTTGACATTCTAATTATGCCAACATGATGAAGGTAAATGCAAACGTGGACAAAGCACTGTACCACACACCATTGGCTGGGTCCTGATGTTGGGAAAGTAGATTAAAGTATGAAGTGTAAAGCCATAAACTGTGAATTAAATAATAGGAGGAGCACAGGTTCCAGCAGTAACATTGTGAAGTTACTGTCATAATTATGTGGGGTCAAGTATATATTTATACAAAACAAAGACTGCGGCTGATAGGTGAACTTTAGAACTTTAGGCGGGATGCAATGAAATCCGAGTACAGCAGCCATGCAGGATCCTCTGACTTTTTTTTTAAAGGCGCTATCATTTACAAGGCATGGTTTAGCATTGTAAATGACTGCCCCTTTAAAAAAACGTCTGATTTCGGCTGGCATCCCACATGGCTGCTGAACTCGGACATCAGTGCATCCCGTCAAAAGTTCTAAAGTTCGCCTTGCAGTGCCAGTCATTGGGGGTAATTCCAAGTTGATCGCAGCAGGAAATTTTTTAGCAGTTGGGCAAAACCATGTGCACTGCATGGGGGGCAGATATAACATTTGCAGAGAGAGTTAGATTTGGGTGGGTTATTTTGTTTCTGTGCAGGGTAAATACTGTCTGCTTTATTTTTACACTGCAATTTAGATTGCAGATTGAACACACCACACCAAATCTATCTCTCTCTGTACATGTTATATCTGCCTCCCCTGCAGTGCACATGGGCCCTCATTCCGAGTTGTTCGCTCGGTAAAAATCTTCGCATCGCAGCGATTTTCCGCTTAATGCGCATGCGCAATGTCCGCACTGCGACTGCGCCAAGTAAATTTGCTATGCACTTAGTAATTTTACTCACGGCTTTTTCATCGGTCTGGCGATCGTAATGTGATTGACAGGAAATGGGTGTTACTGGGCGGAAACAAGCCGTTTTATGGGCATGTGGGGAAAAACGCTACCGTTTCCGGAAAAAACGCAGGAGTGGCCGGAGAAACGGAGGAGTGTCTGGGCGAACGCTGGGTGTGTTTGTGACGTCAAACCAGGAACGACAAGCACTGAACTGATCGCAGATGCCGAGTAAGTCTGAAGCTACTCAGAAACTGCTACGAGGTGTGTAATCGCAATATTGCGATTACTTCGTTCGCAATTTTAAGATGCTAAGATTCACTCCCAGTAGGCGGCGGCTTAGCGTGAGCAACTCTGCTAAAATCGCCTTGCGAGCGAACAACTCGGAATGACCTCCATGGTTTTGCCCAACTGCTAAAAAATTTCCTGCTGATATCAACTTGGAATTGCCCCCATTGTGCAGTAAAATTGGCACAATTTTGCAATGAAAATCTTACATGACTTACATTGCTTTATGTTGTCAATGAAAGACTAAAGTCTAGCTCTTTCAGTTAAAGGAGATGTCTAGTCAATTTTATTTTTGGTGTGTTCAAATGCATATCTTTCTGTCATTCATTTTTCTGCTTCCTTAGTCCTCAATCTCACAGGATTTAAAAGTATGTGTTTTACTAGTGCAGGGAGAATGTTAGAACTATGACATCTTTTGAAACTGAATCGGTAGATATCAGCTGAAATTTCCAGCTTACAACTAGATAGGTCTGAGACAGCTTATTTTATGATCAGAACGCAGCATACAAATACATATGAATCATTTTCAAATGATCTTATTATTATGAATCGAGGGATATGATTTTTCCTAAAGACATAAATAATTCTGCTGTGTTCCATTTGAAAAAAATCTTTAGGACAGTGGTTCCCAAACTGTGTGCTGTGGCTCCCTGGGGTGCCTCGGGACACTTGCAGGGGTGCCTTGGATTGGTGGTCAAGGAACAATTCAAATTATTTATGGTCAATATAATAGGCAAAACTAGTGCTGGTGGCTGCCAGTCATACAATATGAGGACAAACAGAAGCAAATCTTGTCCCTTACCACACAATTGAGCCTAAGGATGACATCTAAATATAATTTACCTAAATAAATATTTCTTTCTAAATTTCTTAATAAGAAATTTTTGGCCTAGGGGTGCCGTGAAAAAAATTCTGATACTCTAGGGTGCAGTGATTCAAAAAAGTTTGGAAACCACTGGTTTAAGGTGTAAACACAAGAGTAATACATACATACACATCTAATAATAAAACCAATTCAATTCTCTGTTTTCATCCCCATTGTATCATTTCAATGTGTTTAAAGAAAGTTACTACAGCTATAAAGGGAATGCATACAGGATGCCGGCTGCAAGTGTACCTTTAGCGAAATCCCATCAGCCGGAATCCCAGCTGCAAGGCAGCGAGTACCCTCGCAAACTCACTGCACTCGCCACACTTTGGGCCCGGTGGTGAGCTTATCTCGTCACAGGTTACAGTCCCACTCGGGTGGTGGCGTGGACCTACCACCCGTGTTGGAATGCAGAGCTGCGGTGGGGATTATGACCTCCGGCATATTACCGGCTGTCGGGATTCTGGCATCAGTATCCTGAATGCCGGGATCTCGACATCCAGCATATTAACTGCATCCCCTATAAAGACCCTAATAGCAGGTATGTGCAGTGAGCTAAATGGCTCAGGAGGCACTGGCTAGCTCCAAAGCCAGATTTACATGCAATATATGAGCCAAAGGGCTCATGTGGGCATTATACATAGGTGCAGCAGCAGGGCCGGCTCCAGGCATGTTCGAATAGAGCGGCCGCGCAGGGCGCCACCCTTAATGGGCGCTGCGCGCTGGCGCCGCCATATCCGAAGCTGGAGCCGGCCCTGTGCAGCATTGGCCCGGCCGTGACCTCTTGTGTGCGCTATGCGCGCTGCGCGGTGCCGGTGTCTAACGTCAGACGCAGGCGCCACGCAGTGCGCATAGCGCACACAAGCGCTTTGGAGGCCGCCCAGCCGCACCCGGACCCAGACCTGCACCTGCCCGCCTGCACCCGAACCCGGACCCAGACCCGGAACTGCACCCACCCGCACTCGGACAGCAGTACTCCTCCCCCTCCCAGCGCCGCAGGTATTTTTGTGGGGGGGCACATTTATGGATGGCACTGTGGGGTCACATCTGCACTGTGGGGGCATTTATCTGGCACTGTGGGGGCATTTATCTGGCACTGTGGGGGCATTTATCTGGCACTGTGGGGGCATATCTGCACTGTGGGGGCATTTATCTGGCACTGTGGGGTCACATCTGCACTGTGGGGGCATTTGTCTGGCACTGTGGGGGCATTTATCTGGCACTGTGGGGGCATATCTTCACTGTGGGTGCATTTATCTGGCAC
This sequence comes from Pseudophryne corroboree, assembly GCF_028390025.1. Classification (NCBI taxonomy): domain Eukaryota; kingdom Metazoa; phylum Chordata; class Amphibia; order Anura; family Myobatrachidae; genus Pseudophryne; species Pseudophryne corroboree. Next base: position 221,723,994 of record NC_086448.1, on the reverse strand, counting down.
TGTGGGGGCATATTTGCACTGTGGGGGCATATCTGCGCTGTGGGGGCATTTATCTGGCACTGTGGGGGCATATCTGGCACTGTGGGGGCATTTCTGTATCTGGCACTGGGGGGGCATTTCTGTATCTGGCACTGTGGTGGCATTTCTGTATCTGGCACTGTAGGGGCACTTATGTATCTGGAACTGTGGGGACATATCTGGCACTGTGGGGGCATATCTGGCACTGTGGGGGCATATTTGGCACTGTGGGGGCATATCTGGCACTGTGGGGGCATATGTGGCACTGTGGGGGCATTTCTGTATCTGGCATTGTGGGGGCATTTCTGGCACACTGGGGGCATTTCTGGCACACTGGGCATTTCTGGCACACTGGGGGCATTTCTGGCACACTGGGGGGCATTTATCTGGCACTGTGGGGGCATTTATCTGCACTGTGGGGGCATATCTGCACTGTGGGGGCATTTATCTGGTACTGTGGGGGCATATCTGGCACTGTGGGGGCATATCTGGCACTGTGGGGGCATTTCTGTATCTGGCACTGTGGGGGCATTTCTGTATCTGGCACTGTAGGGGCATTTATGTATCTGGAACTGTGGGGACATATCTGGCACTGTGGGGGCATTTATGTATCTGGCACTATGGGAGCATTTCTGGCACTGTGGGGGCATTTATGTATCTGGCACTGTTGTTGCTGTATTTAATAGAGTACCATAGAGCAGTACTGTATATAAATATACTTTTATATTTTACAGATTATGACTTTGCAAATATTGTGTTCACATATCTTGCTGTACTGAACAAATTGTATCCTGAATTCTGTTAGTTTAAAAAAAAATATGTGTTGAGCCATTAACAAGTCTGAACATTTTGGGAGCACCACTAAAAATATTTTTCATGTCAGATTTTTTTTTTTTTTTTAATTGATGAGTTTGTAAGCATATAAAAATAAATACTCTCCTTGCCACTGGGTTGTGAATGAAATGTATTTACATGACACTGGAACTGGTTCCCTTTGCTGAACATGTTACGGAAGCAGCTGGATAAGCTCTCTCGGCACTAACGCTGCTGTTTCCTATCCACACAACTCATGTTATATCAGTGAGCATCTGTTTCCTTCTCTCCATTACATTAGCTATTTTATTATTATATTTTTAAAATAATAAGTTTCCCTTCGTTCTCACTGGATATTCCAATAGTTCAAGTTTGGGTAATTATTTCTTCCCCAGGTGTATTTATGTTTTGCCACTATAAAATTTTTCATAATTAAAGAGAAAAAAAGCTCATTCTGTACTATAACAATAGATCATTAAAATGGCATAGATGAATTTGTAAACATCCCTTTTTTGTGTTTTGTTCCCATGCTAACAATGACATTTTTATTTATTACAACTGATTTACGATTATTATTGAAAGCACACATAGTTTTCCTTTGTAACACAGTTAAAACAAATTCTATATGGTTACATTTAAAATACTTGTATACAATTGATGCAATATAAACTCTCATCCTTATTTTCAGTCGTTTCTATGGTAACCACCATTCGCAGCAAGTTAACCTATATCCAATGCATCCTCCTTATCTCATTCTAAGGTCTGACTCAATTGTCACCTTGTTGCCAGGCAACATAGTACATTTTCTGTTCAACTGCTGTGATATTGATTGTTTGTTCATAATATTGAAGTTGATTTTATAAAATGACTTAAACTGATTATTATCCTGTAGCTCATTTCCATAAGAAGGACATTACAGTTATATTATTGTGGAAATATGACAGCGTTATGCACATGTTTAATGGAAAAAAATAAAATATAGACCGAAACTGAGATTTTTAGCATTGCTGAAAATAAATTATAGTGCACTTGAAATTGAATTATCGACAGAAATCATGAGCTCTGCTGTCTATTGTCATTGCTGGATGAGGCTGTTTTTAGACATTAGTGTCTTAACTGCAAGATATAATATACATAAACATAACAATCATGTTTTTTTCTTCTCAACAATAGATATTAGTTTTCTGTACATGGCAATTGTAAAAGAAACATTTAGAAGCTACTATATAAAAAGGGTCAGTACTGCATCAATACTTATAGTCTAAAGGAGTATATATATATATATATATATATATATATATATACACACTGCTCAAAAAAATAAAGGGAACACTTAAACAACACATCCTAGATCTGAATGAATTAATTATTCTTATTAAATACTTTGTTCTTTACATAGTTGAATGTGCTGACAACAAAATCACACAAAAATTATCAATGGAGATCAAATTTATTAACCCATGGAGGTCTGGATTTGGAGTCACACTCAAAATTAAAGTGGAAAAACATATTACAAGCTGATCCAACTTTGATGTAATGTCCTTAAAACAAGTCAAAATGAGGGTCAGTAGTGTGTGTGGCCTCCACGTGCCTGTATGACCTCCCTACAATGCCTGGGCATGCTCCTGATGAGGTGGCGGATGGTCTCCTGAGGGATCTCCTCCCAGACCTGGCCTAAAGCATCCACCAACTCCTGGACAGTCTGTGGTGCAACACACAGCGTTGGTGGATGGAGCGAGACATGATGTCCCAGATATGCTCAATTGGATTCAGGTCTGGGGAACGGGCAGGCCAGTCCATAGCATCAATGCCTTCGTCTTGCAGGAACTGCTGACACACTCCAGCCACATGAGGTCTAGCATTGTCTTGCATTAGGAGGAACCCAGGGCCAACCGCACCAGCATATGGTCTCACAAGGGGTCTGAGGATCTCATCTCGGTACCTAATGGCAGTCAGGCTACCTCTGGCGAGCACATGGAGGGCTGTGTGGCCCCCAAAGAAATGCCACCCCACACCATTACTGACCCACTGCCAAACCGGTCATGCTGGAGGATGTTGCAGGCAGCAGAACATTCTCCTTGGCATCTCCAGACTCTGTCACGTCTGTCACATGTGCTCAGTGAGAACCTGCTTTCATCTGTGAAGAGCACAGGGCGCCAGTGGCGAATTTGCCAGTCTTGGTGTTCTCTGGCAAATGCCAAACGTTCTGCACGGTGTTGGTCTGTAAGCACAACCCCCACCTGTGGACGTCGGGCCCCCATACCACCCTCATGGAGTCTGTTTCTGATCATTTGAGTAGACACATCAACATTTGTGGCTTGCTGGAGGTCATTTTGCATGGCTCTGGCAGTGCTCCTCCTATTCCTCCTTGCACAAAGGCGGAGGTAGCAGTCCTGCTGCTGGGTTGTTGCCCTCCTACGGCCTCCTCCACGTCTCCTGATGTACTGGCCTGTCTCCTGGTAGCGCCTCTATGCTCTGGACACTACGCTGACAGACACAGCAAACCTTCTTGCCACAGCTCGCATTGATATGCCATCCTGGATGACCTGCACTACCTGAGCCACTTGTGTGGGTTGTAGACTTCGTCTAATGCTACCACTAGAGTGAAAGCACCGCCAGCTTTCAAAAGTGACCAAAACATCAGCCAGAAAGCATAGGAGCTGAGAAGTGGTCTGTGGTCACCATCTGCAGAACAACTCCTTTATTGGGGGTGTCTTGCTAATTGCCTATAATTCCCACCTGTTGTCTATTCCATTTGCACAACAGCATGTGAAATTGATTGTCAATCAGTGTTGCTTCCTAAGTGGACAGTTTGATTTCACAGAAGTGTGATTGACTTGGAGTTACATTGTGTTGTTTAAGTGTTCCCTTTATTTTTTTTGAGCAGTGTATATATATAACAATAGTAATCTAATTTAAATACACTATCACAAAGGGTTGCAGGCCACACCCGGGAGTTACCCTTCCAGGGGGTCACACCAAAATGCTGGTTCCACCGCAGTGACCGACCCGGAGCCGGGTGCTGTACTGTGACATCATCGTGCAGCACCCAGCTCCTACCACAGCTGGCATTGCAGTGGCAGCCCAGCATCACTGGGAATGCTGGGTATACCCCCAAAGCGATGGGAATGGGGGCTTCCTATGATATCACACTCCAAAGCACCTTCTGCTAATTTATCAAAACTTGAATATCCCTTTTGAAATGTGCCTTCTCCAGCAAAAGGGATTCTTTTTTCCATGCCCTACATACAGTATAAATATGGTTACCATGCCAATTTATCAAGCATTGAGGTTGTGCATCCTGTTCTTTTAACAACATTATCAATTACGGTTACCAGAAGAGGATCATTAAAAAAAACTTTTATTATTGGAATAGAATATTTATTTCTAATGGAGTATAATTTAAATTATTTTATTTCTATTGATTTCTAAAAAAGAAATGTAATTAAATGGGTGCAAGTGCAGCTTACCAGCATGGCATCACTTCAGCTGTTGTTTTCAGATTTTCTTCTGCCTAGCTAATAAGGAAGAATTGAAATCAGTAGTGAGAGAGTGGTGCTAATTTACTACAATATTACTGGTATATTTACCTAAAAACAATAAACATTCATTAAAATAATTTAATATTTAGAAAAAAATTATAAATAACAGCTATAAAATAAGCTGTAAAACCCTATAAAAATAAAAAATAAAAAAATATAAAAAATACAAATTTATGGATAAATGATTACTTCCTGTCTTTCTCTATTATTCTTTTGTCTTCTGTCTATTTTAGCTCTTCCCCTTGTCCATTTTTTTTGTTTCCTGTCTCTAGCTAGGGTTTTACAGTGCCCTACCTATGGTATATGGGAGTCTACTACTAACAGATGCCCCCAACTTGGATGAAATATTTTGCACATTAACTACAATTGTTTCGATTGAGGCTTTGATTCAATCAACTTATCTGGAGGGGGCCGCCCCGTGGATACATGGACAGCTGTATCAGCTGTTACACAATCCAAATGCAACATACCCTGATACAGTATCCTCACTGCTACAGTGCATGACTGTGTAAAGATACATCACCAGAAAGTCAGAAAGTACCTAAAATGCCAGGTACAGTACAGATAGGTCCATGTTTATCTTGACCTTTAATAGGATTAACTGAGACTGGGCAGTTGGACTTAATCCCCTGCTGTAATGACTTTATCCCCTGCTGTGTTATTCTTTGTATTGTATTGCAGCTGAGAACAATAGCTGAAGGGTTTATGTTAATAAACCATGTTGTGCCTAGGCGCAGCAAACTAGCCAAGATAACCATGGACCCATCTGCAGCAAGCGGACACATGGCACCCTGTTCTCTCCATGTGTAGCTGCTACTACCTAGAGCAATAAAGAGCTGCTTATGCTGTTCTGCCCCAATGAACATGTTTTCTTCAATAGAATTACAAACCATCTTTTTGACAGGGGGGAAACATTTCCCATTACATCATTTGGCTGAACATTGGGCACGTCTTCATTCCTTAACATATTTCACCTTTTAGTAGGAAGTTTTCAGCGTGGTCATACACCAATTTTAGCTTGTCTGGGACTTCAGTATCAAAAGTGTGAATATTTGCTAAATATGACAACCAGAAATTAGGTGTGTGGTATCCCAGGGTGTAGTGGGTGCCTTGCGCACAACTTGGAAGTATCTGGTTCTTAGTCAGCTTCTTATAAGAGATACTCTCTTGCTGTTCCATACCCTTGCAGAGAGGTAAGGACAGTACCCAGAACAGACACAAAGAGATATGATTGAGGTCATATGTAAAAGAACTGTGATGTTTGTTCTGCAACAAGTATGTCTGCAAACCAGTACAGCTCAATTATTCAAGGAAAACAATACTGTAAACATATGTAAATACACCTTGTAATTATATGCATTAACACTCTTCACATTGCTTTATTTCAGTAGAGATAAACACTCCCAAAAGACAATTAACAGATGCATTGAAAAGCATTAAAAGAAATGCAATGTCTTTTTTAACCTCTATAACACTGTAGGACTAATAGCATATATTATCACTTATAAACATTGAGGCTCACAGCACACATAAACCCCGACAAGAAAGTTGTTAGGTAATGCTGAAGTTCAATATGCACTAACAGTAAATAAGAAACATGGATCTTAGTTCTTTTCAAACAGAAGTTGTGGCCGTTTGGTGCACGATGAGACCTTGGTGCGTTGGCTAGCATAAAAATACAGTCTTGGTACATGAGTGTAATACGTGGGGCCTAATTTAGATGTGGTTGGAGTTGGTGTATAGTAATGCAGCAGGAAGTGTCTATTACAAGCAGATGCCTCCTGCTGCAGTAGCTATCTGAGCTGCGTCCTAGTACGCAGCATTGGATCTCCCTCTTACCATCAGGTGGCTTGCAGCACCCATGGTGCCATGCAAGCTGCCCGTTGCAGAGGCAAGGAAATCTCCATCCTACGATGTAGATCACTGACCTCTTCCCTACCCTTAAACAATGGCAACATGCCTCTATTTTCACAAACAGAGGCTGTTGCTGCCCCTCCCTCCAAATTGCAGCAGAGTTTCAATCACTGATTTGCTGCCACCCTGATTCCGACATCGCAGACCCATTCGAGCATGCACATAACCGGTCCAACGCATGCACAAAGTACCCATCATCTGTACTTTGGGCGTGATAGCACAGGAATGATCGCACCTGAATGACCCCCATTGGTGAGTATTTAGCAGACAGTGTATATAACAGCTGAATTGTTCTTACCCAAACGATCTATTCCTCAGGGCAGACTCTTCCTCCAAATGTAGTGGTCTATTTACTGAGCCTTGGGTGGAGATAAAGTGGACAGAGATGAAGTACGAGCCAATCAGCGTCTAACTGCAGTGTCTTAGAGTGAGTTTGAAAAATGACAGTTCAGTGCTGATTGGCTGGTACTTTATCTCCATCCCCTTTATCTCCACCCAAGGCTTAGTAAATAGACCACATAGGCACAGCAGTGAAGATTGGTGGAAGTCCTGATCTCTGAACCTTGTTTATTCCTATTCCCTCAGCTCTGCTTCCCACTGACGCTCCAGTGGCTTTACAGAACGCCTCTGTCAACTCTGTAAATGTTTCTGCACAGACTCCTGCACAGAGTGATGGCCCTGATGTCTTCATCTCCCAAGATAGTTACCACGGCAGTTCTTCTCCTCACACTTTCCAACTGCAATTCTCCAACTGCATTTCCTCTTTTATCAACTCCTCAGCATTCCAACTGACATCTTACAGGGCCCCTCTTTGTGCATGTGCAGAAAAGTGAAATGAGTGGCAGCCAGAACACTTAAAATATCTGGGTTATTACAGATCTATAAACCACCTTAATTGTTGTTTAACAGTAAAGGGGTGTACTCACGGAGCGATCGCTGCTTAAAAACTAAGCAATCTGACTAGATTGCTTAGATTTTAAGCAGCGATCACTCCGTGTGTACCCCTCACAGCGATAGCGATGTGCAGCCAGCGCATCGCTATAGCTGGTGCTAGATTGGCCTGCATGCAGGCCAATCTAGCAGGTCGCTCACTTCACCCGCTGGGTGAAATGAGTGCCCCCCAAATCGGCCCGTGAATACGTCCCTTTAAAGTGCTATGTGATATCACCAGTGCAATGTGATGAGTGAGTGATGGAGTGACCTTGGTAAGAGATACAGATAAGATACTGTACATGGAGAGATTCATCGAATCTTGGAGATAAAGTACCTACCAATCAGCTCCTAACTGTCTTTTTCAAACACAGCCTGTAAAATGACAGCAGTTGATTGGTTCTTTATCTCTTTCCAAGCTTTCATAAATCTCCCCCACAGTTTGGTAGTCCAAATAGTGAGTTTCAGTTCTGGGAACTAATTATATGATTACTGAAACCAAGAGCTGTGCTGGAGAGTGAATTAGGACTGTGAATTAGGAAATTGAATTTAGTTGATTTGTTTATTTCATCAGGGAAAATTGCCTCAATGCATACCTATTCATTAGAAATATACATGCGCAGTAGCACCACTTTGCTTAGAACATCCATTGTATCCTGAGAGAAAGAAGACTCAGCTTTACCTGGATATTGAGTTTAGGGAGTCTCTAAACATAGAGGCTAAGTTAGATACACCTATACCATCCCTCAAGTACAAAGGGGTTGCTAGGGGTTACATGTTTCAGCTGTAAAGTCTAAGATCAGTCTAGCCAATGGTTATCATGGGACTGATTATAATCAAATGTTTTGCCAGACTTTCTCCCAGATGGCTAAAGGTGCATACACATGGTGCAATGTAACCTAACGATTTTGCCTATATACTCAAAATTGTAAGGAAAGTTAGCACATATCGCACCGTGTGTACACAGCTTGCAATACCGATGCGCACTCCTGCGGGATCGGTATCGCAAGAAAAAATAGACTGTGCAGGCAAGACAATTTTGACTATTTAGTACAAAGTATAGTATAGTCAAAATTGCACATAGCCAATATCACACCGTGTGTATAGACAATATCGGTGCTTCTTCGCTGGGAAATCGCATAGTCAGAATCGGGCATAGACAATATCTCACTGTGTGTATGCACCCTAAGTTTTCTTCTACAGACCAAAAACATACTGTCACCCTCTGGTGTGTGCATGTTTAGATGCCAGCAGTAAGGGATTAGATTGTCAGCTCTACTGAGTTAAGGTGGCCATACACCTACAGATTGATTGTCGAATCTGGCTGGTTGGAATGAAAACATGGTAATGTATGGGAGCAAATGACAATTGACCATTTGCTCGTAAATACTGAAAAACTGACAAAAATGGTAGTTCAGACAAATTGGTTAAATCAAATGGATTTTACCAATTTGTCTGATTGACCATATTTGTCTGCTTTTCAGTGTCTGGGAGCAAATGGTCATTTGTCATTTGCTCCCATACATTACCATATTTTCGATCCAACCAGCCAGATTTGACAATCAATCTTTAGGTGTATGGTCAGCTTTAGAGACAGATGTGAATAAATAAAAACATGATTGTACAGCTCTGTGAAAAATGTTAGGTACTGTATAAATAAAGGATGATGATAAAAAAATGTTGTGTACAGTGAAAAAGGATAGAGATTTCTTATGTAATGCAACTTTCATCACAAATATGACATTGATGTTTTCATTGCCTTAAAAGTTATAAAACCATTTAAGATATTTAATTTCTGGGATTGCAGTAACACAAATCTATGAAGATGGCAATATAGTGAAAGAAAGGTGATTGTATGTATATGTTTAAAGGTGATTGAGCCAATCTTATTACGGATAACTGTCATGTTGATGACAGCATATTATAGAGATATATGTGCTTTGAATTGTACTTTTTATATCCTGGATAACTAATTTTGGAGATAATTACATTAAATGTGCCCAGCACACGAAAAGCTCCTAATGTAGTTTATTGAAGCATGCCTTTAATCTTAAGTAATGCCACCAATCTTTGTTTCGAAAATTTGCAAAAATTACCTTGTGTCCTTTATGCAGCACACTTTGATTTGCTGTGATTGACAATATTCTGTCTAGCCTTTAAATTACAGTATGCACATTACTATAAAAAAGTACTTTCTCAAAATAAAATAGACTAAATAAGGAATATATAAATACTAAGAGGTATATTTACTAAAGTGTGGGTTTAGAAAAATGAAGGTGTTGCCAATAACAACCAATTAGATTCAAGCTATTATTTCCTAGAAGGTGCTTGATAAATAAGTACAATCTAATTGGTTGCTATTGGCAACAGCTCCATATTTGTAAATCCGCACTTTAGTAAATATAGCCATAAATGCAAAGTTGAAAATGAGGCTGGAGGTGTGGTCCTTGAATAATTTCTAGCACCACACCCTCCTCCATCCCCTACCCCAACCCTAAACCCTCGGGAGGTGGTGGTTATGGCTAACCCCCCAGGGATGGTAGCTATGTCTAACCCTCGAGGGGGGGGGGGCTATGGCTATCCCTACCTGGTGCCTAACGCTCCCCCCCAGGCCCTAACCCATACACCGATACTTACCTTCAAGATATCGGCTGTTGGTGATCTGGCACCGGTTTCCTGAGTGATGCCAGGATTCTGGCATCAGTCACATGACCATCAGTATCCCGACAGCCGGGATGCTGAATGCATTCTCTAGATAAATGATAGCAAGAAACTTATTGGTTACACGGACAACTTCTCCTTATCTTTAGAAGCTTTGATAGATCTCCCCACAAATCTATAAACATCGCTTTTTAGGATTGTGGACTCATGCTGTTAGCCATTTTGGCTACTTACTGCCATTTATCGCTGCTGTGTCAGTATGATTTATTTCAATACTCCATTTGAGATGAAAAAAATGTAAATTTTACCCTGCATACTGTAATAAATAATCTAAGAACAAACCAAGCAGAGAATGTAGAATATAAACTACACAAGACAACTTAAGCTTCAAAACAATTCTGACCATTCAAGTATCATCTTGTTTTTTACAACTTTTGCCCTTACAGTACTTTCTTTTGAAAACATCGAGTGCCCTGGAGCAGATGGATAGATTTGTGTGTCTGCCTACAATTTCCTGTGGTCAGATTGTTTGCATTTTTTTGTCTTTACTTATTTTTATGTATCAAAGTAATAGTACAGGTATAGCTCTGGGTCATCTCAGTACAGCTGTGCTGGGGAAATGCTTAGAATTATATTTGTGGCCGTACTCTCTGGGTTGTAAATTCTCTTTTATTACAAACTTTTAAAGGACCTGAGAACAAAATATGTGTTAATATATGTTTAAAATGTTGAACTCTGCAGTTACAGTTTTACTTATTTTATTTAATAGACTTCTCTTTCAATTTATTGGCTAACAAGGTTCACCAATACTTTTACAAGTTAAATAAAACCACTTAGCTAGAGAAACAATGAAACTTACTATAAAATAGTGAGATCACTTCCTTCACAATTATATCATCTTTTTGGAAAGTGGAACTACATTTGAAAAGAAATATGTTTCTTTTGAGTAGACATACTGTAGCTGACTTTTTTATGAATGTTTTCTGAGAAAGCCATTCAAAAGTTTTTTGCTGCCTATTGAGATATTTCTAGGAAAGCTCACCCATGCAAGATATTGCATGGTGGCGATGCATTCGCATGTTTAGGGTAGTGGGAAGGCAGATGGCTACCCGCCATGTTATGGGTTGCAGCGGCTGCATGTGACGTCACACAGCCGCCGCGGCCCGCAAGCAGTCTGGACACGCACCACTAAAACAGCATCGACGCCCACAAAATATGGCGTAGATGCCCCATTCCTGCCCCCCTCCAGATCTAAAACTGTGTTCTGAAGAGAACGCAGTTTAGGACCTTGCACATGCTCAGAATTGCAGATATCGCTTTATAGCCATTTTAGCACATCAAGGGTCTGAATCGGCCCCTTGGACTGGGAAATAAACAGATATTGAACAACTGTTTTTTTGTTTTTTGTTTTTTTGGGGGGGGGGTTTCATTCAGTTACATATGTACATCATATACAGGTTGAGTATCCCTTATCCAAAATGCTTGGGATCAGAGGTATTTTGGATATCGGATTTTTTTGTATTTTGGAATAATTGCATACCATAATGAGATATCATGGCGATGGGACCTAAGTCTAGGCACAGAATACATATGATTCATATACACCTTATTCACACAGCCTGAAGGTCATTTTAGACAATATTTTTTATAACTTTGTGCATTAAACAAAGTGTGTGTACATTCACACAATTCATTTATGTTTCATATACACCTTATACACACAGCCTAAAGGTCATTTAATACAATATTTTTAATAACTTTGTGTATTAAACAAAGTTTGTGTACATTGAGCCATCAAAAAACAAAGGTTTCACTATCTCACTCTCACTCAAAAAAGTCCGTATTTCGGAATATTTGGATATGGGATACTCAACCTGTATAATAAAAGGCTAAAGCTGCTCCTCCCCTCTATGGTGGGGATTAAAGTATTGTGCATGCTGGCACCCACCAGATGGTGCCTGACGGAGCAATTTAAGTGTTGCACCATTCAGGCACACACAGCTGCCGGTGCCGACATTATTCATACGTTGTTCTGTCATTTTGACTGGCTGATAAGTAGTACTGTAATAACAGACATTTTGCCTTGTTTTCAAGTGGACACATGTTCAGAACAAATAAGATGCCAGTAATAATTAGTGTCTTTACATAATATGAGTCAGCTGCACATCAAGATGTGTCAGAATATAATACAGATGTGTCCAAATATACCTATCCTCAATTCGAGCCAAATAGCCCAGTTTGGCATGCAACGGATATTGCAACTAGGACTGATACCAGTGAGTCATGCCATGCATCCTGCCACACAGCATTGTGTTTTATCTGTGACTTTAAACTAGTGATGAGCGGGTTCGGTTCCTCGGAAACCGAACCCCCCCGAACTTCACCCATTTTACATGGGTCCGAGGCATACTCGGATTCTCCCGTATGGCTCGGTAAACCCGAGCGTGCCCGAACGTCATCATCCCGCTGTCGGATTCTCGCGAGATTCGGATTCTATATAAGCAGCCGCGCGTCGCCGCCATTTCCCTCGTGCATTGGAAATGTTAGGGAGAGGACGTGGCTGGCATCCTCTCCGTTTATTAATCTTGATGCAAAAATATTTGTGCTTATTCCTTAATTGTGGGGACTGGGGAGCAGCTGTATTATATAGGAGGAGTACAGTGCAGAGTTTTGCTGACAGTGACCACCAGTATACGTTGTCTGCCTGAAAAACACTCCATATCTGTGCTCAGTGTGCTGCATATATCTGTGCTCACACTGCTTAATTGTGGGGACTGGGGAGCAGCTGTATTATATAGGAGGAGTACAGTGCAGAGTTTTGCTGACAGTGACCACCAGTATACGTTGTCTGCCTGAAAAACACTCCATATCTGTGCTCAGTGTGCTGCATATATCTGTGCTCACAAAGCTTTATTGTGGGGACTGGGGACCAGCAGTATTATATAGGAGGAGTGCAGTGCAGAGTTTTGCTGACAGTGACCACCAGTATATATAGCAGTACGGTACGGAAGGCCACTGCTCTACCTACCTCTGTGTCATCAAGTATACTATCCATCTAGATTCTATACCTGTGGTGCATTTTAGTTTTGCAGTTTGCTGACAGTGACCACCATTATATATAGCAGTACGGTACGGAAGGCCACTGCTCTACCTACCTCTGTGTTGTCAAGTATACTATCCATCCATACCTGTGGTGCATTTCAGTTTTGCACAGTTTGCTGACCACCAGTATATAATATATAGCAGTACGGTACAGTAGGCCACTGCTCTACCTACCTCTGTGTCGTCAAGTATACTATCCATCCTTACCTGTGGTGCATTTCAGTTTTGCACAGTTTGCTGACCACCAGTATATAATATATAGCAGTACGGTACAGTAGGCCACTGCTCTACCTACCTCTGTGTCGTCAAGTATACTATCCATCCATACCTGTGGTGCATTTCAGTTTTGCACAGTATATAGTAGGCCATTGCTATTGATACTGGCATATAATTCCACACATTAAAAAATGGAGAACAAAAATTGACCACTATACTTCACCCACTTCATATTGTGCCAGTTCATATCATGTAACATTATAATGCCCTCCAGTCCACCACCCATGGATGGGGGGACAGCCTCGGTTTTCATCCCTGGCCCTTGGGTGGCTGGAGGGGGGGACCCCTTGATTTAATGGGTTCCCACTCCTCCAGGGTATCCCGGCCAGGGGTTACTAGTTGGGGGGGTAATGCCACGGCCGCAAGGACCTATATAAAATTGTCCCATGGCTGCGGCACTATCTCTCTGGCTAGTGGAGCCCGGTGCTAGTTTAAAAAATACAGGGGACACCTACATCTTTTGTCCCCCATATTTTTTGAACCAGGACCGGACGCAGAGCCTGGTGCTGGTTGTTTAAATATCGGGGGACCCTACGCAATTTTTCCTCTGTATTTTTACAACCAGTACCGGCTCAAAGAGCCCGAGGCTGGTTATACATAGGAGGGGGACCCCACACAATTTTTTTTTTTCATTTTACTATGTGTGATGTCCACAGGGCTATTGTCTGCTGCTAGTGATTTTGCCTTTGGACCAGCCACTCTAGCACCCTAATCCACCCCATCAGATGTATCTGATATTTTGTGTACCTTACCTTTATATGTTGTTAATTAATTGAATTGTGTTAATAAAATACAATATATACCCTCATGGACAGCGCTTCCTATAATGTTTCACCCTAATCCAGCCCATCAGATGTATCTGATATTTTGTGTACCGTACCTTTATATGTTGTTAATTAATTGAATTGTGTTAATAAAATACAATATATACCCTCATGGACAGCGCTTCCTATAATTTTTCATTAGCTGCCATAACCGCTTGCGGTGGAAGCCGCTGGATCCACACGCTGCCAGACTCACTTGTGGTGGAAGCCGCTGGACCTAGACCAGACTGTGCTGTGATTCAGGGAGACTGGGCAGTCTACCTCTCGGACACTCGGCCTAGGGACACCAGATCTCCCACACACCTGGGTACATGCACTTGGGGTTCTAGCAGGAAAGGAAATATAATACAGTGACATTGGTCTGCCAGATTTATGTACATTGGGGCTGATATTGCTTATATTAACAGGAAAGGTAATGGATGGGATTGGAAGCTTTGGGCCTCCTTCGTTCATTAAGGTCTCCTTGCTGAGCTATTATACTCCCTTTTATAGCTGGGGTGCCTAATCTGCTGTAAAAAAAATATTACAGTTTTTTTGTTGTTACATTTTATTTTATTTTTTTCTCACAGAAAATGGAGAAAGGAACCGAAATCTTACATGGACATTTTCATTTTAAATCTGTACCAGATGGCAGAGCTGATAAAACCAAAGTTATTTGTAACCACTGCAAAGCTGATTTTTCTTATCACCGGAGTACTTTGAGTCTGAAGTATCACTTAAATGCAATACACACCGTTGATGCTAGCAAATCACCCACCCAAGCAAACAGTGGAGGGAGGCTTCGGCAGACTACGTTGGATACAGCGTATGGGAGAAGTATAGATAAACAAAAGCAAGAAAAGCTAACAAATAACATAGTGAAGTGAATAGCTACAAACTGCAGGCTAATTAGTATTGTGGAAGATGTCGGTCTGAGGAACGTTCTTAGGATCACAACGAATGACAGCACGTATGAGCCTCCCTCAAGACGCACCATCACAAGAAGAATACATGACTTGTATGAAAAGGAGAGGACTACAAAAGTGATGGCGTTACAATGTGCACCACATGTTGCTCTCACTGGAAATTACTGGACATCGCTGGGTAACCATAATTACCTCGGAGTTACAGTGCATTATATTGATGAACAGTGGGAGCTACATTCACATGCTCTGACTGTAATGAAAATAGAAGAGAGACATTTTGCTGAAACGTGCGCAGAACATTTTATTCATGTTGCACAGGAGTGGAACATTTCAGATAAAGTTGGCACACTTAGCATAGATAGTGCAAGAAATATGATTCCTGCTGCAAGACACCTGCCTTTTGAACATGTCCCCTGCACTGCGCACAGTCTCCAGCATTCTGTCACAGTATCTCTGCAGAACAGTGCATTTGACAATGTCCTGGCCAAATGCAGAAAAGTTGTAGGCCACTTTAAACACAGTCCAGCAAGTGCTGCAGAATTAGAACAACAACAAATTCAACATGGACAAAAGAAGGAGTCACTTATACAAGATAATCCAACCAGATGGAATTCGACTCTGGACATTATAAAAAGTGTCTGTAGAAATGAACATCCACTGAGGGATGTCCTCACCACACACAACACCAAGATTGCCATGCTAACTACAGCTGAAATGGACAAACTGCAGAGGTTGGAAACGCTACTGGAGCCCTGCAGGTATATTTTACATACGTAATATATTTCATTTTCCCACTGTCCTGTCTGTAAAAAATATAGCATGAATGGGATGTAGTTAGGTAGATAGGTTTGGGCACTTACTGGTGGGGGGTAGGGAGCAGGGAGGGTTAGGGTTAGTAGGGAGCAGGTAGGGTTAGGGTTTGTAGGGAGCAGGGAGGGTTAAGGTTAGTAGGGAGCAGGGAGGGTTAGGGTTAGTAGGACGCAGGGAGGGTTAGGGTTAGGCTGCATAGAGGGAGAGTTAGGGTTAGGCACCACCAGTGGACTTTTAGGGTTAGGCACTATGCAGGGAGGGTTAAGTGTAGGGAGGGTTAGTATACTTACCGGGGACTTTTGGGTATCTGGATTCCAGGATGTCGCTGTTGGTCTCCAGACCACCAGCATTCTCCCGTACCCAAAGAAATGGGTTTTATTTATTTTTTTGCTGTTGCAGGTATGTGACTGAACTTCTGGGAGGAGAAAAGTATGTTTCATGCTCTGTGGTTCTGTCTGCTTTTTGCCATCTTTCTCGGGTCATGGAGAGTTCAGATGATGACCTTGCCTACGTGGTCAAAGTCTACATTCAGAAAAGACCTGGAGACACACAAGGAAAATGCCAACATTGCATATCTGAAGATTGCTACCGCATTGGACCCTAGATTCAAGGACCTCAAGTGTATACCCAGAGCTGAGAGGGGTGAGGGGTGGGCCTTAGTCACCAACTTACTCAAGGAACAGAGGTTTGTTGCAGAGAAACCTGTGGAAGCAACAACATCAGAGCCACCAAATAAAAAGTTAGCGTTATTGGCTGCTTCATCAGAGTCTGATTCTGAACAGGAGGAAGATTCAGTTGAGAACAGTGTGCGTCGATACAGAGCGGAGCTCACCATCAGTATAGAGTCCTGTCCATTAGAGTGGTGGTCCAAACATGCATGCTCACACAGCAGGCTGGCCTCCATTGCACAGAAGTACTTGGCCACACCTGCAACATCAGTACCCTGTGAAAGGTTGTTTTCTCTTGCTGGTCATATTGGCCCTCATTCCGAGTTGATCGGTCGCAAGGCGAATTTAGCAGAGTTACACACGCTAAGCCGCCGCCTACTGGGAGTGAATCTTAGCATCTTAAAATTGCGACCGATGTATTCGCAATATTGCGATCACAAACTACTTAGCAGTTTTAGAGTAGCTCCACACTTACTCTGCCTGTGCGATCAGTTCAGTGCTTGTCGTTCCTGGTTTGACGTCACAAACACACCCAGCGTTCGCCCAACCACTCCCCCGTTTCTCCGGCCACTCCTGCGTTTTTTCCGGAAACGGTAGCGTTTTCAGCCACACGCCCATAAAACGCCGTGTTTCCGCCCAGTAACACCCATTTCCTGTCAATCACATTACGATCGCCGGAGCGATGAAAAAGCCGTGAGTAAAAATACTATCTTCATTGTTAAATTACTTGGCGCAGTCGCAGTGCGAATATTGCGCATGCGTACTAAGCGGATTTTCATTGCGATGCGATGAAAAATACCGAGCGAACGACTCGGAATGAGGGCCATTGTACAGAAGTAGAGAGTTTCTTAATCATCTGAAAATGTAAATAACCTTGTGTGTCTTAGCAACTGGCTTGGTGCAGAGGAGTAAATAGGTTACACACCTAAGATATATCTGTCCAATCTGTCTGGTGGGAAAAAAAATCTGTGAAAGAAAACAAAAGAATACAGATTTAGATTCTAAGAAAATACATTATTTCATTTTTTAATTTTAAAGTTTTTTAAATGCTACTGTGTAAAGGGAAAACTGCAAACCAAATGTTATTGCACTGTTGTTCATATAGAAGTACTAAAAGTGTGCAATACACCACTTTTGAATTCATTATTGTCTTTAGTGTCTAACAATACGATTAATCGCTATTAATCGCAGAAAATCCTGCAATTAATTGCGATTAGAAATTTTAATCGTTGCCCAGCACTAATTATTTTAAAAAGACAGCATCAATTTTATATAACAGAATAACCAAATTGTTAGTAGTGATATTCATCAACTTCATTGTGCATCATTGCCCCAGTCCCACCATAAGATACAAGTCCTAGAACACATACACTATATACAGTATGCTGATATGTTCCATCTCTAAGGCCCTTATTTATCACAATTTGCATTTTACATGCAATTGTCATGAGATAAATTAGCTTGAACTTACATTGCAATAGTGAAAAATATTTGCTGCATTTACAAAATGGAGGTCCCTAAACAGAGCTTGTGAGAAAGCTCTGTCCCGGCAAATGCCTAGAAGCAAATTAATAACTGCCATCAGTTTGCGTCCAGGTTCATCAGCCTGCATACTGTACAGTATGTGTCAACGGGGACTCACAAGATTTGCATTACAGTAGCCCATCTGAAGAAATGTCAGTAGTGTGACTGGGTCCCAAACTTAGAGGTAAAGTAATCACATTACTTCTGACTAGAGAGGAGTGGTTTGGATTACTTTAAATTCGAACATGTCCAAACATCCGGTATCATAGTCAATCTGAGCCACGGCTCGGGTTTTCCCGCCAGAATTGGATTCCAAATCAAGGCAAAATGTAATCCCCCAGCGTAGTATTCTTGCGGGTTTTGGATTCTATATAAGGACCCTGCAGTGGTGACTCTGCTGGTTCACTCTGTTCTCAGGCATGCTGCTGTGTGCTGCGCTCTACTATGCTGGTTAAATTGTCTGTGCTGAGTCCAGACTCATAACAAGAGTAGGTGTCATTTACCACACACCTGGCATGCCCTCCAAATTCCTTGACAACTTTGCTTCCTGGCTTCCTCATTTCCTCTCTTCTGACATTCCCTCCATTATCCTAGGTGATTTCAACATTCCTATAGATAACCCCACAAAATCACCTGTCTCTAAACTCCATAACCACACCTCTTCTCTTGGTTTCTCCCAGTGGACCTCCTCCCGCTCCCATGTGAGTGGAAGCTCACTGGATCTGGTCTTCACTCACCATTGTGATCTTTCTGATTTCTCTAACTCCCTGTTCCCCCTCCCTGACCATCACCTGCTCACTTTTAACCTATCTCTATCTGCTTCTCCATCTTTACCACCTAAGACTACCATCACAAAGTATAACATTGAGGCTATTGACACCACTTCCCTATCTTCCCTGTTTGATTTGCTGCTCTCTCCTATTCTATCTTTCCTACCCTGAACAAGCTACTTCCCTATACAATGCATCCCTTACCTCTGCTCTTGACTCTATCACCCCACCAACCACTATTCACCCTCATAGATCCTCAATCCTGGCACAGCAAATGCACCAGATATCTGCAAAAATGCTCACGTTCCGCTGAGTGAGAGTGGAGGAAATCACGCTCTAAGGCCAACTTCCTCCACTACAAATTTATGCTCTCATCCTACTTTGCTGCCCTTACCCTCTAAACAATCTTACTTCAAAACCTCAGCTCCTCCCAATCCTCAAACCCCCGGCACTTCTTTGCCACTGTCAACTCACTCCTCAGCCCACCCCCACCTCAACTCCCCTCTTTACTTTCTGCTCTTGACTTTGCCACCTACTTCACACCCAATATTGACTCCATTCGTCAGGACATAATTTCCACTAGAATCTGAGCAACCCCCCTCCTCCATTTCAAGAATCCCCCTCTCCTTCCCTCCTAACAACTCTGACATCTTTCTTCCCTGTATCTGGTGAGGAAGTCATGGTCCTCATCTGGTCCTCACCCCCCTCCTCCTCCCCACTTGAACCTATTACCTCCCGCCTTCTCCGCTTCCTCTCTTCTTCTGCCTGTTCCCATTTTGCCCATCTACTCAATCTCTCACTCTCATCAAGCACTGTCCCTTCTGCCTTCAAGCATGCACTTGTCTCCCCATTCTTAAAAAACCTACCCTTGATCCAACCAATCTCTCCAACTACCAACCCATCTCTCTTCTCCCTTTTGCCTCCAAACTCCTTGAGCGTATTGTCTACAACCACCTCACTTTCTTTCTTCCCACTCACTGCTTGACCCTTCCCAGTCTGGTTTCTGTCCTCAGCAGTCCACTGAAACTGCCCTCACAAAAGTATGCAATGACCTCCTTGCTGCTAAATCCAGGGGCCACTACTCTCTGCTTATTCTCCTTGACCTCTCTGCTGCTTTTGACACTGTAGACCACCCTCTTCTCCTGCAAATCCTTTACTCACTTGGTTTGCATAATACTGCTCTCTCCTGGCTGTCCTTCTACCTTTCTGACTGTTCCTTCTCTGTCTCGTCTCATGACTCCACCTCCCCTCACTTCCTCTACCAGTAGGTGTCCCCCAAGGTTCTGTTCTTGGGCCTCTCCTTTTCTCTTTCTACCCATTCTCATTAGGTGAGCTCATTAGCTCTTTTGACTTAAAATATCATCTCTACCCTGACAATACTCAAATCTACCTTTCCTCCGCTGACCTCTTCCCTACGCTCCTCACTCGTATCTCCAACTGTCTCTCTGCTATCTCCTCCTGGATGTCCCAGCGCTTTCTTAAACTTAATATGTCTAAGACTGAGCTGATCAACTTCCCTTCCTCCCGCATAACCTCACCTCCCACAATTTAATTATCCATTGATGGCACAATTATCTCCTCTAGCCCCCAAGTGCGATGTCTTTGAGTAATCCTTGACTCTTCCCTCTCCTTCAAACCACACATTCAGTACCTCTCACAAACCTGCCATTTCCATCTCATAAACATCTCCAGGATCAGACCCTTTCTCACCAAGGACGCTACTAAGACACTCATCCACTCACTGGTCATCTCCAGATTGTACTACTGCAATCTCTTCCTATCTGGCCTCCATCAAAAAAGCCTCTCTCCACTCCAATCTATCCTTAATGCTGCTGCCCATCTTATCCTCTTCACCAAACATACTACATCCACATCCCCTCTCTTGCAGGACTTTCACTGGCTGCCCTTCCCATTCAGAATCCAATTCAAGCTTCTCACACTCACCTACAAAGCCCTCACCCACTCTTCTCCCACTTACATCTCTGACCTTATCTCTCTTTACATTCCCACCCGTCCTCTTCGCTCTGCTAATGCACGCCATCTCTCCTGCCAACTGACTACCTCCTCCCACTCCTACCTACAGGATTTTGCATGTGCTGTTCCCTATCTCTGGAATGCTCTACCTATCCCCATCCAACTCTCCACCTCTTTACAAAACTTCAAACAGGCTCTGAAGACCCACTTCTTCACCAAACCCAGCCAACTCTCCTCCTAACCCTCTTGTCTATGCTCACTGTCTACCCCTTCTGTGTCACCCCGGTCTGTTAGCACCTCACCTTTTAGATTGTAAGCTCGCAAGAGCAGGGATTTCTTTCCTATTGTTCCTTTCATTTTCTTACTTACACAATCTTAGACTCCTTACTCCTCTTGATGGCACCTAACCCCGGGTTTTCTATACCTGTCCTATATTGTCTTGAACTGTAAGTGCTGTTTTCTTGTTCGCTCATTTGATTATGTACTGTGTAATGGGAACTGTGGATCCCTTGTGGCGAAATATAAATAAAGGATACTGTAGTAATAATAATAATAATAATAAATAAATAATAAGTGGCTGTGCTGTGTATATAGTAGAGATGTGCACCGGAAATTTTTCGGGTTTTGTGTTTTGGTTTTGGATTCGGTTCCGCGGCCGTGTTTTGGATTTGGACGTGTTTTGGCAAAACCTCCCTGAAAATGTTTTGTCGGATTCGGATGTGTTTGGGATTCGGGTGTTTTCTTTTTTAAAAACCCTCAAAAACAGCTTAAATCATAGAATTTGGGGGTCATTTTGATCCCACAGTATTATTATTAACCTCAATAACCATAATCTCCACTCATTTCCAGTCTTTTCTGAACACCTCACACCTCACAATATTATTTTTAGTCCTAAAATTTGCACCGAGGTCGCTGGATGACTAAGCTAAGCGACTCATGTGGGCGGCACAAACACCTGGCCCATTTAGGAGTGGCACTGCAGTGTCAGACAGGATGGCACTTAAAAAAATTAGCCCCAAACAGCACATGATGCAGAAATAAATAAAAAAAGAGGTGCAAGATGGAATTGTCCTTGGGCCCTCCCACCCACCCTTATGTTGTATAAACAGGACATGCACACTTTAACAAACCCATCATTTCAGCCACAAGGTCTGCCACATGACTGTGGCTGAAATGACTGGTTGGTTTGGGCCCCCACCAAAAAAGAACAATCAATCTCTCCTTGCACAAACTGGCTCTACAGAGGCAAGATGTCCACCTCCTCCTCATCGTCCGATTCCTCACCCCTTTCACTGTGTACATCCTCCTCACAGAGTATTAATTTGTCCCCACTGGAATCCACCATCTCAGGTCCCTGTGTACTTTCTGGAGGCAATTGCTGGTTAATGTCTCCACGGAGGAATTGATTATAACTCATTTTGATGAACATCATCTTCTCCACTTTTTCTGGAAGTAACCTCGTACGTCAATTGCTGACAAGGTGACCGGCTGCACTAAACACTCTTTTCGGAGTACACACTGGAGGGGGGGCAACTTAGGTAAAATAAAGCAAGTTTGTGCAAGGGCCTCCAAATTGCCTCTTTTTCCTGCCAGTATACGTACGGACTGTCTGACGTGCCTAATTGGATGTGGTCACTCATATAATCCTCCACCATTCTTTCAATGGTGACAGAATCATATGCAGTGACAGTAGAAGATGACATTTCAGTAATCGTTGGCAGGTCCTTCAGTCCGGACCAGTTGTCAGCACTCGCTCCAGACTGCCCTGCATCTCCGCCAGCGGGTGGGCTCGGAATTCTTAGCCTTTTCCTCGCAGCCCCAGTTGCAGGAGAATGTGAAGGAGGAGCTGTTGACGGGTCACGTTCCGCTTGACTTGACAAGTGTCTCACCAGCAGGTCTTTGAACATGTGCAGACTTGTGTCTGCCGGAAAGAGATACAACGTAGGCTTTAAACCTAGGATCGAGCACGGTGGCTAAAATATAGTGCTCTGATTTCAACAGATTGACCACCCATGAATCCTGGTTAAGCGAATGAAGGGCTCCATCCACAAGTCCACATGTCTAGCGGAATTGCTCCGTTTTAGCTCCTCCTTCAATCTCTCCAGCTGCTTCTGCAAAAGCCTGATGAGGGGAATGACCTGACTCAGGCTGGCAGTGTCTGAACTGACTTCACGTGTGGCAAGTTCAAAGGGTTGCTGAACCTTGCACAACGTTGAAATCATTCTCCACTGCGTTTGAGTCAGGTGCATTCCCCCTCCTTATCCTATATCGTAGGCAGATGTATAGGCTTGAATGGCCTTTTGCTGCTCCTCCATCCTCTGAAGCATATAGAGGGTTGAATTCCACCTTGTTACCACCTCTTGCTTCAGATGATGGCGGGGCAGGTTCAGGAGTATTTGCTGGTGCTCCAGTCTTCGGCACGCAGTGGCTGAATGGCGAAAGTGGCCCGCAATTCTTCGGGCCACCGACAGCATCTCTTACACGCCCCTGTCGTTTTTGAAAAAATTCTGCACCACCAAATTCAATGTATGTGCACAACATGGGACATGCTGGAATTTGCCCACATGTAATGCACGCACAATATTGGTGGCGTTGTCCGATGTCACAAATCCCCAGGAAAGTCCAATTGGGGTAAGCCATTCTGCGATGATGTTCCTCAGTTTCCGGAGGTTGTCAGCTGTGTGCCTCTTATGGAAAGCGGTGATACAAAGCGTAGCCTGCCTAGGAATGAGTTGGTGTTTGCAAGACTATGCAGCACAAGACAGCACCACTGGATATATGGCAGTACCCCTGGACTTATACGGCAGTACCCCTGGAGTTGTACGGCACTGTCAGACAGGATGGTACTTTAAAAAACTAGTCCCCAAGCAGCACATGATGCAAAGAAGAAAAAGAGGTGCAATATTGAATTGCCTTTAGGCCCTCCCACCTACCCTTATGTTGTATAAACAGGACATGCACACTTTAACAAATCAATAATTTTGGCAAAAGGGTCTGCCACACAACTGTAGCTGAAATGACTGGTTTGTTTGGGACACCACCAAAAAAGAAGTAATCAATCTCTCCTTGCACAAACTGGCCCTACAGAGGCAAGATCTCGACCTCATCCTCAGATTCATCACCCCTTTCAGTATATACATCCTCCTCCTCACAGAGTATTAATTCGTACCCACTGAAAACCACCATCATAGGTCTCTGTGTACATTCTGGAGGCAATTGCTGGTAAAGGTCTTCCCAGAGGAATTTATAATTCATTTTGATGAACATCATCTTCTCCACATTTTGAGGAAGTAACCTCCTACACCGATCGCTGACAAGTTTACCAGCTGCGCTAAACACTCTTTAGGAGTACACACTGGAGGGGGGGGCAACTTTGGTAAAATAAAGCCAGTTTTTGCAAGGGCATCCAAATTGCTTCTTCTTCCTGCCAGTATACGTACAGACTGTCTGACATGCCTACTTGGATGCTGTCACTCATATAATCCTCCATTATACGACAGTATCACTGAAATTATACGTCAGTACCACTGGAATTATATGCAGGATCACTAGAAATATACAGCCGTATCACTGGAATTATGCGGCAGTGTCACTGGAATTACATGGCAGTACCACTGGACATATGCATCAGTATCATTGGACTGGATTTATACACCAGTACCGCTGGAATTATACGCCAGTATTACTGGAATTATACAGCAGTATCACTGGATTTATACGGTAGTATCACTGGACATATATGGCAGTATCACTGGACATATATGGCAGTATCACTGGACTTGATTAATAAACCAGTACCGCTGGAATTATACGCCAGTACCACTGGAATTATATGGCAGTATTACTGGACTTATACACCAGTACCCCTGGAATTATACGGCAGGATCACTGGAATTATATGGCAGTACCACTGGACATATACGTCAGTATCACTGGACTGGATTTATACACCAGTACCGCTAGAATTATACACCAGTACCAATGGAATTATACGGCAGTATCACTGGATTTATATGGCATTACCGCTGGACATATGTGGCAGTATCACTGTACGTATATAAGGCAGTATCACTGGACATATATGACAGTATCACTGGACTGGATTAATAAACCAGTACCGCTAAAATTATACACCAGTACCACTGGAATTATACGGCAGTATCACTGGATTTATACACCAGTACCACTGGAATTATATGGCAGTATCACTGGAATTATACGGCAGTACCACTGGAATTATACGGCAGTACCACTGGACATATACGTCAGTATCACTGGACTGGATTTATACACCAGTACCGCTGGAATTATACACCAGTACCAATGGAATTATACGGCAGTATCACTGGATTTATACGGCAGTACCGCTGGACATATACGGCAGTATCACTGTACATATACAGCAGTATCACTGGACTGGATTCATTCGCCAGTACCGCTGGAATTTTACGTCAGTACCACTGGAATTATACGGTAGTATCACTGGACTTATACGTCAGTACTACTGGAATTATACGGCAGGATCACTGGAATTATACGGCAGTATCACTGGAATTATATGACAATACCACTGGACATATACAGCAGTATCACTGTACAGGATTTATACACCAGTACCACTGGAATTATACAACAGTATCACTGGATTTATATGGCAGTACCGCTGGACATATACGGCAGTATCACTGTACATGTTTGGCAGTATCACTGGACTGGATTTATACACCAGTACCACTGGAATTATATGGCAGTATCACTGGAATTATAAACCAGTACCACTGGAATTATATGGCAGGATCAGTGGAATTATATGGCAGTACCACTGGACATATACGGCAGTATCACTGGACAGGATTTATACATCAGTACCGCTGGAATTAAATGACAGTACCACTGGAAATATACATCAGTATCTGTTAGGTTCCAGGTGCTCAGAACAAGGGAGATGTTGCGTAGTGAGTCCAGAGCACCAGAACGTGACGCTGAAATAAGGTGTGGTGTTGAAATAGCCCCTAGCACCCTACCTCCATTGTTTCACCCGTGTGGTCAGTTCATGCCTGAGTGACTATGGTTTCTTGGGCCCACGGCAGCCGCGTTTGAAGAGCGGATTAGGTCTGCCCAACTCCGATGCCCCCAGGTCTTAGAGTGAGAAAAGGCATGAACCGAGACAGGATAATAACAAGGGGACCTCTAACTAAAGCAAACAGAAGGCTAGGGGCTACTAACAACCCTAAAACTAAATATATGTGCGGCACGCTGCCAAAGGAAAAGAACAACAAAGGAAATGCTGTCCACACGCCGACACAATACTGTTGTGTACCGGCTGTGACAGCATAAGCAGAACCCTCTGCAAAACTCCAGTAACAAAATATAACCAAAGAATACTGCGGCCTAGGCCGACGGACGCGGCAAAGGCGCTACTCACGGAACCGGTACAAATACTGGCAAATGGACAGGAACCCCCAATGCAGCAGACACAGACTCTCAGAACCGGAGGACAGGCAGAATCCCAAACGACAGACCGGTGGACACCAAGAAGCCAGACACTCGACCAGGCACAGACAAAGCCACAGGACTTCTGGACAGGAACGCTTCACGGCAGGACACGGGATCAGACACTGGAACCGACACAGGATCTGACACTTGAACAGACACTGGAACCGACACTGGAACCGACACTGGAAGCAGCTAGACAGACACTGCTAGACAGGAGCTCAGGAACTGGCAGGGAGTAGCTCAGAACTCAAGAACTCTGGAACTATCACCAGCATCTGTGTATTGCACTGAGCCAGAATATAACAGAGAGTCCTAATTAATTATGTCGTGCTGCTGCCCTGCTGCACAACTGAGAGGTGCAATTAACAGACAGGTGAGGCTGAACACATGGGAACAAGCTGCAATTGCACAGACTCACCACCGGCAGCAAACAAGAGTCTTCTTAAACCAGAGCAACGGGAAATCCTGGCCTGCTAGACAACTATAAACATAAAATACGGAAAACAGGAATGAACCACTACCTGTGGTTCATATCAGTACCCTCTCCTTAAGGGTGAGCTCCGAACACCCCATGACACCCACGGGGAACATAAACAGAAGTATAACATAAAATACATAACCAAAATGCAAAACAGGAATGAGCCACAGCCGTGGCTCATAACAGTACCCACCCCCCTTGAGGAGGGGTCAAAGAACCCCAAAATTCAGGTTTTCCAAAACAAGGTATACATTAATAAACCTGACACTGGAACAAACAGACAAAGACAAGAAACAGAAACAAGCTGTGGCAACAGCTTGTAACAGTGCCCCCCTCTTGACGGTGGCCACTGGACACAAGACAAGGAAAAAAAATCTTTTTTTTTTATATATATCAAGGCAAGAGTCAATAATTATTTCTTTTTCTTCCTCTTCTTATTTTTACAAAGTTCTTGAGGTCTGACCAAGGTAATTCCCCAAACATTGTCTGAACTGATGGTACCTCCCAGCAAGGCTGGGTTCAAATCAGAGATTGGTTTCTTTACCTTGGGAGCTGAACTTTCAGGCAAAGTACTACTATTAGAAGAAGACAGAAAAGCACATCCTGCAGTCAAAACAACGGGCTGAGACTCTTGTGCCGAGTTTACAGTATACGGTGAACTCTCAGCAGATAAGACGGGGGACCTAGAGGAACCTGAACCAATTTCTTTGGAACCATATCTTTTAATAACTGCATCACTGAATGCTGGGGGATCCTGAAGAATGGGATCTTCAGTTTTCATTAAATTGGATGCCCACTCAAAAGGCTCCCCTCTAAAAGAATATATCAGATAGAGCACAAGGTTCTCTGAAGTGATGCCCAGAAATGGTCTAGACAACATAATGATGTAATAGTGTTTGGTAAGCGCCAGAAATTGGACTAAGTCCCCATCAAAGATTATAGATGTTGAGATATCAACAGAGTCAGGATCTGCTTCCTTCCCATCTGACTGACTAGAGTGCTTTGCTAGGACCTGGTCACTATTGACCTTACTCGAGGCTGAGACTTTCTGAACCCCACCTGGGGCAGTGACTTTCTGAACTCCACCTGGGGCAGTGGCCCTCGGAACCCCACCTGGGGCAGTGGCCCTCGGAACCCCACCCGGGGTAGTGACTTTCTGAACCCCACCCGGGGCAGTGACTTTCTGAACCCCACCCGGGGAAGTGACTTTCTGAACCCCACCCGGGGCAGTGACTTTCTGAACCCCACCCGGGGCAGTGACTTTCTGAACCCCACCCGGGGCAGTGGCCTTCGGGAACCCCGCTGGGGGCAGCACCTCGGATTCTTTTACTGGGACCGGGCCGTCAGCCTCCCTCTCTGGGACCGGGCCGTCAGCCTCCCTCTCCGAGTCGATAATTATCAAAACTTCTCCCGGGACAACGACTTCCGGGACTTTTGCTGAAGCTATAACCTTCAGAACCTCCACTAACGCTATGCCTCTTGAGTCCTTTCCTGGGGAAGCGACTTCTAGACCCTTCTTTGGGGCTGTGTCTCTCGAGACCCCACTTGGGGATATTACTTCAAAGATCCCTTCTGGGGTTTTGCTTCTCGAGTTCCCTTCTAGAACTATGGTTTTAGACACCTTCTCTGGAGTTGCGCATTTCAAGTCTCTACCTGGGGTAACAGCTTCTGAGACCCCTTCTGGTATTGACACCTGAGCTATAATATTCGATGTCCCTCTATGACCCAGGGCATCGAGTACCGCTCCAGGACTCTGGGCATCGGGTACCGCTCCAGGACTCTGGGCATCGGGTACTGCTCCAGGACTCTGGGCATCGGGTACCGCTCCAGGACTCTGGGCATCGGGTACCGCTCCAGGACTCTGGGCATTGGGTACCGCTCCAGGACTGTGGGCATCGGGTACCGCTCCAGGACTCTGGGCATCGGGTACCACTCCAGGACTCTGGGCATCGGGTACCGCTCCAGGACCCTGGGCATCGGGCACCGCTCCAGGACCCCAGGCATTGGGCACCGCTCCAGGACCCCGGGCATCGGGCACCACTCCAGGACCCCGGGTATCGGGCACCACTCCAGGGGTTTGCAACTCTGCTTTAACAGGAAAATCAAGAGAGGAGAGAAACATTCTCCTTTGGTTCCTGAATCTATAATGGAGCTCCCTAGCCCAAGGACCCCAATTATAGGACAGAGGGCTTTTTAGTGTGGGTTGTGTGACAAGTACCTCTGCCACAGTAGAGACAGGAGTAGGTCTTGTATCCTGACTCAACTTGGCCAGAGGGCAGGACTTGTCGCCACACTTTGGCTTGTGCAACTCACAGGTCTGCAGATAGTGGCCTAAACCTCCACAATATAGGCATAAATTTAAGTTTCTGCGATGCAGACGCTCCTCTTCTGAGAGCCTGGGCCGCAGAAACTTTTAAACTTTTTCTCTCCAACTGAACCTGAGGATTCTCTTGTCACCATATTGTGAGCAAGAGTCTCTTTAGAGGTAGATGAACTCTCAACGACTTCTGGCAAGATAAGCAAAATTTTAGTCAGAAGGTTTTGCAGTTGCTTTAAGGATTGCTGCAAAACTTCCAGTCGCTCAGGTTTCAAAGCACTGAAAGCAGAGTTCAGGGCTGAGAGAGACGCCTGCAGGGCTTGCATAGTTGGCATAGGAGGATTTTAAACTAGACAAGACAAAACTAAACTAGACTAGACAAGACAAGACTGGATTTTTTTTTTAAACTAGACAAGACAAGACTGGATTCTGCACACCGGACTGGATTCTGCACACCGGACTGGATTCTGCACACTGAATTCTAGACAGGACTGGATTCTAAACACCGGACTGGATTCTGCACACTGAATTCTAGACAGGACTGGATTCTGCACACTGAATTCTAGACAGAACTGGATTCTAAACACCGGACTGGATTCTGCACACTGAATTCTAGACAGGACTGGATTCTAAACACCGGACTGGATTCTAAACACTGAATTCTAGACAAGACACTGGACCAAAAAAGAAAAAACTGCTATTTAGCTTTATTTCTTTTTTGTTGTATGGCTGGTGATAATGTTAGGTTCCTGGTGCTCAGAACAAGGGAGATGTTGCGTAGTGAGTCCAGAGCACCAGAACGTGACGCTGAAATAAGGTGTGGTGTGGAAATAGCCCCTAGCACCCTACCTCCATTGTTTCACCCGTGTGGTCAGTTCATGCCTGAGTGACTATGGTTTCTTGGGCCCACGGCAGCCGCGTTTGAAGGGCGGATTAGGTCTGCCCAACTCCGATGCCCCCAGGTCTTAGAGTGAGACAAGGCGTGAACCAAGACAGGATAATAACAAGGGGACCTCTAACTAAAGCAAACAGAAGGCTAGGGGCTACTAACAACCCTAAAACTAAATATATGTGTGGCACGCCGCCAAAGGAAAAGAACAACAAAGGAAATGCTGTCCACACGCCGACACAATACTGTTGTGTACCGGCGGTGACAGCATAAGCAGAACCCTCTGCAAAACACCAGTAACAAAATATAACCAAAGAATACTGCGGCCTAGGCCGACGGACGCGGCAAAGCCGCTACTCACGGAACCGGTCCAAATACTGGCAAACGGACAGGAACCCCCAATGCAGCCGACACAGACTCTCAGAACCGGAGGACAGGCAGAATCCCAAACGACAGACCGGTGGACACCAAGAAGCCAGACACTCAACCAGGCACAGACAAAGCCACAGGACTTCTGGACAGGAACGCTTCACGGCAGGACACAGGATCAGACACTGGAACCGACACAGGAACCGACACTGGAACCGACACTGGAAGCAGCTAGAAAGACACTGCTAGACAGGAGCTCAGGAACTGGCAGGGACTAGCTCAGAACTCAAGAACTCTGGAACTATCACCAGCGTCTGTGTATTGCACTGAGCCAGAATATAACAGAGAGTCCTAATTAATTATGTCGTGCAGCTGCCCTGTTGTACAACTGAGAGGTGCAATTAACAGACAGGTGAGGCTGAACACATGGGAACAAGCTGCTATTACACAGACTCACCACCGGCAGCAAACAAGAGTCTTCTTAAACCAGAGCAACGGGAAATCCTGGCCTGCAAGACAACTAACTGTGGTTCATAACAGTACCCTCTCCTTAAGGGTGAGCTCCGAACACCCCATGACACCCACAGGGAACATAAACAGAAGTATAACATAAAATACATAACCAAAATGCAAAACAGGAATGAGCCACAGCCGTGGCTCATAACAGTATCACTGGATTTATACGGCAGTGCCGCTGGACATATATGGCAGTATCACTGTACATATACAGCAGTATCACTTGACTGGATTTATATGCCAGTACCGCTGGAATTATATGGCAGTATCACTGGATTTATATGGCAGTACCGCTGGACATATACGGTAGTACCACTGGACATATACAGCAGCACAGGGACACCACCACTGGACTGATGCAGGATAACACAGCACCACTGCAATGGACTGGATTTATACGGCAGCACTGGATATATGGCAGCAGAGTACACCACCACTGTGACTGGACTGATGCAGCACAAAACACTACTACTGGACTGATGCAGGACAACACAGCACCACTACAATGGACTGGACTTATACTACAGCACTTGACATATGGCAGCAGAGGACACCACCACTGTGACTGGACTGATGCAGCACAATACACCACCACTGAACTAATGCAGCACAACACAGCACCACTGGACTGGACTTATACAGCAGCACTGGACATATGGCAGCAGAGGATACAACCACTGTGACTGGACTGATGCAGCACAAGATGCTACCACTGAGCTGATGCAGGACACTGAAAACGGATACACGTCCTCTCTCTACACTCTCGAATGCTGGAGTGAAAATGTCGGCGACACACGGCTCCTTATATGCAATCCAAACCCCGCGAGAATCCGACAGCGGGATGATGATGTTTTGCCTCATTCTGGTTTCCGAGTCAGGTAGGAAAACCAGAGCCGGGCACGGATCCGGGCTCGTGTAGTGAAGTCCGGTAGGTTTTGGTTCTCGGGGAACCGAACCCGCTCATCTCTATTGCATAGGTATAAAAACTTAAAAGGTAACACTCTTACCTGGTGGTTAGCAAACCACATCTAGCGTTGGTCCTGGGGTACTGCACCATATGCTCTTCATTATTTTTAGTCATAATTTGCTGTTTGATGTGTCTTGGGCTGCTATAGTTTATTCAGTATAAGACAGTTAAATCCTTATGCAATTATGTGTAACAGACCTTTACACCAAGTATTATGTAAATTAGGCAGTAAGGCACTGAGGTCGTGGGTTTGGTTGCCACAACAGCCCCTAACTGTGTGGTGTTTGTATATTCTCCCTGTGCTTGCGTAGGTTTCCTCTGGGTACTCTGGTTTCCTCCCAAATCAAAAAATATATTGATAGGTTCACTGGCTCCTGACAAAAATGTACACTAGTGTGTAAGTGACAGTGTGTGCGTGTACATGGGCAGACTAGATGGGCCAACTGTTTCTTATCTGTCATAAAATTCAATGTTTCTATCATAAATAATATTGATGAACAAGGGCTTAATAAGCAAAATATCTACAGTATATAAGGAATATTTTATTATGTTAAAAAAATCAGCTGTAATATTATTTGTCACAGACGATTGTAATTATTATACTGTCAGTATTAGTATTAGTATTTTATATTGTATATACATTGGACAGAGTCTTTAAGGATTTTTTTTTTAGAAGAAACTTACTTTAATCCTAAAAAAAGATAGTGATATTGCAAAATGGGTTTATGATATTCACTGATGGTTTTATACCAGAGGAGCTATTTCTAAGTCAACAAAAATAAATAAAGATCACAAGATATTCCAATATGTTACATATTAAAATGTTTACTGCAGTCTGCAGTTTTGAAATTCAGGTACACGCTGCATAAATTAGACCAAAATAGGAGTATTCCATTAAAATTGCTATATTCATTTGTGCTATTTGGGTAAATTACATAGCTTACATCATTTGTCAGAAGATCATTTTGAGTTCCTGGTAATGACACTGATAATTTAACATTTTCACATTTCCATTTAGTTGAAATTATTCACAAGCATATTTCAGGTTTGAAACCTTAGTATTGTTCAATCAAAATGCTAATGAGTAAAATTGTTATGATGTGGTTGTATGCTGATCAGACAATATTCAAAGGCAGCTGAATTTATGTTTGTCTGTGCTGTATATTTTTCAGTAAAAATTCAATATTTAAAGGAGAATTATACACATAAACATGTTACGCTTAATTCCGTTTTTTGATGTGAACAATTTAATATTCTCTATTAAGGCAATGGCAAAAAAATAAAAAAATAGATATATGAGTATAATCTGGAAATGCATCACAGACTCAGAAACACAGGTAACAGGTTTATAATGCAACAGGTCACAGGTTCAAGTCCCACAGGGAGCATCACTGCTTTTTCTTGCCAGAATGTGCCAATTATCTTTTGCACAAAAGCTATTCAGTCACCTTTCATGCAGTATCAAATCATAGTACCCAGAAAGAAAAAACAAGTAAGGAAAAGGAATACCAAAAATATATATACTGTATCAGAAAAGGTAATATACTGTATCAAAGGTGTAATTTTGTGGAATGAAGATTAATTAATTAAGATTGATTAGAGTCATCATGAATGATGTTTTTGCCCATAGCTAAGAGTAACCATAAATGATACTAGAAATATCCTACAAGGGAATCTGTATTCATTTAAAATATCAACTCTAATAATAATAAGAACAATTAAAAGTCATTACTTGGTGAAAAGTAAATAAATAATATATGAGATAAAAATATGGTATACATTTTCACTAACTGATTCACTGAATATTTCTAGTTTGATTTATTAGTACTCTCACCTATAGACAAAATAAAATTCTAGCGTTTTACCAATATTTATTAAGTTAACACAACATCTTGTCTTTTATCATACTTTCTCATGATGTAATGTGTGTACTGTATATGTATTGTATCAGATTTAATTTTTTATTTTCAGTGGGTTTATTTCTATGAAAAAAGTTGCTGGTATTCAGAAATAAAGGCGGTGGTACAATGCTAAAATTTCTGGAACTAGTTATAACATTTCAAAATTAGGTCAAGATGTTACTACGCATCTCGACTTAGTCAACTAGTTGCCTGACAGTCCTAAAGGGGCACTAAATGTTGAGTGGACCTGGAAAGTGTACTATAGTGCTTGATAATTATGACTCCTAAAATTATCAAATCAGGCGCTCTGATATAAGGCACAAAATAAAGCTGTTGGTCACCCAATTTATATAATAGAATTGATATAATACTGATGTCTATATACTTATAGCTGCTCCCACATGAGTATTCTGCGATACTCAAATAGATACAAAGTAATTGTGAAACATGCAATATCACAAGAGAGCGTTAGATACCGATCATTACTATATAAATTTCTATAAATTACTATATAAATATTCAATCACATAAAATAAAAGCATAAAAAATGCAATGCATATTTTCATAAAATAATTATTCTCACTGCTTAGAACCTGCACTCACAATGCTTCTATGATTGGTTACCCTGGAGCTTAAATAGAGCTCTCCTCTGCACTGTTTTACCTTCTGATGAAACCGTGGTTTGATTTTCACGGAGAAACATGTTAAGGACATCTCACGCTGCTGTTTTTCCCTGAGATCTACACAAGCACAGCACCACAGTCCGGACTCCAGCACACTGCAAACTGCCTGAATTCTACAGCTACGAACGGCGCCCTCCCTCCCCGTGAACTGAATAGAACACCGCCGCTCCCACCAACCACAACAGATTCCGCATGCTGACAGCCAGCCTCACATGAGACTCTAAGGAATAAGTGGTGAGCACAAAATTGTTTGGCGGTCGGGGGAGGTAATAGCATACCGCCCATCGTTTATACAGCTGAACATTCACCATCTAGTGAACACCATTCACATTCCCTAAAACAAATTGGGACTTTATCATTTGCTTTGGAGCGAACCAGCTACACTGGTCTTTTGGATGTGGATATCTGTGCAATATACAATTGGGATACAGTATATGGCAGCGTGTAAATAATATCAGCAGTGAGAATAATTATTTTATAAAAATATGCATTGCATTTTTTATGCTTTTATTTTATGTGATTGAATAAAATGTTTATATAGTAATGATCGGTATCTAGCGCTCTCTTGTGATATTGCATGTTTCACAATTACTTTGGACCTGGAAAGTGACCATGGCGAGTTGACCTCAGTGTCTTACCTGCCTGGCTCTTACATAGTCAAAGACTGAGGCCTGCCCTTCCATTTCCCACTATTGCTCTCACACTCTCCACCTGGGATGCACTCAAATAGAAAGTATGACCTGTCCAAATACCCCTTCCCCAGACCTCCCTGTGGCAGCATCCCTATTTTCTTCTGGGTCAGTCCTTCCACATGTCCTCCACCTGGGCCACTGCCAGAAGGTTGGTAGGTAGGTCCACCCCATAGTCATTTGCTGACTTTCAGGATCGATCACATTTACCCTATTCCTGCTTTTAACAATACCTAAAAATATGGCACTTTGTAACCTCCTCTCTCCTCACTGCCGGCTCCCACCACAACCATATGCCATTTGAATGACTTTACCTACCTGCCTTCAGATAGGATTTCCATTTCCTACCTACAGTATACCACTCCATTTTAACCCTGCTCATGAATTAACATGGGAATTGGACCTTGGCTCCCCTCTAGGGGGAGATGCTTGGGATGCAATCAGATCAGTGAGTTACTGTATGATTGCTCAATTAGTATATCCATCAAGGAGAACACCTACAAGGTGTACATTAGTTGGTGCCTTGTTCTGGAGCGCCTCTACTGGATATATCCCAATGTCACTAACCAATGCTGGAGGCACTATGGTCACTTCGGCACTTTCTACCACATCTGATGGTCCTTTCCATGAATAGCTGCATTCTGGGCAATGATTCAGTTGCTTCCTACTTCAGTAGCAAACCTTCAATCTTCCCTAACCCCAACCAACCTGCTCTTGTGCTCTCCAGTCTTCCAAACAACTATGGGGCTGATTCAGACCTGATCGCTAGGCTGCGTTTTCTCACTGCCTGCGATCAGATTTGAACTGTGCTTGCGTATGCACCGCAATGCACAGGTGCAACATACCACAGCAATGGAGATTGCCGGTCAGCAACGGGTTAGTGCAAAAATTCCAAACGCACCGGCGATCACAAGGAGATTGAAAGGAAGAGGGCGTTTGTGGGTGGCAACTGACCATTTTCAAGTAGTGTCTGGAAAAAGGCAGGCATGTGCAAGATTTGGAAGAGAGGGTGTCTGATATCAACTCTGGTCACAGACAGGCTGAAGTGATCACAGCAGTTGAGTAAGTCCTGGGCTGCGCAGAGACAGCAAAAAATCAGTTTGTGCAGCTCTGCTACACATGCGATCACAAACTTGCACAGCTAAAATGCACTCCCCCTGTAGGAAGTGACTACCTGATTGCAAGGCTGCAAAAATCGCTGCCCTGTGATCAGGTCTGAATTATCCCCTAGATCCACTAATAATTTGATTCTACATATTGCTTGCACAGCTTTATATGAACTCACTAAAGCCTGGAAACAACCTACCCCACCAATCCAAGAGCTGGTAAATAGGTTCTGGTTTGTTTCTAAAATAGACTATACTGTATGTATAACCAGTCTCCAGAAAAACACAGTGTTCTTCTCTATTGATGTACTTTTATTATTATTATTATCCTTTTTTTATATGGCGCCACAAGGGTTCCGCAGCACCCAATTACACAGTACATATGTACATATTCAAAACAGGAAAACAGTGACTTACAGTTGAAGACAATATAGTACAAGTACAGGGTAATTAAGCATAACTACATCAGCAGACGACACTGATATAAGTATCAAGGTGGCCGAAAACTGTAGGATTTGGGAAGTTGAGGATTATGAAAGTAAGAAAAGAATAAGCACACAAGGGAAGAGGGCCCTACTCATGAGATCTTACATTCTAAAGGGGAGGGGCAGACAGACAGGGGTGACGCAGATGGGGTAGACCGAGCATGGGACAGAGGGTTAGGGTGAGATTTAGCTGGGTTTGGTAAAGAAGTGGGTCTTAAGAGCCCTTTTGAAGTTCTGTAGAGAGGTGGAGAGTCTGAGGGGGAGAGGTAGAGTATTCCAGAGTAAGGGAACAGCACGTGAAAAATCTTGAAGATAGGAGTGGGGGGAAGTAAGCAGAAGACAGGAGAGTCAGCATACATTAGCAGAGCAAAGAGGACGGGAGGGAGAGTAAAGCGAGATTCAGTCAGAGATGTAAGTGGGAGAGGAGTGGGTGAGTGCTTTGTAAGTGAGTGTGAGAAGTTTGAATTGGATTCATAAAGGGAAGGGAAGCCAGTGAAGGGCTTGTAGGAAAGGGGAGGTGTATTTAGTGCATTTGGTGAGGAAGATGAGCCAGGCTGCAGCATTGAGGATAGATTGGAGTGGAGAGAGGTAATTGTCAGGAAGGCCAGT
The DNA here is from genome assembly GCF_028390025.1 of Pseudophryne corroboree. Taxonomy (NCBI): domain Eukaryota; kingdom Metazoa; phylum Chordata; class Amphibia; order Anura; family Myobatrachidae; genus Pseudophryne; species Pseudophryne corroboree. The sequence goes on along the minus strand of NC_086448.1, from coordinate 221,686,758 downwards.
TAGGAGGAGATTACAGTAATCCAGTCTGGAAATAATCAGTGAGTGGATAATGATCTTGGTAGCATCCTGGGTGAGAAAGGGTCTGATCCTGGAAATGTTTTTGAGATGAAAATTACAGGTTTGTGAGAGGTGCTGAATGTGTGGTTTGAAGGAGAGGGAGGAGTCAAGGATTTTGCCAAGACAGCGCACTTGGGGGCTAGAGGAGATAGTCATGCCATCAATGGATAATGAGATTGTGGGAGGTGAGGTTGTGCTGGAGGGAGGGAAGATTATCAGCTAAATCTTGGACATATTACGTTTAAGAAAGCGCTGGGACATTCAGGAAGAGATAGCAGAGAGACAGTTGGAGGTATGTGTGAGGAGAGCTGGAGAGGATAGGTAGATTTGAGTTTCATCAGCATAGAGGTGATATTGGAAGTAAAAAGAACTAATGAGTTCACCTAAAGAGGACATATAGAGAGAGAAAAGGAGAGGACCAAGAACAGAACCTTGGGGGACATCAATAGTTAGAGGAAGTGGGGGGGAGGTACTGTCATGAGAGGAAACAGAGAAGGAACGATCAGAGAGGTAGGAGGAAAGCCAGGAGAAGGCAGTATCGTGCAGACCAAGAGAGTGAAGGATTTGCAGGAGAGGGTAGTCCACAGTGTCAAAAGCAGCAGAGAGGTCAAGAAGAATAAGCAGAGAGTAGTGACCCTTAGATTTGGCTGCATGGAGGTCATTGCAGACTTTTGTGAGGGCAGTTTCAGTGGAGTGGAGAGAACATAAATCAGACTGAAATGAGTCAAGCAGTGAGTAGGAAGAAAGAAAGTCAGTGAGGTGATTATAGACAATATGCCCAAGGAGTTTGGAGGCAAAAGGGAGGAGAGAGATGGGTCGATAGTTGGAGAGGGTGTTTGGATCAAGAGTAGGTTTTTTTAAGAATAGGGGAGTCAAGAGCATGCTTGAAGGCAGAGGGGACAGTGCCTGATGAGAGGGAGAGATTGAGAAGGTGGGCAAGATCGGAACAGGCAGATGGAGAGAGGTAGTGGAGAAAGTAGGAGGAGATAGGGTCAATTGGGGAGGTGGTGGTGGGGGGGGGGTGGATAAGGGCCATGACTTCCTCACGAGATACATGGAAGAAAGATGTCAGAGTTGGTGAGAGGGAAGGGTAGGGGTGGCAAGGGATGGTTGGTGGCTGGTTGCTGGTCTTGTGGGCTGTGATGTCCTGACGTATGGAGTCAATCTTGGATGTAAAACAAGTGGCAAAGTCAAGAGCAGACAATGAGGATGGGAGAGGAGGTGGTAGTGGGCAGAGGAGGGAGTTCACAGTGGCAAAGAGGCACCGGGGGTTGGAAGACTGGCTAGAGATGATAATTTTGAAGTATGATTGCTTAGCAAGGGAAAGGGCAGCACTGAAAGATAAGAGCATAAATTTAAAATGGAAGAAGTCTGCCTTAGAGCGTGATTTCCTCCACTGTCGCTCGGCAGTATGTGAGCATATTTGAGGATATCTGCTGCACTTGGTGTGCCAGGTTTGAGGTGTTCATCTGTGAGGGTGAATAGTGGTTGGTGGAGTGATAGAGTCAAGAGCACAAATAAGAGATGCATTGTATAGGGATGTGGCTTGTTCAGGGCATGAGAGAGAATAGGAGAGAGAAGTGAGTTGAACAGGGAGGATAGGGATAAGGTGTCAATAGCCTCAATGTTACGCTTAGTGATGGAGAAATGGGGAAGCGGAGATAGATAAGTTGAAAGAGAGCAGGTGGGGGTCAGAGAGGGGAATAGGGGAATTGGAGAAATCAGAAATATTGCAGCAGTGAGTGAACACCAGATCCAGTGAGCTCCCATTCACATGGAAGGGTGAGGTGGTCCACTGGGAGAGACCAAGTGAAGAGGTGAGGTTATGGAGTTTAGAGGCAGGTGTTTTGTGGGGTTATTTATAGGAATGTTGAAATCACCTAGGATAATGGAGGGAATGTTAGAAGAGAGGAAGTGAGGTAGCCAGGAAGCAAAGTTGTCGAGGAATATGGAGGAAGCACCAGGTGGATGGTAGATGACAGCAACTTGAAGATTAGTAGGTTGGTAGAGGCGTATCGCATGGACCTCACATGTAGAGAATGTAAGGGATGGTTCTGGAGGTATAAGTTAATATGTGTAGCTAGAGGGTTAAAGGAAGCCAACACCACCACCATGGCGTCCCCCGGGTCGGGGTGTATGTGAGAATGTGAGGCCCCCAGCAGAAAGAGCAGCAGAAGTGGTGTCATAGGAAGTAATCCAGGATTCTGTAATGGCTAGGAGATGCAGGTAGTTGGAAATGAAAAGGTCATGCATAGGGGCCAGTTTGTTGCAAACAGATCTGGCATTCCAGAAGGCACAAGATAGGGTTTATGGGAGAGATGTGAATGAGATTATCAGGGTTGCTGTAGCATTGAGGTAAGATTAATTTGGAAGGAAGGGATATAGATGGTATAATGATGGTGCTGTGTCCTTGACTGGGAAGGGAGACTGCAGGAGTGAGGCATGGAGGGACTGCAGTATGATAGTGGTGGAGGAGAGGTGAGGTGACAGGCAGAGGAGGGAGAGAGCAGGTTTGAGTGGTGGGGTAGAGAGCCTGTGAAGGGGCAGAAGTAAATTGCAATGTGGAAACACAAGAGGAGGGGAAGGGAGGCAGAGGGGAGGATGGGAGACAGAGAAGATAAGAGAGGATGAGATGTAGGAGACTGGGAGAGAAGGATAGATGTTGCACCAGCTGACCGAATAAAGGATTAGGAAGACAAGGATTAATGGGGGGGTGTTGCCAGCCTGGCCATAGTGTGGATGGGGTCATTAGTGGTAGTAAAATGAGAATAGGAGGAGGAGTGGTGATTGAATGAGTGAGCAGTGGAATAGCATAAATAAAGACGATATGCAAGTATTTAAAATGTGGTTAATGTCTATAGGTTAACAGTAAGGCAAATGTTTTGCTTATGCAAGATGGAAAATTACACAGTGCTTGCAAATAGCAAGTAAGTGCTCCTTCTCTGACTATCCTTCTCAGTGCAAAAGTTGTTTTCCAGGTATTTGCAGGGTCCGAGTAAAAATTGCATTACAGGTGTTTTTTGCAGAAAGTGATTGTAAACTTTCCTGAGTCAGTGAGGATTGGAGAATATTAGTAGAGAACATAAATATGTAGTTGGGATGCAGTCCAAGTATTGTTGGCCTTTGAAGGATTTTTCTTGTTTGTTTGTTATTTCATTTCAGTTTTCGTCCAGTTTAAGTCCAGTATAAGTCACTGACGACATTCTAAGAAACAGTCATACTTTGATAACATTCATCCCAGACTGATTCAGTCAAGGCTTATTCAGCCAGACTACACATTAATATCAAGACCAACAAACATGTTATTGTAAGCACATTGCTTTATTGATTGAATGATTGGACCCACCCCTCGCCCATCACCCATTTGAAGCAATAAAACTTAAACAAACAAATGGTGCCTGGGGATGAGAACATCATATAATCCCCATATAATTTACAATAAAAACACCTTAAATCTTCTTATAACAATAAATCCACTATTCATTACCTAGTTATGCAATCATGGTGTTCGTTTGTGATAATCAGCAGATGCAATACAGCTTGCTGACAAATGTAGTTCCACTATTCATTACCTAGCTATGCAATCATGATATTTGTGATTTTCACCTTTTCCGTCTCCTTTGTCCTTCACTTTCCATACTGCATATTCTCCCACTGGCTCATTATGTGCCCTTGCTCCCTTACAATCTTCCTTGCTATCTCCACCATACCCTCTCCTCTTCCATGCTCCCACTATATCAAGCTTTCACCTAACTTCTACAACTCTACTCCATACCACTTCACTAGGCTTCCTACCTGACCACTAGCCCTTGTGGTCCCTGCCAGTGCCCCCTCTCCCAACCCTGTACCCCACTCCTACATCCCCATGATGATCTGCTAGTCTGGATAACCAACACCATACTCACCTTCTTCTTACCCCCAATTTCTGCCTAAATTGTTAACATGTTGCCGTTGTCCACCCCCACCCCCCAATGTCTGTTTCTGTTGTTTATTGCAACCTTTTATGCTTTGCTCTCCTCTCCCAACTTTGGTTTGTTAAATTGTACTGTACATTTTATGCTGCTTTCTCAATACTCTAATAAATGATACAATAAAAAAAAAAATTAGATAGAATAAGATATTAGACTCCTGAGTGTCAGCACAAAAATAAACAAACAGACAAACCACTGGTTATTTTTATCATGTATGTTTATATATTTAATTATTTTATGTGTAATTAATTAGCACCAGGTGTTGTTCTAGTTGTAAATGGTCTTTGTTCCATTTATACTTTGTACAGTATGTCCTGGATAACAACTAAATAACATACAGCAGGAAACAGAAGGTAGAGATTTCCCTGCCAAAAAAAGCTTACAATCTATGTGGAAGTTTGGGCACTTCTCCATCATTTTGATGCAGAATATCCCTATCATTTTAGTCCCACCCAGATTGCAAGCACCACACAGAAAACAGTAAATGAATGATATCATCATTATAGCCCAATTTCTAGACTATAAAAAAATACAGTACATTATGTGGAATGACAAAGCATAAGTTAAGCTCAAAGATTGATTTACAGGAATTTCTCATTGATTGAAGAAGGCAAAGATTGATTCACAAGCATCTCATAGAAATAATCTATTTAGTATGAAATATTTACACTTCACCCATCTCCACTTTTTTACATTTATTATCAAATAAATGTACACTTAGCAGCCTGACCGATAAAAGTTGGTGTGGTGTTTATATAACAATGCTTGAAACAAACTGTATGTATGTTTTACATAATTACTACAGCCTGATTTCTATAGTATATCCTTGTTATCAATCCTCTTTTTTCCTGGTGACCCATTAGTCTAAGTATAAGACACTTTACAAAATAATATAAGAATAATATAAGAAAATAATATAATGTAAGAAAAATAAGAAAATATTATAAGAAATAAAATAATTAAGATTGTTTGATTTTTGAAGATTTAGAAATGTGAAATACAAACAGCAACACAATATCTACTAGTAACATTCACAAACAAATGTAAAAATCACACAGTGCTACTGATATTTACATAAAGATATGATCTTAGATCTGCAAGCCAGACACCCTGCTTACAATAACAGAGCTCAAACTATAAAATGGCAAAAGACATTTGCTTGAATATACAAAATCTAACTAATACTGTATGTCTTAACATACCAAATTTCCAAAAATGAACATGTTGGCAATAACTTTTATTACTACTAATTAGAGATAAGCAGGTTCAGTTCTCTGAGAACTGAACCCCCCCCCTCCTTCCCCCCCGAACATCTCATTCCAAGCCAGAATCCGAGTCAAGCTCGGGACTTCCCTCCAGACTCTGAAAACCAGAATGAGGCAAAACATCATCTTCCCGTTGTGAAAATACAGGGATGCTGGCTGTAAAAAATCTGGGGTGCAGTGAAAATAAATGTACACTGGTTCTGTTTTGTATGCTGTAAAAAATCTGGGGAGCAGTGAAAATAAATGTACATTGGCCCTGTCTTGTATGCTATAAAAAATCTGGGGTGTAATGAAAATAAATGTACACTGGCCCTGTCTTGTTTGCTGTAACAAATATGGAATGCAGTGAAAATAAATGTACACTGGCCCTGTCTTTTATGCTGTAAAAAATCTGGGGTGCAGTGAAAATAAATATACACTGGCCCTGTCTTGTATGCTGTAAAAAATCTAGGATGCAGTGAAAATAAATATACACTGGCCCTGACTTGTATGCTGTAAAAATACAAGGGTGCTGTTGTTAAAATAAAAGTACACTGGCCCTGTGTTGTATGCTGTAAAATTCTGGGGTGCAGTGAAAATAAATGGCCCTGTCTTGTATGCTTTAAAAAAAAATCTGTGTTGCAGTGAAAATAAATGTACACTGGCCCTGCCTTGTATGCTGTAAAAAATCTTGGGTGCTGTTCTTAAAATAAAAGTACACTGGCCCTGTCTTGTATGCTGTAAAAATACAAGGGTGCTGTTGTTAAAATAAAAGTACACTGGCCCTGTCCTGTATGCTGTAAAATTCTGTGGTGCAGTGAAAATAAATGTACACTGGCCCTGTCTTGTATGCTGTAAAAATTGTGGGGTGCAGTGAAAATCAATGTACACTGGCCCTGTCTTGCATGCTGTAAAGATTCTGGGGTGCAGTGAAAATCAATGTACACTGACCCTGTCTTGTATGCTGTAAAAGTTCTGGTGTGCTGTTGTTGAAATAAAAATAACCTGGTCCTGTATGATGTAAAAATATAGGGGTGCTGTTTTTAAAATAAAAGTACACTGGTACTGCATGCTGTAAAAAAAAATACAGGAGTGAAGCTGTTAAAATAAATGTACACTGGTCCTGTATGCTGTAAAAATATTGGAGTACTGTTGTTAAAATAAAAGTACACTGGTCCTGTATGCTGTATGCTGTAAAAATACTGGGGTGATGTTGTTAAAAAAGTACACTGATCTTGTATGCTGTAAAAATACAGGGGTGTTGTTGTTAAAATAAAAGTACATTGGTCCTTTATGCTGTAAAAATACAGGGGTGCTGTTAAAATAAAAGTACACTGGTCCTGTATGCTGTAAAAATACAGGGTTGCTGTTGTTAAAATAAAAGTACACTGGCCCTGTATGCTTTAAAACAGGGGTGCTGTTGTTAAAATAAAAGTACACTGGCCCTGTATGCTTTAAAAATACAGGGGTGCTGTTGTTAAAATAAAAGTACACTGGCCCTGTCTTGTATGCTGTAAAAATTCTGGGGTGCAGTGAAAATAAATGTACACTGGCCCTGTCATGTATGCTGTAAAAATTCTGGGGTGCAGTGAAAATCAATGTACACTGGCCCTGTCTTGTATGCTGTAAAAATACAGGGGTGCTGTTGTTAAAATAAAAGTACACTGGTCCTGTATGCTGTACAAAAAATACAGGAGTGCTGTTGTTAAAATAAAAGTACACTGGACCTGTATGCTGTAAAAATACAGGGGTGCTGTTGTTAAAATAAAAGTACATTGGTCCTGTATGCTGTAAAAATACAGGGGTGCTGTTTTTAAAATAAAAGTACACTGGTCCTGTATGCTGTAAATATACAGGAGTACTGTTGTTAAAATAAAAGTACACTGGCCCTGTATGCTGTAAAATACAAGAGTGCAGTGAAAACAAATGAACACTGACCTTGTATTGTGTGTTATAAAATTACAGCTGTGTTGTGAAAATACAGGGGTGTTGGCACTGTCCGCGGTTGCGATGTCAAGGCCTGCCCTTCACAACACTGTATGGGAAGAGGAGGCTCCTACCATAATTTGCATGCCCTCTGCAAGTGCTGGGAGGAGCACCGCCAGTCCAGTTGCTGATATTGAGATTGAGGAGGTCACTGTAGAAGTACATCAGGAAGAGGAGGAAATGGGTTTAGCTGGCACTGTGGAGGAAGTTGACAATGAGGATTCTGATGGTGATGTGGTTTGTTGTCCATGGGATGAAAAAGCTCATTTACATGCCTGGGCAAAATACCAAAAAAGCCACCTCTTCGGTGTGGAATTATTTCTCCACAAATCCGGACAACAGGTGTCAAGCCAACTGTTGCCTTTGTCAATCTATAATAAGTAGGCATAAGGACGTTAACCTAACTAGGAACATCCTCCCTTATACGGCACCTGCAGCACATTCATCATAAGTCATTGTCAAGTACAGAAACTTTGAGTAATAGCATAAGCAATCCACTGACATCTAAATGATGTGGTTTGTTTGAATATTATTTCTCTGTGAGGATGAGGATGTAAACACTGAATGGGGGGATTCTGAGGATAAGGACGACATATTGACACTGTAGAGCCAGTTTGTGCATGGAGAGATTAATTGCTTCTTTTTTGGTGGGGGCCCAAACAAACCAAAGATTTCAGCCACAGTCGTGTGGCAGATCCTGTTGCTGAAATGATTGGTTTGTTAAAGTGTGCACGTCCTGTTTATACAACATAAGGGTGGGTTCCGTCTTGTACATCTTTTATTTGTCTACCACATCATTCCAGGGGTGCTGCCCTATATGGGGTGCTGCCCTTCTGCTCTGTCAGTCCAGGGGTGCTACCCTACTGCTGTTTAAGTCCAGGGGTGCTGTTGCCTGTCTGCTGTGCAATTCTCCTGGGGTGCGACCTATGCTGTATAAATCCAGGGGTGCTACTGTACTTGATCCTAGGTTTAAATGAAAGCCTAGAACAGATATGAAACAAGCTTCAACATCACAAACAGATTTGTGAAAACATAGCCTCAAAGGTGGAAATGAAAATTGCTATTTTGACGAATTGTTTTTTTAATAAAGTAGGGAGAGACCACATTTGTGGCCAAAGTCAGTGTGACTCAGAAGAGACAGAATCATAATACAGTGCAACTGCCGGAGAGGTAAAAGACAGATTTTCTGCCAGAGCATTAGAGAGAGGTACTTTTCAATTATTTCATGTTAGGTACTCACTTCAATGTATGGCTCCAATTTGTCAACCTTAATTTTGATTTATTATTGATGTTCCACATTTTAGGATTATTTATTTAGAAGATGTACATTTGTTGTACAAGGATCTTCTTTCCCTAAGGGCTGCGTAGGGTCGTCGCAAAACCTCACAGTGTTAGAAGAGCAGAGATTCAGTGATCTAGCATTGCATCAGCTTTCCATTGCACTGCAGCACTAGATGGGACAGGAGCTCCTGTGAGGCACAAACAGTTACTGAATACAGCCCAGTATGGAGTCTCATGGTGGCTTACAGCCAGGAAGATGTCTGGCTTGCCAGGCTGAGGCATGCTTTGGGCACAGAGGTTAGCATTGCTTCCTCCTACAGTCCTACTTATAGTATGAAATAATTTTTGACTGTAGAGTGTTAAGCTCCACTAGGGCAGGGGCTCAATAACAAAAAATTCACTATACATTCACTGCACTGTCCTACTTAGTACTGTACCGAACCCACCCAAACTCAACTTTCCCCATCTGGGGCTGCTGCGGGGGCTCAGGAGGGGCTGCTAAAACATATAAGGGGCTGCTTTATCCAAAAATCAAATATGAAAAAAATATACAGGACACACAGGTAGGCTCACATGCGTGTAACTTGGACATACATGGTATGCTCACATGCACGTAGCTGGGAGCTGTGAAAAACAAAAATAAGTCATATGCCACAAAATATGTAAATAAAAATGCAATAAAAAAAGGAAAAAAAGAAACCCACGAGATTTTCACAAAATAAATCTCCAGACTCTGTGGAGGGTAAAATATCCAATCTTTATCCTGTGGTATACACCAGTTTATTTGTATCCCAGCATTATATCCGAGATTATCTTAATCCCTGAACATGGAGAATGGGGTACAAATTTGGAGGCTTTAGCCCCTCGTTTTTCAGTTTGTCCAGAAATGTGGTAATTATATATTTGATTGGTTGAAGTCATTTCTGTTCCACACCAATATAGGAGTGGAGGAGAAAGCCTGTGTGTTGTTCTTGATTGCGTGTGCCTCTCTAATTTTTGATCACCTTCTTGACAATGTCCTCTTCCCCTTGCCTCTTCTCATAATGTGAAAAGTCATCAAAGAAGAAGGTGGTATGTTTGTAGCTAACTATGATCCGGAGAACTTAGTGAGATTTTTCCAGGGGGACCACCTGTCGCTGAAAATAGGATTATTAAACTGTGCATGTCCTGTTTAAACAACACACAGGTGGGTGGGTGTAAGGGCCCGGGTGGGAGGCCTCCCTGGGGGGCCTAGTTTTTAAAACTGTCATCCTGGCTGCCACTGCAGTGCCACTCCTAGATGGGCCAGGTGTTTGTGCCGCCCACTTGTGTCGCTTAGCTTAGTCATCCAGCTACCTTGGTGCAACCTTTTGGCCTAAAAGAGATATTTTGAAGCGTGAGGTGTTCAGAATAGACTGGAAATGAGTGGAAATAAATATTATTGAGGAGCAAAATTACCCCCAAATTCTGTGATTTTAGCTGTTTTTATGTTTTTTTCAAAAATCATCCAGATCCAAAACCAAAACCAATCCACATCCAAAACATGAGCGGAGATCCAGATCGAAAACCATAACACAAAACCTGAAAAGTGTCTCTACTGCTAATATTAATTGTGAATAAGTTTTGTATTTTTAAAAAGCAGTTAATAAAACTGTCTTGTGAGGAGATCAATTATAACACCCAGTGCTGTCTGCCCTACTGATGCTGTCGGGCTTAAGTCCCGCCTCATGGAGACATCACGGGTCATTCCGACCTGATCACTCGCTACAGTTTATCGCAGCGCAGCGATCGGGTCGGAATTGCGCATGCGCCAGCGCCGCAGTGCGCCGGCGCATGCCAGACGGCCAAAGGCCGTCTTCAGTAGCGTTCAATCAGGCAGAGGCGGACACAGGGCGGGAGGGGGCTGGATGGCGGCATTTAGCCGCCGTTTAGGAGTAAACTCAGTGGCCAGGCTCCTTCTCATCCCTTTTGCTAAAATCATCGGGACTCAAGTCTATAAAGAATGGGCTTTTCAGCATGAGTGAAATCAACTGGTTGAAGGGAGTTATCGTGATAACCAGGGGTGTAGAGAGCCAGACAGGGCCCCAGTAATGAATAGAAGGGCATGGCCTAAATATTAGAATGTAAAAAATGTATAATCTACAGGTGACACATTCTACTGCAAAGGGGGCAGGAGGGGAATCCACTTCATACCTTGCTAGTGGGTATCTCCTCCTCAGCGGTCGACATCTTCCAAGTTATTTTTGTGAAGATGGCACATGTGCACTAGAGTGGAAAGACTCTTTCACAGTGCCAGAGTCTTTGCTTTCAATGTGTGGGAACCATCTTCCTGAAGTTATCACTGGGAAGATGGTGCCGACCTGAGGTATAATCTGTAGGGGGTATACTTGAGAGGATGGACCACCATGGTCCAGCAATTCCACTCAATAACAGGGAAAATTTCTATACATAATGCAAACCATATTTCTGCAAAAGGTCATTTTTTTTGTATGGTAATATTATTATATATGTGCCCTCTGAATCAAGATATTTTTCAGTAATGTCACATTGGAAAAAATATATGAGGGTCCATTTTTTCGTTTATGGGTTTTTGACCCGATATATATATATATATATATATATATATAATTATGTATATATATATTAATCAGTCATCACATTCAGGGCCAGGGTCTTCGATGGGAGCCTGTCCCTGTGATGTGTAAAAGTTAAGTGATTACATTAGCTTTATGAAGTGCAATGTGCATATTTTGCAACACTAACATATATCTGAGTCTTGCATAGACAAAATAATATATCACATATAGTAGTTTATGTATATCTCACTTCAGATTGATACACTGTGTAACATACTGTAGGTCCTGATTCAGAGTTGTATGCAGGTAAGCTACTGTATAATACCATACAGATAACATGTTAATGCAGCAGGAGGCATCTGGTATAAATAGGCGTCTCCTGGTTGCTTCTGTGATCCACAGCTGTGTCTGTAGAGGCACCATCGGATCTCTATGTGGGTCCATTGTCATTTGTGAAACCTCATATTTCCATCTCAAATCCATACCCGAGGCTAGTAAATCTTCATCAGCAGATGCAGACACTGCCTATGGTGCTACCACAAAATGTAGACGATACTACCCCATTTTGTGGAACAGACCACAGGTTGCTGCCCTTTCCCCACCCCCAAACACCCTCAGCATATCAATCAGTCTGGAGCTCAGGGGGCAATGCTTGCAAGGACTCAGGACCTGTTCTGCACATGTGCTGAATGAATCCTGCACATGCACAGTTTGCAAACCATTGGACTTGTACACTAACCATCAGGTTAGCATACAAGTCTGAATCAGACCCATAGATATGCAATTAAAACACTCTGATTTTATTTTAACGCAGAAATTTTGCAGTAGTCAGGCGTCCCCAGATAACCTCGTACCTTTGTAACATTTACCTTCATAATTGTGCCTGTTCGAACAGAAGTAATCAAATTATTTAGAAATTCTCCAAGTAAAAGCCAGAGATAACAAATTAACCAATTCCTCTCTGAGGCTCTGAGAATCTCTAGATGTGCAGTAGTGTCTTTATTCATAGATGTTTGTTGAAGAGTGAAATACTTTTTCATATTTTTAAACTTACAATTTTGGTCTATCATAAATGAAACAAATATAACTAGGTTTATATTACAGGTTAAAAATACAGATGTTTGTATTAGGTTTATAGACACATTGGGGGATATTCAATTGTTTGAAAAGTCAGTTGGGTGCCTGTTTTTTCCTATCTAACTGACAGGGAGAAACAGACACCCAACCAACTTTTCAAACATTAGAATTCCCCCCATATTGTTTACAGGCATTTATACATATACAGTATATGGTATATCTACTTGTTTTTTATATTAATAATTCACTAATCTCCTTTTAAGTATTTTACTTTTGACTACAAGTGCAATATATTATTATTATTATTATTATTATTATTATTATTATTATTATTATTATTAGATATAGTTTTAAAGTATAATACTGTAGCTGTTAAATGACTGTAGATGTTTATTTAAGGTAATATTAATAAAGTGTAGCCCTGTGCCCTTGGGTTGGGGGTGATAAACCCATATAAAAGTTTCAGTTTACAGGTTGTGGGTTCTACATGCAGGGTTCTTTATGGCTTGGATTGGGAAACCTCTACCTGACTCCCTAAAAACCACTTGCAGTAGCACACACTCACATGCAACTTAACTCACATAGAAACAGGGTCGACTTGGCCATCTAAAACTTCTGGCAAATGTCGGTAGGGCCTGATGCCCTAATGGGCTGGTCCGGCCTGAAAGCCTGGCTGAGTAGCTTAGTAGCTCTGCCTACCAGCCCTATGCTCTACTGGCATGCAGAAAGACAGAGGCCATGATGTGAGGCCACACCCTGGCGACTCAAAGCACACCACATGAGGCATGGCCATATCTCTTTCTTGTTCACCTATGGTGCATGCACAAAGAGGGATGTTGGGTCCGAATTACAGCCCTAGTTTATCCTTGCATACAAATATGGGACAGACAAGCTATGCAGCCCCCCATCTGATGTGGGCCATAGGTGTGCGCACAGGGGGTAGCTGGTGCGCACTGGCACCCCCCTCACCATTAGCGGATTTACCCTGCTATGCTGCCAAAGCAGAGGTTTAGATCCCGGCGAGTCCGAGGAGACCCCGTGACATGTCTGAATTGAGTAGGAGCTGGCACTACAGTAATCAAGCTGAAAATTGCATGGCTTGCGTTGCATGAATTATATCGCCCAACAGACAATCGGAGCAACATTTGGATTGTACCTCCAGTGTGTATAATTTAATAAACTTCAAAAATGGTCCTGTCACTTTTGCCATATCTGTCACTCACTGACTGACTGACTGACTGATTCATTCATCCCTAATTATCTTACTTCCCAATATGTTAGGAAGCTAAAATTCTTCAGGTGGGAAATAGGAAAACTACTGTACGTAATTAGAATTTCAAAAAACCTCCCCTATGTTGGAATATAGGGGGTCATTCAGACCCGATTGCACGATGACTTTTTTCGCAGCCGTGCGATCGGGTTTGAACAGCGCATGCGCTGCAATGCGCAGGTGCGTCGGTCGCCAGCAATGGCCATCGCCACGGAGCAACAGAACTAATGAAAAAAGCGTTTGCAGCAGCAAACGCAAGAAGATTGACACAAAGAGGCTATCCGGGGGTGTCAACTCACCATTTTCAGGGAGTGTCCAGGAAAACGCAGGCATGCCCGGCTGTTTCCAGGGAGGGTTCCTGATGTCAGCTTCTTCCAGGATTATCACAGTGGCTGAGGAAGTCCTGGGCTGTGCAGAAACTGCACAAACTTTTGCTTGTGCAGCTACCTGCACAGCCGATCGCAGCCCTACACAGCGATTACCCCCTCCCCTGTGGTTGCAACAGTGCAAAAAATAGCCTGCATTTGACCAGGTCTGAATTAGGCCCTTAGTGCACTCTGTACCTTGTCTCCTGTGTATACATTACACTGGGTGCGCATCTTCTAGTGTTTACCTTCTAGTGTTGGAGGTGATGACACAGTTTCTCCTGCAGTGGAGTGAGAGAGACAGTTCCTCCTGCAGTGGAGAGAGAGAGAGAGAGTTCCTCCTGTAGCATGTGTTGCACTGCCTGAGCGGGACGGAGAGCAGTGTGCAGCCTTCCATCCCATACTGTCAGAGTCACTACCTTCCCACAGCCACATGACGTATATCGATAAATACTGCGCTTTTACTGTACCAGCCTGTTATATATATGAGCGAGTTACTGTTGCTGCAGAACATCTTCCACATTAACAAGTGTTGTCTTTCTATGTTAATAAACCAGTCTTCTGGTTAACTATCAAATTGTGTTGATTAACATCACTATCAAACATCTCAACACTCTCCCAACAGGTTATATGCCCAGCCCACGTGTTTGAGTGATAGCCTAGAACAAAAGTACACAGAACAAAAATACAACAGATTAATTTGAAGAAACATTTTATTAAAGCACTGAGAAGATGCATAACACAGGGCACAGCATGAAATTTGCAAAATTGAAAGGTTCAGAGAACTTCACTACATGGAAGTTTGCCATGGAGATGCAGCTTCAGCGGGAAAAATTGTGGAAGGTCACAATAGACCCAGGAGAAGGTCCTAACCCAGATGATGTAGACACAGCCATCAGCACGAAAGGCTTAGCTGTGGAGCAGCATGTTTATTCTATTAGCAGTGGGAAAGTGTCTGCTTAGGACATGTGGACAAACCTACAAAAGGCTTATGAGGACAGAGGTCTGATAAGAAGTATAAGTTTGAGACGCTTGCTATATAGGACAAAATTGAGTGCCTGCAAGAATCATGAATGATTAGATTAATAAGATATTGTCAATAGCTCAGCAGTTGGCATCTGTGGGGCACAGGTGGATGAGGAGGAAGTGGCAATGGCAATGTTACAAAAACTGACGCCAGAACTTGATTTTTTGGTGGTTGCTTTGTAGTATAATGATACCAAGCTGACAACAGAAATTGTAAGGGACAAGCTACTACAGTTCCAAGAACGTATTCTTGTCGAGACCATAGCTGAGGGTTCTGCCTTACTCACAAAAGGGACAAAGTCCAAAAAGCTCAAGTTCAAGTGTTTTGTGTGTCACAAGTTGGGGCATAAGGCTTCAGATTGTAGGATGAGAAATTCCAGTGGTGCGCAGAAACAGCGTGACAAACCAAACGAGTTAGCACTGAATTATAACAGATAGTCACAAGAAGGATTGCTGGTACATGGATTCGGGGGCCACTAGGCATTTCAATTGCAATAAGCATTGGTTCAGTTCTTTAACATCGTGTGAACCCACTACAGTAAAAGGGATTGGAAATAAAATCCTTACTGCATCACTAGTTGGGACAATCACAGTGCATTTAAAAATTGGAGGAGAAACAGTTGTTACAGATATCCAAGATGTATTATTTGTGCCAGATTTGGGAAGTAATCTCCTTGCTATTAGTGTCCTAGAGAAAAATGGTTACAGAGTCCAGTTTGTGAAGGGCAAGTGCATGGTAAAAAAATAAAAGAGGGACTGTAATTGCTTCAGCAACCCGGGGCAACCAACTATATGTCCTGGACACTGAGGAATGTTCTGCAATGATGGCTACTGATGCAAACCAATCAATTGAGCTGTTGCACAAATGTTTGGGTCATCTAGGATATGAAAACATCAAGACACTGCTAAATGGAATGGTATCAGGGATCACCGTAACGATGAAAGACCTATGTGTAAGAGTTGTATAAAAGGAAAGCAAACTTGCAACCTATTTCCAAAATCAGTTAGTAGAGCAGAGACACCACTAGCTCTACTGCACACCGACGTATGTGGTCCAATGGAGATGGAATCAATCAGTGACTACAGATATTTCATGACTCTCATTGATGACGCCACAAGAATGACATATGTATATTTTATTAAAGAAAAGAGTGAATTTGTCAGCAAAATTGTGGAATACAAAAACCTGGTGGAGACTAAGACGGGTCTAAAATCAAAGGTCTTGAGATCCGACAATGGTGGAGAGTATGACAACAAGGTGTTAGTGTTAGGCGCCGAGGGTCCGCCGGTCAGTGCGGCCCGGCGCCTAGCAACTAGGGACGCCGCATGCGGACAGCCGCCGGCTCCCTAGCAACGTTAGACGCCGGGCGCACGGAGCCGCTCAGACCCTAGCAACGGGGACGCCACTGTCGGACCGCGTTCCCCGTTGCTGGGTCTAGATTAATCACCTCATTGGTATCCTGGCCGTGCAGCATGCAGCTGCATGGCATGATTGTTAATTACCCTGTCTGGCTCCTGATTGGAGAGCTCCCAGTTAAAAGCACTCTCTGGACTTCTCACAGACGCCGGTAATAGCTTCCTGTTTGCTGTGTCTGTTGCAGAGAGTTTTCAAGTCCTGTTTATCCGGTCGTTCTTGTCCTCTGTGGTCCAATACTCGGAAGTTGTCATCTTTTCCTGGAGTCCTGACCGAGCACCTTTAACATCCTGTGGTGTTCGTGAGTCGCGGCGTAGCCGTGGGTTGCGGCTTGACCGCTTACTATTTATTATTTGGTTATATTGTGTTTCGGAGCTTTTGCGGAGGATTCCGCTCCCACAAATCCACTCTGGTATCCAGCGGTGCTGGATAGGAGTAACGGATTCGTGGATTTTTGGTTGTCCTTTTCCCTGGCGGTTTGTCCGCACATACTTCTGGTTTAAGTTAGTTAGCTTGTAGCCCCTGGCCTGGTTGCTTAGTCAGAGGGCCCCTTGTTATCACCTTGTCTCGGATTTCCCTTTGTCTCCCATTAAGACCTGAGGGGGCATCGGAGTTGGGCAGACATAATCCGCCCTTCAAACGCGGCTGCCATGGGCTCAAGCAACCATAGTCTCGCAGGGGATTTCTGATAACACGGGCGAGACAACGGAGTTAGGGCGCCAGGGGTTACTAGGCTATCCTGCTCCCGTAACCAGCATTCCATTCCAGTACTCTGACCTCCGTCATAAGATCACCTCTGGTCAGACGTACTGGTATCATAACATTATTACCGGCCAGACTAAAATTTAAAATTAAACAGGGTTTGATTTTTTCCCTTATTTCAGTTTGGAAGATTTGTCGGCCTCATGAATCCCACTGGTGTAGGGCCAAATCCTGGCCAGCTTCTAGTTAGTCAGATTCAAGAACTTACTCAGATGGTTCAGGATCTATCCCTTCGGGTGAGGTCACAGGAAGATCTGTTACGGACTTCCCCGAGGGTCGTTCCTGAACCAAAAATGCATTTGCCTGACCGTTTTTCTGGGGATAGAAAGCAGTTTTTTTAATTTTAAAGAGTCTTGTAAACTTTATTTTCGTTTAAGACCAGTCTCCTCAGGTACGGAATCTCAGCGGGTCGGAATTATTATTTCTTTACTTCAGGGGGATCCCCAGACCTGGGCTTTTGGTTTAAGAACAGACGATCCGGCATTGTTGTCTGTAGACGCCTTTCTGGGGTCTTTAGGGCTATTGTATGATGACCCTGATAGAAAGGCATCCGCCGAGAGTCATTTGCGTGCTCTCAGACAGGGTAAGAATCCCGCAGAGATTTATTGTACGGAGTTTCGCCGTTGGTCGAACGACTGTGGATGGAATGACCCAGCCCTGCGCAGTCAGTTTCGCCTCGGCTTATCTGAGTCTATAAAAGACAGTCTCCTTCAGTATCCCGCTCCTGAGACTCTTGATAAACTCATGGAGCTTTCTATTAAGATTGATCGTCGTCTCAGAGAGCGGAGGGCTGAAAAAGGAGCATCTGTCGGGTCTACTCCTGGTGTTTTTTCCATTCCTGTGGACATAGAGGAGCCCATGCAGATAGGTCTCTCCAAGCTGTCTCCTGAAGAAAGAACCAGAAGGCAAAATTCTGGTCTTTGTTTGTACTGTGGGAGTAAGGGACATTTTGCCCGTAATTGTCCGAACAAGTCGGGAAACGCCTCGACCAAGTGAATTGTGAGGGGGTTCACTTTGGTCTGCAGCTTATCTCCTCAAATAATTCACTGTTAGTCCCAGCTAAAGTTTCCTTTGGCAGCTTCTGTTCCTCGGTGTCGGCTTTTGTTGACAGTGGAGCTGCAGGGAACTTTATGGACTTAACGTGGGCCAAGGCCTTAGGTATTCCTCAGTTAGCCTTGGGTAGGTGTATCACCATGCATGGTTTAGATGGGAGTCCCTTGTCCAATGGGGTTATTTCTCTCTGTACACCTCCTGTACTATTTTCGGTAGGAGCTCCTCATTCCGAAAAAATTGAATTTTTCCTTACCCATTGCCCAGCAGTTCCAGTGGTTCTGGGTCACCCTTGGCTGGCCTTTCATAATCCCATCATTGATTGGCAGTCGGGGGAGATCTCACAGTGGGGTACCATCTGTAATAAGGAATGTATTACGCTTCCCATCAGAATAGCTGCTGTCATTCCCGCACCCATTCCTGTGGAATACCAGGATTTTGTTGATGTATTTTCCAAGGGCAATGCGGACATTCTGCCTCCCCATCGGCCTTATGATTGTGCTATTGAGCTAATTCCTGGTGCCACTTTGCCTAAGGGAAGGTTATATGCATTGTCCGGACCAGAAACTGTGGCCATGAATGAATATGTTAAAGAAAGCCTAGGGAAAGGATTTATCAGGCCATCTAAATCCCCTTTAAGTGCAGGCTTCTTCTTTGTGGAGAAGAAGGATGGATCACTCAGACCTTGCATTGACTTTAGAGCCTTGAATAAAATCTCAGTAAAAAATACTTACCCTTTGCCGCTGATTTCTGTCCTCTTTGATCAGCTACGTTCGGCTGTGATTTTTTCTAAGATTGACCTGAGAGGAGCATATAACCTCATCCGAATCAAGTCAGGGGATGAGTGGAAAACGGCATTCAGTACTCAGTCGGGTCACTATGAGTATCTGGTTATGCCATTCGGCCTGTCTAACGCTCCGGCAGTTTTCCAGGATCTCATTAACGATGTGCTCCGTGATTTTCTTGGAAGATTCGTAGTTGTCTATTTAGACGATATCTTGATATATTCTGACTCTATTGAACAACACGTTACCCAGGTGCGTCAGGTTCTAAAAAAATTACGTGAAAATCACCTATATGCCAAGCTGGAGAAGTGTGAATTTCATGTCACGGAGGTATCCTTTTTAGGGTACATTATTTCCCCTCGGGGATTCTGTATGGAACCGAAGAAGCTCCAAGCCATCCTTAGTTGGGCGCAACCCACCAACTTAAAAGCAATTCAGCGCTTTTTAGGGTTTGCGAATTATTATAGAAGATTTATTCACTCTTTCTCCGACCTAGTTGCTCCCATTGTGGCACTGACTAAGAAGGGAGCGGATCCAACCAACTGGTCACGTGAAGCTGAGTTATCTTTTCAGGCCTTGAAACAAGCCTTTGTCTCAGCCCCGGTCCTCAGACATCCCAACCCAGAATTGCCTTTCATTGTTGAGGTTGATGCCTCGGAGGTTGGAGTAGGGGCTATCCTATCTCAGAAGGATCCGGATTCTCTAGAATTACATCCTTGTGCCTTTATGTCCAGGAAATTCTCATCTGCTGAATCCAACTACGATGTTGGTAACCGGGAATTACTGGCTATTAAATGGGCTTTCGAGGAGTGGAGGCATTGGCTTGAGGGAGCAACACATACCATTTCAGTTTTGACTGATCACAAAAATCTTCAGTACATTGAATCAGCTAGACGGCTGAATGCCCGGCAAGCTCGTTGGGCTTTATTTTTTACTCGTTTCAAGTTTATTATCACCTTCAGGCCAGGTTCCAAGAATGCCAAGGCGGATGCCCTGTCACGCAGTTTTCTTCCAGTTCATGATAACAGTCCTGTTACTCCCATACTTCCGTCTTCAGTCATTCGGGCAGGCCTCACACAAGATTTATTTACCCAGTTAAAGCAGCTTCAACATCAAGCTCCTGGAAATACTCCTGCTGGTCGTCTTTATGTCCCTGAGTTTTTGAGAGCAACTGTTTTGACGGAGTTTCATGATAGCAAAGTTGCCGGGCATCCGGGGATCACTAAGACTTTGGAATTAGTCTCCCGCTCAGTATGGTGGCCTGGTCTTTCCAAAGACATTAAGGAGTTTGTTTTTTCGTGTCAGGTCTGTGCACAGCATAAAGTTCCCCGTTCCTTGCCTATCGATCAACTTATGCCCTTGAATGTTCCTCTCAGGCCATGGTCTCATATTTCCATGGATTTTGTGGTGGACCTCCCTCTGTCAGCCGGATGCCGAGTCATATGGGTGGTAGTTGACCGTTTTAGCAAGATGGCCCATTTCATTGCTCTTCCCCGATTGCCATCTGCCCAGGGATTGGCAGTTTTGTTCCTCCGCCATGTTTTCAGACTCCATGGGTTACCCACTGATATTGTTTCTGATCGGGGTCCACAATTCATTGCACAATTTTGGAAGTCTTTTTGTGCCTCTTTAAAGATGAAATTGTCTTTAACGTCTGGCTACCATCCCCAATCCAACGGGCAGACTGAGCGAGTTAATCAATCACTAAAACAATATTTGCGTTTGTACTCGGCCAAACTCCAAAATGACTGGTCCGAGTATCTTCCGTTGGCGGAGTTTGCTTACAACAATGCCTGTCATTCCTCCACCAATGTGTCTCCATTTTTTACAGTTTTTGGTTTCCACCCCAGAGCTAATTCCTTTTTTCAACATTCCTCTGTCTCCTCACTGACCTTGACCGCTCATCTCAGACTCATTTGGAGAAAAGTGCACCTTGCTCTCAGAAAAGCGGCATTTCGGGAGAAAAATTTTTCTGACAGGCTCCGGCGGCCGTGCACTTTTAAAGTTGGAGATAGGGTGTGGTTGTCGACTCGCAACATTAGACTTCGACAAACCTCAGCCAGATTGGGCCCTAAATTTATTGGACCATTTCATATTATAAAAAAAATCAATCCAGTTGCTTTCCGGTTACGTTTACCAAGAACTCTCCGGATCGGAAATACTTTCCATTGCTCCTTGTTGAAACCATACGTTTCTTCCAGTAGATTTCCTCGGAAGATCTCTCAGGGGAAATCACCAATAGATGTACAGGGTCAGCAGGAGTTCTTGGTGGAGAAGGTTCTCGATTCCAAGTTGTCCCGGGGTCGGCTTTATTTTTTGGTACATTGGAGAGGTTATGGTCCAGAAGAAAGGTCTTGGGTCCTGGATGAGGATCTCCATGCCCCGAGGCTCAAAAAGGCATTTTTTCGAGAATTTCCTCAGAAACCTGGCCTTAGGGGTTCCTTGACCCCTCCTCAAGGGGGGGGTACTGTTAGGCACCGAGGGTCCGCCCGTCAGTGCGGCCCGGCGCCTAGCAACTAGGGACGCCGCATGCGGACAGCCGCCGGCTCCCTAGCAACGTTAGACGCCGGGCGCACGGAGCCGCTCAGACCCTAGCAACGGGGACGCCACTGTCGGACCGCGTTCCCCGTTGCTGGGTCTAGATTAATCACCTCATTGGTATCCTGGCCGTGCAGCATGCAGCTGCACGGCATGATTGTTAATTACCCTGTCTGGCTCCTGATTGGAGAGCTCCCAGTTAAAAGCACTCTCTGGACTTCTCACAGACGCCGGTAATAGCTTCCTGTTTGCTGTGTCTGTTGCAGAGAGTTTTCCAGTCCTGTCTATGCGGTCGTTCTTGTCCTCAGTGGTCCAATACTCGGAAGTTGTCATCTTTTCCTGGAGTCCTGACCGAGCACCTTTAACATCCTGTGGTGTTCGTGAGTCGCGGCGTAGCCGTGGGTTGCGGCTTGACCGCTTACTATTTATTATTTGGTTATATTGTGTTTCGGAGCTTTTGCGGAGGATTCCGCTCCCACAAATCCACTCTGGTATCCAGCGGTGCTGGATAGGAGTAACGGATTCGTGGATTTTTGGTTGTCCTTTTCCCTGGCGGTTTGTCCGCACATACTTCTGGTTTAAGTTAGTTAGCTTGTAGCCCCTGGCCTGGTTGCTTAGTCAGAGGGCCCCTTGTTATCACCCTGTCTCGGATTTCCCTTTGTCTCCCATTAAGACCTGAGGGGGCATCGGAGTTGGGCAGACATAATCCGCCCTTCAAACGCGGCTGCCATGGGCTCAAGCAACCATAGTCTCGCAGGGGATTTCTGATAACACGGGCGAGACAACGGAGTTAGGGCGCCAGGGGTTACTAGGCTATCCTGCTCCCGTAACCAGCATTCCATTCCAGTACTCTGACCTCCGTCATAAGATCACCTCTGGTCAGACGTACTGGTATCATAACATTTAGCAGCATTCCTTAAAAAAGGTCAACTAACAATTGCCTACACACCAGAACAAAATGGCTTGAGTGAACGGGCAAACCGCACAATTGTTGAGAGAGCACAGACTATGTTAAGTGACGCGGGCCTGGAAAAAATATTTTGGGCAGAAGCAGTATCTACTGCAGTATACCTAAAAAATCGTGCACCTACAGAAGCTGTAAAAGGTAAAATACCACTAGAGGCGTGGTCCAATAAAAAGCCAAGTGTCAGTCATCTTCATGTCTTCGGGAGCAATGCTTTTGCACATATACTGTACCTAAAGAGAAAAGGAGATAGTTAGATCCAAAATCCATAGAATGTATTATGCTTGGACACTGTGAATAAAGCATAGGATACAGACTTTGGGATATTACAAACAAATGTCTTTTTTAAAATCCAGAGATGTTTTGTTCCATGAAATAGTGCCACTAACTGGGCCAGTGGAGCAAGAAGAAAAACAACATGTATTATTGGATGTAGAGGCAGCAGAAAGCGTGCCTAAAACTGAGAATGTCAATGTAGACAACCAATCAGGAAACAGGAGTTCCATGAGGAGCAACAAAGGTGTTCCAGCCAAGAAATACAGTGAGGAATATGCAAACATAGCTTACTGTGAACCCCAAAACATACAGGAAGCAAAGTCAAGCAGTGATTGGACAGAGTGGAAGTCAGCAATTGATACAGAGCTGTCAGCACTGGATAATAACAGTACATGGGCTGTTACAATTGATTAACAAACATATTTTGAGGCAATACTTTCCAAGTAAGGAATGTCTGAGACAAAGCCAGTAAGCACTCCCATTGACAAAGGTGTAAAAATGGTAAAGGCCATGTCACTAAGCAGCCAGGAAGAGATAGAGGAAATGAAAGAGATTCCTTATCAGAATGCCGTTGGTATGTTAATGTACGCAAGTGTTGGGACTCGTCCTGACATCACACTTGCAGTAAATTGGGTAAGTCAGTCTGCAATCAATCCTGGGAGGCAACACTGGATTGCAATTAAAAGAATTTTAAGATACCTTAAAGGTATAAATTCACCAAAGTTGGGATTTACATAGTCTAAAGATTGCAGCTTAAAAGTTTTCTGTGATGCTGACTAGGGGTCAGATGACTGTCGTTCCTACACAGGGTATCTGTTTGTGTTGGCAGGCGCAGCCGTCAGCTGGGCGAGCAGGAAGCAACCCACAGTTGTCCTTTCTACTACAGAAGTGGAGTATATCAAGTGACTTAAAGGCAGGAAAGCAATGCAACAAAGCAATGAGAAAGGCAAGTCAGATGCTTGATTGCATAGGAAGAGGAATCAGTAGCAGGAAAAGAGAAGTAATAATGCCACTGTATAGGTCATTGGTGCGGCCTCATCTGGAATACTGTGTCCAGTTCTGGGGACCATATCTCCAGAAGGATATAAATACATTAGAGAGTGTACAAAGAAGGGCAACTAAATTGGTGCATGGCCTACATCACAAAACTTACCTGGAAAGGTTAAAAGATCTTAACATGTATAGTATGGAGGAGAGAAGGGAAAGGGGAGACATGATAGAAACTTTCAAATATACCAAAGGTTTTAACAAAGTTCTTCAAAGGAAGAGAAGTATTAGAACTCTAGGACATACACTGAAACTGGAGGGAGGCAGGTTCAGGGGAAATTTAAGGAAAAATTACTTCACAGAAAGGGTAGTGGATAAGTGGAATAGCCTCCCATCAGAGGTGGTAGAGGCTAAGACTGTAGAGCAATTTAAACATGCTTGGGATAGGAATATGAATATCCTTACAAAGAATTAAGGTTCAAAAAGGGTTGAGATTACCTAAAGGATAAAAAGTAAAAGGGGCAGACTAGATGGGCCAAGTGGTTCTTATCTGCCGTCAAATTCTATGTTTCTATGTTTCTATATGGCACTTACAGAAACATCAATGGAAGCACCATGGATAAAAGAGACTTAGGGGTAAATTTACTAAGGTGGGAGTTTTTTTCAGAACTGTTGATGTTGCCCATAGCAACCAATCAGATTCTACTTAACATTTGTCTAGCTGCTTCTAGAAGATAATAGATACAATCGGATTGGTTGCTATGGGCAACATCACCAGTTCTAAAAATCTCCCACATTAGTAAATTTACCCCTTAGTGTGAATTAAGTCTTCTTTATCACAGTGAGACCATCAACTTAGCGTGTGATAACAAAGGAGCAATAGATCTGTCTTCTAGCACCACGCATTATGGACGGTCTAAGCATATTGCCATAAGACATCACTTAATTCGTGAATTAGTGGAGACTAAGTCCATCAATGTGGAATATGTGTCATGTGAGGACAATAGGGGTCATTCCGACCCATTCGCACGCAGTGGTTTATCACTGCGGTGCGAATGGGTGCGGAATGCGCATGCGCAGCGGGTGCAGTGCGCGTGTGCGACATTGCCCGGCGACAGGGGTTGCCGAGTTACGTCACAACTTACACAGGAAGCGGTCGCAGAGCCGACCGCAAAGAA
Source organism: Pseudophryne corroboree (assembly GCF_028390025.1). Lineage (NCBI taxonomy): Eukaryota > Metazoa > Chordata > Amphibia > Anura > Myobatrachidae > Pseudophryne > Pseudophryne corroboree. Next base: position 221,661,972 of record NC_086448.1, on the reverse strand, counting down.
GATTGACAGGAAGGAGGCGTGCCAGGGCGGATTTGGAGCGCTTGGAGCCGTTTTTGGGGAGTGGTGAGTAAAACGCAGGCGTATCCAGGAGAACAGAGGGCGAAGGAGTGACGTCAAAGCCGGGCCCATCATCGCTGGATCCATCGCACAGGGTAACTAGGTATAGGCCTAGTCATCTTTTGCTTGAAATTTTTTAGCTTAGCAGAGCTGCACAAGTGATCGCAGCCCTGCTAAGCTAAAATACACTCCCCCATATGCGAGTACTAGTTGATCGCACCAGCAGCAAAAAGTTGCTGGCTGCGATCAACTCGGAATGACCACCAATGTTGCCAAAATGTTAACAAAGGGACTGTCATCATACCTGCTAAATGTGTTCTTGAAAGAATGTGGACTAGAATATATTTGATGTTGATTTGTTCTTACTGTTTATTGCTTCATAGCCATGTTTTCAGTTACAGATATGACTTAATTGAAAAGTTTTGCTAAAATGTCATGTTCTTTTATATGTGACCGGAAACAGTCCCGAGCTAGGGGGGTGTTGGTATATAGTGCACTCAGTACCTTGTCTCCTGTGTATACATTACACTGAGTCTATAGATTGTAAGCTTGAGAGCAGGGCCTTCCTACCTCTGTCTGTCTGTCTGTCTTTGCCCAGTTTTATTCTATAATTGTTGTTCTAATTGTAAAGCGCAACGGAATATGCTGCGCTATATAAGAAACTGCTAATAAATAAATAAAATAATCCTCTAGTGTATACCCTCTAGTGCTGGAGCATCACGGAGGTGGAGACTGATGACACAGTTACTCGTGGAGTGAGAGAGACAATTCCTCCTGCAGTGGAGTGAGACACAGTTCCTCCTGCAGTGCAGAGAGAGAGACGGTTCCTCCTGTAGCATGTGTTGCACTGCCTGAGCGGGATGGAGAGCAGTGTGCAGATGTGCAGACGTCCATCCCATAATGTCAAAGTCACTACCTTACCACAGCCGCATGACGTATAGTGATAAGTATCGCGCTTTCACTCTACCAGCCTGTTATATATATGAGTGAGTTACTGCTGCTGCAGAAAATATTCCGCATTAAAAAGTGTTGTCTTTGTATGATAATAAACCAGCATTCTGGTTAACTATCAGCTTTGGTGGATTTTAACATCACTATCAAACACCGCAACACTCTGCCAACACACTAAGGGAATGAAAAGGGGGTTGACATACAGTAATGAAGTCATTACCGATGCGTGGCTTGCGTTGAAAGACAGCACCCAGGCAATCGGATTAAAATTTGGATTGCACCTCCAGTGTGTAGAATTTCATTAACTACAAAAATGGTCCTGTCAATTTTTACCGTATCTGCTACGGGTGCTCCTCGGGTAACGCCAAGAACCATGGTCTAATATTTACTTACATTAAGACATCTCAAATTTACACAGATTTATAAACATTTTAACAGTCACTTATATTTACAACCGTGAAAACCAGGAACTCCAGTGTGAAGAACAGCTAGTCATATGTAACACAGTACCTTTAGAGTAATGTGTGTTATTTGTAGAGATGAGCGGGTTCAGTTCTCAGAGAACAGAACCTTACCAAACTTCACATCCCGGGCCCGGATCCGAGCCCAGCTCAGGTTTTCCCACCTGACTCTGAAACCAGAATGAGGCAAAACATCATCATCCCGCTGTTGGATTCTCGCGGGGTTTAGATACCATATAAGGAGCCGCACGTCGCCGCCATTTTCACTCCAGTCCTGGAGAGTGTAGTGAGAGGAAGTGTCTCTGTCCTCAGTGTCTGTGCAGACGGGAAAGTGGGGTGGCGATTATAGTGCTGTCTTGTGCTGCTCAGTCCAGTGTAGTGTCTTAGCTGCATCAGTCAGTACAGTGATCAGTCACAGTGGTGGTGTACTCTGCTGCCATATGTCCAGTGCTGCTGTATAAGTCCCTTACAGTGTTGCTGTGTTGTCCTGCATCAGACCAGTGGTAGTGTCCTGGCCATCAGTCATTCCAGTGACTAGGCAGTCACAGTGGTGATGTCCTCTGCTGCCATATGTCCAGTGCTGCTGTATAATAAGTCACTTACAGTGTCACTGTGTTGTCCTGCATCAGACCAGTGGTAGTGTCCTGTGCATCAGTCAGTCCAGTGACCAGACACAGTGGTGGTGTCCTCTGCTGCCATATGTCCAGTGATGCTGTATAATAGGTCCCTTACAGTGTCGCTGTTTTGTCCTGCATCAGACCAGTGGTAGTGTCCAGTGCATCAGTCAGTCCAGTGACCAGTCACAGTGGTGGTGTCCTCTGCTGCCATATGTCCAGTGCTGCTATATAATAAGTCCCTTACAGTGTCGCTGTGTTGTCCTGCATCAGACCAGTGGTAGTGTCCAGTGCATCAGTCAGTCCAGTGACCAGTCACAGTGGTGGTGTCCTCTGCTGCCATATGTCCAGTGCTGCTATATAATAAGTCCCTTACAGTGTCGCTGTGTTGTCCTGCATCAGACCAGTGGTAGTGTCCTCTGCTGTATATTATTTACTCCAAATAAAGGGGTTATTAACATTTAATCCAAATATAATTTTTACATGGTTTGCCCTGTATGGTGTAGGGGTATGCTCTTCTGTGCGCATTTTGTGTTATATAACTCCAGAAAAATAATGGAGAACAAAAATTTGGAGGATAAAATAGGGAAAGATCAAGAACCACTTCCTCCTAGTGCTGAAGCTGCTGCCACTAGCCATGACATAGACGATGAAATGCCATCAACGTCGTCTACCAAGGCCGATGCCCAATGTCATAGTGGAGGGCATGTCAAATCCAAAAAGCAAAAGTTCAGTAAAATAACCCCCCAAAAAAAATAAATTTAAATGATCTGAGGAGAAATGTAAACTTGCCAATATGCCATTTACGACACGGAGTGGCAAGGAACGGCTAAGGCCCTGGCCTATGTTCATGACTAGTGGTTCAGCTTCACATGACGATGGAAGCCCTCATCCTCCCGCTAGAAAAATGATAAACGTTAAGCTGGCAAAATCACAGCAAAGAACTGTGCATTCTAAGATGGTATCACAAATCCCCAAGGAGAATCCAAGTGTGTCGGCGGTTGCGATGCCTGACCTTCCCAACACTGGATGGGAAGAGGTGTCTCCTTCCACCATTTGCACGCACTCTGCAAGTACAGTTTCTGATTTTCAAATTGAAGATGTCACTGTTGAAGTACACCAGGATGAGGATATGAGTGTTGCTGGCGCTGAGGAGGAAGTTGATGATGAGGATTCTGATGGTGATGTGGTTTGTTTAAATCAGGCACCGGGGGAGAAACCTGTTGTCCGTGGGATGAATAAGCCCATTGTGATGCCTGGGCAAAATATCAAAAAAGCTATCTCTTTGGTGTGGAATTATTTCTCCACAAATCCGGACAACAGGTGTTAAGCCATGTGTTGCCTCTGTCAATCTGTAATAAGTAGTGGTAAGGACGTTAAACACCCAGGAACATCCTCCCTTATACGTCACCTGCTGCGCATTCATCAGTAGTCAGTGTCAAGTTGGGAAATATTGGGTAAGAGCGTAAGCAGTCCACTGACGCCTAAATCTTTTCTTCCTCTTGTACCCAAGCTCATGCAAGCCACACCACCAACTCCCTCAACGTCAACTTCCTCCTCAGTCAGGAACATCAGTAGTCCTGCAGGCCATGTCACTGGCAAGACTGAGGAGTCCTCTCCTAAATGGGATTCTTCCGAAGGATCCTTGAGTGGCACTCCTACTGCTGCTGTTGCTGCCGCTGCTGTTGTTGCTGCTGGGAGTCGATCGTCATCCCAGAGGTGAAGTCGGAAGACCACTTGTACTACATCAACTAAGCAATTGACTGTCCTTTGTGAGGAAGACGAAATATGACAGCAGACATCCTTTTGCAAAGCAGATACCTGAGGCCTTGACAGCTATGTTGGTGTTAGACGTGCGTCCGGTATCCGCCATTAGTTAAGTGGGACTTAGAATATTTTTTGAGGTAGTGTGTCCCCGGTAGCAAATTCCATCTAGGTTCCACTTCACTAGGCAGGCGATACAGAGATTTTACGATACCGAGAAGATACGTCAGAAAAAGCGTCCTCAGTGTCCTAAAAAATGCAGTTGTACCCACTGTCCACTTAACCACAGACATGTGGACGAGTGTAACAAGGAAGACTAAGAACCAGGGACGTGCGGTGAACTAAATGGCTGAGGAGGCACTGGCTAGCACCAGAGCCAGATTTACACGCAATATATGAGCCAAAGGGTACATCTGGGCATTATACATAGGTGCAGCAGTATAAACTCCTGGAAATTTGGTGAGTTTTGATCACAGATGTGCAGAAAAGATAGACAGGTGAGGCACTGCCTCACCTGCCATAGAGATTTTACTCCAGAGTTTTGGCTATAAAAATGATTAGAATAATGCACAGAAGATATTTCAAACAAATTATTTGTATTTTTCATATACTTTATACAGTCAAAACTCTGGCATAAACGTTAGTATGACAGGAAAGGCTCTGCCTCACCCCACTGCACGTCACTGCTAAGGACTACATGACTGTGACAGCCCACTGGGTATATGTATTGCCTCCCACAGCAACAACAGCAGCGGCACCAGTAGCAGCATCTCACAAACGCCAACTCGTTCCTAGGCAGGCTACGCTATGTATCACCGCTTTCCGTAAGAGGCACACCACTGACAACCTCTTACGGAAACTGAAGGACATCATCGCACAATGGCTTACCCCAATTAGACTCTCTTGGGGATTTGTGACATCGGACAACGCCATCAATATTGTGCGTGCATTACATCTGGGCAAATTCCAGCACGTCCCATGTTTTGCACATACTGTACAATTAATTTGGTGGTGCAGAATTATTTGTAAAATGACAGGGGCGTGCCTGAGATGCTGTCGGTGGCCCGAAGAATTGCGGGCCACTTTCGTCATTCAGCCACCGTGTGCCAAAGACTGGAGCACCAGCAAACACTCCTGAACATGCCCTGCCATCAGCTGAAGCAAGAGGTGGTAACGAGGTGGAATTCAACACTCTATATGCTTCAGAGGATGGAGGAGTAGCAAAAGGCCATTCAAGCCTATACATCTGCCTACGATATAGGCAAAGGAGGGGGAATGCACCTGACTCAAGCGCAGTGGAGAATGATTTCAATGTTGTGCAAGGTTCTGCAACCCTTCGAACTTGCCACATGTGAAATCAGTTCAGCCACTGCCAGCTTGAGTCAAGTCATTCCCCTCATCAGGCTTTTGCAGAAGCAGATGGAGAAATTGAAGGAGGAGCTAAGATGGAGCGATTGCGCAAAGTATGTGGGACTTGTGGATGGAGCACTTCATTTGCTTTGCCAGGATTCAAAGGTGGTCAATCTGTTGAAATCAGAGCACAACATTTTGGCCACCGGGCTCGATCCTTGGTTTAAAGCCTACGTTGTATCTCTCTTTCTGGCAGACACAAGTCTGCAGAGGTTTAAAGACCTGCTGGTGAGAAAATTGTCAACTCAAGTGAAACGTGACCTGTCAACAGCTCCTCCTTCATTTTCTCCTGAAACTGTGGCTGCGAGGAAAAGGATAAGATTTCCTAGCACACCTGCTGGCGGTGATTCAGGGCATGAAACAAAAATAGCAGAATCCCTACTATACTGGCGCTAAAGGTCAGAGCTGCCCTAGATAGTTTACCACCCTAGATGTCACCAAACATCTCAAGCACATAAACAAATACACCAAGTTTTTTGGGAGGTATACAACCCTGGGCGCTTGTATTCAATGATGAAAAAACACTGCAGTGCAGTCACTATTCAAAAGTTTCAGTGTTGGCCCATCAGTCGACTGTATGCTTGATTTCAACTCAAGAAGGTGCAAAGCATGAAAAAAAAAAAGAAAAAATATATATAGTGTAATACAGTTTTTAGTGAATAATAAAATTATTTTCCTCGTGTTTTTTATAACACAATGTGACTCTTTGTGTGATGTTTTATCCAATATTAGCCAAGGCGTACCCCACTCACTGTACAAATGATGTGGAGTAAACCCAAAAAGGTATCTTTAATCAATGAAGGATGGCATACCCCACTCACAATGTCATGGATAGTATGAAGCTCATCAAGGTATCTTTCTTGTGGAATTTGGAAATTGTCTTCCCACCCAGAATTTTTTGATCCACGTGTACCCAAAACAGAAAGAACAATTTCCCAATGTGTAGTATAGTTTTCACAACCTTATAGGATACACGATAACTATAAAGTGACGTACTTTAAATCAATATCTTGTGGTTTTTAAAGAAATAAGCGTACCCCACTCACAAAAATTGAATAATTCCTGTATACATCAAGGTATCTTTTATAATCAATGAAGGATAGCGTACCCTACTCACAGTATCATGGATAGTATGAAGCTCATCAAGGTATCTTTCTTGTGGAATTTGGAAATTGTCTTCCCACCCAGATTTTTTTGGTCCACGTGTACCCAAAACAGAAAGAACAATTTTCCAATGTGTAGTATAGTTTTCACAACCTTATAGGTTACACGATAACTATAAAGTGACGTACTTTAAATCAATATCTTGTGTTTTTTAAAGAAATAAGCGTACCCCACTCACAAAAATTTTATAATTTCTGTACATTGTGTTATAAAAAACACTAGGAAAATTATTTTATTATTCACTAAAAACTGTATTACACTATATATATTTTTTCTTTTTTTTTCATGCTTTGCACCTTCTTGAGTTGAAATCAAGCATACAGTCGACTGATGGGACGACACTGAAACTTTTGAATAGTGACTGCACTGCACTGTTTATTCATCATCGAATACAAGTGCCCAGGGTTGTATACTTCCCAAAAAACTTGGTGATGCAGGAGAGTCAGGAGCGAGGGCTGACATCTGGTCCAGACTGAAGGACCTGCCAACGATTACTGACATGTCTACTGTCACTGCATATGATTCTGTCACCATTGAAAGAATGGTGGAGGATTATATGAGTGACAGCATCCAAGTAGGCATGTTAGACAATCCGTATATATACTGGCAGGAAAAAAAGGCAATTTGGATGCCCTTGAACAAACTGTTTTTATTTTAACTAAGTTGCCCTACCTCCAGTGTGTACTCCAAAAGAGTGTTTATGGCAGCTGGTAACCTTGTCAGCGAACGGCGTAGGAGGTTACTTCCACAAAATGTGGAGAAGATGATGTTCATCAAAATGAATGATAAATTCCTCCAGGAAGACCTTTTCCAGACATTGCCTACAGAAAGTACACAGGGACCTGTGATGGTGGATTCCAGTGGAGACGAATTAATACTCTGTGTGGAGGAGGATGTACACACTGAAAGGGGTGAGGAATCAGAGGATGAGGATGAGGTCAACATCTTGCCTCTGTAGAGCCAGTTTGTGCAAGTAGAGATTGATTGCTTCTTTTTTGGTGGGGGCCCAAACAAACCAGTCATTTCAGCCACAGTCATGTGGCAGACCCTGTAGCTGAAATATATGGTTTGTTAAAGTGTGCATGTCCTGTTTATACAACATAAGGGTAGGTGGGAGGGCCCAAGGACGATTCCATCTTGCACCTCTTTTTCTTCTTTGCATCATGTGCTGTTTGGGGACTAGTGCCATCCTGTCTGACACTGTCGTACAACTCCAGGGGTACTGCCGTATAAGTCCAGGGGTACTGCCGTATAAGTCCAGTCCAGTGGTGCTATCTTGTGCTGCATCAGTCCTGTAATGGTGACTTGTGCTGCCATAAGTCCAGGGGTGGTGTCCTGTACTGTATATTATTTACTCCAAATAAGAGGCTTATATACATTACTTATATTATTATCCAAATAATGTTTACAGGGTTTGCCCTGTGTGGTATAGGGGTACGCTCGCCTGTGCTGCATATTATTATAATAGCTTCAAACAAAAGGGTTATTATTATCCAAATTAATTTTACAGGCTTTGCCGTGTGTGTGGGGTTTAGGAGTAAGCTCTCCCGTGCCACCCATATTGTGCGTGTATTACGTCTGGCAAATTCCAGCACGTCCCATGTTGTTTGTGCCGCACACTTGTGTCGCTTAGCTTAGTCATACAGCTACCTCATTGCACCTCTTTCTCTTGTTTGCATGATTTGCTGTTTGGGGCCTAGTTTTTTTAAGTGCCATCCTGTCTGCAACTGCAGTGCCACTCCTAGATAGGCCAGGTGTTTGTGCCGCACACTTGTGTTGCTTAGCTTAGTTATGCAGCTACCTCATTGCACCTATTTTTCTTCTTTGCATGATGTGCTGTTTGGGGCTTAGTTTTTTTAAGTGCCATCCTGTCTGCCATTGCAGTGCCACTCCTAGATGGGTCAGGTGTTTGCGCCTTGGTGCAACCTTTTTGCTTAAAAACAATATTGTGAGGTGTGAGGTGTTCAGAATAGACTGGAAATTAGTGGAAATGAATGTTATTGAGGTTAATAATACCGTAGGATCAAAATTACCCCCAAATTATGTAATTTATCTGTTTTTATGGGTTTTTTTTCAAAAATCATCCAGATCCAAAACACGAAAGGGTGGTTTTGGCAAAACCAATCCATATCCAAAACACGAGCATGGAACCAGAACCAAAACCAAAACACAAAAAGTGCCCGCCGCACATCTCTAGTTATTTGTGATTTGGGAATTATTGCCAAAAGCCTCTTCATCCATGTAAGAGAAAGAAAATTAAGATATTTTTAGTTTCTACTCCCAAAAATTGACTGAATTACAATAGTTTATTTCCACGCAACAGTCTGCTGTCAGTGTTACTACTCTTACAGTGCTTATCACCTCCCTGCTATTGATTTCACATCCAGTAGTTACGGTTTATGGGTCAGTTTTTAATTGTTCTATCTGCTTATCTAAGGAGAAGTGAGATAAAGGACTTTCTAGTTCCTGCTCACAAACAGCAGTGTTGAAGTCAAAATAGTCTGCTACTTCCACTGTACTGATTGCCTTACTGCATTTGCCCATGTATCCACCATTCAAATTTTGCAGCGAATGAGAGACATCTTAATACAGTAAGACACAGACAATCAAGAGATTAAAAAGTCCTGATTGGTTTGACTTATTTTGAAGATAAGAAAAAGCTGCTGATTGGCTGTTTAGCTAATAACTTTCCTCATGGCTTGATTTTAAATCACTGGGTGGCCGGAGGCAAGTTGTGTTTTTCTTCCATTTCCCATTGGATTAAATTATTGAAAGCCAGGAATGAGTTAAAAGATATGTGTTAAGTTTTCTAGGTGGCATTTGATTTTTTTGCATTTAGTGGAGGTATAAGTTTATTATTTTAGTTATAAGGGGGCTCAGAATATAATTTCATTGACAACAAAATATTATTTTATTTACAACAGGTAACCAAAATATTGCATGTGTAGGATTTCTAGAAATGGTTTTTAAAATGCTTGTGTTTAGAGAAAGTGTGGCTAGTCCATGAAGAGGGCAAATTAGCGCTTAACAAACTGTAGTCTGCATCATACAAACTGCAGTATATGTAACACTTTAGACATACACAGGCCAGCAATCACAGTAATCTATAAAATGTGGCAGTAGGGCCACACTAACTAACTGAGTTGAATGTTTTTGTTTTCTGGATGTGGGCACCATTCCACAATCCAAATCCCCTGCTCTGTGGACAAATACAAAGAGAGTGGTGGTTCCTGCGCTGACAAGCAAACTGCAGCCCACAGTTCAAAGGGGAACTCCTCAATATCCCCTACAGACTATATAGACGGAAGGAAAAAAAAACTGTGTATTGGCGCTGATCACTCTAGATACAAAATCTTCTATCTTCAGCAAAGCTTAAACACTGTATCAGAGGAAGGTCCCAATTGGGTCCACACTTACATTAGGGTTCTCACCCGTAGGCTCCAAAAGGTATCTTTTTAGCCCCTGATAACAATTCTTCAATATAGACAGAGAGACGATCAATCACTTAAAAGTTGTAACTTACATAGTATTTCACACTCGCGTTCCCATAAAGGTATCTTTCCGTTGCCCCTGGAAACAGCTGTCCAAACTCCTGAACATTTTTAAAGCAGGATAAGTAGTTAATGATAAAATGGTATACAAGTTAAAAAGTCACGATTACATAGTCCAACAGAAAACAGCACACATAGAGAACTTCACTGGCGGCACAGTCCAGCTGCAGACACGGGCTGATGGAGGATAATGTGCCGCAGCGGTACTTGATTCCCGATGTGCTTGTATGCTGATGCTGTCCCCGGATCATGGCAGGCTCTAACACGTTTCAGAGGTCACTGTCCCCTTTGTCAAAGAGTGGCCTGTGCTCTGTTGCCTGTTCATTATTGGAGGAAGCCTGAGAGTCTGGGGAAGTGGCAGAAGAACCTAGTACAGTCTCTGGACATATATGTATATACAGTATTGGCCTACTTTTTTTTTTAAAGATGTTTATTTTGTTTTGTTAAACAAGTAGGGAAAATGATTACAGACAGCAAAATAGAACATTCAATGGTTGTACAATAATAAATTAAAAGACCATACATGCATACTGTATATATTCAGTGGTAAAGAAATTCATCTAGGAAACAAAACATTCTGATAGTACCACGAATAAGATCAAAAAGTAACCCCGTAAAATCAAAGTACCGTAATAGTACATAAAAATGTCAAAATCAGGACATTATGATGTAACAGGGGTGAATAAAAATAAAAATAGGGGGTAGGGAGAGGTGGAGAGGCAGCATCGCAGTGTAATTGATACAAAAGGTAGGCAATCATGACCAGACAGAGGGTCAGGATGTGATCAACGATTATACATAAATAAAGACATCCAAGCCTAGAGCTTACTTAAAACAAATTCAGTTTGAAGTCTCACAATAACTCAAGACAGTTGTTTATGTTAAAGAAGTAGTTTCAAACACTTTTAGGATCTGAGATTGTGTAGGGGAGTCGAGCGATTCAATATATGTGCCCCACTTTTTGTAGAAGGATGAATCTCAAGCTTCTAAGGCAGAAAAAATGGCTTGCCTGTCATAATACAAAGTCTGAAGCAAAATGGATTTAATGGAACCCAGAAAACGGAGCGAGAAGGAGGTCCAATTGCATAAAATAACTTTCTTGACTACAGTGACAATAATAGTCAGCAAAGGGATTATGCTGATTTTTTCAGGGCCAAAGTTCCAATTAGTAAAGTTAGTACATAATAAGGCCAACGGGTCAATATAAAGATGTAGGTTAATAATAGAACTAATAAAGTGCATGACTTTGCCCCAAAACTTTCCAATCTTGGGGCATGTCCAAAAATTATGAAAAAATGTGGCATTTGAGTGCTTACTCTTCAAACAATCACCCAACTGCTCTTGTACCATCAAATTCCTACAAGCTTGGGATATGTAGATCCTACAGTATTAATAGTTTCAATGTGGACCTCTTGTAGGCAGGAGCACCGTAAGAATAAGAGTAGGGTCATATGTATGCAACAAAAATTCCAGAGAGGTAACCTGAGGCACATCTCTATTCCAGGACATAACAGTAGTTTTTCCATAAGTTAACATGTGAACTTCCCACTAGATCTGCAGTAAGGTACCTGCCTTAGCTGTGATAATTAGCTGTGATGATGGACTTTTCACGGGAAAAGTCCGGCTTTTCGTGTAAAAAAATAGATTTTCCCACGAAACTCAATTACAGCCTATTCAATTTTCTGGGAAAATTTATCGGTGATAATTTTTTCACAAATTTCATTTCACCTACTCTGAGCAGGTGAAAAGTTGGGAAAGTCACTATTTTAAGGTAAAAATATTTGGCTGTGGTACAGAACCACTGGGACACCCCCCTTAATGACTAATCATTTTTGGGGTGAAAAGTACAAAGTGGTGTAAATTGGGGTTCAAGGTATGGGACAGGTATATTGGGATGCTTTATGAGTGGGACAGGTGTTTTTAGGCTTGCAGGTGGGAGTAATCAGTCTGTTTCCACTTTTTTTAAGTACCCTAAATTGACCCAAATATATACTTATACCCATTTAAATGTACCCCAAATTTAATGAGAGCATTTATTTTGCACAAAAAAACTTGCTTTCCATCATTTTTTGCATTTTAAAAAAAAAATGCATATAACAGCCATTTCACACAATTAAGTCCCCAAAAACTCTCTAATGTGATCTCTAATACACTTCTCTTCTGTTTTGTTTTCCTATGTTAGTTTAGCATTTTTGGGGGTTACAGGCTGAATTCCCCATTATCACCTACAATTTATACTGCAACAATTTTTACGTGAAACCTGTTTGGAATTGAATAGGTCGAAAAATGGGAGCGCGCATACCCGTGAAAAGCTGTTTTTGCAGCAATTTTTGGCCAATTGCTGCAGAAAATGTTCACGCGAAAAATTACCACGAATTTGCGGATAATTGAATACCCCACCTAGTCTTACAGGGGTGTAACACAAGGAATGATAAAAGTTTATACAAGGGATCAGGTGTATCTAAGGTTTAAATGTGGGATTTAAGAGAATGAGCATAGTGAGTGTGCTTGGAGATACATATAAAACTTGTTGTGCAGAATATTTGCTTTGTTGTGGAGAGCAGTAAATGGGAGAATAGATCAAAAATGTCTTTAATTAATGCAATACCTTTATGTTTCCATTGTTGAATGTTGGGATTATCCAACTCTGGTGTAAACATAGTAAAATGTGCATATTTAGAAGAAGTATGAAGTCTTGCGAGTTTGGAACAAATAGCATCCCAAGCTAAATATGTATTGTGGAATAAAACAATGTGGAATACATGAGATGGAATTGATTTTCTAGGTGCATGTATCAAAGCAGCAACTAAATATTGGGAAAACATAGCAATCTCAGTAGGGCCATTGGTATAGGTTTCGCTGTCTAATAACCAGTCACTGAAGTATCAAAAATGCACAGCTCTAGTAAAATCTTGAATATCAGGTAGCTCTAATCCACCATGAGATCAGGAGAGTTGTAACATGGCTACAGCCATTTGGGGTCTGTCATCTTTCCACAAGAATTTAGTAAAAAGCTTAGTGAAAAATGTTATGTCTGTAAGTGACATGCTAATAGGGAGCATCTGAATAGGATAGGAAAATTTAGGGAAAGCTACAATTTTAAGTAGTGCTATTCTGCTATTCTAGGTAAAGAGGGATCATCTTACAGGCATCCAGCAATTTAGGCAATTGATTGGGGTATAATTAGGGGTACAATATAGGGAGGAAAGGTTAACAGGAATGGAAGGAAGTAATGTGGAAGTGGCTTATAGCAAGGTCTCAAGCTTACATTCGCAACAGGCATTAATTCTGATTTATGTAAGTTAATTTTGTATCCTGCAAAAGACCCAAAATGGTTTAACAAAGAAATAATGATTGGAATAGACGAAAAAGGGTTTGAAACAAAGAGGAGCATATCGTCTGCAAATAAGGACCAATATTAATACCTGTGAAGCCAGCTGACTGACGCAGTGCAACAGCCAGAGGCTGCAGAGCCACTACGAATAGGAGAGGGGACATGGGACAGACTTGACGTGTGCCTCTATGAATGTAAAAAGGTGCAGAGAGGAAGCCATTGCTGGATACCTGTGTGGAAGGTGCGGTGTACAAAGTCTGCAATAGAGAAGAAAACTGCGTGGGAAAGCCAAATCTTGCTATAGTATAGGTGATCCAGATAACAAAATTGAACAGTTTTTCAGTGTCCATGGAAATAACTTGGGCGCTAGATGACATAGTGGCCGACTGTAGTACTATGAACACCTTACGTATATTAACAGCAGAGTGCACCCCCAAAATGAGGCCAGTTTGGTCAGGTCTGATAACATCAGGTAATAAAAGTTTAATTCTATAAGAAATTATTTTCAGAAACAATTTATAATCCACATCTAACAGGGAAATAGGTCTGTAAGAGGCCAACAACATAACATCTCTGCCTGGTTTAGGTGAAACCCTGACAATTGTGTAGTTAAAGTGTAGGGATATGGAATTGTCACAGATAATAGCATTATAAAATGTGACTAAAGGAGTACAGACATGTTGCAGTAAGAGTTTAAAGAAGTCCCCTGAAAAGCCGTCTGGGCCAGGAGCCTTGAGTTATTTCAAACATTTAATACTATTAGAGATCTCATCTGGAGTGATAAGAGCAACATTTCATGGGAAAGAGCAGGTACAAAATGACATTATTCCAAAAAGATTGTTTCTGAATATCATCTATGGACGACTTTGAATATAGATCAATATAAAAAGCCCCAAAATAGTTAACAATTTTTTGCCCTTTTCTGGTCACAGTGAAAGAGGGCGTTGTGAGTAAAGTAACATGGTTTTGCTCACCTACCTCTGTAAGGAATTTTGTCATTTGCTCCCATACATTACCAGATTTTTATTCCAAACTGCCAGATTGGGCAATAAATCTTTAGGTGTATGGCCAGCTTCACACTCTCCATTTTTCAGAAACTGATAGAAAAAGTCTTTGTTGCCTACACTGTTTCCTACATATTGGACTTCTCTTTTCAAGAAATTATGCTTGGATGGATTGATTTGGAGTCCATTCTCCCTGAATTTCTTGAAGCTCTCAAATGTTCTTCACTCAGTTTTGAAAATACAATTATGTTGTAAAGGTATACCAGTGCCATAATACTTTAGATAGTCTAAAAAGTGTTCCATCTGAGGTTGCAAGGTTCCAAACTAATATAACCCGTAATCTGCAGAACTGTGAAGAGGATGATCAAAGAGATAATTGAGGCTCAAATTATTGATTTTTAGGCTGATGATGATGATATTTCATGTAGACTATTGGAAGCAAGTTGCAAACCCACTACCTAGTGTAGAAAAATATTAAGGTCCTTGGGATCTGCTTTTGTCATCTAAAATATTGATTTGGCAGGTGGAAAACTTATAGATTTTCCAATGCATCTGCATTCTTCCAGTGTCTGATGGAACACTAAATAAAATATAATAGAATATACAATTTGGCACAATTATACCTTGATGACAGAACTGACATTAAAAAATCCAATTAATAAAATGTAACTCATTTTTAAAAGACTCTTGTGAAATTAAGATATCATGAACTCAAGGTTGACCTATCCAAGTGTCATTACTTAAGAACAGCACAATTGTTGGGACATGTGAAAGTAACAATGACATTCTATCATATACAGTATTGCTAAAAATTGAGACCAACAAGGATCTGCATACTTTCTGCACTGTTAAAGAATTTCATAAGTAACTAGGATTTGCTAATTACTACAAGAAATTCATAATGGATTTTGCGATGATAGTAGAACCCTTATATGTTCTACTAGGGGGAATTGCTACTAAAACAGTATTGTAAAGACAGAAAAACACAGCTGCTTCCATTCTGGCCTATCCAGACTATTATAGTCCATTTAACTTGTATATAGATGCCTGTAACACAGGATTCATTACAGCCAAAAACAAGATGGAAAAGAACAAGCAATCACTTACATCAGTATAGATGTCTTTGAAATTCTGAATGAAATTATGATTGGTACAAATCCTTTACACTGCAATTTCCAGCATTAGTTCAGGCCATCATTTGAAAACTCAAGGATTATTTAGCTGCCAGTCTACTCACTGTCTACTCAGAAAATAATTCTGTCACTCACTTGATGGTTAGGTGCCCTGGGGCAGAGATAGATGCATTCAAGAAGATTGAATAGGAATACAGTAAATTTTTGTCATTAACTTTTTTTCCCCTTCCTAACGCTACAGGCTTAGAGGTGAGCAAAATAATATGGCAGATTTCACATTTCTTCAAAAACTATTATTTGTGGCACCAGCTTTGGAATTTAAAACAATTAGTTATTTAAAATAACATTTTCATATTTAATAGCATTATGTAAAAAATTCACAATTAACAGTAAAATGAACATATATACATTATAACGATCCTTTACATTCTTAAAATGTACATAACACAATGATTTTATTTAAACCAATCATATAATACTTGCTTATTGATTCAATAAAAATGAAATTAATGGCTCAAAATCACAAATAGTTTTAAAAATTAAACCAAAAAGTTTATTTTCATCTCCTGAAATTCCTGATGAATCTTTCTTCTCCTTTCACTTTGCACATGGGGCTGATTCTGAAATAAACCATGTTGCAATGCAAAGGGTGCAAATACATTTATTATTTTTGCATGCAAGGTAAATACTGGCTGCTTTGGCATGCAGCTCAAAAATGCGGGTAGCTTTATTTTTACACTACAATTTAAAAGTTTGCACATGACTCACTCAAATCTAAAGCCGGCCATACACCTAAAGATTGATTGTCTAATCTGACTGGTTGGAACAAAAATCTGGTAATGTATGGTAGCAATAAAAATCTGGTAATGTATGGTAGCAAATGACAATTTACCATTTGCTCCCAAACACTGAAAAACAGATAAATAATTTAATTTAACCAATTTGCCTGAACGACCATTATTGTCAGTTTTATGACGTGTTGGAGCAAATGGTCAATTGTCATTTGCTCTCATATATTACCAGATTTTAATTCCAAACAATCAGATTGGATAATAAATCTTTAGATGTATGGCCATTTTAAATCTATGTTCACATTTTAAATTTATCCCACTTGCAGTGCAACATGGTTTTACACAGGTGCAAAGTTACATGCTATTTCTTATTTTGCTCCCAACACAGAATTAGTCCCAATATCACTATTGTTAATGGGTGGGGATGTCTGCTCATTTATATCAATCCCAGCCCCTGTGGAGCTTGCAATGCAACTTCCCTGTTATAAGTACACAAATTCACCTATGCTAGTACCAATTTATTTACAGGTCAATACACCTACAGTACCAATATCTTTTGGACTAAGTCCCTCATTCTGAATTGATCACACGTAGCAACTTTTTGCTGCTCATGCGATCAACTTGACGCCGCCTATGGGGGAGTGTATTTTAGCATAGCAGGGCTGCGATCGCTTGTGCAGTCCTGCTATGCTAAAAAAGTTTCCTGCAAAACAAGACCATGGTCAGACTTACTTACCCTGTGCGACGGATCCAGCGATTAAGGTCCCGGAATTGACGTCAGACATCCACTCTCCAAATGCCTGGACACGCCTGCGTTTACCTCACCACGCCTGGAAAATAGTCAGTTGATGCCCCAGAACGCCTCACGCCTGTCAGTCTTCTTGCGATCGCCGTTGCGATCACTTTTTCCTCTGGTGGCGTCGCTGCCCAGCAACGGCTGTCGCCAGGCAATAACGCGTGTGCACAATGCATCTGCCGAGCATGCACAGTTCCGACCCTTTTGCACAGCTGCATGCAAACCTGTCGGAATGACCCCAAAGTGAGGATTCAATTACCTTAGAAGAAACATCAGGAGCAAAAGACATCTGTATTTTGCAATATTTCCCAAAGTTTCAATTATATTTTTTTTTCGGGCTTTCCATTCTGCAAGACTGAAAAAAACACACTCTCTCCTGAAAACACACAGGTTCAATGAAACCTGTGTGTTTTCAGGAGAAACAGCCCCATTTTTGGCCAAAAATGGGTCTGTTTTCAGGGATTAGTTTCTCCTGAAACATAATCCCTGATAACCCGTGTTTCTCAACGGCATATCGGGAATAATTGAATAGTCGGAGGAGGGGGTGACGACAGAGGGGAATCAATTAGCCATGAGAACACATCATGACTAATTGAATTTTCCCCTATAGCAGGAATCTGGAGCTCAACAAGTAATTACAGTTCAAGTAGAACATACAAGCCATTGGTATATTTATAATGGGAGCACACACCTGCACCCATATCACTATACTTGCCTCTCTGGAGTTCCATGTAAGCTGGTGCTGCATAGTAGCAAATATCACCAAGAAAATGGAGCTGCAGACTCTGAGTCTGAATCAAAAAACAAAACAAAGATCAAACACTCGATTGTTGCTATATGCAACTGTTAATGAATACTTAAGCATTCCTTCTCCAGTGCTTCTTGTAGCCCCACCTCTTCCCCATATAACTATGAAAGCAGTTCTCACTTCATGGGCTCCCTGTTACTTGTTAGAACAGAATTTCCCCAGCAGAACTTTTTATTGAAGTCCTGCAAAATTAGCTTACATTTTAGAGATGCTATAAAATATGATGTACATATGCACAAAACATATTATTTCAGTATCTTCTTTGCCCAAAAGTGCAAAACCAAACCCATAATTGATCATTTCATTTCATCCATTAACTATATTTATTTGCAATTTAGGAATGCTATTTTCTTCCTCAGGAATGCTTTTAAATGATTATTTTAGTTCTCAAACCTTTTACTTGCTCTATTTCAAAAGAAAAATGCTCATATAGTAGAGTACAAGAGGGCAAGGTTAATGTAAACTAATGCTACCTTTGTTACTGAAAGATCAAATAACTGAAAGGCTACAGTATAATTAAAAACTGTAACAAGGTATAATTTGTAGATTGCTTTAACACATTACAGATAGAATCATATAGCGCAGAGTAGTTCAAAATAAAGTATACTAAAATAATCTACTTTATGTTTTAAAATGAATCATAAAAGGTAGATTAAATGAAAAATTTGGAAGCATATTTCAAATGTCCACACGGGTATGTACCAAATTCCGGCAGTCGGAATCCCAACAGTCAGAATACTGACAGTAGGATCCCAATGATCATAATCCAGATGTATCGTAGTATTTTTACCCTCATCCTAACCCCCCCTCAGCCTCACCCTAGCCTCCTTTTTCTGCACCCTAACTCTAATCTCCCCCTCAGCCTAACCCTAACCATCCCTCTAGTGCCTAAACAAAACCCCTAGCCTAGTACTTATAGGTAGAATTTGTCAGGATTCTGACCATCGGGATCCCGCTGTGGTTTTCTGTTGTTGGTATCACAACTGCAGGGATCATGGCTGCATCCCATCCACACTATTGCATAATTGTCAGTAGAAGAAGGAGTGAAAGTCTCACAACAATGATTCTCAGCATGGGTCACAGTTCCAGGTGAGCAAATTCATTCTTTGCTAAATTATCACATCTTTAATTGAATTGAAATTTTTTATGCTAATTGTACAAAAATAAACATCCTGATGCTGAAACTTATTCCCAAACTTCCACAGCCCTAATATAGCAGAGTACAAACATCATAGCACATCTATACACACCTGTCCAGATTCAGTCTAACGGCCATTTTCGCAGAGATTTTCTTACAGTGCATGAGCAAAACAGAGGGAAAATGGATGCCTCCCCTCTATCCTGGTGATTTCTGCAGTGCTGCTTCTGCCAATGCAGGACTCCGGAGGGTAAGTATTGAAAAAAATGGGTGCAGGGTGTGTGGGCCCCCCTAGACCACACACACATTGCACCCATTATAAATATGCCACTGCTCTGTAGGTGAACTGATATCTATCAAAGTCAAAGGGTAGACTACTTTTGTTATGTAGGAAAATTTACACTAATAAGGTATAAAAGCTTAGTGCTGTCAGTGCTTGTTCAGCCAGCAGCTGTTCAAGACTCAGATAGTTAGTCTTTAACTATAAACTGGAAAAACTTATAAAGAAAACTATGCTCAAATACTGTACTGCAATATTTGATATAAAAAAAAGTTAGTTTCATTTAATCCCATCACACAGAATTGGACTGATCGGTTACAAACCCAAATTGAAAACTATAAAAGAGAATTAATTTTCTTCAAACGAAAAAAACTGCTGACAGTGACTAATGACTATTTAAATCATACGGTGCACCGATGGTTACTAGGTAACAATTCTGATGACAGAAGCAAATGACCGTCCGCCCCCCCCTCCCCCCCCCCCTGAGGAGACGTAGGGCCCAGACGTTCCCTAAGGAATTTGGCTCATCAGTTTCAACCTCAGGTGCAGAATACACCGAAGGGCCTTCAGAATCTGTTAATTTTTTAGATCCCGTAGCCGACAACCTCAGCGGACCCGGCAAATATCTCAGAAGCGGCACCGACCGCACACGAGGAGGGGTGGGTACAAGACGAAGAGGTCGTCCGAGACGCAACTGAACACTATCTTTAACTTATCTAGTGTACAATTAAACGAGGCAGAGATTAAACTCCTGTCACTTGGTTTGACATTTGTTCCTGCATGTAAATCACAATCTTTTCATAAATCAGTAGACCAATACAAATTTGGAAGATCTATGCGACTCAGAGAATTCTTCTCCGATAAATCCACTGCAGAAGTTAGTACTAGATTCTGTGGTAAATTCACCTTTGACCCCCCCATCCTCCAACCCTAGTATTAAGACCTTTCTAAGACTTGTACAAGTTGATGTAGAAAAGGAACAAGCATCCAGGTTATATGATAATCTAACACCTCCTGAACGATCAGCACTTAAGAAACTTAGAGAGAACACACAAGTTATAGTCGTCCCGCGGACAAGGGAGGTGCGGTCGTAGTCCAGGACTGGGCAGATTACGACCGGCAGATCCTTCGTCAATTAGCAGACACTGAGATGTACACACTATTAGATTCCAACCCCATTTTTACTATAAAGAATAAGATCGATTTGAGTATCAGGTTTGGTTTTGAAAAGGGATGGATTAGTAATGATTTAAAAAAAAAAATGAGTGTTGAACACCCTAAATGCCCCATACTATACACATTACCTAAAATTCATAAAACCTTGGTACATCCACCTGGGAGGCCTATCATCTCTGCCGAAGGTTCATTGTTGCAACCTCTGGCAATTTTAGTTGATAGTATTCTACAGCCACTTGTATTAAAAACTGAAAGCTATTTGAGGGATACTGGTGATTTCCTGACCCATTTACATAACATACAGACCAAGGACTGCAGTATGTTGATGGCTACTCTTGTTGTGTGTTCTTTATACACAGTGATTCTGCACCAGGCAGGACTTGACACAATTAGGAAATATTTTCTGGGAGTTCAGAATTTGGAATTCCCTATAGATTTTATATTGGAAATTACTGAGTTGGTATTGAAGCAGAATCACTTTCTATACAAAGACATGTTTTTCCTACAAACCTCCGGCACAGCAATGGGGTCTAATTTGGCCCCATCATACGCCAATTTATTCATGGCAGAGTATGAGAACACTCATATATTTCCAGCCTATGGTCAGAAGATCAGTTTTTACCGCAGATTTATAGACAACATTTTCCTGCTCTGGTACGGTACAGAAATTGAATTCAATGATATGGAGGCGAATTTAAATATCTTACAGTCCCATTTGATTCACTCAAACCATTTCATCTACAGAGATTAATTTACTTGATGTTACTGTTATTAGAACAGACTCTGGCTTCATCTCTACACTGTATCGTAAGCCTACAGATCGTAACATGTTGTTACAAGCAAATCGTTTTCACCCACTTGCTCTCAAGGAGAGCCTACTCATCTCATAATACTTGAGAGCCATGCGTATCAATTCCGAGTCTGACCGCAGGCATATTCAATGTTCTGAAGTTACCTCCAGATTTCTACATAGGGGGTATGCACCTAAAACATTAGCCAGATGTCTAGAGACCGCAACCCAGGTTTTTTTGGGCAAATGTGGAACTTCTAATAAAAATCTAGATCGTATGATCTTTCCTACACAGTTTGATAACACTACCACCATCAAGAGATCACTGAGAAAATATTGGCCAATTGTTGCCACTGATCCGAATTTACCATTCTCCAAGACTAAAGCACCGATGTTTGCGTACTGTCGAGGTGCTAACCTTAAACAACTTTTGATGCGCCCAACTATGTTCCCCAAAAAAGAAATTTCCACCACTCAAGTTATGCAATCCAAACCTGGCAGCTATTCATGTGGGAGCTGCACAACATGTAGGTCAATGATGACTGGGCCCATATTTTATCACCCGCATACTGGCAAGGTGATTAAAATAAGATATCATTTGAACTGTAGGCTAGATTATATGATATACATTTATAAATGTCCCTGTAGACTCTGTTATGTGGGTTTAACCACACGGCCATTCCGAGACCGGATGGCCAACCACAGGTCCTCAATACACACTGTGTTAATTTCAGGCAAAACCGATAAACCAGTGGCTAGGCATTTCTTGGCGGCTAAACATCAAGTCGCCAGTTTGAAATGCAAGTTGATAGACTGGATACCCCCTTGTCCTACAAGTGGAGATCGGAATCTACTGTTAAAAAGATGAGAAAGTTATTGGATACATCAGTTGGATACGGTTGCACCTAGAGTTCTCAACGAATCCAATCCATTCAATGTCTTCCCCTAACATTATAGATGGATAGTCTATACATCTACACTTGATCTGGGGTGCCTGTATACACTAGAACTGTTGGGCAACTTGGATTCATTCTATACAGTCTATGCATAGTACCATGGTTTGATCAATAGACAATACTGCCACTTTGATGTTAGTTTATGGGGTATATGCAATTGCCGGCGAATCGCGGCAATTTTTCGCCCGTTTTTTAATTCTACACAATTCGACCGTTAAATTTCGGCAGGTGGGTGCCGGAATTCTACATATTCGTTAAAAAACGGATTCAACAGTCCCGCTGTCGAAAAATGGCCGATTTGACGGATTTTGATTCGATTTTAATTTTTTTTAAAAAAACGGGGAAAAACGGTAAAAAACCCGATAAAAAATTGCGTGGGGTCCCCCCTCCTAAGCATAACCAGCCTTGGGCTCTTCGAGCCGGTCCTGGTTCTAAAAATCCAGGGAAAAAACTGACAGGAGATCCCCCATATTTTTAAAACCAGCACCGGGCTCTGCGCCTGGTGCTGGTGCAAAAAATACGGGGGACAAAAAGAGTAGGGGTCCCCCGTATTTTTTACACCAGCATCGGGCTCCACTAGCTGGGTAGATAATGCCACAGCCGGGGGTCACTTTTATACAGCGCCCTGGGGCCGTGGCATTAAATACGCAACTAGTCACCCCTGGCCGGGGTACCCTGGAGGAGTAGGGACCCCTTCAATCAAGGGGTCCCCCCCTCCAGCCACCCAATGGGCAGGGGTGAAGCCCGAGGCTGTCCCCCCATCCAAGGGCTGCGGATGGGGGGCTGATAGCCTTTTGAAAAATGAAAGAATGTTGTTTTTCCAGTAGTACTACAAGTCCCAGCAAGCCTCCCCCGCAACCTGGTACTTGGAGAACCACAAGTACCAGCATGCGGGAGAAAAACGGGCCCGCTGGTACCTGTAGTTCTACTGGGGGAAAAATACCCAAATAAAAACAGGACACAGACACCGTGAAAGTAAAAGTTTATTTCATACGTGCCGACACATACATACTTACCTATGTTGACCCGCCGACTGCCACGTCTCCAATGTCGCCGATGATCCGGGGTACCTGTGAATAAAATTATATTCACCTGATCCAGTGTCCTGGTCTTTTATTATAATCCACGTACTTGGCAAAAAAAAAAACACGAACACCCAGACCATGCGGACTGAAAGGGGTCCCATGTTTACAAATGGGACCCCTTTCCCTGAATGCAGAGACCCCCCGTGACTCCTGTGACAGAAAGGTCCCTTCAGCCAATCAGGAAGCGCCACTTCGTGGCACTCACCTGATTGGCTCTGCGCGTCTAAGCTCAGACGCACATTGCACAGCCACCTCCATTACTTTCAATGGTGGGAACTTTGCGGTCAGCGGTGAGGTCACCCGCGGTCAGCGGCTGACCGCAGATAACCCCACCGCTGACCGCAAAGTTCCCACCATTGAAACTAATGGAGGGATCTGTGCGATGCGCTGTCTGCCAGCTCAGACGCGCATACAGCCAATCAGGAGAGTGCCACGAAGTGGCGCTTCCTGATTGGCTGAAGGGACCTTTCTGTGACAGGAGTCACGGGGGGTCTCTGCATTCGGGGAAAGGGGTCCCATGTGTAAACATGGGACCCCTTTCAGTCCATGTGGTCCGGGTATTCTTTTTTTGTTTTGCCAAGTACGTGGATTACAAATCACAGGACACTGGATTGAGGTGAGTATAATTTTATTTTCAGGTACACCGTGGATTCTACTTGGACAAGTGGACAGAGGTCGGCGTGTGAGCATAGGTAAGTATGTGTGTGTCGACATGTGTGAAATAAAGTTTTACTCTCACGGTGTGCGTGTCCTGTTTTTATTTGGGTATTTTTTTTTCAGTAGAACTACAGGAACCAGCAGGCCCGTTTTTCTCCCGCATGCTGGTACTTGTGGTTCTCCAAGTGCCAGCTTGCGGGGAGGCTTGCTGGGACTTATAGTACTACTGGAAAAAACAATATTCTTTCATTTTTCAAAAGGCTATCAGCCCCCCATCCGCAGCCCTTGGATGGGGGGGACAGCCTCGGGCTTCACCCCTGGCCCTTGGGTGGCTGGGGGGGGGGGCCTTGATTGAAGGGGTCCCCACTCCTCCAGGGTACCCCGGCCAGGGGTGACTAGTTGGGTATTTAATGCCACGGCCGCAGGGCGCTGTATAAAAGTGACCCCCGGCTGTGGCATTATCTGTCCAGCTAGTGGAGCCCGGTGCTGGTGTAAAAAATACGGGGGACCCCTACGCTTTTTGTCCCCCTGTCAGTTTCCCCCCCGAATTTTTAGTACCAGGACCGGCTCGAAGAGCCCGAGGCTGGTTATGCTTAGGAGGGGGGACCCCACGCATTGTTTTTTTTTCAGATTTTTACCATTCCATTAAAAAAAATATATATATATATTTTTATAAATATATAAATAATACTTGTGCCTACAAAATAGACAAACCAAGTACCTAATCCCTTCTAATATAAATAGATATGCTATTACCAATAAAAAAAACACACAAAAAAACATGTTTTTAAATTTTTTTATTAGATTCCGCCAGCAAAGTGAGGCGGATTGAAAATGACGAATTTACTGTCTAAAAGCACTGTTGTCGAATTTACAATCTTCAATTGAATATACTGTTGTTGAATTGCCGCATTTGTACCATTGCAGAAATGTCGAATTTGACAAATGTCGAATTTCAAAAAGTCGAATTTGGAAAGTCCGTTTTTTTGATGAAAAGTACTGAATTGCATTGTCGACATTTTTGGGAATTCGACCGCAATTGCATATACCCCCATATGTTGTTAGTGTTTGTTTCTATGTATGTTTAAATTGTCAATATCAGAGGCCCATCGGCACTAGAATGTCAGCCCTGACGGGTCCGGTATTATTTGCCCAGTAACCTGTGACATTTTTTCTGGGTAAACTTTCTCCCAGGCCTAGGCATCCTACCCTTGTGAGCTTTATTGTAGTTATATTTAGACATTTTGAAAAATGTCTCTAACCCTTTTGATTCTGATCTTGTTTTACCTATACTAGCAGATGCAAGTTGGTGGAGATGGTGTTTATGTTGTATCCACATCTGCTGTATACTCTGTCACTGACACTGTTTCCATATTATTTTTATACATCATGCTTTGATGATAGCTTTAGCTAGTTGTTTCCTGGTTGTGAACTCTTGTGGAATGCATGCCCCGCCCCCTTGGCTTGACCAATTGAAAGCATTCTCTATTCCATTCTTGACCGGGCAGATTGTAGTTGATCTAAGCCCGGTGGTAGCCCCACTTAGACCTATGTATTTATTTAGTCTCCACTCGATTTGTGGACATTGGTGGCAGTGGAAGCCAGTTTCGTAAGGATTATATGATTTTTCAGGAGGCCGCGGATGCACCCGCTACTTCCGGCCGGTGGAACGCATACTTCCGGCCGGGTGGAACGCAAGGCATTCTGGTCCGGGGAGAGCGGCGCCGGCGGCACCTGTGTGTTGTTCCTGTTTAGCTTGTTTCGGTTGGCTGGTGTGGTGGGACTTTGAGAGGTGGGTCTGGGTTGGTTAGCTAGACATGGATAGCTCCTTTTGGTTGGGGTTGTTTTGAGTGTGGGATGGCGTCCTGCGTTGCACCCTTCACTTCCGGCCATTTCCGGTCAGGGAAGTTTAAATAGCCGTCCCAGTGCTGGTATATGGTATGCAGCACAGGGACGAGTTTCTACCTTGGTGACCCATGTAAGTGATTTTTTAGGTTGGATACTGCCATTCTATTATCTTGTTTTCCTGGAGGTTGATTATTTATTTTTCTATTATTGGTTATGCAGTACCTTTTGCAGCTTTGCACCCCTGTCGCTGCACCTGAGTAGCAGTTTGCATTTTGAACAGGTATGTTTGATGTTGAACACTGTTTGATTTGATCTTTTATCGAACCCCTGTTTGCTGTGGTGACCATCACTATATTGTTATTTTAGATATACGTGATTCTCATGTATGTACTCATACCTTTAACTCCGGTATATATCTCTGCTACTTGTTCTCCATTTATATTATGGTGGAACTGACCCCAGGTGAGCTTGATTATACAGTTCATTAGACGGTGATACCACAGGTTGAGGTGGTGTTTTGTCCAGTGGTATGCGTCACTTCATCTAGAGTGTTGGTGGGGGGTTGTGATGTGGATATAGACACCTAATGAGCTGTCATATTGGTAATTACATTTTGTTTTTGATATTTGGATGTCCTATGGCCTGGGAGGCGGAGTCTCCTAATTTGCATGTTTGTTTTTTGTTATAGACACATTACAAACATTTGGCGATTGATGTTGATGTAACTATTACGCATTGCCTGTCTTGAGAAAGGTTTGTCATTGAACCGAAACGTCGACAACAAGGCTTTTTCTTTGACTACTACAATAAAATTCCTTTTTTATGTATGGACTGATCTGTACACATGCGTGAGTGCACCCTCCACATTGTGGAAAAATAGTTTTTTTTATATATATATATTTATATAAATATATATATATATATATATATATATATATATATGGAAAAAACAAGGGGGGAGGGACAAGCGCCTAATAGTGCAGTAACTTCACACCAAATTAGGTTGTTTATAATGTCGTATCTATAGGTAATCTGCATACCAGAAATGTGATCTTTAGTGGGCACATCAAACGTTATAGTAGCCGGTATTCTACACCACAATTGGTCCCCAGGTTGGACGTCAATATGGATATTTTCCAAACCATCAATTTGCAAATGCGCTGGTCTGTAATGCTGTGCCGGCGGTGTGTAGTGAACAGGGCACCGAGACACTGGCTGGCTGCTCTCCGTCTCTGTTGCAACAGAGACGGAGAGCAGCCAGCCAGTGTCTCGGTGCCCTGTTCACTACACACCGCCGGCACAGCATTACAGACCAGCGCATTTGCAAATTGATGGTTTGGAAAATATCCATATTGACGTCCAACCTGGGGACCAATTGTGGTGTAGAATACCGGCTACTATAACGTTTGATGTGCCCACTAAAGATCACATTTCTGGTACGCAGATTACCTATAGATACGACATTATAAACAACCTAATTTGGTGTGAAGTTACTGCACTATTAGGCGCTTGTCCCTCCCCCCTTGTTTTTTCCAGATTTATTTGTCACTAAACCTAGTGACACTTTGAAGGACTGAGCTGCCATCTACAGGAATACCCTGTGGAACCAAAGTGCAAGTTGATAAACCTAAGACATTTTTTGAACTCACTAATCAAGAAGGAAAGTAGCGCACCAACTAAATTCTATGATCATATATATATATATATATATACACACACACACGGTGATTAAAAAGTCACAGTACACCCTTTTGTTTCAAAAACTGTGCAGGAAATAGGAAAACAGAATACTCCAGTAGGGTATGGGTGAGGTGGGCTATCTTTTAGGGTATGTACCAAACATGGGCGCCATCTTGAAATCGGCAATCTTGAATCTAAGTCAGTTTTTTCAAAGGTAAGGGGATCGTGTAACATGTCAAACATCATCAGAATTTGCTGAAAAGTTTATTGCTGCAAACAGATTTGAAATAACAGTTCCGGTTCAAAAGTTACAACACTTTTCTTGTTGCAGGTAACTGAAGATGGCTTTGACAAAAGAGGGGAGAATTAATGTAATTTTGATGTCTGGAGAATGAAGTTTCCATGTCATAGCTGCAGATTTTAACAACCAGCACCCAGAAAGACCTCCAATTTCACATAACACTGCCAGGTGCCTAATTTCCAAATTCCGAGAAACTGGGACGGTGGCTGACAAGTCACAGAGTGGTCATCCAAAAAGTGCTACTGATGAGACAACCTCAACAATGGTTTTGGCATCCTTCGTGAAGAGACAAAACTATTGCTGAGGTTGCATGTATATATATATATATATATATATATATATATATATAATTTTTTTTTAAAATAAAGATACTTTCTAAACTTTAAGTAATATTTTTTTTTATTTCTGAGTGGTTTTCTTGGGGAAATATAATCAGTTAAGTGGTTAAAGGTCTTTGACTGCAATGGTTGATCGCAATGCCTCTCCCTGGATGCCTAACCCTTTATTTTTGTTTCCAGAGTCTGTACGAAGGATGTTTGGAATATGAACACATTGTCTTTCCAATAGATAAATGTGTCTTTCCCATATATTGTCCTCCACAAGCTCTTCTATTGTTACTAAGTTAGAAAATCATCCTGGCCTAACCAGTTTGGCCATACAAAGTTGGGTTCTCCCAGATTAGACTCAGCACAGATTGCTTCCTAGGCACATCTGATGTTCTATAGAACCTTCCTCACTTGATGTGGATTGCAACATTGCTAAGATGTTCATAGATCTACCCCTAACTACTGTACATCCGCAACAGATTTTTATTAATGTTTCTTTCAGGCCACAAACAAAGACCGGATACACTGCAATGTTTCCTGGCATTCTCAGTCCTCTGGTTCTAACAGATCTACTCTTCTTCAATTAGGCCTAAATTTGTTGGCCCACGCTATGTTGGCTAAAAGCTAAACTCTATCAGGTTGTATAGCTTGGCCCTTAATTTTTTGATTCCAGGTTTCACAGATAATACAATTTACCTCTGGCTACTCAGAGATATATATGAAGTAGACCAAAATCCTTGTAATGTCTCTTGTACTTGTAAATACCTGTCTCTTACTGCTCTCTCTAGGAAAGATATTAGACAATTATTCATTACTTGCAGAAAAAATGTCAGACCAGCTAGGCCCCCCACTATCTGAGCCTGGATTGTTTCAGCGATAAGAGGCACAGCTATTGACACTTCTCATTTTAAAGGTCATTTCTTTTGGGGAGCAGCAGCTACTAAAACTGCGAAAGGGCTAGTCTCTCGAGACCATTATGCAAGCAGCCCTATGGTCATCAGCAAGAACCTTTGCCAAATACTATTGGAGGCATTCTGATTTAGATTAAATCAAGTACCTCTGTACAACCACCAGGTGCTTTGTTATTTGCCTACCTGCTGTTGCTAGGTGGCAAGCCTCTCTAGGAAAAAAAATAATGCAGTGTCAGACAGGATGGCAGATTTAAAAAATAGTCCCCAAACAGCACATGATGCAAAGAAAAAAAGAGGCGCACCAAGGTCGCTGGGTGGCTAAGCTAAGCGACACAAGTGGCCGACACAAACACCTGGTCCTTGGGCCCTCCCACCCACCCTCATGTTGTATAAACAGGACATGCACACTTTAACAAACCCATCATTTCAGCGACAGGGTCTGCCACACGACTGTGACTGAAATGACTGGATTGGGCCCCCACCAAAAAAGAAGCAATCAATCTCTCCTTGCACAAACTGGCTCTAAAGAGGCAAGATGTCCACCTCCTCCTCATCATCTGATTCCTCACCCCTTTCACTGTGTACATTCCCCTCCTCACAGACTATTAATTCGTCCCCACTGGAATCCACCATCTCAGGTCCCGGTGTACTTTCTGGAGGCAATTGCTGGTGAATGTCTCCACGGAGGAATTGATTATAATTCATTTTGATGAACATCATCTTCTCCACATTTTCTGGAAGTAACTTCGTACGCCGATTGCTGACAAGGTGAGCGGCTGCACTAAACACTCTTTCGGAGTACACACTGGAGGGGGGGCAACTTAGGTAAAATAAAGCCAGTTTGTGCAAGGGCCTCCAAATTGCCTCTTTTTCCTGCCAGTATACGTACGGACTGTCTGACATGCCTACTTGGATGCGGTCACTCATATAATCCTCCACCATTCTTTTAATGGTGAGAGAATCATATGCAGTGACAGTAGACGACATGTCAGTAATCGTTGGCAGGTCCTTCAGTCCAGACCAGATGTCAGCACTCGCTCCAGACTGCCCTGCATCACCACCAGCGGGTGGTCTCGGAATTCTTAGCCTTTTCCTCGCACCCCAAGTTGCGGGAGAATGTGAAGGAGGAGCTGTTGACGGGTCACGTTCCGCTTGACTTGACAATTTTCTCACCAGCAGGTCTTTGAACCTCTGCAGACTTGTGTCTGCCGGAAAGAGAGATACAACGTAGGTTTTAAATCAAGGATCGAGCACGGTGGCCAAAATGTAGTGCTCTGATTTAAACAGATTGACCACCCGTGAATCCTGGTTAAGCAAATTAAGGGCTCCATCCACAAGTCCCACATGCCTAGCGGAATCGCTCCATCTTAGCTCCTCCTTCAATGTCTCCAGCTTCTTCTGCAAAAGCCTGATGAGGGGAATGACCTGACTCGGGCTGGCAGTGTCTGAACTGATTTCACATGTGGCAAGTTCAAAGGGTTGCAGAACCTTACACAATGTTGAAATCATTCTCCACTGCGCTTGAGTCAGGTGCATTCCCCCTCCTTTGCCTATATCGTAGGCAGATGTATAGGCTTGAATGGCCTTTTGCTGCTCCTCCATCCTCTGAAGCATATAGAGGGTTGAATTCCACCTCGTTACCACCTCTTGCTTCAGATGATGGCAGGGCAGGTTCAGGACTGTTTGCTGGTGCTCCAGTCTTCGGCACGCGGTGGCTGAATGCCGAAAGTGGCCCGCAATTCTTCGGGCCACTGACAGCATCTCTTGCACGCCCCTGTCGTTTTTTAAATAATTCTGCACCACCAAATTCAATGTATGTGCAAAACATGGGACGTGCTGGAATTTTCCCAGATGTAATGCACACACAATATTGGTGGCATTGTCCGATGTCACAAATCCCCAGGAGAGTCCAACTGGAGTAAGCCATTCTGCGATGATGTTCCTCAGTTTCCGTAAGAGGTTGTCAGCTGTGTGCCTCTTATAGAAAGCGGTGATACAAAGCGTAGCCTGCCTAGGAACGAGTTGGCGTTTGCGAGATGCTGCTACTGGTGCCGCCGCTGCTGTTCTTGCTGCGGGAGGCAATACATCTACCCAGTGGGCTGTCACAGTCATATAGTCCTGAGTCTGCCCTGCTCCACTTGTCCACATGTCCGTGGTTAAGTGAACATTGGGTACAACTGCATTTTTTAGGACACTAGTGATCTTTTTCTGACATCTGTGTACATTTTTGGTATCGCCTGCATAGAGAAATGGAACCTAGATGGTATTTGGTACCGGGGACACAGTACCTCAATCAAGTCTCTAGTTCTCTGTGAATTAACGGTGGATACCGGAAACACGTTTCTCACCATCCAGGCTGCCAAGGCCTGAGTTATCCGCTTTGCAGCAGGATGACTGCTGTGATATTTCATCTTCCTCGCAAAGGACTGTTGGACAGTCAATTGCTTACTGGAAGTAGTACAAGTGGTCTTCCGACTTCCCCTCTGGGATGACGATCGACTCCCAGCAGCAACAACAGCAGCGCCAGCAGCAGTAGGCGTTACACTCAAGGATGCATCAGAGGAATCCCAGGCAGGAGAGGACTCGTCAGACTTGACAGTGACATGGCCTGCAGGACTATTGGCTTTCCTGTGTAAGGAGGAAATTGACACTGAGGGAGTTGGTGGTGTCGTTTGCAGGAGCTTGGTTACAAGAGGAAGGGATTTAGTGGTCAGTGGACTGCTTCCGCTGTCATCCAAAGTTTTTGAACTTGTCAATGACTTCTGATGAATGCTCTCCAGCTGACGAATAAGGTAGGATGTTCCTAGGTGGTTAACGTCCTTACCCGTACTTATTACAGCTTGACAAAGGCAACACACGGCTTGACACCAGTAGTCCGCATTTCTGTTGAAATAATTCCACATTGAAGAGGTGTTTTTTTTTGTATTTTGACCAGGCATGTCAATGGCCATATTCGTCCCACGGACAACAGGTGTCTCCCCGGGTGCCTGACTTAAACAAACCACCTCACCATCAGAATCCTCCTTGTCAATTTCCTCCCCAGCGCCAGCAACACCAATATCCTCATCCTGGTGTACTTCAACAGTGACATCTTCAATTTGAATATCAGGAACTGGACTGCGGGTGCTCCTTCCAGCACTTGCAGGGGGCGTGCAAATGGTGGAAGGCGCAAGCTCTTCCCGTCCAGTGTTGGGAAGGTCAGGCATCGCAACTGACACAATTGGACTCTCCTTGGGGATTTGTGATTTAGAAGAACGCACAGTTCTTTGCTGTGCTTTTGCCATCTTAACTCTTTTAAGTTTTCTAGCAGGAGGATGAGTGCTTCCATCCTCAGGTGAAGCTGAACCACTAGCCTTGAACATAGGCCAGGGCCTCAGCCGTTCCTTGCCACTCCGTGTTGTAAATGGCACATTGGCAAGTTTACGCTTCTCCTCAGACGATTTTGATTTAGATTTTGGGTCATACTGAGCTGTATTATTTTGGATTTTACATGCTCTCTACTATGACATTGGGCATCGGCCTTGGCAGACGACGTTGATGGCATTTCATCGTCTCGGCCATGACTAGTGGCAGCAGCTCAGCACGAGGTGGAAGTGGATCTTGATCTTTCCCTATTTTACCCTCCACATTTTTGTTCTCCATTTTTTAATGTGTGGAATTATATGCCAGTAATATATCAATAGCAATGGCCTACTACTATATATACTGCGCACAACTGAAATGCACCACAGGTATGGATGGATAGTATACTTGACGACACAGAGGTAGGTAGAGCAGTGGCCTACTGTACCGTACTGCTATATAGTATATACTGGTGGTCAGCAAACTGTGCAAAACTGAAATGCACCACAGGTATGGATGGATAGTATACTTGACGACACAGAGGTAGGTAGAGCAGTGGCCTACTGTACCGTACTGCTATATAGTATATACTGGTGGTCAGCTAACTGTGCAAAACTGAAATGCACCACAGGTATGGATGGATAGTATACTTGACGACACAGAGGTAGGTAGAGCAGTAGCCTACTGTACCGTACTGCTATATAGTATATTCTGGTGGTCAGCAAACTGTGCAAAATTGAAATGCACCACAGGTATGGATGGATAGTATACTTGACGACACAGAGGTAGGTAGAGCAGTGGCCTACTGTACCGTACTGCTATATATTATATACTGGTGGTCAGCAAACTGTGCAAAACTGAAATGCACCACAGGTATGGATGGATAGTATACTTGACGACACAGAGGTAGGTAGAGCAGTGGACTACTGTACCGTACTGCTATATATATATATAGTTATACTGGTGGTCAGCAAAATTCTGCACTGTCCTCCTACTATATACTACAATGCAGCACAGATATGGAGCGTTTTTCAGGCAGAGAACGTATAACACTGGTGGTCACTGGTCACTGGTCAGCAAAACTCTGCACTGTCCGCCTACTATATAATACTGCTGGTCCCCTGTCCCCACAATAAAGCAATTAGCACACTGAGCACAGATATTTGCAGCACACTGAGCACAGTCAGATATGGAGCGTTTTTCAGGCAGAGAACGTAGATATTTGTACTTGCAGCACACTGAGCATAGATATTTGCAGCACACTGAGCACAGATATTTGCAGCACAATTTGCAGCCCACTGAACACAGAAACTGAGAGGACGCCAGCCACGTCCTCTCACGATCATCTCCAATGCACGAGTGAAAAATGGCGGCGACGCGTGGCTCCTTATATAGAATACGAATCTCGCGAGAATCCGACCATGGGATGATGACGTTCGGGCGCGCTCGGGTTAACCGAGCATGGCGGGAGGATCCGAGTTGCTCGGACCCGTGAAAAAAAAGGTGAAGTTCTGGCGGGTTCGGATCCCGAGTATCCGAACCCGCTCATCACTAGTTTAAAATGGCACACTTAGCCGGCTCCTCAGTAGTGATCACTGAAGTACAGCGTATTTGCTCAGTAGTGATGTCCTCTGATGGAGCTCATCGCCGGCTCTGGTACTCAGCGTTTGACGTCCAGCCATTTACGTCAGTAAGCCACGCCCATTGCTAATAGTATGTGCAAAAGTCAAATCTAGAACAATTCTTCCACAATTGTAAATGAATTCTTTCACGTAATGAAAATACTTATGTAACCCCTCTATTCACCCAGGGGTACCCTGTATCACCGCCCAGTGCCTCCACCTAAACTATTTGGGATTTTGGTATATCTCCCCGGCTAGTTTAGGACTGCCGTTTGTGACTGTGTTGGAGTAATTTCCACCCAGTACACCAATCCAATTACCCCAGTACACTCTCTACAGGAGGAGTGAATAGTGTTTTAATATGATGAATTGCTTAATAATAAAGTACCTCATATCACGGCTTTACCTTTTACACCTTCTATTTCTTCGTTGCAGGTTCTTCCTTGGAGGTGGAAACAACGTCACCGGTAAGTATTCTTAAGGTTATTTTATTACCAACAGGTTTAATTCTACAACAATTAGGGTTATATTGATGGTACTCACAACATAACATATAATACATATACTAAAAAAATTATTCCGCCTATACAATCAGTAATGCATGCAAGACATAAAAACTGTGGGTGAAACCAAAATTTTTTACCTAGAGTGACCCGGGTACTCATACATGAATTATATATATACTCAGTTACTTGGGCCCACGGTTATAGTGTGCACACTGCAGTTTATTACGATTATGATAGAATTGTATAATTAAATATAGGTCTGTTAGACAGTATACTTTCCAAGCTGCAAATTATATTAGAAGTCTAATGGGTTCACCGCTCCTATTGTTACTCCCGTGCAATTGAAGTGGCTTTCCCTTTAAATTTGGCTGGTCCTCCTTCCTTCTGCTATTGGGCTGGCTTGAAGGGTATTTCATTGAATAATACAGACCCGCATTCAGGGAGTCCTTCAGTGGTACTCTGTGTTCCTAGTCTTTCATACTCAACTCTTTCTCTGAGTCCTCATCAGAGCTGTACTATTACTGAAGATATCTTGTTTTCTGGAGCTAGACTTTGGTTAACCAGTAATGACCCTGGTTATACGCAATAGGACCCTATGCACTATCCACTAGTGGGTTATATGCACGGACAGTATCCATAAATATTGACTGTTAAGGTATTCAGGTTCAGGCAACATCACTGAGTAGCGCAGATTCCTCCTCCTCTCACCATCTCGTTAAGTAGTAGTATAATTATAGAAATTATAATTTCTCGAATATAGTTCAAATAGTCTGGTGTATTATGATTCTACTGTTTTGGGCACTCCTCATCTGATTTTAATGGTTTAGTAGTCTACAGATGATTACCAGCACTCTATGGCAGTCATGTGAGAACAGCAGGGAACAGCAGATTATACTCCTGGTACCTAATAGGAGTGTTAAATAGGTTTGGCAATAATAGCTTCCTCCTGACAGTTTCTAGTCCTGTCACCTTTACATCATGAGCTCAGATAGGTGCTATACCTGTGTGCAGTGTGGCTGTATTAAACAATTACGTATTCATCTGTCAGCCTGAAAGGGGAATAGCCTCTCCCTCGACTCCTCCTCCCAACTCAATTATTGGCCAGGACAGCTTCCCTTCAGTCTCTATGAGGCTGTGTCCTCTATCCAGCAGCTCCGGAGGGTCGCATCGCTCTTAGTATCCCAGCCGCACCTCCCTCCTAGCTCTCTGCCTTGCCAGTACGTACCTCCCACTCATTTAGGAGGCGGACTTCAGTGCGGCTACTGACGGGTCATAGACGAGATCCACCCGCCTCTGTTCGGCTTACAGCGGATCGATCAATGCGGGTGGCAGGGAGCTTTGTGGATCCACCCCCCTAAATCTTTCCGTAAGTTCACCTCTCCTCTATCGTCCGGTGCTCACACCTCCGCTGCTGCTCTGTCTCTCCTCCCTGCACCACCTACTGACAACCTCACACGAGCAACTGTCTTTTTTTCTTCCCCGCGAGTCAGTCTCAGCTCACCCCCCAGGCAGTTACCCTTGTGCACGGGGAGCCTCCAGCTCAACCTCTCCGTCCCTCGCATGCCACTCTATGCCCCCGAATATGCAGGCATTGGTTACTTGTTCACATCATGAAATTCATGCATGTACAAATAAATAAATATACAATAATTATTACAAATCATTTATGTACACATATAATATATACATATGTCACGAAAGACCACTGTGGAGCATAAATACTATTGAATACCCTCATACATACTAGGGGTTACACTTATTTCCCAGAAAAACAAATAAAATAAATGTAAAATGTAGTAT
This sequence comes from Pseudophryne corroboree, assembly GCF_028390025.1. Lineage (NCBI taxonomy): Eukaryota > Metazoa > Chordata > Amphibia > Anura > Myobatrachidae > Pseudophryne > Pseudophryne corroboree. The sequence continues at coordinate 221,625,716 of NC_086448.1, read as the reverse complement.
TTGGTAATGTTGATACTATCCACATTTCTGATTTTATTTATAACTTGCACAAAGTTGTGACATTGATCCTGATATTACAGTATATCTTTATCTTCAAATTAGTATATTTTTAATTATCTTTGTATTTTTTAAAAAGCTGATCAGCGTGTATCTGATCATCATTTTTTATTAACCCACACACACACACACACACACACACACACACACACACACACACACACACACACATACTTGTTTTTCTATCCTCATCGGGACATATGTCTGGAACCTTCCTCATGGGGACCTATTCAGGAATACCTGCCTAATGAGGACACCCACATAACTGATTTATTTTCGGGTTTAATTAGAGATAGAGGAAACGTGTATTCAGCAGCAGATACATTTTATTCAGGAAAGGTTCTTTCTCATTTCAGCAGTAATTCGGTTCTTAATGTAAAACTTAACCGAGAGCCAGTTCCGAGCCTTCAGCGCTTGTCGTTCTGCCCTTAGGCACGCATCACAGTCATTCTTGCCCGGCACCTTGAATGAGCGAATGAACCGAATCATGCGACGTTCAACAGCTTTCACTTCTTCTGGGGTCCACGGATTGCGCTTGGTACCCCTTCTGTCACCTGTGCGGGAGAAGAAAGGTCAGTCACCACGCAACGCCACCACCAGTCATGGACGCATCTCAAATGGAATGGACAGTCACACCCACCTTTAGCTGCACCTCCATCCACCGCCGACACCACGCTGCCGGCTTCTTTTCCCATGTGCCCCATGGGAACCTCAGTATCCTGACTCTCTGGCTCATCCCCAGAGTCATCGCTCACCACCTGGATCGGCTCTGTGGATAGAGAAGGACAGGGAAACCGATCACACCAGCCCACTTAGACAGTCAGTCCCTGGAGCCACACTGTCAAGTGATACCTACCGTTTGGATCAATGGAGATCTCTTCCAGATTGTGGCCCCGGAATTCAGCCATTCTCCCTTGCTCGAGAGCCAGAAACAGCTTGCTCAACTTGGCCAGTTGAAGGGTACCCTCCGGGAGGCGGTAATAATGCCGATGCACCCGAATATCATGTCCAAGGAAATCAGCAAGCTGATCCATCTCTGTATCGCTCAGGTTGAGGACTCTGGAAAGTGTAGCCACATGCTTCCGTAGGCGGGTGGAAGATAATGCTTCGGGGTGCTTGGCCCCACACTCCCGGGCGTAGAGACGTATGCAGTCGGATCCCCTATAATGGGACATGGCTGTTGGCCTAGCAAACATGTAGATATTGTGTGGGGTCACACCACATTCTGTCCGCTTCTCTATGAGGAGCTCCATCGCTTTCTGCATGCTTGGGGATAGCAGGACAGGGACTTTCCTGCCTCTTTTCCCAGGAATCTCAATACGGGAGAAGTGACGACAGAGTGCCTTCTCCAGCTCTGACAGGGCCTGGGCCACATCACCCTGCAAATCGGCTGTGTGCCGTAAATCGAAGGAGGAGAGCAGCATCTTGGAAACCTCACCTTCTCTCCTGCGGTTGAAGAGAATCAGCTGCGTGAGGGTAACTTTGGCCAACATGGACCACTGCTGTTTGGAAGGGTGGGCGGACAACTCATCGATGTACTCTCGCTGACGGTCAAGGGGGTACAGGTTCAAGCGCTTAATCATCAGTAAAGGGCAGAAGCAGCGGTGCATTCCATTTTATCTCTCGAAGTGTCTTCAGGGCAGCAATGGAGATTAGCTCGCTCCACCTCGCCTCATAAATTTTCCGAAAGTTTCGGGCACGCTCCTCTGTCAGGGCACTGCCCTCCATCAGTGCCTGACACTCCACCATAGCAGAAATCTTCTGCAAGCTGTGTCCCACCTTCAGAGCCAACGAGGGTATTTTATATGTATTGGTGCGGTCATCGTAACCGGCCAGGCTCCTCACAGCATGCACCACTTGCAGGAAATTCTGTGGGCAAATGAAATCTTCCATACACCGCAACGGTGTGACCTTCATCGCCTTCAGCAGAAGCCGCCCCACCTCTCTGAGCTTCTGACGGATGTAATCATGCTTGCTGACATCAGACCCCAGACGGTTATAGAGGTGCTGACCGAACTGCATAATCCAGCGGTCCCCTTTGAT